>NC_092418.1:36217452-36842452 GCF_040894005.1 Engystomops pustulosus
TATTAGTGATGGGCGGCTGCTGCTGGACATTTTATTAGTGAGGGGATGCTGCTGCTGGACATTTTATTAATGAGGGGATGATGCTGCTAGACATTTTATTAGCGATGGGTGGCTGCTGCAGGACAATTTATGAGTAAGGGGATGATGTTGCTTGACATTTTATTAAAGGAAAACTCCAGTCAAACCTAATTTATTGAATAATGTATGGTACAGGGCCAGGAGGGAGGAGCATGATTCATTTTCATTTTATTCCTAGAACCTTGCTAGAACCTGGAGTCATACCCTTCCTTTCAGGTCTTGCACAAGGTATAATTCAATAAATCAGCGTTCCTTTATGTATGTATATGTCTGTGTAGCATATATGTGTATTCTCAAGTGAAATGACCAGGATGAGGGTGGCAGCCCAAATTTAAGTATAAGGGGCCCCAAAGTTTGCACCAGGAACCCACAGGTGTTTTATTATGCCACTGCCCAGAAGCCACTACCTACATATAAAATGAGATTTCGGTGGCTTATTTTGGACAGTCTCAGGGGTGCGTCAATCTGTGTATGTGTGAGACTTTTAGCTTGACGCTGAAGCTCTTATCGGACCACAAGAGCATTGCGATCAGCAGACAGCTCAGTGACTCATCCTCCATATGTCTGCTCTCCCCTTACTGAATGTTAGAGCAAATGTTATTCCCTGGTACAACTGAGAGAGACAATAAACAATATGGACAGACGGATTAGCTACATCCCTGAGGAAACCAGGTGGCATTACAGATCTAAAGATGTTTTTTTAAAAATTTACATTTGTGTTTCGGTAGAAATATGTTATATTATTGTGAAAAAAAACATTTCTGTAACCCATTTATTATGTTTAGATTTTCAAACAAGGGCAAGTTCGCACCTCAGTTATTTCGTGAATCTTCTGCCCCCTGCACACTACACATGTAAACTGTCAAATAATGAACATAATCAATGGGGAACATTTACTAAGAACAGTGCAGTCTGTACTAGGTGCAGTTACCTGTATAGTGTGCTGGGGGCGCCAGATTCATGATTTCTGCCGCACGTTCTTCATGAATCTGGTGCCCCCTGCACTGCTGGAGGCACAGAGTGCACCACTTTTTTTCTTTAACATGGCGTGCAACACACTTCTGCTGGATTTTGCATCTGGCGCACCAATTGAGCACTGCAACGTCGATTTCAATGACGAAATTTGTGTCACTTGAAGAATAGTGCAGCTACGCCACAAATGTCAGACACAAATGTGGCGCGGACCCTTCTTAAATATCTGTGTAAACAGTTTGCACCAAAAAGTGTGAGCATAATCCGCAAGAAATGCCCCAATGTTTTAGTAAGGCTTAGCCCTTTAAGTGTGTTGCTGCCCCTTTTATATTTGTCTACTTTTGCACAGACGCATTCACTTTTTTTCTTCTATCCCTTTGGATGTGCTCTGGCCTACTTTGTGTACTTTGGAGTAATAAGCTTTCATGATATGACATGTGAGCAATTTAGGAATGAAGAACTCATCTGAAAACCGAATTATCATCAGCAGCCAAAGCAGACGTTGTGGGGGCGAAGTCTGTGACGCATCGGTCAACATCGGAGATGCGCCTAAAGAAATGTTATGTTTCCACTCAAACGAGAAATGTGCCAGGTGTGCGGCTGAGTCACTGGTATATACCGAATTCTATAAATGTGTAATACAAACAAGTAGACACGTAAAAAGGATGGGAACTCGCATTATTACATCTATGACGGATCTGTTCACTGGGAGCCCATGTACCAAGAGAATGGGGGACTAAAATGTCCCCTAGGAATGGAGCACTGATGTGCATCATGCATGACCTATGCTCCATTCACTTCACTAAAAGTGAATGGAGTGCCAGTCAAAAGTTCACATTAAAGGACATCTACCACCTGGATGAAAGACTGTACGCAAATGAGCCTGAGGGGCTCCAGGCTCCATAAGTGTTAATGGAACCTGGAGCCCCTCTGGCTCATTTGTCTTTCATCCTGGTGGTAGATGCCCTTTAAAGAGGAATTTCATTCCTCCGTTCTCTCCCATCAATATGTAACTTATCCGCTCACCGGTAAATAAAGGATACGTTTTCCCTGTTATATAAAGCTGTAATAAGCAATGTAAAACTGTCATATCGCATTGGCAGTGAAACAGTAAAATTACATTTGTGCACATTTAATTTTATGCAAAGCAGACTAAATGTTATCTGGGCTGGTTATATCAGACGGCTTCCTTCTGATGTAAGTGTTTCTATGGTGAAGTTTCTATTGTCGCACAGAAAATGTAATGTTCTCTATAATAAGGTACTGCTGGCAGTGAACGTAATCTGTGCATGCAGGATATTAAAGTCAGATGGAAGAAATAGTAAGAAATGTGAATTTTATCTGATAGGGAGAATTAATACCTTCTGACTATTAGTAATTCATACTTTGTAGCCAGATCGCTATCCTGTTACCCATAACAATGTTTACGTTTCGAGGACCGAAATGATCTGTGTGGGATAGTAAAGTCTATATAATCTCAGTTATTCCTACTTTTGATACAAACCAATCTTAATAGAAATCTACCATCAAAATCAGGCATGATAAACCAGGGAGGCTTAGTCATAGATCCAGGCACTGTGAATGTGCTAATCTTCTTATAGTTCTTACTTATGCTTTCCTTCCTTCTAAAATCAACTTTAAAATTTATGCTAATGAGCCTTAAGGACCACCAGGGGTTTTACCAGAGCCCCTCATTGCTGCAGCTTCAGAGGCTGTTACAGTGTCTCACCCACCCCACCTGCTCCTGCAGCATTTCCCCCCTCCTTCTGCCTGCAGCAGAGGAAGTTTCAGCACAAAGTGGGAAATTAGCATAATTTTAAAACTTAATTTTAGAAGGAAGGAGACCATCAATGGAATTGATGTTTAGCTTCAGTTGCACATCCATTCCGTCTCGTCTCCGTTGTGTCTCCGTTTTTCTTCTGGTTTGTCTTCGCGATGCCTCCGTTTTGTCTCTGTGTCCTCAAAAAATCTGAAGGCTTAACATTGCTTTAAAAACATCACACCTGGTTTCTCAGCCTCATCAGTGAAAACAAAACAATGTTTCATCCGTTTTTTTTTTTTTTGCAGACCCATAGACTTTTATTGCCTTCCGTGATCCTCATCAGTGAAAAATATAGGACATTTCATAATATTTTCCACAGACAATGGATCGGTGAAAATACAAGCCAATGTGAAAACACCCATAGAAATCAATGGCTTTGTGAGGCATCTGTGGAAATCACGGAACCACGAATGTGAAAAACAACGCCAATGTGAATGAGCCCCTAGGCAGACTTAAGTACCATCTATTTATCTACACCCTCCTTCACCTATTCTGTTTTTGTTTGTATCTCCTGTGACTTTTTTATTTTAGACTTTTCTTGCTTAAATCATGTAAAAACCTATTGAAAAAAATCTATAGAAATAAATAAAGCAACAGCTGCCCCTACTCCTTGGCCAAATACTAATCTAGTTACATTCGCTGCAACCTGAAACCTATTTGGTTTTTCCAATTTTTTTTATTTGGACACTGCTAAAATTTAACAAGCCATTGCAAATGAGATTTATGCTTTTGGCAAATGATAAGAAAGCAGCCAAGAGTTATCAGCTGTGACCCATGTTCTAGCGTGAAGTATGAAAAATCTATTCATCAGCTGAATCTAGGACATCGCCGTTGGAAATGACACTAGTTCTATGGCTGATTGGATTTAACAGTAAATATAACAGTACAGATTCTATTTATTTTAAGTTAGACAGTGACCCAAGCTGAGCTATGTGTAGGAAATCCTTCTCCAACACAATGGGGGTCATTTACTAAGGGCCCAATTCACGTTTTCCCGACGTGTTACCCGAATATTTCCGATTTGCGCCGATTTCCCCTGAATTGCCCCGGGATTTTGGCGCACGCTATGCTTTTCAGCACAGCAGCGCCACCTGGTGGACGGCGGAGGAACTACCTTAATAAATCCCGGCCGGACCCGAATCCAGCGCAGAGAACGCGCCGCTGGATCGCGAATGGACCGGGTAAGTAAATCTGCCCCAATAAGTTCTAATAATACTTTTAAAAAAATTCTGCAAAAACTTCCATTCTCTATGTAATTTATACATTCATTAATTGATCTAAATATAGTCTTATGTAGTGTGCAAATAATACTGCCTATCAAATCCTTAGTAATTTTACAACAATCAACAACTGGCAACTACCTTCTGGGGGGCTCTGATGACATAGGAAAGGGAGCTCCTTATGTATTAACAAAAATAAGCAGCAGTTCACAAAGATACCAATTGTGAAATATAGAAGGGGCGAACCTATGGCACGGCTGTCAGAGGTGGCACTCAGAGCCCTCTCTGTGGGCACCCAGGCCATCACCCCAGTGCAAAGTTTGCCTGACAGGACTCAAAGAATCTTCCGACAGTCCCAGGCAACTCAACATATGAGCTATTTTAAAGCAACACATCCTTGGGTGCTAGGGACTGCAGGAAGAGTGAGAACATGTGGAAAGGGATTATCTTTGGAGGTTGTCCTGCTGGCCCCATGTTTTTTCCTATACAGAGAGACCCAGGAGTGATGATACAATGTGATCCATATTTGCCTTTTCAACTGTATTGGCGTTCTCAAGAGGCTGAAACAATTCAAATTTGTGACATAGCAGGTAGCAATAACGTGCTGCTTAAAATGCTGTGTTGGCACTTTGCAATAAATAAGTGGGTTTTGATTGTAGTTTGGGCACTCCAGCTCTAAAAGGTTTGCCATCACTGGCCTAGATCATTCTGAACACAATATTATTTCATGTATTTATACCAGAGAATTAGTTTAAAATAGAGATAAATTTCCCTTTATTATAAATTTGGCTGCCTGCTGTCGCCACAAGGGGGAGCTCAGTACATGGAATATAATACAGATTCCAATGAATGCAAAAAGGAACTGTAAAAATCACTATGTATTGGTTTCCCTCTAGTGACTACTATGAAGCAAATAAAGAAAAAGAAGATCAGCATTAGGCCCCTATTCACACAGGCTCATAGGACCCACAGCATAATTGCCGTCTGCCAGGTGGAAGTTTCTTAGAAGAATAGTAGTAATCCTGATCCTGGTCTGTGCAGATGTGGGATTTTTATTACCACTTCCTTTATCAAAATGTGGAAGAAGTTTGAGAAACCCCTTTCACCAAAGCAACCTAGGAGAGTTTTACAGGATTTTTAATTTATTACCAATCCCTACAATAGGTGAATAATATCAGGTGGTTGTCTGACACCTTACCCCCTCCCCCCCCCCCCTAATGATCAACTATGAGAGTGCAGCGTTCATATGATTGCTGTTACTTATTCAATGTTCACTAAGCACAGCGCCGTACATTGTATAGTGGTTAGACTTGGAATTGCAACTAAACCTCATTCACTTGAATGGGGCTGAATACCCAATGGATGTAGAATCTCTGAACTGTGAAGTACTAGAGCACTCTGACTGCTTTATTCAGCTGATCGTAGGGAGGAGGGTGCTGATATTCTGATATTGAAGACCATGAGAACATGTTGCTTATACACTCTAATACCAAAAATCTGAGTATAACGCTAAAATAGACATACTTCCCTGTAGATGTACAGTATGCCACTGTTTCTGATGAATCTATTTGATGTCCTGAAATTATGAAGATCAGACAATATAAAACTGTCACGCTAGACATGAGTAGTCACAGCCAGATGTGACACAGCCTGTCAGTCCGCAAAACAAAGGATTTCTATGGTAATTGAACTTCCTACTTCATCAGAACACTTGGAATTTTAAAGAGATTTAATATTAGCATCTGTTCTGAGGACATACATCAGGATTTTTAATCAAACTCGTTCTACTGACTCAGAATAGCTTGTCTGACAAATGTATTCTCAGTCCATGAAATAGCACTGAATAATTACGGCGGCAATAAAAGTGGACGTTCAATATATCACTAAAAAGCGGAAATGCTGACAAACACAGTTGTACGTACTGGTAAACAGGAGGTTATAAATCTGGCATGGAATCTGAAGGAGGAATACATAAAGTACAGAATTAAAGGGGTTTCGCAACAATATGGACAGGGGATCAATTTTGACTCCTGCGGGTCTGACGACTGGGACACAGAGTTATACATAGCATATAACCACACCATGCAGCTGCTACAGTGACATTGGAAGAAGGAGGCCCTGCTCTTCTTTTCCTGTGTACCGACGATAATTGTTGCACTCTAATGTAGACACCACTAGGGGGAGCTCACTGCAAATAGATTTTTACAGCTTCCATTGAGCTCAACAGAAACTATGTATTGAGCTCTCTCTAGTGGTTGCTGCAGGCAGCTAGGTTTATCACTAAACCTAACTCGGCTTATACTCGAGTCAATTAAAAAAATTAACAATGTACTCACTTTTATTGATGTCCCCCGCAGGTTCTCTTCTTGCTTCCAATGCTCCGGTGCCTCTACGAGTACATCGGGTCCTCTTCGAGATGTTCGTCTCCTCTACAGGTCCCCTCACCATGCCGGCGGCTCACAAACAATGACATCGGCAAGCAGCTGACATCATTGTGTTTCCCGGCCAAGTGCAAAGTCCCGAAGAGGAGCTGAACAACTGGGAAAGAACCCAAAGTAGCATCCGGAGCAAGAAGAGGACCTGCAAGGGGCGTCGGAAAGGTGAGTACAGTGTTAATTTTTTTTAAATTAAAGGCTTGGCATACTCGGGGCAGGGGCTGGACGGCTAAATACTGGAGGGGGGGGGGGCTGGCAGGCTATATACTACAGGGGGCTGGCAGAATATATACTACAGGGGCTGGCAGGCTATATATTGGGGGGAGGGCAGGCAGGCTATATACTACAGGAGCTGGCAGGCTATTTACTGGGGGTGGGCAGGCTATATACTACAGGTGCTGGTATGCTATATACTACAGGAGCTGACAGGCTACATACTGGGGGGTAGGGGCTGGCAGGCTATATACAGTGGTAGACAGGGTCTGGCAGGCTATATACTGCAGGGGCTGGCAAGCTATATACTGGGACAGGGGCAGGCAGGCTATATACTGGGGGGGCAGGGGCTAGCTTGCTATATATTGCATGAGCTGGCAGGCTATATACTGGGAGACAGGGGCTAAAAGGCTATATACTGGGGGGGGCAGGGGTTGGCTTGCTTTATACTGCAGGGGCTGACAAGCTATATACTGGGGAGGGGGCAGGGGGCTGGTCAACTTTATACTGACTGGAGGCTGTGACCAATGCATTTCCCACCCTAGGCTTATACTCGAGTCGATAGGTTTTCCCAGTTTTTGTGTTAAAATTATACTCGAGTATATATATTATTAAATGGGAGATTTAATAATGCATATATTTACTAGTTATCTGATAAATACTTTGAAAAATCAAGTATTCAGAGAGGGGTAAGGTTGAGTTGAAGGTCTTAAATTAAAAATTCTTGACTAGGTCTTCGGCCACGTGGTTACAGCACTGTACACCCGTGTCCTTAGTAACTAGATTAGACTAGTAGGTTTCTAGTCACAGTATCAATTAAATACTTACTCCAAGCTGCATTTTTAATTTCTATTTAATCCTTCACATTTCTATTTGTTCTCTGTCACATGAATTATAATATAGTAGAATAAACATAATGAATTTTGTATTCAACAATTTAATGTTTCCTATGTAACATTTGGCCAATAAAAAAGAATAAAAATAAAAACTCACATGAACTTTAGTTCTGATTCCCTCCGGACCAAGACTTCCCGTAGCCTCTGGATTTTAGTCATTTCGAGTTCAATTTCCTCCGGTGTCATGGTCGTTTCAGCCATAGAAACAATGTCAAGTTGACCTGGATGTGAAGAGATTTATTATGTTAAACACAGTGTTAAATGTTTTCCTCTATACTTTACATTTACCCGAATAAAGCGGACATCCCATCACTATCTTTTCCACTTTGATAATAATATATACTTATATAGGCTGGAGGCAGAGCAGAACATCTAGATGGCTGCACTATCATCTTAGCTTTCACTCCAAATGATATAGGCACAGATAGTACTGCCTCCCTGTATCTACCTGTGAATGGTATAATGTAGCCTTTCTATTGATCATTGCAAATTATATGCAAACAGATAAGAATCACTTCCCCTTTCTTTCTGTAAATGTTAAATGATTATATATATATATATTATATATATATATATATATATATATATATATATATATATATATTATATATATATTATACTAAATTCTATTCATATAGATAGTGCTTTTTGTATCTTTCATGGTGAAGGCACAGGTAGTACTTTGTATCCCGCAGATCCTCTTCATTCATATCAAAGCTGCTATTGGCTTCAAGTCACTTAATGAAAGATGAATATTTCTGAAGAATAGCGGCCATTACCCCAATCAACATGTCACTGAAAACTGCTACTAAGTGAAGGCAAAAAGTATGTTTACCATTCATAGTTAACGTATAGTCCAATTTCGCATAAAATCAAGAGGGTTTTTTTTTCATTTTCTTTTCGTGGAGATGTAAGTAAATTTTAATATCTAATATAGTACAATTGTAGATTATATCATTGCAAAGAGCTGTTAAAGCAACCAAAAACACAATGGGGCACATTTACTTACCCGTCCCGTCGCAATCCCCGAGGTGCATTGTCCGATGAGGTTTTGGAGCTGCCGCAATTCACTAAGATTGTGCGTCCAATTTCCTGCATGTGTCGCTTCCCCGCTCAGGTCCGCTGGAGTTTACCTTATTCTTCCCGATGCATGTAAGTGCATGGCTTGCGACACAATTTTGAATGTTAAATCCCGTGTGTTGTCCGAATCCGACGGTCCGCCCCCTCCCCCAAAAAATGCCCCAAAAAATCCGGTCGCGTGCGACAAAAAGCCCTTCTAAATGCGGCGCACATCGGAAATGGTCGGATATTCCGATGATAGTTCAGTTGACTATGAATTAGGAACATATAGTCATTTTATAGCATCCTACGTGTTGCTTCTGGACCCCATTGCTCACTTGGCTCCTCTGTCAGGTTTGTTCTAAATTGGTTGTCTACGAGTCACCCCAAACCCTCCTTGATCTAATGCAGGGTGTGTTTGAGACTCATATATAGATTCCCTAATGTAAAGGGATGTGGGCAGTTTACAAAGCAATGAGGGCAACCAAAAACTGAATGGAGTACCCTGGGGATACATGGCTAGAATAGAATTTTACAAATATGGGATATTTAGATAAAAATTCCCATTCCTTTATTGACTTATTGGTGATTCTAATTTGATCAGATGTTATGTAGCAAGTTTCATGGTAAAAAAAAAAACTTCTTCGAGCATATGCTCAGATGAGAGAACAGGATACACCAGAGGTGAGCTGCCTACATGTTTTCAGGTTTTTACAGCTATTAATCATTGGCAGATATCGGCTTCTAGCCATTGCTGTAGCTGCCAATTTACTATAATGGCATAAAAATGAAAATGCATAGATAGCCCCCCCATGTAATTATTACTATACAGCTGATGCTGCTGAAGCTACATGTGGTCTCTGGATATAGATGCCTTGCGTTGTATTATCCAGTAATGTCATTAGGTGCGCAGTCACAAAATGTGTTTTCAAGCACATTGAAAACACATGCGTTTTTGCATGTTTACCATGAATTTGTCTAGTTTGAATCCATTTTTCTGCATTTCTGAAAGTGTAAACATGTCAATTTTCAATGTGTTTAAAAATGCAATGTGTGACCGCACCCTTAGGATTGTGAAGTAAGAGAACTATAACTTGCTTATGTCCTGAAAGGTAGTGTATCAAATTACAGTGCCGGGTCAGTGGAACATTTGGAAGATACCTCTGTGGTCATAGAAAACCATTGAGAAAACCATCACATTAGGTATTGGGTAGAACTAAGTGTATTAGTCCGGTCCTCACAAATCATTATACTGTTTTCATGTGGCCCCATGGGAAAATTAATTGCCCACACCTGCTTAAAGCAAATGTACCATTTGATTCTATGCATTATGAACCAAACATACCTTGAGAATGCTGTAGCTACACTGATACAGAAACATATTTTGTTTAATCCCTGAACCAAGTGGTTTTGCTGAAAAAACAATTATAAAATTATGATAATGAGGCTCTCTGGCTCCTTTACCTGGCTCAGCTCTTCTCCTCACCCTTATTATGCACTGCTTCAGCCTTGTCCTGCCCACCATAAGCTGAGAATACGTCATCACTGTGTTATCCCTGACAGGCAGAAGTAATCAATCCCTGCGTGATCCCCCAGCTGCTGTCTATGAGTCATCCAGCTCCGGTTGATTAGTCCTGTCTGGATAGTTCAGGATCTATCCCACATGTAAAATACACCTTGCCTCCACCTTCAGTTGTTCTGTATATCATATATATCATACTCCTAGGCCAGACAAGCAGACAGTACTGTACTCATACAGTGAAGCATCTCTATGTTGGAGACAATTAACACAAAGGAGGAGCCGCTTAGCATCAGAGAACTTGCTGTGCTTGGGACCACCCATGGGACATTTGTTATTTTATTTACACATTTGATCATGGATTATCTCTCAAGATTAAAAATTGGGGATCCCTGCTATATAGGATACCCACTGTAGGTGGCAGCATATAACTGCAAAATGTATGATATTAGATAAAATGTTATACATAGGCAAAGATTGTTATACTTGATATGAATAGATATGAATAGTGCTCATCAAACCCAATAATAGTGAATCTCCATAGACTTTTTCAGACAGCAGTACACTATGCGAAACCCAGTTTTTGAAATTCTTCTCTTTTGAAACAGCATTTTTCTCATTCCTTAAATTGTCTGGTCCTTTATATCACTGGTTTACAGGCTACTACTGCTCATCTTGGCATCCAGTGGCAATAAAAGTGACCAAACCAAACTGAAACGCTTGATAGCTAACTAAAGTCGCTGTCCAAAGTCCTGAAATGACTTTTAGAAATTTAAAGCATTACTAAACTTTCAAAAAATGTTATAAACAAATTGTGCAGATGATAATAATAAACTTTGTAATATACTTTATTATAGAAATGTGTCCTTCTTTTTCCCCTGCCATTCTTAGAGACAAAGAGAGACTGAGAGACAAAGGAACCTGATAAAATGTCTAATGATAGTCTAATCTCCTTAGAAATAGAACAAATTAATCATTGGCCTCCTTATATGTCTGAAATGGCTTTCAGATACGCTGCTCGCTGCAGGAGAAAGAGCAGAAAAAAGTTGCTTCACGTAATCGAGTATGTAACAAAGTTTACTATTATCAACTGCACTAGTTATTTCTGACATTTTTTTAAAAAAAATGTCTTCAAAGGTTTAGTAACTTATGATGTTCTGCTTAATTAGTACAAATGGTATGCTCACATGACAACCACTATTGGTTGCAACTTCTATACCGAGAAGGGTTTTTCCTAAAACAACATACACCAATGTTTGAAATGCAGAAATGTCATTTAGTCTGTGCAAAGCTCAGTGACAAGCCTTACAGTAATAGTTGATATCAATGAATGTCACCCAGCATCTGCTCATCATGTATGAGACCAAGATGGCTCAGAAAAAACCTACTGCATGTGGACATCTTTGAGATAGATGATGCCTTGATGCTGATTTTTTTATTTTATAATAATAATCTTTGCCACCCTGTAGTCACTGGTGGAGCAGGCCAGCAGTTCCTGCTCCATGCCTGTATACCTTCTAAAAACCTGGCGTACCTGGTCAGACCTGGTGTAATTTGCCTGGTGGCTGGTTTGGCTTCATATGTACTGGGGGGCATGTGCTGGGGCTACCTATCTACTGGGGGGCATCTGATGTGGCTACCTATCTACTAGGGGCACTAATGGGGCTATCTATCTACTGGGGGCATGTGCTGGGGGCTACCTATCTACTGGGTTCATGTGATGTAGCTACCTATTTACTGGGAGCCATGTACTGGGGCTACCCATCTACTGGGGACATGTGTTGTGGCTTCCTATCTACTGGGGGGCATGTGCTGTGGCTACCTATCTACTGGGGGGGGGCATGTGCTGGGGCTACAGATCTACAGGGGGGCATGTGCTGTGGCTAACTATTTACCGGGGCCATGTACTGGGGCACCTATCTACTAGAGGGGAAGTACTGTGGCTACCTCTCTACTGGGGGGCATGTGCATATTGTACGGCTCTCACAGAATTACATTTTAAAATGTGTGGTGTTCATGGCTCTCTCAGCCAAAAAGGTTCCCAACCCCTGCTCTATAACATCCTACCTGACGATGTTCAAAGCAATAAATTCCCTTTCCATATGATTTTAACCAAATACATAAATGTTCTATGCCATTCTAACTGCAGCATATAAAGACTTGCTCTCTGTATTGTGTGATGATCAACTAATTAATAAAGCCAATCCCTGAATGTCTAGTTATAGTAATATATATATATATATATATATATATATATATATATATATATATATATATATATATACGAAAATCATCCAAATGAAGGCGAGTCATTGTAGAGACTAATGTGTCATGTATTCTAACATGTTATTCTGCAGGACAACAATATCCCTGTGATGCATATGTTTACATAAATCTGAGATTATTTCCATACGTACAATTCATGCATATCATCTGCTTGTTAGTGCTGACTTCATGATTAAATGCTGGCGCAGAGCTGACAGTGAGCCGGCAGATGTAAGAACGTCTACACTGCCAGAATTAGTCAGGCAATCCGACTGCAAGACAACATGTGTCACGTGTAGAAATGTCATAATTATATCTCCACTGAATAGCAAAAAAAAGAACATAAAAGGAAGAACCTGACTGCAAAGATGTGAAACGTGAACATCACTGACCTATAAAAGAACAGCAATAGCTACAATATATCAGCATCTTTCAATATCTTTGTTTGTTGAATGAGTGATTATTATGAGTGATAAATTATGACCTTGTATTATTCTTAAAGGAAATCTACCTCCAGGATCAAGGATCAAGTGTAAACCAAGCACACTTTTACACAATTTGTAAAGGAAATCTACCACCAGGATGAAGGATTGTAAACCAAGCACACTAACATACTGGTGTGTGCCCCCTCTGGCAGGTTCTGCTCTTCTGTAAGCTTCTTATGCCCTGGTTTTAAAGAAAAAAAAGGATTTAAAATTATGCAAATGAGTCTAAGGGGCACTAGGCTCCATTAAGACCTATGGAGTCTGGAGCCCCACAGACTCATTTGCATAATTTTTAAAGAGCATATCCTACCAGAGGGCACACACATCAGTATGTCAGTGTGCTTGGTTTACAATACTTCATCCTGGTGGTAGATGTCCTTTAAAGCCTTTTTTTTGTAAGAACAAGGGTACAAGTAGTTAAAGGAAGAACGGATCCTGCCAGATGGGCCTGTGTGTCAGTGTCTTGGCTTACGAGTCCTTATCCTGATGGTAGAACAACAGCAGCTGGCTATGGATAGGAGATGAGCCTAGAGGTTGGGATATAATAAGACAGTTATATGTGCAATACTTATTGAGGACTGCTTTTCCATTACTTTTCAACCCTCTCCTGATGGTACAATGTAGGGGAAGAATGGCCATTGGGTTTGTACGTCTTGTATGCTTATAGTCATGGGGGAGATTTATCAGAAGTGTCTGAGGTTAAACTGTTCAAATTGCTCATAACAACCAATCAGAGCTCAGCTTTGATTTTCCCACCGCTGCTTGTTGATTTGTTGCCATGGGCAACTAGAACAGTTTGACTTCAAGCACTTCTGATAAATCTCCCCCATAGGTTGGTTAAAGATTTACCAAGAAATTGAGGAATTAAGAGAAATTAGTCTACATTCACATCTCATTTTAACTATATGCTCAATGCATATGCCTGGAAAGCTGAGTTACTATATACACAGACATACACTGGCAGGTGGGAAGCATCATTTTTGCCCCCATCTGCACTATATAAGTTGTATACTGTAGATAACATAGGATGGAAATATGTAGCAAGCTCATTTTACATAGAGAACTATTGTGTGATGATAATGCTCCATGCAACAGACAAGATTTCTGTCTTTACTTTATTTCAGAGAAATGTGTTCTTGCCTAAAGCAGACATAGTGATGGTTATAAATGTAACAGGGTTGTTGTGTGTATGCAAGGATAGTAGGGATGTCAGAGTTTAACGAGAATGCATTATCAAGTACAGGCAGTCCCCGGGTTACATACAGGGTAGGTTCTGTAGGTTTGAATTTGTATGCAAGTCGGAACTGTATACTTTATTATTGTAACCCCAGTCAATTTTTTTTTGGTCTCTGACAATTGGATTTTAAAAATGTTGGATTGTCATAAGAACCAGGAATAACAATAAATCTTAATTACAGGCACTGTTGATAACTGTTATAGCTGATCATTGTAGCCTTGGACTAAAGTACAGCAAATTACCAATATCCGGAGGTCCGTTTGTAACTAGGGGTCGTATGTAAGTCAGGTGTTCTTAAGTAGGGGACCGCCTGTATATATTTTATGCTTATATTCAGATAGTGAAGCATAGCACTTTTTTGAATAAAGTCATAGACTCATTAACAAAAAATGGGGAGTTTTTTTCTATATCCTGTGTTAAAGGTAGGGAGTAGATAAAAGCCAAGGCATCATCTTTTGTCAGTAGTGATGTAATGATGGATCAGTGTTATCTATATAGAGGTCATTGTACAGGGAGGGGGAGGAGATAAGCTGTGACATCATCTATTGTCAGTAGTGATGTAATGATGGGTCAGTGTTATCTATATAGAGGTCATTGTACGGGGAGGGGGAGGAGATAAGCTGTGACATCATCTATTGTCAGTAGTGATGTAATGATGGGTCAGTAATATCTATATAGAGGTCATTGTACAGGGAGGGGGAGGAAATAAGCTGTGACATCATCTATTGTCAGTAGTGATGTAATGATGGGTCAGTGTTATCTATATATATAGAGATCATTCTACAGGGAGGAGGAGGAGATAAGCTGTGACATCATCTATTGTCAGTAGTGATGTAATGATGGGTCAGTGTTATCTATGTAGAGGTCATTGTACATAGAGGGGGAGGACATAAGCTGTGACATCATCTATTGTCAGTAGTGATGTAATGATGGGTCAGTGTTATCTATGTAGAGGTCATTGTACAGGGAGGAGGAGGAGATAAGCTGTGACATCATCTATTGTCAGTAGTGATGTGATGATGGGTCAGTGTTGTCTATATAAAGGTCACTGTACAGCGAGGGGGAGGAGATAAGCTGTGACATCATCTATTGTCAGTAGTGATAAAATGATAAGTCAGTATTATCTATATATATATAGAGGTCATTGTAAAGGGAGGGGGAGAAGATAAGCTGTGATATCATATATTGTCAGTAGTGATGTAATGATGGATCAGTGTTATCTATATAGAGGTCATTGTACAGGGAGGGGGAGGAAATAAGCTGTGACATCATCTATTGTCAGTAGTGATGTAATGATGGGTCAGTGTTATCTATATAGAGGGCATTGTACAGGGAGGGGGAGGACATAAGCTGTGACATCATCTATTGTCAGTAGTGATATAATGATGGGTCAGTGTTATCTATGCAGAGGTCATTGTACAGGGAGGGGGAGGACATAAGTTGTGACATCATCTATTGTCAGTAGTGATGTAATGATGGGTCAGTAATATCTATGTAGAGGTCATTGTACAGGGAGGAGGAGGAGATAAGCTGTGACATCATCCATTGACAGTAGTGATGTAATGATGGGTCAGTGTTATCTATATAGAGGTCATTGTACAGGGAGGGGGAGGACATAAGTTGTGACATCATCTATTGTCAGTAGTGATGTAATGATGGATCAGTGTTATCTATGTAGAGATCATTGTACAGGGAGGGGGAGGAGATAAGCTGTGACATCATCTATTGTCAGTAGTGATGTAATGATGGGTCAGTGTTATCTATATAGAGGTCATTGTACAGGGAGGGGGAGGAGATAAGCTGTGACATCATCTATTGTCAGTAGTGATGTAATGATGGGTCAGAGTTATCTATATAGAGGTCATAGTACAGGGAGGAGGAGATAAGCTGTGACATCATCTATTGTCAGTAGTGATCTAATGATGGGTCAGTGTTATCTATATAGAGGTCATTGTACAGGGAGGGGGAGGAGATAAGCTGTGACATAATCTATTGTCAGTAGTGATGTAATGATGGGTCAGAGTTATCTATATAGAGGTCATAGTACAGGGAGGGGGAGGAGATAAGCTGTGACATCATCTATTGTCAGTAGTGATGTAATGATGGGTCAGTGTTATCTATATAGAGGTCATTGTACAGGGAGGGGGAGGACATAAGTTGTAACATCATCTATTGTCAGTAGTGATGTAATGATGGGTCAGTGTTATCTATGTAGAGGTCATTGTACAGGGAGGAGGAGGAGATGAGCTGTGACATCATCTATTGTCAGTAGTGATGTAATGATGGGTCAGTGTTATCTATATAGAGGTCATTGTACAGGGAGGGGGAGGAGATAAGCTGTGACATCATCTATTGTCAGTAGTGATGTAATGATGGGTCAGTGTTATCTATATAGAGGACATTGTACAGGGAGGAGTAGATAAGCTGTGACATCATCTATTGTCAGTAGTGATGTAATGATGGGTCAGTAATATCTATATAGAGGTCATTGTACAGGGAGGGGGAGGAAATAAGCTGTGACATCATCTATTGTCAGTAGTGATGTAATGATGGGTCAGTGTTATCTATATATATAGAGGTCATTCTACAGGGAGGAGGAGGAGATAAGCTGTGACATCATCTATTGTCAGTAGTGATGTAATGACGGGTCAGTGTTATCTATGTAGAGGTCATTGTACATAGAGGGGGAGGACATAAGCTGTGACATCATCTATTGTCAGTAGTGATGTAATGATGGGTCAGTGTTATCTATGTAGAGGTCATTGTACAGGGAGGAGGAGGAGATAAGCTGTGACATCATCTATTGTCAGTAGTGATGTGATGATGGGTCAGTGTTGTCTATATAGAGGTCACTGTACAGCGAGGGGGAGGAGATAAGCTGTGACATCATCTATTGTCAGTAGTGATAAAATGATAAGTCAGTATTATCTATATATATATAGAGGTCATTGTAAAGGGAGGGGGAGAAGATAAGCTGTGATATCATATATTGTCAGTAGTGATGTAATGATGGATCAGTGTTATCTATATAGAGGTCATTGTACAGGGAGGGGGAGGAAATAAGCTGTGACATCATCTATTGTCAGTAGTGATGTAATGATGGGTCAGTGTTATCTATATAGAGGGCATTGTACAGGGAGGGGGAGGACATAAGCTGTGACATCATCTATTGTCAGTAGTGATATAATGATGGGTCAGTGTTATCTATGCAGAGGTCATTGTACAGGGAGGGGGAGGACATAAGTTGTGACATCATCTATTGTCAGTAGTGATGTAATGATGGGTCAGTAATATCTATGTAGAGGTCATTGTACAGGGAGGAGGAGGAGATAAGCTGTGACATCATCCATTGACAGTAGTGATGTAATGATGGGTCAGTGTTATCTATGTAGAGGTCATTGTACAGGGAGGGGGAGGAGATAAGCTGTGACATCATATATTGTCAGTAGTGATGTAATGATGGGTCAGTGTTATCTATATAGAGGTCATTGTACAGGGAGGGGGAGGAGATAAGCTGTGACATCATCTATTGTCAGTAGTGATGTAATGATGGGTCAGTGTTATCTATATAGAGGACATTGTACAGGGGGGAGTAGATAAGCTGTGACATCATCTATTGTCAGTAGTGATCTAATGATGGGTCAGTGTTATCTATATAGAGGTCATTGTACAGGGAGGGGGAGGAGATAAGCTGTGACATAATCTATTGTCAGTAGTGATGTAATGATGGGTCAGAGTTATCTATATAGAGGTCATAGTACAGGGAGGGGGAGGAGATAAGCTGTGACATCATCTATTGTCAGTAGTGATGTAATGATGGGTCAGTGTTATCTATATAGAGGTCATTGTACAGGGAGGGGGAGGACATAAGTTGTAACATCATCTATTGTCAGTAGTGATGTAATGATGGGTCAGTGTTATCTATGTAGAGGTCATTGTACAGGGAGGAGGAGGAGATGAGCTGTGACATCATCTATTGTCAGTAGTGATGTAATGATGGGTCAGTGTTATCTATATAGAGGTCATTGTACAGGGAGGGGGAGGACATAAGTTGTGACATCATCTATTGTCAGTAGTGATGTAATGATGGGTCAGTGTTATCTATGTAGAGGTCATTGTACAGGGAGGGGGAGGAGATAAGCTGTGACATCATCTATTGTCAGTAGTGATGTAATGATGGGTCAGTGTTATCTATATAGAGGTCATTGTACAGGAAGGGGGAGGAGATAAGCTGTGACATCATCTATTATCAGTAGTGATGTAATGATGGGTCAGTGTTATCTATATAGAGGTCATTGTACAGGGAGGAGGAGGAGATAAGCTGTGACATCATCTATTGTCAGTAGTGATCTAATGATGGGTCAGTGTTATCTATATAGAGGTCATTGTACATGGAGGGGGAGGTGATAAGCTGTGACATCATCTATTGTCAGTAGTGATGTAATGATGGGTCAGTGTTATCTACATAGAGGTCATTGTACAGGGAGGAGGAGTAGATAAGCTGTGACATCATCTAATGTCAGTAGTGATGTAATGATGGGTCAGTGTTATCTATATAGAGGTCATTGTACAGGGAGGGAGGAGGAGATAAGCTGTGACATCATCTATTGTCAGTAGTGATGTAATAATGGGTCAGTGATATCTATATAGAGGTCATTGTACAGGGAGGGAGGAGGAGATAAGCTGTGACATCATCTATTGTCAGTAGTGATGTAATGAGGGGTCATTGTTATCTATATAGAGGTCATTGTACAGGGAGGGGGAGGAGATAAGCTGTGACATCATCTATTGTCGGTAGTGATGTAATGAAGGGTCAGTGTTATCTATATAGAGGTCATTGTACAGGGAGGGAGGAGGAGATAAGCTGTGACATCATCTATTGTCAGTAGTGATGTAATAATGGGTCAGTGATATCTATATAGAGGTCATTGTACAGGGAGGGAGGAGGAGATAAGCTGTGACATCATCTATTGTCAGTAGTGATGTAATGAGGGGTCAGTGTTTTCTATATAGAGGGCATTGTACAGGGAGGGGGAGGAGATAAGCTGTGCCATTATCTATTGTCAGTACTGATGTAATGATGGATCAGTGTTATTTATATAGAGGGCATTGTATAGGGAAGGGAGGAGATAAGTTGTAACATCATCTATTGTCCGTAGTGATGTAATGATGGGTCAGTGTTATCTATATAGAGGGCATTGTACAGGGAGGGGGAGGAGATAAGCTGTGCCATCATCTGTTGTCAGTTGTGATGTAATGATGGGTCAGTGTTATCTATATAGAGGTCATTGTACAGAATGGGGGAGGAGATAAGCTGTGACATCATCTTTTGTCAGTAGTGATGTAATGATGGGTCAGTGTCATCTATATAGAGGTCATTGTACATGGAGGGGTTGGAGATAAGCTGTGACATCATCTATTGTCAGTAGTGATATAATGATGGGTCAGTGTTATCTATATAGAGGTCATTGTACAGGGAGGGGGAGGAGATAAGCTGTGACATCATCTATTGTCAGTAGTGATGTAATGATGGGTCAGTGTTATCTATTTAGAGGTCATTGTATAGGGAGGAGGAGGAGATAAGCTGTGACATCATCTATTGTCAGTAGTGATGTAATGATGGGTCAGTGTTATCTATATAGAGGGCATTGTACAGGGAGGAGATAAGCTGTTACATCATCTATTGTCAGTAGTGATGTAATGATGGGTCAGTGTTATCTATATAGAGGTCATTGTACAGGGAGGGGGAGGAGATAAGCTGTGACATCATCTATTGTCACTAGTGATATAATGATGGGTCAGTGTTCTCTATATAGAAATCATTGTACAGGGAGGAGGAGGAGATAAGCTGTGACATCATCTATTGGAGGCAATTATGATGTTTTCAATAGCTGTCTTACTCATATCTGTCGTGTCTTTGATGTAACTGAGGTATGTTTAGAAAAAAAGGAAAAATTACAACAAATTTTGACTTTACTATCAGTCAATTATGGTGAAAAAAATAAACTTGTACTTACCCGATGTCCTGGGCCTTCGTAACTTGGTGGAATGCTCTTGGCATGCTCCAAAAGGCTCCGTCAACTTCCGGCCTCCTAGCACACCCTACCTATCCCCTTTCCCGGTGGGCAGAAGTTTTGGAGTCAAGGTGCCGTGCCCCTGCAAACAAACAGGATAACGGCACCAAGGTAAGGTGGCATGGAAAAGGTAAAATATTTTTATAATGTTGGACAACCCCTATAAAAATATTATCTCTGAAAAATATTAATAAGCATAATTTATCATAATTATGACTGTATCATAATTTGATACAGTCAATCCAATAGGACTACATACCTAGATGCTCTTCAGAAAGTCCTGAGAATTTATAAATATCTTCAATTATCAACAGAATCATGTATTTTGTGAAACAATAATCCCTCAAGTATGAAGAGTCTCTTATAAGAGATAGATTCAATTTATGTAATGATAAGGGCACATCTGCACCATCTCAACAGAATCCTTTGCTATCGGCTTAGTGAAAAGTCTCGATGGGCCCTTGTTTGATAGACTCACATCTTATTGTCACATAAGTACCTCATTCACCTTAAATCCATTACCGAAAGGTTGACATGTCAATTATGTCAATCTGCCATAGGAGAACGCTTATATTTATCATGGAGATTACATTGAAGACGCTTTGTCTGAATTTTCCAATGTTCTTCCTTAGTTCCAGCTATGCCCACACATATTTACACAGATGCACATTTGTTATATCTAAATAGTAAAATAAAAACATTATTTGCAGTTACGTGGTAATTGCCCAATTTTCCCAATCCCTTTAAATTGTAAACGGAAACATAAAATGACTCTGAAAGCATCGCTACCCGCTGAGTACGAAATGAACACATTAAACCTTTCAGTTAGTTTTCTGTTATTCATTTACATTTGCTTTGGAGCTTTAATGTATTCTTTAAGTTTCTTTTAGTTACTCTTGAAAAAAATATATTTGTCTCTATAAAAACTCTGCGTGTTTCACTGTTTTTATTGGCAGTCGTTGTCATGTGTTCTGGGTCTGCTGGAAGTTTTACCAAATTCTAGTCACCTGTCCCCCAATGACTTTGTAATGGTAATGACTGATTGGGCCAACTCAGTCAATACTTTGGATGGTCCATTGTTTTCAAAATCACCATATTTTTCAATTGTGTTTCATGACTGTAATGAGTTGAGGGATATGCATATTGACCAATTGGAGTGGGGCAGATTTACTTACCCGGTCCATTCGCGATCCAGCGACGCGTTCTCCGGCGCTGATTCAGGTTTTGTCGGGTATGCCGTGCGCCTGATGTCCACTAGGTGTCGCTGCTGCGCTGGAGTCCGCCGGAGTTCGCTGGAATTCACCTCCTTCGTTCCGGTGTATGTGAGTGCTATTTTTGCGACACATTTTTTTAAAAAATTCTGCGTATTTTCCGAATCCGACGGTTTTCCGACGGCCACTCTCCCCGATTTCTGTCACGTCAAAGCCAGCGCCGATGCGCAACAATCCGATTGCGTGCGCCAAAATCCCGGGACAAATCGGAGCAAAACGGAAATATTCAGGAAACTCAACATGCGACGTTCGGACCCTTAGTAAATGAGCCCCATTATTTATCTGGAAAGAGTGTGTGCTTTAATAGCCACAAATGGGAAATTGATCCCCTATTTGCGGTTGGTTTTGGCCTGGTGGACATTGGCGAGTGAGCACCGGTCCCCAACCCATGAGCATAGGTAAGAGTAGCCACACCACAAATCATCCAATGCATGCTCCGTGACTCACCATGCTGTTACCACTCACAATAGACCTCAATGGGTGGCCTTGAATTAGCTGCCATTTTTGTGGCTAGCTAACGATCCACAAAACGGTTGTATACATGAGGCCTAAAGGGAATAATCTTTTACCTCACCAACATTTACAAACTGTTGGCAATATGTTGTAGGGAAATACACAATGATTTCCAAAATAACTTTATTATTTTTCTGCGTTATGCCATTTCTTAGAAACTCACATTATAATCTGTATGCTAATGAGGCAGTTGGTGCACTAGGGGTGTGTCATCAGCACCGGGGGGCACTGCTATACCTGCCTTGACCAGTGCCGTCTCTGTCAGCTAAGTAGGAGATTTGTCTTGTGAGATTGGTAGGGAAACACTTGAAGAGGAAGGAAGTAATTTAAGAGGGAATAGCAGTGTTAAAGATTTTGTCGCACAAGCTTTCCTCATTAGCATAGAGATTAAACTGGAAATAACTTAGGGATGGCATAATAATAAAAGTTACGTTTTCTTTTCCAGTGCATTTCTCTACAACATGCTACCAGCAACATTTGATTGAAGCAGTAGACCCTTTTACGAGTCAATTTATTTTATTAATATTATTGCATTGCATCTATTTAAGTCTTCATATATTTCACTTGGTTTAACTCACTCAAAATGCAAAATAAAGTGTCAAGAGTGAAGCAAAGTTCTAGAAAAAAAATATTTGTGTGTTATACAAAAGCGATATTGGAGTTTATTGATGTAGACCCCTTTGTTGTTACTAGCTTCACTCAGCCTTTTTCAGCTTTCAGAATAATGAACTTGTTATAAACATGCAACATTCATCTCTTTATATAGATAAATTGATCCCTCTCACTACCCCAACCCTATATAGCCCATCATATAAGCCATATATAATTTAAGCACATCACATAAGCACTTTTAGTGCATTTTTTGACTTCCTAAGTAACTGTGCCCCAATATGTATATAACAGTGCACATCTTCCATGGTATACAGCATGACTCATGGGGGAGGGACAGCAGAACAGCAGGACTAGGAATCTCTCATCTCTATTTCCTGCCGTCTACTTCCCCCATGTGGTCAGCAGCTACTAGGACAGTAATGTGTGAGTGCATAAATGTATATATATCATATGCATGCATGTGTGTGAATGAGAGTATACATGTGTGTATGTATGCAAGAGTGTATAAATCTATCAGTATACAAATATGATTATTTTCTGAGGGAGCAGGGGGGTCTCATTCAGAAGTCTGCTATGGGGTCCTTCCTCTCCTAATTACGCCCCTGAAACTGTAATTATGTAAAGTTTTAACACATTACAGCTTTTTGCTGAGGTTTCAGTCAGGGGGACAATTCCCATATTAAGATAAAACATAGCAGAATACAATTAAGGACAAATAATTCTGTAAAATACAAAACCATTGGACAGATTTTGGTCAGAATTATTATCAATGTGTTGATTTTCCTTATAAAAATGCTAAGTACAAGTCATGTTTTTATACTATTAGCCTTTTGCTTCTTCATCAAACTTTGTGGAGTCAACATTGATTTTGAAAAAACCTGAACAATTTCCAAGAAAATATATTCCAAGCTGAGCGTCTAGATACAAGATAAATAAATATTAAGACAAAGACGCCGACGCTGCCAAAGCAAAACACCTACAAGGCAGTAATTTAGAGCTTCTGAATTCAGTACATTTTTTTCTAAAATACTTAAATCAATAAGTTATAAACGCTAGTTATTTTGAAAGCATCTGCGCTGATTTCGTAAGGAATAATATTTAAGATTTTTTAGATAAAGGGTTATTCCTGTTTCAGCAAGTAATTGATATTGTTTGAATAATGAAAAGTTATACAAATATTCAATATACATTCTGTATCAATTCCTCACAACTTTCTAGATCTCTGCTTGCTGTCATTTGATAGAAAGCTTCATTGTTTGTTTCCAGTGGATAGAAATCTGACCATGGTCACACAGGTGCACGGCCCATTATATCACACAGCTCTGACTACTCTCTGTGATACTAATGAGCCGTGCACCTGTGTGACCATGGTCAGATTTCTATCCACTGGAAGTAAACATTGAAGCTTTCTATAGCAGGACAGCAAGCGGAGATCCAGGAAACAGTGAGGAATTGATACAGAGAATATATTGGAAAATTGTAATTTCGTCATACAAACAAGAACATTGATTTGCCGAAGTGGGAATACCACTTTAATATAATAGATAGATGGATAGATAGATAGATAGATAGATAGAAAAAAAGCAGCACTCCAGGCGATAAATTCAAGAAGATGTGGTCCTTTTTATTTCATATGCATATGCATATTGCTCGAGCGTGCTGCCTGGACTTTCTATTTGTAGATAGATAGATAGATAGATAGATAGATAGATAGATAGATAGATAGGAAATAGTATCAAAACAGTACAAGCAGAAGCAAAATAGTAAAATAAATTGCATGCTCCAAAAGTGAAATAATAAACACTTTAATTGGAAAGGTAATAAAAGCTTACAGGAACAAATGAAAACCAAAGTCATTGAGATTGATCAGTCTGACAAAGGTTATTTAGAGACATCTCTAAAGATTTGAAACTCAAGAGAACCATGTTGTGATCCATTATCCACAAATGGAAAAAGCATGGAGCTGTGGTGAACTTTCGAAAGGAGTGGCTGTCCGTCCAAAATGACCCTAAGGGTGCAGCGACGACGAGAAGTCACAAAACACTCCACAACAACATCCAAAAAAACTGCAGGCCTCTTTGGATCTCCCCATGATGTGCAGCTACTGACAATCTTTTGGTCTATTTCACTTTGTCAAGCAGGTCCTATTTAAGTGCTTCCTTGCTTGGCAGTAATCAGATTATGATTATTGAACTCAGCTTCCAAAAGCTGTGAGAAAACACAGTTCATATATATTTTAAGGGTAGGGTGAACTACTTGTTAATATAACAGCAGTGCTGTTAATACAGATCCAGCACAGCTGTTTGGCAGGCGGAGTGTCCGTGTATTATATATTTCGATACGATGCAGGGACTCCCACCCAGTGCACTGTTTGCAGGCTGTGGAATTGGCCAAGATACGACCGGATTCCACATTCTTCACATCTTCCCGTGGAGTGCGGGTAGAGATAGGTCTATGAACTATAATCCATACACACTGATGCACGGGGTGCATGGATGTGTCTCTATCCAAAGATGAGAGGGAAGAGGAGGGTTGGAGGGAGAGTGGGGGGATAGAAGTTTTTTATTTTTAATCAAGGAGCAGCATGGGGCTTTTATTTTTGGGTGCTGCTGCATGGGATATTTTATGAGTAAGGGCTGCTGCATGGGGAATTTTATTAGTGTGTGCTGTTCCATGGGGCATTTCATTAGTGGGTGCTGCCGCATGGAGCATTTTATTAGTGGGGACTGCTGCATGGGGCATTGTATTAGTGGGGGCTGTTCCATGGGGCATTTCATTAGTGGGTGCTCCTGCATGGGGTATTTTATCAGTAAGGGCTGCTGCATTGCACATTTTATTAGCGGGCGCTGCTCCATGAGACATTTTATTAGTGAGGGGAGGATGCATAGGACATTACATTAGTGAGGGAGGGTGCATAGGACATTTCATTAGTGAGGGGAGGATGCATAGGACATTACATTAGTGAGGGAGGGTGCATAGGACATTTCATTAGTGAGGGGAGGATGCATAGGACATTTCATTAGTGAAGGGAGGATGCATAGGACATTTCATTAGTGAGGGGAGGATGCATAGGACATTTCATTAGTGAGGGGAGGGTGCAAAGGGCATTTCATTAGTAGGGGAGCCTTCTGGGCATTTCACCACTGACCACCTTAAGCTTATACTCAGAGTCTAGAGTCTAAAGTCAATACATTTTTCCTGTTTTTTGGGGTAAAATTAGGTGCCTTGGCTTATACTTCAGTAGGTTTTTTTTCTATATTTTGTGTAACAGGTTCGTTTTATTTCCAAGTTCAGATTCTATTTTATAATAAAAGAGAATGAGGTTGACAATATCATATATATTATATCTGTTTATACCTGGAACTGAGCTCTTCTTTGTGGTTGCTTCTGTAGATCAGTCTTGTATGGAACATCGGGTTATATTATATATATACACACATAAAGCGGAATTTTCTGCTCAACACTAATGTGAACTTCAAAGAATGCCAAACAGAGGCAATCTCTGTATTATCTGCATATATTTCTGTACTGCATTAACAACAAAGGAATAACATAAAACGCTGCGGCAAATCCTTTATTGAGGAACTTTTTAATGGCTCTACCATTGTCCATTCCCCTGCAGATAAAAGTCTCTTGTTGAATGACATGAGTGGAGAAGTTGCTGTACTGCAGAGGGATGACTCACCGGCACATTGCAGCATCTGAAATCTTCTGCATTGAGCAAATAACCTCATAATCCATCCATTGTCAGCACTGTTGCTATCCATATAGCGGTGAGAATAACTAAAGAAAGGTCCACGCGTGTGTCATCTTCTAATGATACCATTCTTCAGTCCACAGATGCCCCAATTGTCATATCTGGAAGGTGTTGGGTAGTCATACCATAAAATATTTAAAACTACAATGTCTGCATATTATATACTGTATTACATGTTTATGATGAACGGTACTAAGAACTCAGAACTGAAGTCTGAATAGGGCTTTATGCAGTTGGCGTGGGCATGGATGCCAGTGTAAAGTTGGTTTATAATAAAGCCAGCAAACTACAGCATTGTGTCTGTACAGACTGATCTCAGGAGTTATAGCTAAACACCAATAATAAATCTAATTATTTATACATTTTTTATTCATCAGTAATGATTGAAGAATAACTAACCATAAAGTGTACATATTCTTGTATAGGCCATTAAGAAGCTTGATGCATCTGGGTTGCACAAACTTTTTGGGCCATACCATTCAACTTCAAGAGGCCTCACTTGTATACCACTTCAGGTGGTCACCTACTTAAGAACAACCGCCTTACAGACGACCCCTAGTTATAAACAGACCTCTGGATGTTGGTAATTTACTGCACTTTAGCCTTAGGCTACAATAAACAGCTATAACAGTTATCACAGGTGTCTGTCATGAAGCTTTATGGTTAATCTTGGTTCTTATGACAACCCAACATTTTTAAAATCCAATTGCCACAGAGACCAAAAAAATTTTGACTTGGGTTACAATTATAAAGTTTATAGCTCCAACTTACATACAAATTCAACTTAAGAACAACTCTACAGAACCTATCTTGTATGTAACCCGGGGACTGCCTGTACTAAAAAAGCACCAATTACCAAATTACAAAAAATACCATCTCAAAAAACACCAAAAATACTGCATAAAGACAAGAATAAGGCTACTTTCACAGGAACGTACACCTGCCAGGCCGTAGCCCTGCCCTGAGCCCTCCCCTCTCCATAGCGATGCATGGTGCATGGCGCCGTAACATGGGGAAAGATAGTACATGTGCGGCACCGCATCACTCTGTGATGGGGACTTAGTACAGAACCACACCAGAAAATAAATGATACAGACCCCCATAGCAGACTATAAATAATAGACAGTAAATAATTAATATGTACAGACCAAAAAAAATAAAAATAAGGTAGACCCCAGACCAGACAATCAATATTAAAGGAAATCTACCATCACAATCTATAGTGGTTAACCAGGGGCACTTACTTATAGATCCAGACACCCTGAGTCCCCCTGACCAATCATAGCCATGGCTAGTTGCTGGAGCGTCAATTTGCAGGATTGGCTGTTCATCCACCAATCAGGCAATATCTCCGGGTCAGGCGGCCGGACCCAACCATCGCGTCCATTCATCTCTACACATTATGAGTTATCTTCCGTTGCGCTGTCTCATTTTAGCTAGACCCATGCCAACAAATTAACTCAGAATTAAAGATCTTTCACTCTATACTTGCTTTCAAATTGTCATAGTGATGGCCACTGTCCCTAATTATGTAATTGTTTTAATATTTTGTCCAAAGAGGTGTACTCAACATAAAAAATGTCTACGAGGCTGATGTTTTTTAAAAAGTCTTGAGAGCTTAAAGGGATTGTTCACTTTAAGCACATTCCAGCAAATAATTGATCTTGTTTGTGTAATAAAAAGTTATACAAGTTTCCAATATTATTTCTTTGTCAATTCTTCATGGTTTTTTAGATCTCTATTTGCTGACATGTAACAGGAAGCTTCATTGTTTACTTCCTGTAGATAAACACCGGTCCCTGGTCATGTGATATCACACAGGTGCATAGCTCTTTATTATCACACAACTCTGATTACACTGATATATTGAGCCGTTCACCTGTATGACATTACATGACCAGTAACCAGGTGTTTATCTACAGAAGGCAAACATTAAAGATTCCTATAGAATGACAGCAAGCAGAGCAACATAGAAAACTGTAAAGAATTAATACAGAAAGTATATTGGAAATTTGTATAATTTTTCATTACACACCAATATCAGGTATTTGCTGAAGTGTACAATCCCTATCCTTTTAAAATAGTAAACAAGGATCATGCCTATGTGGATATAACATAGCCCATACACCTACTGGATGACTCTGTATTGGCGGTAGCCCCTGCCTGCCACCATGTCACCTGCCGTAGCAGTCGCTCGGTTGCTGTTTCTGTTGCTCACCATACTCCTCCACATTCTCTAGTCCTTCTCCACCGTCCTGCTCCTGTCCACCTGCAGGCGTGCATCAGTTCCTAATCTTCAGTGGGCCAATTTGCACGCTTCAAATCTGTCCCCCAACAACAAGTGCATAACCTTAGTGACAAAATGCACCGTGGAAGGTGCCTGAGCATTGTGGTGCTACTGTTCCCGGCAAAACTATGCAACACTTCTTCTACCTAAACTCCTGTGTTCTACTACATTGATGACCCTAGATGACCTGGTGTCCTGTCGTGCTGTCTTTCCATTTGCCACCTGCCTGGAAAACCAGACTGCTCTGTGCCTGCCCCCTGGTGCTGAGCATCTCCATCTCCTGACCTACCTGGGTCAGCTGTTATCATACCAGAATATCCACAAGAGGTAGCCACCTTGCAAAGCCTCTATAGGGATGGCCAGATCCCTGTATTGGGGTAAAATGGCAAAAAATAAAAAGGTCCAGTGATAACACCCTTGGTGGTGGCCCAAATTCATGATGACAATGATCTATGATGAGAAGCCCTAACACCTTGTAAATGCCATGGAAATTTCAGAGCATATTCAGAACCAAAGTCTATGTGAAATCTGCAGAAAGAAAGCAATTACTGATAGCTGATTGCCAGCTCTTCATAATTATATAGGACCAATTACTGGACTACTAAGCAAAGTATCAGCGGAGAAGTTAAACCGGAAATTTTTTGTCTCTAATGCGGCTCAAAAACTTGTACACAGATGCATGTACAAAAAAAAAAAACTAAAAATATTTCTCTGACCAGCCACATGTCAGGAAAAATAATTGTGTCCATTAGATTATTTATTCTCCATTCAATTTCCCAAATAATTTATGAAGCGCATTTCCTAGATACAAGAGAAAGCCGCCTGCCTCCAGGCTTTTACCGGTGACCCGCAGTTCTTGAGTGAATTGAGCAGCTCTGGGCCAGGAGCAATGTTTTACGTCACGCTGAAGCAATGGCTGCCAACACACATTTGCTAATTAAAGTTATATGAGCCGCTGTAATGGCCACAAATACAGAGCTCCTGTAAAATTCATCATTTTACCAGCCATCCAAGCAGCCTGTAATTTCACCCTGGATGGACTAAATTTAACTGACAGATTGTTAAGATATGCAGCTGATTTCCTTCTGCAAATTTACAATATGATGCTCTCAGATTAGGTCTCTATTCATTACATTGTCTGCTGGAACATAAGTCAACAGGAATTACTAATCCATTTACATTGCAGAAGAATAAACCTGGTTATATGAGGTCACTGAATACAAACACATTTTACGCCTGAAAACTGGGGTGAAAGTCCTAAAATAGGAGAAATTCTGGCACTCTGGCAAGAATTGCTCCTATTTTCCCCCTTATGCTGTCTCCACACCAAGTGGGCGTGGAGGGGTGTAAAGGGGGGTACATTGGGCTGGTTTTTGGGGTGTTCCTGCCCCGTGCCCACACACTAGCTATAGCCTGGGCCCATTCAGGTGCAGGCTATGGCGCAATTTTACCTTAGGCCGGACCTGGTGTAGAACTGCCCCACCGGTGCAGAGAATTGCAGCCACCTGCTGGGTGGTTGGCGCTTACTGCACATCTATCTATCTATCGCATATCTACAGGTGAAATCAGAAGTTTACATACAGAATTTAAAAAAGACACATATAATATTGTTCTCATATAAAATTAGAAATCAGACATGAAATCAGAATAAACCTTTCCTCTTCTAGGTCAATTAGAATTACCAAAAATATGTAATTTTAATGCTAAAATAACGAGAGAGAGAATTTTTTTCAATTCGTCGGATTGGCTGTTCGTCCACCAATCAGGTAATATCTCGGGGTCAGGCAGCTGAGCCGAACCATCGGGTCCATTTATCTGTACGCATTGAGTCCACTTCAGTTGCGCTGTCTCATTTTAGTCAGACCCATGTCAACAAATTAACTCAGATTAAAGATCTGGTTGATGTATGGAGATGCTCCTTGAGTATTGCCACATAATGGGGCACATTTACTAAGAAAGTCGGAAACTTCACTAAAAGTTCTCTTCCCATGTATAATGCTGGGTGCGACAGATTTTTTAAGAACGTGCACCAGAAATCATGAATCTGAGGCTTCCCTGCACTGGCCCGACAGAGTTCACCAACTTTTTTGTGGTGCACCTTTAACATAGGGAGCATGTTCAATCAGGTGGATGGTCCGACTGAGAGCCCTAATATGTGTCGCATGGAGGCTAGTGCAGCTGCACAATAGTGAGACACAATAGTGGCACAGAAACTTCTTAAATACCTGTGCAAGCCATTTTCACCTAAAAGAATGTGCAAAGTCCTTCTGAAAACTGGCTCAAAGACCTAATTGTTCCTCAATGTTCTTTCCATCTGATGCATCTATTTTGTGAGGTGCGCCAGTCCCTCCACAACTTGATGCTACCCACCTCCTCCCTTGTCACACAGTTGCGATAACATTTTCACTCTCAAAAGATTCTCCCTTTTTCCTCCACATATAACAATTGTCATTATGGCCAAACTGATTAATTTTAGTTTCGTCAGTTCCTATGTGCATTTGCAAATATTAATCTGGCTTTTTTCTGTTTCTTTTGGAGTAATGGCTTCTTTCTGGCAGAGTGGCCTTTCAGTACATGTTGATACAGGACTCGTTTCAATTTGGATTATGGCACACACTTATCAGCTTCAGCAGCATCTTCACAAGGTCTTTTGCTTTTGTTCTTAAGTTAATATGCACCTTTCGGACTAAAGCACGTTCATCTCTGGAAGACAGAACCCGTCTCCTTCCTGAGAGGTATGATGGCTAGACATTCCCATCTTGTTTTACAAGGCACATTCAGGTATTTGGATGAACCAGACTTGTACAGGTCCACAATTCTCTTTCTGATAACCTGGCTGATTTCTCTAGACCTTCACATGTTGTTACACAAAGAAGCTGTGTGTTTCAGGTCTTAAATTACATCCACGTTGTTACTCAAATTAATTCAGATGTTACCAATAAATAGGAAGCCTACATGCACATGCAATCAGCTGTCCCATATTGGTAAAAGGCATAGCAATCTCAGTGTATATGTCAGGATTCAAGGTAAGCCGACTAAATGGCACTTGGTTTTCACCAGAGCCCGCCGAAAAGCAGGTGGGACCTGCTGGGGCAGGGTACCACCAGGTGGCTCCACAGGTGCGACTTTGCCAGTGGTCAAGGCAAGGGATGTGGTCAGGGACAGGCAGGAGGTCGAGACATGTAGCACAGGATCAACGTCAGGAACAAAGCAGAAGGTCAGGGCAGGCAGTATGGAGTCAAAGTCAGGAACGGAACCGGGGTCGGTAAATCTGCAGACTGGCACAAGGCAACAAGACAAACTTTTTCTGAGGCATATAGCACAAATATCTGGCGGGGAATCTTGGGAGAGGCCGGCTTTTATTCAATTATCTGGGAATGGCCAGCACCAATTTGCGGTGTGCTAGCCTTTTAAATCCTCGAGCACCATCGCACTTGCGCCCTAGGAGGCGGGGACGCACGCTCCAGGCAGCTGGATCCGGAGCAGGAGCGTGGATAGGTAAGGAAGCAGGGAGGATAGGTAAGGAAGCAGCTGGGGACCAGAGCGAAGCACGGGTGTGCCCGCGAACCCGGGATGTGGGTCATTGGGACACCTGTGACAGCATGTAAACTTTTGACTTTGCAGAAAGAAAGTATCTCTCATTATTCACCAAAGAAAACTGAGATGTGTGTTTTAGGGTACATACGGGCATACCGCCGTGTGCTGGAGAGGAGGAGGCGGCCCTCCTCCCTCCATAGAGAATAGCGGCGCACGGCCGCACACACGCCGAAAGATAAAGCATGCTCTATCTTTTTGCGGCGTGCGGGCCGGATCGGTGCCACACATGTGTGGCACCGTATGTGCGCCACAATGCTATTGCCGTCAATGGGGACGTACATGCGGCCGCAAATTTGCGGCCGCATGTACGTCCCCGCAGACGCCCATCTGAATGTGCCCTTAGACACTTTTCATGCCCTGTCCTATAAGAGGCCACTATAAAATGAGACCATGAATGTCTTAAAGTTAAGTGTGACCTGGTTGCTTTAGTTTTATTATATTCAGAAATGATCTGACAAATCGTGTAGAAAATGAATTAAGAATATTACTACATAAATGTCAGTGACCTGCTGGTGCAGGATAATGGTTTATCAATTATGATAAAATGCTAATAGGCCACAATATATTACAATTAGAAAGTCTAATTTTAACCTTTCATGCCTCTTGTCTGCTTGATTCATCTAACCTTTGTTCACTTTGTTGTTGTTTTTTCTTTTTTTTATAACCACTTCATGGCCAGCACCGATCGTGGGTGTTATCAGTGCGTGTTTCTTGCATTATTCAGCAAATGCTCACCATCCCATGAGCCCTCTCCAAACACCCGCTGCAGATGCGTGACATAGTAATACGTGATGCTTTGTTAAAGGGTTAATACAAGGTATATTAAGCAACTATGCCTGATTTCATCAGTCTTGACCATATGTAGACTAACATTTAGGTCTTGATGATCTGTGTAACCATTCCTTTATTCATGTTGGTAGTAGCAGCAGAATTGTTAAAATGCATTTATATTCCAGGATTGTAGCTGGAACGCACTCCATACACACATCAGTGTATAAGGTCTCTCCCAGTTCACCTTTATTGCTGTTATATAAATGCATATTTATATATTCCTGCTGCGACAAACAGAAAACAAAAAGTTATGGTTACACAGATATCCAAGGACAATACCTAACATCAACTGCAGCTTTGCAATTTCATAACTAGTGTTAGACTCCCTTTAAATAGATTTTCTGTTTCATCTAAGTTTAATCACTATAAAAATATAAATAGGTAATATATAAAATATTGGTGTACCACAATGCAATCTTTACCTGATTGGTTTGCGCAGTGGTCGCTTCTTTAGTATCAAACTACCTAAAAGATTTGTAAGTACACAATTTCATAGAAATTTCAACTTTTTGTTCAATTTTCGCTTCCCACCCTCAAAAATCTACAACTTTTTCATTTTTTCATGTAGAGAGCTGTGTGAGGGCTTATTTTCTGTGTAATATATTTTACTTCTCAGTGACATTATTTATTATTCCATACCGTGTACTGGGAAGCTGGAAAAAAGATCCAAATGTGTGAAAAAACGCATTAGTGTCACTTTCTTTTAGGGTTCAGTTGTTACGGCTTTCATTGTGCGCTCCAAAGGATTTGTCTACCCCCCTGAGGGAGCGACAGCGAAACGTACGTCGTGGTGCTGTGGTGGTGGTCTGGTTTTTTGGTATTCATCTTTTGATTGGTATAGGGATTACCGTATATTTGATTGTAGTGGGTATCTTTGTTGGTATTCATACTTTATTCTTTGGTTGGCTACGATCACAGTGATACCAAATTTATATAGGTTTTATTGTGTTTAAATACATTTTCACTAATTAAAACATTGGGGCTAGAGATGAGCGAACACTAAAATGCTCGGGTACTCGTTATTCGAGACGAACTTTTCCCGATGCTCGAGTGCTCGTCTCGAATAACGAACCCCATTGAAGTCAATGGGAGACTCGAGCATTTTTCAAGGGGACCAAGGCTCTGCACAGGGAAGCTTGGCCAAACACCTGGGAACCTCAGAAAAGGATGGAAACACCACGGAAATGGACAGGAAACAGCAGGGGCAGCATGCATGGATGCCTCTGAGGCTGCTTAATCGCACCATTATGCCGAAATTATGGGCAACAGCATGGCCATGACAGAGTGACCGAATGAAGCTAGATAGCATGTAAAACATCCAATAATTGACCCTGACACTATAGGGGACGGCATGCAGAGGCAGAGGCAGCGGCAGCAGGCTAGAGAGTGGCATGGCGACATACCCTAATTGGACTCAGGCTTCAAACCAATGGGTGTCAGAGAGGAACCAAAGGAGGTGAGCAAGAAGCGCTCAAATAATATCGGTACATGATAAAAGTTTGCCAGTATATTTTGTGGATTACACAGCAGGGTGGCGACAAAGTTAACATGGAAGCCATGAAAACAACCCAAAATTCTGCCTGACACAGCTCGTTTGATAAGGGGACCATGTATGCTTACAGTTCATGCCAGTCGCTGCACTGGCTGCCAGTCTCCTTTCGAATACAGTTTAAAATAATAATAACCCTCATCCATAAAGCTCTGTATAATGCTGCACCCCCCTACCTCTCCTCTCTTATCTCAGTCTATCGCCCAACCCGTGCTCTTAGATCCGCCAGTGATCTTAGATTAACCTCTACCCTAGTGCGGACCTCCCACTCGCGTCTCCAAGACTTCTCTAGAGCTGCACCAATTCTATGGAATGCTCTGCCCTGGACTATCAGACTAATACCTAACCTCCAAAGTTTCAAACGTGCTCTTAAAACCCATTTCTTTAGGCAAGCCTATAACACTCATTAACTGCATGAAGTTTTAACTCTTCTACTAACCCGTCCTGTGTCGTCCTCCCATCTGTTATCCAGCAACCAACAGGCACCAGACTTCTCTGCAGTCCCATTCACCCTGGACCTGGTATATAAGATGACGGCTGAGTGGTTCAAGCGACAGCAATTCCATTTATTATATTTTTTCTATTCCCTAAGAAGAATGGCTTGACCATTAAATATTCTTTTACCTCGTGTTACCCCATCATCTTCATAAACCGTAAGCTCTGGCGAGCAGGGACCTCACTCCTGTTGTTCCATACAAATGTTGTGCTCTGTTACATTACATTTGTATTTGTTTCCTATGATTTGTAAAGCGCTACAGACAGAGCCGGATCTACATTGGCGCTCCTGGAGCACTTGCGCCGGGCCCCGGGTTCAGCCCTCTCTCTATGGGGCCCCGGCATCTGGCGCTGTAGATCCGGCCCTGTACACAAGAACATGCTACAGGGGCCCCCGCAGGCATCAGCTACTAAGTATGGGGCTGCTAAACGCTATTAGCAGCCCCATACTGACACGCACACACTATATGGCACTGTGCCTTTAAGGCACAGATACCATAGAGTGGCAGAAGTGCAGGTAGAGTGACCTCTGCCTGCACTTTCAGTCCTCCACAGACGGCCGATCTATGACTCATAGATCGCGCCGTCTGTGTCTCCACACTGCAGGGAGATGAAGAGCCTGGGTGCAGATCATCCTGTCAGCGCTGCGAGGGATCGTCTGGAAAGGTGAGTGAACTTTTATTATTTTATTGTTTTACAGGGGCCCAGAAAGGAAGATAGAAGATAATTTATAGATATTAAGGGGCAAATATATAGTGGAGGGGGGTATTTATATATGGAGGAAACACTGTATAGGAGACAGAGGGGGGAAGCCACTGTATAGGGGACGAGGGGGTGTAATTTATATATAGAAGAGTCACTGTATATGGGGGGTGTATTTTATATATGTTGAGGAGCAAATGTATAGTGGAGGGGGGTTATTTATATAGAGGAGCCACTGTATGGGGAGTGGGGGGTGTAATTTATATAGAGAGGAGCCATTGTATAGGGGACGGGAGAGGGTGTAATATATAGAGAGAGAGAGAGAGAGAGAGAGAAGGAACTGTATAGGGGACAGGAGGGGGTAATTTATAAATAGGGAAGCCACTGTATGGGGGACGAGGGGGTGTAATTTATAAATAGGGAAGCCACCGTATAGGGGACGAGGGGGTGTAATTTATAAATAGGGAAGCCACTGTATAGGGGACGAGGGGGTGTAATTTATAAATAGGGAAGCCACTGTATAGGGGACGAGTGGGGGTGTAATTTATACATAGAGGAGCCACTGTATAGGGGACGAGGGGAGTGTCATTTATATATAGAGGAGCCACTGTATAGGGGAGGAGGTGTCATTTATATATAGGGAAGCCACTGTATAGGGGACGGGAGGAGGTGTCATTTATATATAGAGGAGCCACTGTATAGGGGACGGGAGGAGATGTCATTTATATATAGAGGAGCCACTGTATAGGGGACGGGAGGAGTTGTCATTTATATATAGAGGAGCCACTGTATAGGGGACGGGAGGAGTTGTCATTTATATATAGAGGAGCCACTGTATAGGGGACGGGAGGAGTTGTCATTTATATATAGAGGAGCCACTGTATAGGGGACGGGAGGAGTTGTCATTTATATATAGAGGAGCCACTGTATAGGGGACGGGAGGAGTTGTCATTTATATATAGAGGAGCCACTGTATAGGGGACGGGAGGAGTTGTCATTTATATATAGAGGAGCCACTGTATAGGGGACGGGAGGAGTTGTCATTTATATATAGAGGAGCCACTGTATAGGGGACGGGAGGAGGTGTCATTTATATATAGAGGAGCCACTGTATAGGGGACGGGAGGAGTTGTCATTTATATATAGAGGAGCCACTGTATAGGGGAGTAGGTGTCATTTATATATAGAGGAGCCACTGTATAGGGGACGGGAGGAGGTGTCATTTGTATATAGAGGAGCCACTGTATAGGGGACGGGAGGAGGTGTCATTTGTATATAGAGGAGCCACTGTATAGGGGACGGGAGGAGTTGTCATTTATATATAGAGGAGCCACTGTATAGGGGAGGAGGTGTCATTTGTATATAGAGGAGCCACTGTATGGGGGACGGGAGGAGTTGTCATTTATATATAGAGGAGCCACTGTATAGGGGACGGGAGGAGTTGTCATTTATATATAGAGGAGCCACTGTATAGGGGAGGAGGTGTCATTTATATGTTTTGGGTTTAGTTGTTAAGTGGCGGTTGCTGTATAGCAGGGGCAGCTTTATATAAATGAATGTAAATGGCAGTGTACAGTGAGTGGCCTATAGCAGGGGTACTGTTCATTCCTAAATGGGGGTTCCATATATAGCTTTAGTAAGCAGGTGTTGTCTATATATATCCAGGTGCCATGATATTGTCAGTAATTGAGGTATCTTTAAGGGCACAGATGTGCTGCCAAGAGCTGAAGACATCTAGGGGCGAATTCATCACAGCTGGAGGAGTTACATCGGATGAAGAAGAGATCCCAGTCTACAGGGGGCGCTATAGAGGCTGTAATGAGGTTGTAATGAAGAAGACAGTAAACAGTGAGTAATCAGATATAATTATATTAAAATATTTTTGTTTATCTGCAGAGCATTTTATTTTTAATTTTAATGCAGTTTTTGGTACTTTTTTTTTATTGAGTATGTGTTAGGTGGTATTATTTTGCAGTGTTAATGGTAGCGGTCTGGTGGTATTATTTTGCAGTAGTAATGGTGGCAGTCTGGTGGTATTATTTCAGTCATACCGCAGCGGTAATGGTAGTGGTGTGGTGGTATTATTCAGTCATGAGGCAGGGGTAATGGTAGTGGTGTGGTGGTATTATTCAGACATGATGCAGGGGTAATGGTAGTGGTGTGGTGGTATTATTCAGACATGATGCAGGGGTAATGGTAGTGGTGTGGTGGTATTATTCAGTCATGATGCAGGGGTAATGGTAGTGGTGTGGTGGTATTATTCAGTCATGATGCAGTGGTAATGGTAGTGGTGTGGTGGTATTATTCAGTCATGATGCAGTGGTAATGGTAGTGGTGTGGTCATATTATTCAGTCATGATGCAGTGGTAATGGTAGTGGTGTGGTGGTATTATTCAGTCATGATGCAGGGGTAATGGTAGTGGTGTGGTGGTATTATTCAGTCATGATGCAGGGGTAATGGTAGCGGTGTGGTGGTATTATTCAGACATGATGCAGTGGTAATGGTAGTGGTGTGGTGGTATTATTCAGACATGATGCAGTGGTAATGGTAGTGGTGTGGTGGTATTATTCAGACATGATGCAGGGGTAATGGTAGTGGTGTGGTGGTATTATTCAGTCATGATGCAGTGGTAATGGTAGTGATGTGATGGTATTATTCAGTCATGATGCAGTGGTAATGGTAGTGGGATGGTGGTATAATACAGTCATGATGCAGTGGTAATGGTAGTGGTGTGGAGGTATTATTCAGTCATGATGCAGTGGTAATGGTAGTGGTGTGGTGGTATTATTCAGACATGATGCAGTGGTAATGGTAGTGGTGTGGTGGTATTATTCAGACATGATGCAGGGGTAATGGTAGTGGTGTGGTGGTATTATTCAGTCATGATGCAGTGGTAATGGTAGTGGTGTGGTGGTATTATTCAGTCATGATGCAGTGGTAATGGTAGTGGTGTGGTCATATTATTCAGACATGATGCAGTGGTAATGGTAGCGGTGGGGCGGTATTATTCAGACATGATGCAGTGGTAATGGTAGTGGTGTGGGGGCACAGTGTGGTCAGTTGTGGTGTGAGGAGTATATATGATATATGTGGGGGCATAGTGTGGTCAGTTGTGGTGTGAGGGGTATATATGAAATATGTGGGGGCACAGTGTGGTCAGTTGTGGTGTGAGGGGTATATATGATATATGTGGGGGCACAGTGTGGTCAGTTGTGGTGTGAGGGGTATATATGATATATGTGGAGGCACAATGTGGTCAGTTGTGGTGTGAGGGGTATATATGATATATGTGGAGGTATAGTGTGGTCAGTTGTAGTGTGAGGGGTATATATGATATATGTGGAGGTATAGTGTGGTCAGTTGTAGTGTGAGGGGTATATATGATATATGTGGGGGCACAGTGTGGTCAGTTGTAGTGTGAGGGGTATATATGATATATGTGGGGGTACAGTGTGGTCAGTTGTAGTGTGAGGGGTATATATGATATATGTGGGGGCACAGTGTGGTCAGTTGTGTTGTAAGGGGTATTTAAATATATGTATATAGGATGATGCCAACCAGTTCTGTTTTATAAACCTGCAGAGATGAGTCTTGGCTGCAACAAGTCTCCCTGAAGATTAGACAGGAGGGAAGAGACAACATCAGGGGCGTCACCTGAGGACTGGTATCTACTACTATATAGTTACTATATGCATACTGGTCTGTCTGTGTAGGTTATCATATAGTATTGCAGTATTATCCAGTCATTATGTAGTGGTGATAATCAGGATGTAATGTTATTATTTGGGCCCTGTACAGAGGTGTCATTAGTGATATTGCCCTTTGCTTGGTGGTGTTCATCAAGCTCATCAATAAATGGAGTTTATATGTAGTAAATGATTGGTAATACTGGTCTGTGTACAGAGTCTTGTGTTCAGTATCAGGATGTTGGTATTTTATTTATGTTGTGGTGATGCTGTGGGTTGCAGTTTCGAGGCATCTTTTGGAATTGTTTGGAATATTGGTTTTATGATAGTTTTAATTGGTAACAGTATTGTGGTATCATTATCTGGTAGTAGTATGGCGCTGATATTTGTAATAGGATAACTATGTGGTATCTTTTTTTCACATATATTGTTGTGGAAGGGGGCCCCGCGTTGGCTGCCAAGCTGGGGGGCCCCATCTTAAATGAGGTGCTCCATACCGCTGGGACCCTTAATCTGGCCCTGGCTACAGAATATGATGACGCTATATAAATAAAGATTATTATTATTATTATTATGGAGGCAGTGAACTAGTAGTAGATTAAAGGTGCTGCAACTATGTTAGTTGGATCTTGGCATGGAGCTGGCGCTCCGCTGCCAGGCGAGCTTTCGCCAATCCAAGCCCCTGTCTCTAGGCTACTCCCCAAACAGCACTTCTAAGAACCTTTTGTATAAGATCAAGTGTAGTAGCGTTCTTATAAGTTTAGGATATGGCGGGTGAGGGGAATGTAAACAGATGCGCAAGAAGCGCTGAAATAATATCCCTAAATGGTAAAAGTTTGCAAGTATATTTTGTGGATTACACAGCAGGGTGGCGACAAAGTTAACAACTTTGATGTGGAATGCCCTGTAATAGCTCTTGGGCGGTGTGCCTTTTATCGCCTAGGCTCAGCAGTTTCAGCACCGCCTGCTGTCGCTTAGCGACGGCACTGCTGCTGTGCCTAGAGCTACCGACTGATGGCGCCATGCCCACGGATGGTAATTCGGAGGAGGAGGAGGTGGAGGAGGGGTGGGAGGAGGTATAGTAGGCCTTTGAGACCTGGACCGAGGTAGGCCCCGCAATTCTCTGCGTCGGCAGTATATGACCAGCCCCAGGGTCAGACTCGGTCCCAGCCTGCACCAAGTTAAGTGTAGTAGCGTTCTTATAAGTTTGGGATATGGCGGGTGAGGGGAATGTAAACAGATGCGCAAGAAGCGCATGATGCGCATGGAGCTGGCGCTCCGCTGCCAGGCGAGCTTTCGCCAATTCAAGCCCCTGTCTCTAGGCTACTCCCCAAACAGCACTTCTAAGAACCTTTTGTATAAGATCAAGTGTAGTAGCGTTCTTATAAGTTTAGGATATGCCGGGTGAGGGGAATGTAAACAGATGCGCAAGAAGCGCTGAAATAATATCCCTAAATGGTAAAAGTTTGCCAGTATATTTTGTGGATAACACAGCAGGGTGGCGACAAAGTTAACAACTTTGATGTGGAATCCATGAAAACAACCCAAATTTCTGCCTGACACACCTCGTTTGATAAAGGGACGATGTATGGAGGCAGCTATATGGACGACTTTTGGAGGTAGCAATGGAGACAACGTGTGGAGGCTGCTATGGAGACAATTTAATTTGGATAGTGCCTGTATGTGGCAGTCCCAAAAATTTTTCAAACCAGAGGAGCAGGTAGGTGGCCCTCCAGTAAAATGGAATAGATTGAGTGCCTGTATGTGGCAGTCCCAAAAATGTTTCAAACCAGAGGAGCAGGTAGGTGGCCCTGCAGTAAAATGGAATAGATTGAGTGCCTGTATGTGGCACTCACAAAAATTGTTTCAAACAGAGGACCGGGTAGGTGGCCCTCCAGAAAAATTAAATGCATGAAGTACTATAGCAAGAGCCAGTGGGCCCTGTCAAAAAATAGCCATTTTCCTCTGCTTTACTGTACAAAGAGGAGGAGAAGGAGGAAAATGAGGAGGAGGAGGAGTGGATCAATTATTCAGGTTGAGCTTCCTTCACCTGGTGGAGATTGGAAATTCTGAGAAATCCAGCCTTTATTCATTTTAATAAGCGTCAGCCTGTCAGCGCTGTCAGTCGACAGGCGTGTACGCTTATCGGTGATGATGCCACCAGCTGCACTGAAAACCCGCTCGGACAAGACGCTAGCGGCAGGGCAGGCAAGAACCTCCAAGGCGTACAGCGCCAGTTCGTGCCACATGTCCAGCTTTGAAACCCAGTAGTTGTAGGGAGCTGTGTGATCATTTAGGACGATGGTATGGTCAGCTACGTACTCCCTCACCATCTTTCTGTAAAGATCAGCCCTACTCTGCCGAGACTGGGGACAGGTGACAGTGTCTTGCTGGGGTGACATAAAGCTGGCAAAAGCCTTGTAAAGCGTACCCTTGCCAGTGCTGGACAAGCTGCCTGCTCGCCTACTCTCCCTCGCTACTTGTCCCGCAGAACTACGCACTCTGCCGCTAGCGCTGTCAGAAGGGAAATACTGTTTCAGCTTGTGCACCAGGGCCTGCTGGTATTCATGCATTCTCACACTCCTTTCCTCTGCAGGGATGAGAGTGGAAAGATTTTGCTTGTACCGTGGGTCCAGGAGAGTGAACACCCAGTAATCGGTGCTGGAATAAATTCTTTGAACGCGAGGGTCACGGGATAGGCAGCCTAGCATGAAATCTGCCATATGCGCCAGAGTACCAACGCGTAAGAATTCACTCCCCTCACTGGCCTGACTGTCCATTTCCTCCTCCTCCAACTCCTCCAACTCCTCTTCTTCTGCCCATACACGCTGAACAGTAAAGGACTCAACAATGGTCCCCTCTTGTGTCTCACCAACATTCTCCTCCTCTTCCTCCTCATCCTCCTCCACCTCCACCTCCTCCGATATGCGCTGAGAAACAGACCTGAGGGTGCTTTGGCTATCAACAAGGGAATATTCTTCCCCTGTCTCTTGTGACGAGCGCAAAGCTTCCGACTTCATGCTGACCAGAGAGTTTTTCAACAGGCCAAGCAGCGGGATGGTGAGGCTGATGATGGCGGCATCGCCACTGACCATCTGTGTTGACTCCTCAAAGTTACTCAGCACCTGACAGATATCAGACATCCACGTCCACTCCTCATTGTAGACTTGAGGAAGCTGACTGACCTGACTACCAGTTCTGGTGGAAGTTGACATCTGGCAGTCTACAATCGCTCTGCGCTGCTGGTAAACTCTGGATAACATGGTCAGTGTTGAATTCCACCTCGTGGGCACGTCGCACAACAGTCGGTGAGCGGGCAGTTGGAGGCGGCGCTGCGCTGCCCTGAGAGTGGCAGCATCTGGGCTGGACTTCCTGAAATGCGCACAGATGCGGCGCACCTTCGTGAGCAAATCAGACAGATTGGGGTATGTCTTGAGGAAACGCTGAACTATCAGATTTAACACATGGGCCAGGCATGGCACATGTGTCAGTCTGCCGAGTTGCAGAGCCGCCACCAGGTTACGGCCGTTGTCACACACAACCATTCCCGGCTTGAGGTTCAGCGGTGCCAGCCACAGATCAGTCTGCGCCGTGATGCCCTGTAATAGCTCTTGGGCGGTGTGCCTTTTGTCGCCTAGGCTCAGCAGTTTGAGCACCGCCTGCTGTCGCTTAGCGACGGCACTGCTGCTGTGCCTAGAGCTACCGACTGATGGCGCCGTGCCCACGGATGGTAGTTCGGAGGAGGAGGTGGAGGAGGGGTGGGAGGAGGAGGAGGCATAGTAGGCCTGAAACACCTGGACCGAGGTAGGCCCCGCAATCCTCGGCGTCGGCAGTATATGAGCAGCCCCAGTGTCAGACTCGGTCCCAGCCTCCACCAAGTTAACCCAATGTGCCGTCAGCGATATATAGTGGCCCTGCCCGGCAGCACTCGTCCACGTGTCCGTGGTCAGGTGGACCTTGTCAGAAACGGCGTTGGTCAGGGCACGGATGATGTTGTCTGACACGTGCTGGTGCAGGGCTGGGACGGCACATCGGGAAAAGTAGTGGCGGCTGGGGACCGAATACCGAGGGGCGGCCGCCGCCATGAGGTTGCGAAAGGCCTCGGTCTCTACTAGCCTATAGGGCAGCATCTCCAGGCTAAGCAATCTGGAGATGTGCACATTAAGGGCTTGGGCGTGCGGGTGGGTTGCACTATATTTGCGTTTCCGCTCCAGCGTCTGGGGTATGGAGAGCTGAACGCTGGTGGATGCTGTGGAGGATCGTGGAGGCGACGATGGGGTTTTTGTGGCAGGGTCCTGGGCAGGGGGCTGACTAGCAGCTGACACAGGGGAAGGAGCAGTGGTGTGCACGGCCGGAGGTGAACGGGCTTGTTGCCACTGAGTGGGGTGTTTAGCATTCATATGCCTGCGCATACTGGTGGTAGTTAAGCTAGTAGTGGTGGAACCCCTGCTGAGCCTGGTTTGGCAAATGTTGCACACCACAGTCCGTCGGTCATCCGGTGTTTCCTTAAAGAACCTCCAGACTTCTGAAGATCTAGCCCTCGCCGCAGGAGCCCTCGCCACGGGAGCTTCACTAGTTGACACATTTGGCGCTGATGCACCAGCTCTGGCCCTGCCTCTCCGTCTGGCCCCACCACTGCCTCTTCCAACCTGTTCTGGTCGAGGACTCTCCTCCGTCTCAGAAGCACTGTGTTCACCCGGCCTCTCAACCCAGCTTGGGTCTGTCACCTCATCATCCTCCGATCCCTCAGTCTGCTCCCCCCTCGGACTTCCTGCCCTGACAACAACTTCCCCACTGTCTGACAACCGTGTCTCCTCATCGTCGGACACCTCTTTACACACTTCCACTACGTCAAGAAGGTCATCATCACCCACAGACTGTGACTGTTGGAAAACCTGGGCATCGGAAAATTGCTCAGCAGCAACCGGACAAGTGGTTTGTGACTGTGGGAAGGGTCCAGAAAACAGTTCCTCAGAGTATGCCGGTTCAAATGCCAAATTTTCCTGGGAGGGGGCAGACTGGGGGGGAGGAGGCTGAGGTGCAGGAGCTGGAGGAGTGGCGATTTCGGTGACATGGGTGGACTGCGTGGAAGACTGACTGGTGGTGGACAAATTGCTCGAAGCATTGTCAGCAATCCACGACATCACCTGTTCGCACTGTTCTGGCCTCAACAGTGCTCTACCACGAGTCCCAGTAACTTCAGACATGAACCTAGGGAGTGTAGCTCTGCGGCGTTCCCCTGCTCCCTCATCAGCAGGTGGTGTCTCACCCCGCCCAGGACCACGGCCTCTGACCCCTGCAGTAGTTGGACGCCCACGTCCCCGCCCTCGTCCTCTACCCCTAGCCCTCGGGTTAAACATTTTTAAAATGAGAGTTATAACTTTATTTTTTTTTTTACTTTTTTTTGTTTTTTTTTGTGTTTTTTTTTTTTTTTGTGTTTTTTGTTTTTTTTTGAGTTTTTAAAACCAAACAATGCTATCCTATTGCTATGGCTATTTTCTAGCCAAGTATCAAAGCACACTACTATGCCAGATGAGATGACACTGAGTTAGTGCCTAATTGAAATCCAACCCCTACTAAATTTTCCCACTTCGGTCTTTGCTATGGATATGTGCGTCACTAAGCGCAGAACACAGCGGTCGCAAGTCTCACTACAAATTGCTCAGAATTGGCTAGTACATGCACTGCAGAAAGTACAGCCACCAGCAGATCAACCAGAAATCAAATATATAGAACGCTACTGTATGCGTAAGTAAGCTCTTTGTATTCTCCTATGGCTATTTTCTAGCCAAGTATCAAAGCACACTACTATGCCAGATGAGATGACACTGAGTTAGTGCCTAATTGAAATCCAACCCCTACTAAATTTTCCCACTTCGGTCTTTGCTATGGATATGTGCGTCACTAAGCGCAGAACACAGCGGTCGCAAGTCTCACTACAAATTGCTCAGAATTGGCTAGTACATGCACTGCAGAAAGTACAGCCACCAGCAGATCAACCAGAAATCAAATATATATAACGCTACTGTATGCGTAAGTAAGCTCTTTGTATTCTCCTATGGCTATTTTCTAGCCAAGTATCAAAGCACACTACTATGCCAGATGAGATGACACTGAGTTAGTGCCTAATTGAAATCCAACCCCTACTAAATTTTCCCACTTCGGTCTTTGCTATGGATATGTGTGCCACTAAGAGCTAAACACAACGGTAGCAAGTCCCCCTGCTAATTCCTCACAAAATGGTACTAGATGCAAATTAAAATAAAAAAAGTAGAACGTTATTGTAGCCCTAAGAAGGGCTGTTGGGTTCTTTGAGAATCACTCCTGCCTAACAGTAAGCTAATAGAACACCCTAACGCTTTCCCTGACCAGCAGCAGCTCTCTCCCTAGCGGCATCCAGACACAGAATGATCCGAGCAGCGCGGGCAGCGGCTAGTCTATCCCAGGGTCACCTGATCTGGCCAGCCAACCACTGCTATCGACGTGTAAGGGTACCACGTCATGCTGGGTGGAGTGCAGAGTCTCCTGGCTTGTGATTGGCTCTGTTTCTGGCCGCCAAAAAGCAAAACGGCGGGAGCTGCCATTTTCTCGAGCGGGCGAAGTATTCGTCCGAGCAACGAGCAGTTTCGAGTACCCTAATGCTCGACCGAGCATCAAGCTCGGACGAGCATGTTCGCTCATCTCTAATTGGGGCACATTTACTTACGCGGTACAGTCACGATCCCCGCTGTGCGTAGTCCAACGATCATGCACTCCAGTGCAATTCACTAAGGTCGTGCCCCCGATTTCCTGCATGTGTCGCTTCCCCACTCAGGTCCGCCTGAGTTCACCTTCTTCTTCCCGTTGTATGTAAGTGCATTGTCTTGCGACACAATTTAAATGTTAAATCCCGGCGCAATTTGCGAAAAAGTTGGAAAACCCGACGAGAATGCGGCCACGGGACCCATAGTAAATAGCCCCCAATGTGTATGAAAAAAATTGTTTCGCCATCTTCTGACGCTAATAACTTTTTCATACTTTGGTGTATGGAGCTGTGTAATGAATCATTTTTGCCAGATGAGCTGACCTTTTCATTGCTACTATTTTGAGGACTATGCAACCTTTTCATCACTTTTTATTAAGTTTTTTATGTTATGTAAAATGGTGTAGCGTTTTCGGATATTATTTTTCATCGAAAATGTCGAATGTGCAGAAACCATGCAGCCTGGGGTCTAAAGACCCGGGGCTGTCATGGCAACCAATCTCCATGACATCATTGGGGGGTGTCGATCTCAACAAAGATGGCGGTATCCATTCGCTGCTGTCTTCTAAATGCCGCCAGTGTTAGCAATGGGTGTTTGCTGCAATTTGCAGCAAACCCCAACTCTGTATAAAGAGGGCTCAGCCCATGAGGGGCTAATTATACATGTAATACATTGTACATTTACATTATAGTATGTTGGTGTGCAAAAAATTCCTCTAAATGTCTGTGTTTTAGGAAAATACCTAGCTTTGACTTTTCCCTAGGATTACATTTATAGCTTTCTCATACTCTGATCATACAGAAAACTGTGAAGAGTTGGGGTGACTTTTGGAAGTGGCACAGCAGTCACATCAGTGTCGGCCAAAGTAATTATAAATACAATGCTCTCTATCACACCGGAGAAATTACCGCCTGGATGTGCTGCATGCGGCATATTAAGAATGTAATCGCTCCAGTGCGCTAACAACCTAGGTTACATTTGGGCCGGTGTTGATAAGCGTGCAGCCTCCTTACAGTGTAATCCCTTCAGCGTGGCAGGGGAGATCATTCTGTTCTGCTACTCTCAGCGCTTGAGTGTTCAGTCCTTACTTGTTCCCTAGCCTAAAAAGCAACATAACAATGTACACTATCTTACCAAACTTCTAAATCACATATGAAACCCCTATCAAAAAAATCCCACTGCTTTTATATTTACTCGGCTGCTCACTATGGGAGGTGTTAACTTTTTATTGCACCTTTTTATATATATTACAAATATTTAAAATTGGTCCTATTATCTTTGCATTTTCAAAGTGGCTAGCAATGTAATGTAAATCCAGCATTGCTTAACTACATACAAGAACTTGTATATTTCTGTATAGAAGGCTGCATTCATATATGTTAGACTTTTTTGCAACTCTCCCATTTATAACAGGTAAAAATATTTAATAAAAATATTTTATACATAATAAATGAAAATAGAAATACTATTTATCACTATAATGATACCTTGCAAACAAATTGTAAGGGGGACTGAGATTTAGGGAGACAAACAGGACAGTGAGCCCTATGTTAAGCCCCCAAAGCTGACACCTGCCTACTGCCTCAGCAAGTCGTAGTGACCTGAGACAACTACCAGGCAGGACGTACTTAGCCTGGTGTGTTAGCGTGTCTCCTATACTGAAAGCGGCATTCAGACACTGAAACGCCGCAATATCTATACAGAAAGTCTGAATTAGACCTGAACTACATAACTATTGTGCAAACCAGTGTCGGCATTTAATAAACAGATGGGCTACACGGCATGAATGTACACTCCGCTAGTGTGGGTGACAAATATTAATAGTGATTGCGGCAGGTAGTACATTACATTGAATAAACTTCAATGCACAAAGATTAATCGCCGCCGTGCACTCAGGAATCAGGAATCTGTAAAACCCTCTCATTTTACAGTGCTAACGCCTTAAAGGAAACCTGTCACCAGGAGACCCATTTTTAGCACTCCCCCAGTCCCCACAGAGCATAGTACATACACTGCTAAAGTGTTTTTGTATAAAAAATAGGTTTTACAGAAAAAAAGATATGTTATATTGTACCTTTCATTAGCATCTGCTGTGTGACTAGGCAGTTGCCTAATGGGAGGGGCTGGAAAGAAGTATACAGAAATAACTAATACAATATCCAGGAAAGATGGAAAATGTAACATACAAAATATGGAGGAGCCACTAATACGGCATACTCCCGTATATGCCACAAAGTCACAGAGTCAAAGATATAAAATTAGTGCTCTACTCCTTATACTGTTTGTCAAATGGCTAGAGCCTCTCACCACCTCTTCATGGACTGGAAATAAAAGATATCCCCGACTCCTTGCATCGCCAATCGTCCTCCTTTAGTGGGTTGAAACACAATCCTCGTCTCGTTACCGTGTCCGCGGTGTGTTCCCAATCCTACATCAGGAGGTATGCGAAAGGATAGTGCAGATTGCCAGGTTCAAAAAGGAAATAGTATTTATTGTATATACTCACACATTCCAATTTAAAAGCGCGCATATAGTAAAAGCATAAGACGCCTAAAACACCTCGCCTGACCCAGGTTTAGCCTATTCAGGCTTCTTCCGAGGCATGTGTAATGTGTGAGTATATACAATAAATACTATTTCCTTTTTGAACCTGGCAATCTGCACTATCCTTTCTCATACCTCCTGATGTAGGATTGGGAACACACCGTGGACACGTTAACGAGACGAGGATTGTGTTTCAACCCACTAAAGGAGGACAATTGGCGATGCAAGGAGTCGGGGATATCTTTTATTTCCAGTACATGAAGAGGTGGTGAGAGGCTCTAGCCATTTGACAAACAGTATAAGGAGTAGAGCACTAATTTTATATCTTTGACGCTGGAAAGAAGTAGTTTCCCCCCCACCCTTGGGAAACATGTGACCTTTTCAAATATATGAATAACTCTCAACACTCGGGATTGGCTGTAGAGCAGGGGGCGTCGCTAAGCTGGGGTGGGGGGAAACTGCTCCTTTCCAGACCCTCCCAAAAGGCAACTGCCTAGTCACACAGCAGATGCTAATGAAAGGTACAATATAACATATCTTTTTTTCTGTAAAACCTATTTTTAATACAAAAACACTTTAGCAGCGTATGTAGTATGCTCTGTGGGGACTAGGGGAGTGCTGAAAATGGGTCTCCTGGTGACAGGTTCCCTTTAACATCAGCACTTCTTCTGCAACCTATGTGTCTTGTAACACAAACAGTTACAATTACAATATTTACAAATACACTCTGGGTGATACAATCAGCGGGCAACATAGCACTGATTGTATTTACAGAATGTTCTAACACTGATCTAGAATTTAGATCTGTAGACTTGCACATTTCAGTAGGCACTCAAGTAGGAGGATAAATAGGGGTCCACTTCTACTTATGAGAGGAATAACCCTCGTTCCTTGGCCTTTACAATTAATCTATTAAACTTCAATAAATGAGAAAATAATGCAATAATAAAAGTTACATTTTACTGCCATCTTCTCCTTCTTCCAGTCCCCTTTCCCTTTAAATTAAATTAGATGACAATCCCTCCTTATGTCTTGGGGCACAAACAAACAAAATCGAGATGGGTAGAAGGAGGATCAAGCCGGAGGTCTGATTCAAGCCAGAATCAGAAATTGGTACAGAACAAGTGTGAATGAAGCCAGACAGAAATCTGTCAAGCAGCCAATGGAGTGAGTGATGAATACTTATAGAGAGGAAAAGCCCTGCCCCAGGTGAAAGGAGTTGGCAATCACATAAGATTAACATAATATTTAAAGGGAACCTGTTGGGTGATTTTCCAATCCTAAACCAGTTTCCGTATGAAAAGCCCTTTACTATAATGACCCTCCCTAAGTCTTATTTTGCTGAAAAATAAAAATAATAAGTTTGCATGGGGAGCAACGTCATCTAGTCATGTCTCTGGTAGGGTCTATTATAGATTCTGCTATGACAGCCATTGGATCCTAAGTAAGAGTCCCGCTTGTCTTAGTACTTGACTCCCGCTCCCTCCCTCCTGAATGTTATTGGTAGTGGTGGTGCTCATATACGCTGCACTTAAACATTAAAAGGAAATCTACTATTTGTTTTTATGCATTGTAAAGCAAACATACCTTGAGAAAGCTGTAGCTACACAGATGCAAAAACATATCTTGTTTAATCCCTGAACTGAGTGGTTTTGCTCAAGAAACTATTATAATGAGGCTATGTCCCTCCTGTGGCTGCTACGGCGCTTCTCCTCACCCTAATGAAGCACTGCTCCAGCCTTGTCCTGCCCAGCATAAGCTGAGAATATGTCATCACTGTATTGTCCCTGACAGGCAGAAGTAATCAATCACTGCACCATCCCCCGTCTGCTGTGTATGAGTCATCCAGCTCAGGTTGATTAGTCCTGTCTGGACAGTTCAGGCAGCGCCTGTGTATGTGAAAGTAATATGTTTATGTACGGAAGCTAGGGCACCCAGCTTTCCCAAGATCCTGAATTTTACAATTGTTTTTGAGCAAAACCACTCAGTTCAGATATTAAATAATATGGGGCACATTTACTTACCCGTCCCGTTGACGACGCCGATACGGAATGTCCGAAGAGGATTCGGAGCTGCCGCAATTCACTTAGATCGTTCGGCCAATTTGCTGCATGTGTCGTTTTCCCGCTGAGGTCCACCGGAGTTCACCTTCTTCTTCCCGGTGCATGTGAGTGCTGATCTTGCGACACAATTTCATTTTTAAATCCCGCGATTTGTCCGAATCAGTCGGGTTGTCCGACGGCCACGCCCCCCGATTTGTGTTGCATGAAAGCCGGCGCCGATGCACCACTATCCGATCTTGTTCACCAAAAACCCAGGGCAATTTAGCTCAAAACGAAAAAATTTGGAAACCCGATGGAAATGCGTCCAACGGACCCTTAGTAAATGTGCCCCTATATGTTTCTGCAGCAGTGTCGCTACAGCATTCTCAAGGTATGGTTCCCAATGCATAAAAACAAATGGTAGATTTCCTTTAACATACGCAATTGGCGCCCCCACCTGTCACAGGTGTTAGCAATGGGTGTTTGCTGCATAATGCTGCAAACACCTATTATGCGCAGAGATGGTAAAGTCCCAGATTCCTTTCTATATACCCTTAATGACAGATTAGTACATTAGTAAAAACAAACTGAAATGCTTCCAATAGCACCATACATTCGAAGTGAGGGTGGCTGAGTGAGTAGCACTTCTGCCTTGCAGCGCTAGGGTCCTGGGTTCGAATCGCACCCGGGTCAACATCTGCAAAGAGTTTGTATGTTCTCTTCGTGTTTGCGTGGGTTTCCTCTGGGTACTCTGGTTTCCTCACACACTCCAAAACATACTGTTAGGTTGTTTAGATTGTGAGCCCTATGGGGACGGGGACCAATTTGACTTTTTTTGTGCAGTGCTGCGTAATCTGTGCGCGCTATATAAATAAAGAATTATTATTAATAAAGTTGTTGTGAATTCGGAACTGAAACCCCATTGAAACCTTTGGTTAAGGTTTTGCACTATTGTTAATCACAGCAGAAACTGTCTAGTAATATACTGTATGACTGGAACCATAATAGGAATGGCATCTATTTCACTACATGTGGAAAATCTGCACAATTAGCTTCTACTTATACAGGCAGATTAGCATTTTGGTGTCAAGAGCAGAAACACTTCAGATAAATGTAAAATATAGGTCAATGGATTGACTTAACTGAATGGACTATGGTTGACATACGGTACAGTATGCTGACTGGCGGTGGTTTAATGGCTTCTACACAGCAAGACAGAATGGGAAGAAAAGATCTCCAGCATTCTGATTCTGCATTTTTTATGCTATTTTTATGATAAGTACATTGCATGGTATTATCACTTGCATAGGGCACATTTACAAATGGCCATTCGCGTGTTTCCAATCGAACTTTGCACATTCTTTTATGTGTAAACTGCTTGCACAGGTATTTAAGAAGTGCCTGTGCAACACCCTCGCCGATGCAAGGCAGAGGAGTGGTTGCGAATACGTCCCACCATGTAGCTTGCAACCTGTGTAGGGTCTAGTCAGCCCCACAGCATGTCACTACATCACACTACATAGTCCTTATAGGACACAGGGGAACACTGCAGTAGTAGATCCTGCCTGGCAAGGCAGGAGTTAACTGTTTTATGTGATGTCATATGTGTCAGCCAATCACAGGGGTTATACTTTGTCTCTGTGAGCTGAGATGTAAGCTGAGATGTAATTGGAGGAGCAGCCACCACCTGACCAAGGGGAGTAACAAGACCCTGTCAGGAAACTTCCAGAAGAAGTGAAGTTCTCTCTCAGAAGAGAGTGCAGAGTGAGGAGAGAGTTCACTCTCTCAGATTAGAGACTCTGAAGAGACTGTGCAGCTAGCACACCAGACCAAGAGCAGGTGAGCCTAGCCCCTGCCTGAAGAGTGGAGCTAATAGCTAGTTAGTGAGGAAAGGGGTATCATCCTACCTTTAAGGGTGATACCTGAAGCACTCCAGGACAAGTTGAAGCATCCTTCCAGGACACAGCTACCTCCCAGCCTGCCCTCTGCATCCAGGCTGGCGATCTACACCCTGTGGCTCCCTCCAACTACATCTCAGCACTCCACTACTCTTAAAGGCACGTTGCTGCGGTTCCTGTCGGTTCCAATAAAGAACTGTAAGTTGTTTTTGTTCAACCTCTGCCTCCGTCTGGTCCCTGCTACTACGGCTGCCATCATCACAGGCACCCTGTCCACCACACAGAGACTCATACTCTAGACACCAAAGGGTTGCCCCAGGGAGATCCGCTATAGCAGCCTCTCCCTCATCATTTCTTGCCAACACCACCCTACTGGAGACCTGCCAGGCTGTAGGACAGCCCTCCGGTTCCCCATACCAAGCACCGTGACACTAGCGTGCCTAGGCCGCAACCGCCAGCCACTCAGGTACTGCGGGCCCCGGCTGACTCCAGGCCCCGAGAAATGGCTAGGCCCCGGTGGGGGATGTTGCACCTGCGCCAAAAATGTCTGCACTGAAGGGGGCATACCGGTGCACAGTCAGACTGTGTGCCAGATTTAACAAGTCCAGCAGAAGTGCGTTGCATGGCTTGTGTTAAAGGTGCACAAAAAAAATGTGGTGCACTCTGTCGGAGCAGTGCGCCAGAAATCCTGCATCTGCACACTACACAGGCAAACTGTATAAAATGCAGTTTGCACTATTCTTAGTAAATGTGCCCCATTGCCTGTAAGGTCCTGTGTGTGACAGGATCTTACAAGCATTTACTATAGATATCCCTGAGGTCTGATATCTGACTTTGGAGCTCCAATAACATTGTCTGGGTTTGTTGACACCCCCCCCCCCTCTTTGTGATATTTGTTTTTCTGCCTTGTTCTTGTTTTTCTGACAGCAATGGGGGAGGGAGGAGCTGTACAGGAGCAAAGGCGGGGGCTAGGATCTGAGGAGTGAGTAACACAGACAAGTCACATGTTGTTTTTTGAAATGCATCCAAACCAAAGCCCAACAGAGGATTCTGTCAGGATGCAAGGTAGGTTATAACACACAGTTATATTGTAATGCAAATGCTTATAAAAGGCAGAGAATCATTTTTACACTGCAGGTGTGATGGGCTTCTACAACCTGTGTTTAGTGAAAATGACGTCCCTGATGACAGGTTCCTTTTAAATATAAATACAAAGTTGAGGACTGAATTATACAGTTTTTTTTTACACCAAAAGATATTTAAATGTGGGATATAAACATTTATCCATAATCAACACATTCATGAAGAGCCTCCAGACTACACCATATGCTAGAAGTTTATTTTAGATCTTGAATCGTCTCTTCTTTATTACATCCCCTCACTTCTTGCCAATCACATTCTCCCTTGTGCAAAGTCAGATATTCCTTCAGTCCTGGCTCCTCTCTCTGGGACATCTTTTATAGTCAGTATTCCCAACTATGTTTTCTTAAGAATAAGTCAATTATTTCCCACAGTCTGTCTTCCTTATAATAAACACATCTGGCACGACATGGAAACAGATGTGTTATCGCTTGGGTTATATTAGCATCTTTATATCATTTCCCATTACTGCTTGTCAGTGAAAGTGTCTACCGTTCTGTTGTATGTTATATATATATTCTCTGGAGATACTTTGTTAGAGTGTTTGTAGATAGTAATAAAGAGTAGACCTGGAATAAATACACAGTTGCCCTAAAATATGCATAAAACTCATGTAAATTGGTCAATATTATATCTCCTTATGTAAAAATTGTAAATGGATTCTAAAGGATGTAAAAACGCCAGTAATGCCCATTCATGAAAATAGGACTGACCTCAAAACCACACATGGTCTATAAGCAAGAGGTAGAAAACAACACAAACCCACATGGCCAAATTTATGAAGCAATCTGCGCCCGTATTCTGGCTTGCACATGCATTTATGAATTGTTTCCACCAATATTGTGTCGCAGCTGCAATATGCACGCCATGACACAATACTGTGCACCTAAAAGGGTGTTCTGATGCTCATTCGCATCGGCAGCCCAATTTATGTCGGATGTCCGTGTGCGCCAGATTAATGAAGATCGTGCACATAATAATTATCGATTAACCAGTTCGCGACTGCATGGAGAGGGCTCACGGGCTGAGCCCTCTCCATAGCCGGTAAGTCTTTGCTGCATATTGCAGCAAAGGCTAACCGGTAACACCCTCGATCGGTGCTAGCACCGATGGCGGGTGTTATCACAGCAATGGCTGCCGGCACAGCTGCCGGCAGCCTCAAAAAGATAGCGGCGCATAGGCGCCGCCATCTTACCTGGGATCACCGCTCCCTGTGAACCCATCGGGGAGCGGCGATCCGTCGCCATGGTAGCCTCGGGTGTTCTGAATACCGGAGGCCATTTCATTTTAACCCCTTCATTACAATGTGCTGATAGCACATTGTAATGAATGAGGAGGAAAATCCCCATATACTGCCATACTGTAGTATGGCAGTATATGATAGGATCGATCAGACAACCTAGAATTAAAGTACCCTAGGGAGTCTGAAAACTAGTAAAAATAAAAAAAAAGTAAAAAAAAAAATTATAATAAAAAAACCTAAAATTTCAAATCACCCCCCTTTCCCTAGAACTGACATAAATATAAATAAACAGTAAAAATCATAAACACATTAGGTATCGATGCGTCCGAAAATGCCCGATCTATCAAAATATGATAACGGTTTTTCAATGCGTTTAACCTCGTAACGGAAAATAGCGCCCATTTTGAAAAATATAAAAAAAATCTATAAAAAGTGATCAAAAGTACAGTACAGTCCTAAAAATAATATCATTGAAAATATTATCAAATTTCGCAAAAAATGACACCACCCACAGCTCCGTACACCAAAGTATAAAAAAGTTATTAGCGCCAGAAGTTGGCAAAATAAAAAAAATAAATTTTTGTACAGGAGGTTTTAATTATTGTAAATGTACGAAAACATTATAAAACCTATACAAATTTGGTATTCCCTTAATCGTACCGACCCAAATAATAAAGTAGACATGTCATTTGTGGCGCTCAGTGAAAGACTTAATATCCAAGCCCACAAGAATACGGCACAAATGCGTTTTTTCACCATTTTCACTGCATTTGGAATTTTTTTCCAGCTTCCGAGTACATGGCATGGAATATTTAATACCATCACTATGAAGTGCAATTTGTTACGCAGAAAACAAGCCATCACACAGATCTTTACGTGTAAAAATAAAAAAGTTATAGATTTTTGAAGGTGGGGAGTGAAAAATGGACATGAAAAAACAGGAAAGGGCCCGGTCCTTAACCTGTTAATGAAAAAGTTGACCCTAAACATCACCCTTAGCAAACACCGCCAAACTATTATTCATTTCAAGCATTCATGCAAAACACACTTATTAAAGGGGCTGACTACTTTTTTATATAAGTTTATATGTGCCTTAATACTAATCCCTGAATGTTCATCAAGTGATTTAGTAGTCCTGCTATTTATTTTTGTGCTCTATGCAGACTCTCCATGGATCTTTATTTACATGTCTGAGCACTGATGAGTAGGAGGGGCTGAAGCAGGAGAGTAATGACTCATTCATCTCTCCGCCTCCCCTCTTCCTGTGTCTGTTAGTGAGACGTACTGTGAGAAGAGAGAGGCAATGGGGGGGAATTCTGTCATAACCTCAACAGTCGGCATCTTAGACCCAACGAAGGAAAGCGTAGCCAATGGGGTGGATTTACTAATTGTGCCGCAAGGACGATTGTCGGCATAAGAGATCAGTCTCCGTAAAGCACAGCCCAATGTATTAAAGTGGTGCAGAAAAATGCAGAAAGTAATGAAGTGTGCGCCAAAATCTTTTATGGAATGCGCCTTAATTTTGCTCTCAGACCAATTTTTTCCTGGTGTATCGTGCACCAAAAATTGCAGCTAAAAATGCCGGCAAAATGCACAAAAATGTGGAGGATAATGTGGAAACTTGCGGCAAAAAAAGACGGAGGTGTCGGGATAGTCGGAAACATCTGTTCTTTCTGGCGCAAACTCATTATAAATGATCCGCAACAGTTCTGCGCAAAAAAAAACATTAAAATACAGGCATTTTTTTGGCGCAGATGCGATAATACATGTGCCCCAAAGTATTAAAGTAGCGCACAACTGTAAGTAATTACTGCGCAGATGGAAATAATCAGTCAGGCGCCATAAAAATGCCAACACATTTTTGATTTCAGACCATTTTTTCCTGGTCTGTTCTGCGCCAAAAATTGCACCTAAAAAAACCAACAAACTCAACATAAATGTGGCGGATAATGTGGAAAATATAGTCCACGTCCACTTAAACCTAAAAAAGAAGGACGAGTCGGGATAGTCGGAAACATCTGTTCTTTGTAGCGCAAATGCATTATAAATGATCTACAACACATTTGCGCCTAAAAAAACGTGAGTTTCTGTCACTTTTTTGGCGCATATACGATAATACATCTGCCCCATAGTGCCAAATTTATTAAAGTGTTTGCGCAAATTTTCTGTCTGACTTTGCACTGAAAAGAACATGCAGACTGCTTTTACATGTACTTATAAAGTGTCTGCGACAGTTTTGTGTCGTGGCTGCACTATGTCCGAAAAAAATGTGCATCTAAAGGGGCGAGTTAGTGCTTAGTCGGACCGCGCCACATTTATTACTAATGTGCGTCACAATTCTGCAGCATGAACAAAATAAGTGCACCAAAAAAAAAATGGTGCACACTTCCCGAGCAGTGCAAGGGGCGATGAAACTGCACATAGTACAGACTGCACTAGTTTTGATAAATGTGGGCTATTGGGGGGAATTTATGATTTTTGGCACTTTGGGGCAGATGTATTATCATCTCTGCGCCCAAAAAATGCCAGGATCTTTCATTTTTGTTGGGCACAGAATTGTTGCGGATCATTTATCATTTGCGCCAGAAAGAACAGATGTTTCCCGACTATCCCGACTTTTTTTGTCGCCTGATTATAGGTGTATTTTGCACTGTGATTTTATATTGTGCCGCACGACCTTCGTGCATTTGGCACGATGAACTAATGAGCGTCAGAAATAAACCCCATTCATGAATGAGTTTAGGAGTTGCTAGAATTGCTTTTTATTGGTCTAATTATGAGCCAAATATTGCTTTAAAAGAGTGTTGGGAAACTAGAAGTGCAGGAAAAGTGTCAGGAGTAAAAAACTGCACCCAAATTGGGCGACCCAAAAAAAAAAGCTGTGAGTGCCCCCAAAAAACTGCCTCAAAGCCAATAATAAATTCCCCTCATTGAGACTGAACGCTTGTGCTGCCATATTTCTGCTTTCATAATGAGGAGAAGCGATATTGTTAACATTTTCCAATCTGTATTTTAGAGGCTGTCAGAGTAAATGGCTTTCAATCATATTTACTTTCCGAAAATGAATAAATCATACTGAATATTTCATCTCAGAATGTTATTCCAATTTTTTTTTTGCGCATAACTGTTCCCTTTTTTACAAAATCAATCAATTACAAGACAGCTATGTCCATTTTCTCTCATTCTCTATTGAAACTCGCTCTGCCCTTTTGAGGATCATCTTCTAATGGAGAAGTAGGAATATAGCCAAGAAATTAGGAAGATTACCCAATTTTGTCTAGGCAAAAGGATGCAACATAATTGCATTATATGATACTGTATGGAATGGTGTAAAGGTTTGCCAAGATCAATTAAATCAAAGGCATGGGGAAAGTGAGGACGTATTAATGTAGTAGGTTACTGATATACGTAACAACCCTAGAGCTTTGGTCACCAACTACTGAGTCACTTTAAGGACGTTGTCTGGATGTGACCTTGTTTTCTACTTGCTTTATTAACATATATTTAGAAACTGTCCATTCTCTTTCACAGTGGTCCCCACTACAATATTTCTACATGACAGTCAGTCGTTACAATGTGTTAGTAGCACCCTCTTTTCATTATGAGAACTATACGTGAGTGTTTAGGGAAATTCTTCGGGTTCCCATGGGTACAGCTTCATATTTTCCTTAAAGGAAATCTACCACCAGGATGATGGATTTTAAACCAAGCACAGTTACATACTGACAGGTTCTTCTCTCCTTTTAGCTTCTTATGCCCTGGTCTTTAAGAAAAAAAAGGGCATTAAAAATTATGCAAATTAGCCTTAGGGGCTCCAGGCTCTATTAAGACCTATGGAGCTTGGAAACCCTCAGGCTTGCTTGCTTGATTTTTTAAGAAGGGCATAAGAAGCTAAATGAAGAACAGATCCTGCCAGGGGGGGCACACACCAGTATGTCAGTGTGCTTGGTGTACAATCCCTATGTGTGTATTGTCAATGAAACGATCCTCTATATGCATCAAAGAGTCAAAAAGCAACAACAGAGGTCGGATACAACCTGTTTGGGGGGTGCTCACCTGATTACCACTTGGTATAGTAAGTCAAACCCTCTCCGGGGGAGCTCAAGATCTTGAATGTTCATGTGCAAAAAAATGGTGGATGTCTTGAAGTGCCGAAGGCTTCAAAAACCAATAGCCCACAACGGGGGTTGGTAAAAATCAATTATTAAAAGTAGAAAGAAAAAATGGGGTGCCTAGAAGGGGCGCTGCTGACACCTCATAGTGGAGTACCTACATCAGAAAATACTGATTTGACACTAAAAGTGAATTTATTTATTCAGATTACAATAAACTAAAACAGAAAACATTTGTTTTAAATTATAAATGCAATGTCCTTACAAGGCATTTCCAATGAGGTGGATATCTCTTACAGAATTATGGGAAGAGACATATACAAAGTAAATCTTACATTTTTTTTTTTCCCCCCATTTTTTCCTTTTTAGATCGTTGTCTGGCAGCCAGCTCTTCTTAAAGGAAACCTACCATTTGATTTCATGCATTATGAACGAAACATACCTTAAAGGAAACCTACCACTTGAAGTGGCAGGTTTCAGATGGAAATACCGAGCACCAGCTCAGGGTGAGCTGGTGCCGGAGCTTATTTTTGTTAGTGTTTTAAACCGCGGTATTGCGGTTTAATACACTTTTTAAACTTTATAGCTGGCGCAGGGAGGTACGCACTCGGCGCTTACCATGCGCGCGGCTCTCCTTCACTTCCTATGTAGCCGCGCGCACGGTCGCGCGCATGGTAAGCGCCGAGCGCGCACCTCCCTGCGCCGGCTATAAAGTTTAAAAAGTGTTTTAAACTGCAATACAGCGGTTTAAAACACTAACAAGAATAAGCTCCGGCACCAGCTCACCCTGAGCTGGTGCTCGGTATTTCCATCTGAAACCTGCCAATTCAAGTGGTAGGTTTCCTTTAACAATGCTGTAGCTACACTGATGCAGGTACATATCTTCTTTCATCTCTGAGCTGAGTGGTTTTGCTGAAAAAACTATTATAAAATGATGATAATGAAGCTCTGTCTCTAGTTATGCACAGCGCCAGAGAATGATGTAATCTCTGTGTTGTGCCTGTCAGGCAGAAGTAATCAATCGCTGCACCATCTCCCAACTGCTGTGTGTGAGTCATCCAGTTCAGGTTGATTAGTCCAGTCTGGACTGTTCAGAAAGCTCCATGTAATGTGTTTATGAACCGCAGGCTGAAGCAATCCAGCTTTCCCAAGGTCCTAAATCTTATAATTGTTTTTTCAGCAAAACCACTCAGATTAAACAAGTGGACGCATCAGTGTAGCTACGGCATTCTCAAAGTATGTTTAGTTCATAATGCATAAAATGAAATGGTAGCTTTCCTTTAAGGGAAGGGGGATGGAGTTGGCTTATATTGTATGAAATGTTTTTCTATTGATGTATTTATTACATTATCTTTACAACATGGTAAAACATTTAGTGTTTGATGGTATTGCTATTTTATTTGTTTGTAATATTATGAAAGTTTAATAATTTTTTTTAATTAAAAAAAATCTTACATTTGCATAATTGCATAAATAGTAGAGTCTCTGCAGTGACCTGTGGCACCACAGCTGAACAGGAGCACTAGAGGTGACTTTGAGCTGTGTTGCCTGACTATAAGCCACTTATGTGAGTCACAACTACGTAATCCCAATTTTCAGGGAGAAAAAGTAAGTGAACCCATGAATGTAATAACCTTAAGTATAAATCATCTTTAATGAACACTTTCTGTAGCTATATATAGCATTCAGCCAGCACTGAATAGGAATAGTACACCATTCTTCACCAATATTTCTGGGTATGTGTTACCTTCTTCAGGTTAATAATACATTGGGGTTTATTTACTAAGAGTCCGTGGATGGCATTTTCATAGTATTTTCGAATTTTTGGGGATTTGCGCAGTTATGACTGCAGGTATTTAATTGGGAGTTGTGTCGCATGTGATCGGATTTTGGCTTTCGGCTTCCATGCGACAGAAATCGGGGGCCGTGTCGTCGGACAATCTGACTGATTTGGACTGAGCGCAGGATTTAAGATTCAAATTGTGTCGCATCCAATGCACTTACATTCACCGGGAAGAAGATGGTGAACTCCGGCGAACCTGAGCGGGGAAGCGACAGATTCAGGATATCGGGCACACGATCTTTGTGAATCGCGGCACATTACATTGATGTCGGACAATGCACTTCGGGTGAACTATGTGCCCCATTATGTTCATTAGTATAAGGTACCCTAGTTCTGGCTATACTGCAGATTTGGTATTTGTCAGTAAAGTAAATTCCGATTACTCACATCATCCAGTTAGAAGCAAGAAATAAACAGTGAAGCGAATCTGACGGATAACTGGCAAGTAATTTTCCATGTATCCCTGGTTAATGAGGCCATCGCTGAACACATGGACAATAACACTGTACTGAAAAAAAATTATTTTTGTTCCTTTTATAAGTACTTGTAAAATGTGACCCACACAGAAATTTACCCTGTGTATGAATGGTGTCCCAGAAATTGTTTTAGCAAGCAATTTCCTAATGTTATCCAGCAGAACAAATTGCAGCAATTACATACATAAAAGTAAAGCACTATACAGGACTATACATAGTGTTAAATTAAAGCATAGTCTCTCATAATGACACAATGGGGGGAATTCATTATTGCTCCTGCACCCGAAAATGACGGGTTTGTTTTTGTCTAAAATTACTTTCGACAAATTCATGAAGGCTTTTTTATGGCTGTTTACCAACTTGTCCAACAAAGGGGGTGTGTCCTCACAAAAGGGGCGTGGGCATATGTAAATTAGTCAGTGCGCCAAAAAATTAAGGAGAGTGCACCAAAATGTGGCGCACAGTTTAGACCTGGTAAAGGCAGAACTTGAAAGTCTTATACTGTAACAGACTCATTATCACAATGATGAATCTGGTGCAGCACAAGACTAGCGGTGACCAGCTTTGTACCCATTTACCTATAAAAAAAGCTGATACAGCTTTGGGACATGGTATGCGTGGGAATGCCAGGTGGGCGGAAGCAGTCGAAACAGAGGTGCTATGTACCCAGGGACAGCGGCGCAGGAGACCGGCACAGGAGGAGGTAAATAGAGCTTTATTTTTATTAACAGCCCCCCCCTAGCGTTTTTCTCAAAGTAGGACAACCCTTTAGGAAATTCTAGAAACAACATTTCATACCGTGGGGCAGGGCTGGCAAGTGGGGGGCCCAGAGCTGCTTGGGGGGCCACCAGTGGCTAACTAGAGTCCTCTGGGCCCCAGGGCAAAATTCCCGACAGGGCCCCCCCCCGGTATGCATAAAAACATTGAACACCATCCACCAGTAGCCATAATTAATGCCCCCACCCACCAGTAGCCATAATTAATGCCCCCACCCACCAGTAGCCATAATTAATGCCCCCACCCACCAGTAGCCATAATTAATGTCCCCCGCTCAACAGTAGCCATGATTAATGTCCACCCCAGCAGTAGCCGTGATTAATGTCCCCACCCCCAGCAGTAGCCATAATCAATGTTCCCCCCCCCCCTAGCAGTAGCCATGATTAATGTCCCCCCCACCAGTAGCCATAATCAATGTCCCCCCATCAGTAGCCATGATTAATGTCCCCCATAGGTAATATCCCCCCCAAATAGCCATTTCCTAACTTTCACCTATGCCTTCCCCCCCCCCCCAAATAGAAACAGGGCCCCATATATTTAAGCAAAATTAAAAATAAAACTCTTACCTAGTTATTCAGCTCCTCTTCGCGCTCTCTCTCTCTCTTCTAAAGATCGGCGCAGGCGACGGCTGATGACGCGTCATTAAGCCTGTGTCGGCGTCGATGGATGCAGTGTGCGGGGATGGCCGATGAGGTGGGTGGGAAGGTGGGCGGATCGGGGGCCCGTTCAAATTTTGAATTGTGACAGCTCAGGGCCCCCCTGATCCAGCGCACGGACCAGATGCGCTGTAAGGGGAAGGCCCACGGCTCTCACAATTTAAAACATCTGCCCGCTGTGCTGCGCCGAGTTATCAGCGCAGCGCAGGGGTCAGGTGCGGGCCTCTGACTGGCAACGGGCCCGGTCTCAGTCGCAACCCCTGCGACCACGATCGGTACGCCACTGGGGGTCACATAAGGCTGTACATAAGGAATCCATGGGGCTGAGGGGGGCTGTATTTAATAAATTCAGAGGGTGTGCGGGGGGCTGTATTTAAAATAACCATGAGGGGGCTGTTTGGATGATAAACTAGGGAATATTTTAGAGAACAGGAGACTGTTTTAGTTTCAGAATTTGAATGCCGCCAAGGGAGTTCCCTACAAAAGGACCCACTGAGGCTCTGTCGCCCAGGGGTCTAATGAAACCTGGAACCAGCCCTAGTTTAGTGGGATAAAGTCTGGAGTGAATGTCTTTTTAATTTTTTGTCTCTTCTACTTTTGGAAAGGGCACTTCTTGTAAGTATATCATCTTCCATTTATCTTTGATTATACCCTTAACTTTACCACTAATTGAGGTCTTATGCATATCTCTATATGGATTGTAGGCGTTTCAATTTGACTTGATCTTATATGTTTCCTATTTCACTTTTATCAGCTGTTTATAGCACCTACCTGTGGTGTCTGCCTACGATGTCCGGTTGACGCTCTTGTGCGCGTGCGCCGCGGCCGTTCGTGTGGTGGTGCGCGCTCCGGGCGCGTTCCCATGGCAATTCCCCTCCGATCATGTGATCTGGGTGGGCGTGCCGTGGTGACGCGTTTCCGGTGCGCGTCCCCGCGCGGCGGTCGCGTCACGTGACGGGCGCGTCTTTCAGCCGGACGTCTGACGGTAGATATAAAACAGGAGACGCTTCACATACACTTTACCTCCTGACGAAGCATCAGCGAAACGCGCGTCGGGGTATAGCCTACTGGTCTCCTGGGGACCCCCTCTGCACCTAATACCATGCCTACGGGTAAGAACTAATATTAAGTCTGTGTACTGTGGGAGCCGGATGGTACCTCCGGTCCCCTACTCTACATAGGTTCCCATTGAGGAACTATTCTATTCTTTCAAATATATTCCCGTCTGCACTATTATCTATACTTTGGACCTCTTTTGGTCGTGTTACTAATCGATTATCTTTAGGTCTGGGGTGTTCGCAGGATTCCTTAGGTTTTCGTGGCTCTTTCCCCTTCTGTCTCTCCCTATGTGATACAATTCTTATGTACTGTGTATTATATTCAGAATAAAAGACATTATTTATTTTATTTATGCGATGGTTTCTTCGACTCTCTTTTTGGGTTGTGAACTATGAGCGGTTGAGAGTTGTTGCTATATGATATTAAATGTGGCTCTCCCTTTTTTCTTTTTGGTTGTTGTGTAATTAATTTTGTTGATCTGATTTTTTCAGATGTAGCCCCTGAACAGATGGACTATAAAAAACGTGACAAAACTTGGGTTACTAAATTAGGGACGATATTTGGGGAACAAGGAGATTCCACGGAAACTGAGAACCATGATACTAAGGTTTTGAAGCTTAAAATTAAAGACTTATTATACAAACGTACAAAAATTTGGTGGAATAAGGCTGCTTTAGAGAACTATCTTCAAAAGAATATCATTCCCAGGGGTCTGCGTGTGCAGGTATTTCCAGGCTTTGAGGTTGAGGACCAAACGTTTGTTACCAAATGGGAGGACTCTCTGACTAGGTGCTCTAAAACATTGCTGGAGCTCTTGGTTGGAGTAGATAAGAGGTCACTGGAGCAGATAGAAAAAGAAATTGACCAGTTACAAGTTAAGATCCAACAAAATCTTAGTAAAGAAGATTGCGACGCATTTAACGCTCTTTTGGAACAGGATTTGGATAAGTGGGAGAAGGAAATACAAGAACTAAAGTGCAAAAAGTTTAAGAGAGATCTGACAGACTTTCAAAATAATCAGGCCTACCGTTGGCGGTCTAGAAAAGAAAGATCTAGATCTAGGTCAATCACTAGGTCTGTCTCCAGCATTTCGCTTCAGTCCGAGGAAGGATGTGGAGAACATTTTTTAGACAGACGCCGGGATTCTGGAGAGGTGGGAGGCCTAAGAGCCATGGCACCCACCACAAGAACCCCGGCAGTAAAACGAAAGACAGGCGGAATGTCCAGTTGGGACAAACGACAGAAGAGACATTAAAGGTAATTAATTTATCTTCTACCCCTCTTACTAGGGATCAGGAGAGTATACTACAAAAGGGACTCTCTTTCTCACCAGCTGCTAAATTTGACTACTTTACGGCGGTGAAGGATGTCGAATTATTTGCTCGTAAGCTTATCTTCACTAAACATTTTTCAAGACAGGCTGAAGAGGCTTCCGAGGGCGACTTGGACCAACAGGTCGTCTCGGTACTGGAGGCCCTTCTACAGGAACAGGAGGGTGAGTCACATCCCCATCTCCCCATGCATCTGTGCCGCCGCTCGCAGTATTGCCCCTCTTTGTCCTTGTGCCCCGCAGTGGAAATATTTACTAAATTGGTCAGGAGGGACTTAACATCTATCTCCAATAAGATCCCCCGAGATAACATTTCTAATAAGGAGAGACAGGCCATTAAGGAACTCAACCAACGGAGGGACATAGTAATTAAACCTGCGGATAAGGGGGGCAATGTTGTCATCTGGCCGGCGCAGATGTATGAGGAGGAGGCTTTCCGTCAATTAAATATGACCCAATGCTATAGACGCTTACCCTCCAATCCGATGTTGAATTTTAAAAAAGAACTGGACTCTCTTTTACAGATGGGTGTGGACAACTATATCATTGGAGCTAAACTGAGAGATGGATTGTCGGTGGAATCTCCCACTATACCGACATTTTACCTACTACCCAAAGTCCATAAAAATGCGAAAAAACCACCAGGTAGGCCCATAGTGTCGGGTGTGGGGGGTCTCTGTGAGAGAATTTGTCAATTTGTCGATCATTATCTACAAGGATGTGTGGAGACTCTCCCATCCTTTGTTAGAGACACCACGGATGTGTTGCGCAGACTGGAGGGGATACATTTGGAGCCTGACATGTGGTTGGTCACATGTGATGTTGAGGCTCTATATACGTCTATATGCCATGACCACGGGATGAGGGCGTCCAGATATTTTTTATCCATGTCCAATCTAGATACTAATCTGGTTGAATTTATTCTATTACTTTTGGATTTTATTTTGAAACATAATTTTTTTGTTTTCCGTGACCGCTTCTTCCTACAGCTCCAGGGAACGGCGATGGGGGCGACGTGTGCGCCCTCATACGCCAATCTTTTCCTGGGGCTGTGGGAGAGAGAGACGGTCGACAACACTTATGGTTGGGACGCCGTCGTCTCGTGGTCTAGGTATATAGACGATGTGCTGTTTATTTGGCAAGGATCAGATACTGACCTAGAAATTTTCTTGCAGAGCCTCAACACCAACCAGCAGAATATTAGGCTGACTTGGAAATATAGTCAGAGTCAGATTGAATTCCTGGATATCCTGATTGCACGGGATCCATCAGGATTTGTTACTACGGATGTTTATCGGAAGGAAACGTCTGTAAATTCGCTGCTCCATGCATCCTCCTCCCACTATCCTAAATCCAAAGAAGCTATTCCTGTAGGACAGTTCCTGCGGATGAGACGCATCTGCTCCAGTGACCTCTCCTTTGAACATCAGGCTAGAGACCTCACCAGGAGGTTCCGCAATAGAGGATATAAGGATACTACCATCGAAAGGGGCTATGATCGTGCGAAGAACGAGACCCGCGGTACATTACTGGTGAGTAAGCCAAAAAAGAAAAGAGAGGATGAACCGGTGCGACTAATAACAAACTTCAACTCCCATTGGAGGGAGTTTAAGGAAATTGTGGAGCGGCACTGGCCCGTCCTCTTGACTGACAGCGATCTAGCACAGAGCCTAAAAACGTATCCCTCCCTTACATGGCGGAAGTCCCGTAATTTACGGGACATGTTGGTTCGCAGCCATTATGTCCCCCCCATTGAAAAAAATTGGTTGGGATGCAGGGGCCCAACGTGGGGTTCCTTCTGCTGTGGGAAGTGCAAAGCATGCCGCTACATGGAGCGCACGTATGACTTCACCGACTCCGATTGTAAGAAGCAGTACAAAATTGTGTATCATATCAACTGTAACACGGAGGCGGTGGTGTACTATTTGCGCTGTCCATGCAGCAAAATATATATCGGCATGACAACGAGACCATTGAAGGTACGGGTGCTAGAGCACATCAGGAGCATCAAATCAGCTGGAGATGAGACGAGTATGGGCCCCCTGAGAGATTTGAAAAAGTTGCAGCCTATCCCCAAACATTTTCGGGATGTACATAACTGTAACCCGAAAGGACTTACGGTACGAGGAATCGATAGAGTCTTTATGGGTTCCAGGGGTGGGGATGTAAAGAAACGCCTACTACAGAAGGAACTTAGGTGGATTACCCTCCTGGATACAGTACAACCGAAAGGCCTCAATGAGGCCACCAGCTTCAAACCTTTTTTATGAATTTTTATTGTATTTCTTGTTGTTGAGTGTCTCTTTAGTAATTGTTTATTTTTCGCCTATTCCGTTATAGATGTATGTTGAATCCCAGTGGTTACTACGGTTGTTGATTTCGTTCGTGACCCGTTGGATGCCCCAAGGAATCGAAGATGCTAAGGCACAGAAAACACGTCCTGTGATATTTACATCCATTTTGTCTGCCCTTGGTGATATAATTTTAAGCACGCCAGCACTTTATATGGAATCCCTCCCCAGCTTTAGACCTGGCTGTAGTAGTGCCATGCTTGTGGTCATTCTGAGCATTGTTCTTTACACATATGTATTTTATCTAATTGGTCATTTTCAGCTTTGTTCTATATGTATGTTTCATTTTCACCATATGCACTTTTTTGGATTTTGCTATTTTTTCAGATGAATTGTCACTTTTTAGCACGTTGCTTATACATGTGCACACGTAGTGTAAATGGAATATAGTCCATGACACTTGCTATGTATGTTATTATGCATTCTCTTTGTATACTAATTGTGGTTCGTCTACTATGAGCACTTTATTTGTAAATTTTACAGTACCTTTTATATATAGATAGTCTGTAATATCATTCTCACTATTTTTAATATCTACACTTTGTAATCAATAGCACTTATGCACTTTTCTATGTATATATGGTTTGTTCTTTGCTCTAGCACTTTATATATATGTATACCACACAGCAGCAATTATTCTGTATGCTGGGCTGTAATGTGGCTCCGACAATATATACTTTGATTATACCCTTAACTTTACCACTAATTGAGGTTTTATGCATATCTCTATATGGATTGTAGGCGTTTCAATTTGACTTGATCTTATATGTTTCCTATTTCACTTTTATCAGCTGTTTATAGCACCTACCTGTGGTGTCTGCCTACGATGTCCGGTTGACGCTCTTGTGCGCGTGCGCCGCGGCCGTTCGTGTGGTGGTGCGCGCTCCGGGCGCGTTCCCATGGCAATTCCCCTCCGATCATGTGATCTGGGTGGGCGTGCCGTGGTGACGCGTTTCCGGTGCGCGTCCCCGCGCGGCGGTCGCGTCACGTGACGGGCGCGTCTTTCAGCCGGACGTCTGACGGTAGATATAAAACAGGAGACGCTTCACATACACTTTACCTCCTGACGAAGCATCAGCGAAACGCGCGTCGGGGTATAGCCTACTGGTCTCCTGGGGACCCCCTCTGCACCTAATACCATGCCTACGGGTAAGAACTAATATTAAGTCTGTGTACTGTGGGAGCCGGATGGTACCTCCGGTCCCCTACTCTACATAGGTTCCCATTGAGGAACTATTCTATTCTTTCAAATATATTCCCGTCTGCACTATTATCTATACTTTGGACCTCTTTTGGTCGTGTTACTAATCGATTATCTTTAGGTCTGGGGTGTTCGCAGGATTCCTTAGGTTTTCGTGGCTCTTTCCCCTTCTGTCTCTCCCTATGTGATACAATTCTTATGTACTGTGTATTATATTCAGAATAAAAGACATTATTTATTTTATTTATGCGATGGTTTCTTCGACTCTCTTTTTGGGTTGTGAACTATGAGCGGTTGAGAGTTGTTGCTATATGATATTAAATGTGGCTCTCCCTTTTTTCTTTTTGGTTTTAGTGGGATAAAGTCTGGAGTGAATGTCTTTTTAATTTTTTGTCTCTTCTACTTTTGGAAAGGGCACTTCTTGTAAGTATATCATCTTCCATTTATCTCAAAAACATCATTTCCTGTGAACATTTTGGTAGTCAAAAAAACGAACAAAAGCATTCTACTTTTTCTCTGCCATATTCTTAACAATATTGAATTGATGCCACCAGATTGTGAGGTATCAGTGCAATGTATTCCCCCTTGACAAGTTGTTGTTTTCTTAGCATTTTTATTCTCCCTTTTTATATGGCAACAAAGAAAATGCCAATTTACAGTCATGAAAAATAAACATGAAATCGATGGGCAATTTCAAAAAACTATCCGCAGACGTGATTATTATTAACTCAGTCTTACAAAAGGAAATGGGCTGCAGAACACTGTGTCCCGGAGAAAATTCAGTGCATGTATTTTAAATCAGAAGCCTCATGTCAGCTTAATTGCCGGCAAAACTAAAAATGCATGACTGCCACAGTCTCCTCAATGCCTGGGTGAATAAACTACATCCTGAATACTTGTGGGAGAAGGCTGTAAAAAATTACATACTCCCTAAAGCATACATCCAACAATTAATTATAGAAAACACACATATTACCATAATGAAAGGGTTAGTGAATAGAGGAGTTGTAGGGATTGTTAGGTGTCACATACAGTATTTTTCAGTTTTTTTTTCTATGAATCATAATTTTTTGTTCCTTTTTGTATTTTACTATAAATGGACAGTAAAGTTTGCTGGGTAGAAATGAATGGCTTACAGTGTGCACCACTCGTGTATGGGAGCCCATCAGAGTCACTTAGGCCTCATTCAAAGAGCTGTGTACAGGCAGTCCCCAGGTTACATACAAGAAAGGTTCTGTAGGTTTGTTCTTAAGTTGAATCTGCATGTAAGTTGGAACTGTATATTTTATAATTGTAACTCCAGCTAAATTTTTTTTTGGTCTCTGTGACAACTGGATTTTAAAAATGTTGGATTGTCATAAGAATCAGGATTAGCAATAAAACTTCATTGTAGACACCAGTGATAACTGTTATAGCTGATTATTGTAGCCTATGGCTAAAGTACAGTAAATAACCAACATCCAGAGGACCATTTGTAACTAGGGGTCGTCTGTATGTCAGGTGTTCTTAAGTAGGAGACCGCCTATACTTGCCTGAACTGGATCCTGGGTGTAGAACATGGACAAGTGGAGAAAGGAGGGGGAGTGAGCGCTCTTCACATCTCCCGCTCTCCATCCGAGTGGCTGCCCGGGTCGGTATTTCACGGTATGATGGGATACGAGCCTACATTTATCAAGAACAGTGTGAATTGCACCAGGTGCAGATTGCCTGTTTACAGTGCAGGGGTGCCAGATTCATGAATTGTGGCGCACGTCCTTCATGAACCTGGTGCCTAGGGCCTAATAATGCTTAATAAGGCCTAAGGCTCTATTCACATCTAGCTTTTTTGTCTTGTGCTTTAAAACGCATTTCAAAAGTGGCAGAGAGGAGTGTAGTTTGATTGCTTAGCTTTAACATTGGGTTTACAATGGGATTATGGGGCAGGTGTCCTTTGGAACATAGAGCCTTGCTTAATATCTGTCCAGGAAAGCTCAACTTCAGATTTTGGTATGCGATGTGGATTTTCCAGCAAAATAATTGGGTAAACTGACCCTATGTAGGTGAGAGTTCCTTTAACCCCACAAGTACTAGCATGTAGAGTGGGTGAAGTCACCAAGCTTTAAATAAAAATACATTGGGGCTCATTTAAGGTCGGCGGACCGAAATGTGCGCCGCATTTCGAAGGGCTTTGGCGCAAACTCGACGACTTTCATGCAACAGAAATCGGATCCAACGAATTTGGACAACGCGCGGGATTTAACATTCAAAATCGTGTCGCAAGCCATGCACTTACATGCATCGGGAAGAAGATGGTGAACTCCGGCGGACCTGAGCGGGGAAGTGACACGTGCAGGAAATTGGATGCACGATCTTAGTGAATTGTGGCAGCTCTGAATCCTTGTCGGACATGCACCTTTGGGATCGTAACGGGACGGGTAAAGCTTAACACTTTATATCTTGTAGTCACTATAAAATGCAATGGCCTCCTTCCTTATGGATATATGAATATTGCTAGCAAGTGTATCCATCAATAGGTTTTCCATGGGTAATTTATGGGATGCAACAAATGGCCTCCTGACGAGCAGCTAATAGCAGTGCTGCATGCTCTACAATAGGGTAATTCATAGTAAAATGGCTTATCAGAGTTACAGCAAGCTCAGCTTTCATTTACCATTGTTGCATGTTATCCTCTAACCACAGGATTAGGGATGACAATATGATCGTTGAGGGTACAAGTGCTGGTTCATCCAACAGATCACAAGAATGGACCACCAGAAATCTGAAGAACAGGGGTCTGTTCTCACTAATGGGTAGATCTGCAAATCCACCATCTGTCCTTCCGTTCCATTCATTTCTATGGGAGTGTTGGAAATTGGCAAGCTCAGCATCTCCATCACTCCCATTCACTGTCTATGTGAGGACTGGGCATAGCGAAGCATTATGTTCGACAATTTCCAGCACTCAGGCAGGAAAGATGCTTGACCTGTTGCTCCATCCATTAGTAAGAGTGGGACACTCGTTTTTCCAGATTGCTGTGATCTTGCGATCAGTGGGAGTCCCAGGATTTGGATCCTCGCTGGTCATATTGTTATCCTCTAATATGAGGATAAGATGATCCTGCATTGAGCCTGGATGCCTTTTATCCTAGAGACTGTTTGCTTCCGGCTTTTCCTGCAATATCTGATTGTTGGGGATGCCAGGTGTTGCACCCTACCAAACACCTATGGAAAAGTGGTGGTGTGAAACCGGGGCTTTCCGGCCAATCACATACTGTATTCACATTCTATCCTATGAATAGATGATGAATAATTTTGGCAATTAAAATATGTAACATGCAGATCATTCAGAACAGTATAATTTATTACCAATCAAGCACTTTATTACAATAATAATATGGCACTTCCAGCTGTCACTTTATTAAGGCTTTTAAGTTCTCCGATTAAAAGATTTAATAACCGCTTTTACACATAATAAACAAATGTATCAATCTCCTAGTGACTAGACCTAGCTGAAAATTCCACCTCCGAGATTTCCCTAGAAAGCATAAATCAGTCTTTATTAGGGTATTTGCGTTGATTTTCACGTCCGGGGTTCAGTTATTTCCACCGATGCCTTAAGAAGCCATTGATTCCTATGGGAGTGTTTTCTCACTGGCTATTTTTGCTGATCCTTTGTCCATGGAAAAAAATATTGAAACACATCCTATTTTTTTCACTGATGCGGATCACAAAAGGCAATAGAGGTCTATGGTTCAGCAAAAAAATTAATGAGGCTGAAAAACCAGGTGAGGTTTTCAAAGCAATGTTAAACTTTAATTTTTTTGAGGACACGGACACAAAACGGAAGAAAAACTGAGACACAACAGAGAATACGGAACAGATGCGCAACTGAAGCTGAACATCAATGCCAATGTGAAAGAGCACTAAGCCAGTGATTTTGGCAGTGATTCTTTAATTTTACTTTCTGATCACATGACATAATCCCAAAATTGTCAATTATTCGATAGGGGGGAATAAATGCCCTGCAGGGGAGCTGTTTGTAAATGACCTAACATCTGAATCACAGCAATGAGGAACGTAGAGGCAACTTTCAAGATGCAAAAGTCTCTCCCAATTCCTATTTCCAGGGTCTTCCTGTGTCTGCCCCTAGATGAGGATACTAGACTACTCAATGCACCCAAGAGCATTACAATTCTTTGTGCCGTTATTGCTATTATGGTCCCTGCTGGGGATATTATGCACATACTTTCCAGTTGAATCTGGCTGTAATATGTGAACTTAAAGTGGTTGTCCAAAGCCCTTTCAAATATATGTTTTTAAATACAATTATCAGATCTCTATTGCTGACCAAATATTTGATGTGGTCAAGTGATCCTAGAACTAGTCATTTAAAAAAATAGTTAAAACTATGTTAAAAAAATTTTTTATCAAAATTTGCTTTCTCATTGAAAACAGAACAGAATTGTTGCACATATTAAGTAACTTTAACTCAAACTATATTAGAAAGTTGCAGAATGCTATATCCTTAAAGGGGTTTGCCGGAAATCTATAAAACCCCTAGGGGGTGTCACACTTGAGGAGGCAAAGTGTGTAAAAGTCTCTCACCGCGGGAGGTGGTATGAGAGGTGGCAGCCAAGGTAGTACAGCAGGAAACAGGAAACCTGAGATGACAACAGGAAACACGGAGGAATACTGGTAAAGCTGGCAAACAGAGGAACACTGGTGATGATGGCACAGACAGTAGATTCCACTGGAAGGCACAGCAGGACAGGAACCCTGGAAGGCACAGCAGGTCACAGCAATGGTAGCAGCCACAGAGGATCGCTGGTAACGCTGGAACACTGAGGAACACAGGGAACTCAGGAGGGCTTTCTCTTAGCAGGAATGATGCTGAAGATCCGGCAGGGAGTGAAGGGAGGTGCCGGATTATAAGGGCGAGCCAGATTAGCATGAGCAAATCAGCAGGGCGCTGGCTGACGGATTCTTGAGTGGAACCACCGGAATGTGATGTCGGGAGATCAGGGCGGCATCCACAAAATTCCCCATAGAACCAGAGTCCAGGAATGCTGAGATTTGCACAGGCGAGCGAGCACCGACATCTAGAAGCACAGGAACCGACAGACGTGGAGACACAGCATTGACACCTAGGGAAGTACCTCCCAGAAGTTCAGGGTGTTGGGGTTTGCTGGACGTGGGAGAACGGACAGGACAAGCCCCAATAGGGTGTTTGGGGCTAGTGCAGTACAGGCAAAGTTTCTCCCGGATATGCCTGGAACGTTCCTGGACGGTGAGACGAACTCTGTCGACTTGCATTGGCTCCTGTTCAGACTGTGTGACTAGAGGCTGAGGCGGTTCTTGGAAAACCGGAGCCAAGCGTGACTGACATGGAAGCCGGACTTGAGGGTGCTCGTGACGCAATTCTCCATCACGTTCTGCGAACCGCACGTCTATCCGGGTGGCCAGGGTGATAAGACCACTCAGAGTAGCCGGCAGGTCACGGGCAGCCAGTGCATCTTTCACCTGGGGGGACAGTCCTTGCTTGAAGGTAGCTGACAAGGCTGCATCATTCCAGGAGAGCTCGGAGGCTAGGGTGCGGAACTTGACAGCGTACTCACCCACAGAAGAATGTCCTTGGCACAAGTTCAGCAGGGCCGTTTCAGCTGAGGAGGCACGAGCGGGTTCTTCAAATACAGAGTGGAATTCAGCCAGAAACGTAGCATGGGAGGCCTTGACTGGGTCGTTTCTGTCCCACAGAGGAGTAGCCCAGGCCAGGGCCTTCCCAGAGAGGAGACTCAGGATGAATGCCACCTTAGAGCGTTCAGTGACAAACTGAGTTGGCATAAGTTCAAAGTGCAATGAGCACTGGGTGATGAAGCCCCTGCAGAGTTTCGGGTCACCATCAAATTTTTCGGGCATAGAAAGTCTCAATCTAGGCTCTGCTGCCGGTGGAAAAGCCGGGGTGGATGGAGGGGAAGCAGGAGTCGATGCAGAAGCCTGGTGCTGGCAGTCGATCAGTTGTTGAAGAGTGGAGGCAACTTTGCCTAGTAGTTCTCCATGATAAGCGATTTGCTGGGACTGACGGTCAACAACACTGGAGAGCTCAGCCAGCAGGCAACATGGTTCCTTGGCGAGGTCTGACTCCTTGGCGGGGTCCATGGCCGGATCTTACGGTCACACTTGAGGAGGGAAAGTGTGTAAAAGTCTTTTGGAAGAGTCGGTGGACCCTCTGGACCACCGCGGGAGGTGGTATGAGACCCACTGTGGCAGCCAAGATAGTACAGCAGGAAACAGTCCAAACCTGAGATGACAACAGGAAACACGGAGGAATACTGGTAACGCTGGCAAACAGAGGAACACTGGTGATGATGGCACAGACAGTAGATTCCGCTGGACAGGAACCCTGGAAGGCACAGCAGGACAGGAACCCTGGAAGGCACAGCAGGTCACAGCAATGGTAGCAACACAGAGGATCACTGGTAACGCTGGAACACAGAGGAACACAGGGAACTCAGGAGGGCTTTCTCTTAGCAGGAATGATGCTGAAGATCCGGCAGGGAGTGAAGGGAGGTGCCGGATTATAAGGGCGAGCCGGATTAGAATGAGCCAATCAGGAGGACGCTGGCTCTTTAAGTCTTAAAGACCCGGCGCACGCACCCTAGCAGTGGGAGCGCGCGGCCAAGCAGGAGTACAGCCAGGAGCATGGAGAGGTGAGTCCAGGCCGGGGACTGTGTGGGCAGGGTTAGCAGGACTCTCAGTGTCAATCACTGTGTGTGGTTGGGGTAATCAGGAGTTGGGTCCAGTAAGGGTCCAGTCAGGGTTCAAATAGCTTTTTTTGCACAAATTAAATAAATCTCGCACACGGTTCTATTCCCTCTATCACATCTTTCTCTCAGAAGAAACATCAAAAATCACCTGACAGGGTTCCCTTTAATAAAGACTTGTTGGTGGCTTGAGCTGACAATGATAGATACGGAAATTCGCTACAATCAGTTCACCAATTATACAAGAAGTGCTTTCCAATCAGGCAACAGTTTAAGGCAAAATCTGTCAAAGGATTTGACAGATCAATTGACATTGATTTTCTGGAATTAAATGTCTAATAGTACTCCTACTGCCAGAAAAAAAATGAAATTGAAATTTTACCCTTTGTGGCCTCTTTTAATATTTTTTAATACAAGGATTCCCTTTTTTTAATACAAGGAGGTATAAATCTACAAAGTTGCAATCATTTAAACTTATCTTTATTATTATTATGGTACAATGATAAAATGAATTGGTAGTAAAAGTTTGCATTACCTTTAAGTGATCATGAATTGTCTACTATCATCACGTTCATCGAGTACCGTAAATAAGATCACCATGCTCGCATAGATTTTCAGTCATTTCCTTTGTGATTATCACCTTTAATCTTGAGTGCTCAGCACTCAATGAACCGCCTCCTATAAAGGAGCTAATGTCCCATAAATCACTATATCACTGCTATAAATCAGCACCAAGCTTTCTGACATTGATTTCTGATAATAAGAACTGCCCCCGCAATCTGCCTCTTAAATTTGATAATGTACAGAATGTCCCTTACTTTTGAAGATAATTTTTACAGTGAATGAAATTCCTTGTATAGTAGAACTAAACTGGAATATGTTTTTTGTTATATATTACAAGGGCCATGAGCAATTAGGCTGCTAATTGAGTGAAATTTCAGTCGTTTTTTGCCCCATTTGCCTCTGCTTGTTAACCTGTCCTGATCTCTCCCTAGATGACAGAACCATCCTCTCCCTGTTTTCCCACTACATCCCTGCTTGATCCGAACCATGCACTCAGTGTCAGACTGGGTTCCTTAGGTCCAACAAATAATTCTGGGGGCCCACCCTTCATGGAAATAGACTCCATCTCTGGAGTTCAATATTAGGTTAGAGCAGTGATGGCGAACCTTTTAGAGCCGGAGTGCCCAAACTTCAACCAAAAGCAGTAATTTATTTCTCCTTGTTCTCTGACAACTTTAAATCGTTCAGCCTCCTAAGGACACCAACGCAGTTGAAAGGAGGAGGGCAAATTTGTCTATAAGGCCCGTTCCACACTTGCGAGTGTGATGCGATGAACTCGCATCACACTCGCAACGCAAGCTGCCGGGAACGCACGGCCCGAACGCTGCACCGCGGGAGTGAACTCAGCATGTGAGTTCACTCCCGCGGTGCAGCGTTCGGGCCGTGCGTTCCCGGCAGCATGCGTTGCGAGTGTGATGCGAGTTCATCGCATCACACTCGCAAGTGTGGAACGGGCCTAATTGCAGGAAGATTCTGTAGGAAGATTCTTTGAGTTCTGTCTGGTGAACTTCATTCTGGGGTGATGGCCTGGGTGCCCACAGAGAGGGCTCCGAGTGCCACCTCTGGCACCAGTGCCATAGGTCCGTCACCAGTGGGTTAGAGCCTTGGCCGATCTAGAGGATTGCCTGATGCTCTGGTGGACCAGTCCAACAAGGCACAAATAGAGTATCTGGACTTGTCTGGGTACTTTGTCACTAAACTGAGACTACTTTTGTTGGTTCCCTTCAACTAAGTCCATATTCCCAAACAGGAGTCAAAGGTTAAATACAGGTTATCACAAATTAGGCTAGTTACATGAGTTGACATCCACTTCATTGTAATTTAGAAGCAACAAGTTGTATGTGATGTCACTAGTAGCCCCGTGCTTTTGCCTTGGCAGTAGCATTTGACCTGCGATATGCAAATGAACATCTTCTGTGATAATCAGACAACCTAATTTAGGTTTGAAGGTGATATAAAAATAATAAAATATTACTGCAATCACAACATTATCCGTCATTTGTGTTTATCCTGACTCATTACTGTATGATCCTTGTTATGAGATGTCTGGCATTTACAAGCCTAGTATCTTCAATAAAACAAATATCCTCGCAAACTGTTATTCACTTTAATTGTCGATTTGAGTAGGCAGATGGTTTTGCATCTGACATGAGCTGAGACATTATAACAAACAGTGTTGGGCCATGACTTAATGAAATCTGCACCCGCGCAATATCCTCTTCTGTCAGATTGAACAGCAGATGTGTTTCCATTCAATCAACCCAACCACTAACCAATACAATACCTGCTAGAAGCAATAAAATGTCATTTTTCACAATATTCCAATATAACTATGTTTATTTTTGCTTTTTTTGTATCTGGGCTGTGACATATACTAATGAGACAAAGATTATGGGGCACATTTACTAAGGGTCCGAAACCCTTTTTTTTCCGCCGGGCTTCTGGAATTTTTCCGATTTGCGCCGAATTGCCACGGGATTTTGGCGTACGCGATCAGATTGTGGCACATCGGCGCCGGACAGAAATGGGGAGGCGTGGCCGTCGGAAAACCAGACCGATTCGGAAAAAACGCGGAATTTAAAAAACAAATTGTGTTGCAAAATCAATCACTCGCATGCACCAGGAATAGGTTGGTGAACTCCGGCGGACCTCGGCGGACTTCAGCGCAGCAGCGACACCTCGTGGACATCGGGCACGACCTTAGTGAGTCGTCGGAGAACACGCCCCTGGATCGCATCAAGACCGGGAAAGTAAATGACCCCCCAATGTGCTTGATTCACATTCATTTTCCATTTGGAAACCATTAACTATGTCAAGATCAATTACAAAATATTTAGTGTAGGAGCAAAAGTGAAAAGTCAAATATTCTACATACTGTAGAAAGTATAGGGTCACAGAAAAAGTGTCCATGGTATCAAGCAAATTGTATGCTGTCCTTGTTTTTCTAAATGAGGACTTTCCAAGGGCATAAGGTTGTGCAGAGGGTGCAGTCTCACCCATGCTCTGGAAGAGGCTCTATAAGGTATCTCTTTCCAAATAAAGAGACCAGTGCTATATTTGATATATTACAGTCTAGGGTCCTGGTACTGATTCAACTTTTCTCACCATCTGGTACTGGGTCTGGTACTGATTTTATGCCTCTTGACTTTGTAGTGATATATCTAATAGCACTTGAGGATGGGTTTCAAGTTTGATTTTTCTCTGGTAACTTTACTCTGTGCACTTGTGGGTTTTACCAGACCAAACCTAGAACTGGACAGATGTCGTGAGTTCAGCTCAGTGATTCTAGATCGGACAACGTCGCTTATGTGCCACAGGCCATCTCAAATCTACCCGCTTATTTTAACAGATTTTGGTTTACAAACAACTGCAGGAATCGGCAGATCCCTGCTCCTAATATTTCTGGCTCATACTTTCCATTCCTTGAAAACAGATGGATGGTATCAAAATGAGAAGTAAAAATGACAATTCTTTCTAAATGAAGTGGACACATGGACATTCTCTCTGGGTCTCCCACCTCCTTGACCTGAAGGTAGTAATACAACTCACGCAGTAATTATGGTTCTTATTTCGCAGCTGCCACTTGAAAGGTTTTTGGCAGCTTAAAAAAAAACGTGCACAGCATTGTGCTTGAAGACAAATTATATCTCTGGCCAAGGATAGCATATAATCTGGTGAGAACAGCAGTGGAATCATCACACGGAATGGAGCTTTTCATTTCTCTGAAAAGTACTTGATTTGACATGACACACCTGTATTTAGCTCCACTCCTCACCTATACTTATCCACCATCTTACAGTTAACATCTTCTGGTTAAGGACTCGGGCATATTGTCATATTGCAGAATAGTGCAGCAGAGAGCCACTCCATTAAAGGGGTATCCTGGTAATATTCCGAAATATTCTTTATCCACATGGTAGGAAAGAACTTGCTTATATGGGGGTTAAACCCTGGTATCACATCTGAATCAATTGAGCAGCTAATTATGAATACATGGCTGCTCATTGAGTGGCATTTATTAAGGTTGTTTTGGTATAGGAAAAGGGGCAAATCCTTGTTGTGTATCTTTTTCTTACACCTGCCCTCCAGGACCGTATTTACAACTTTTTCACTTGTTTCTCAGTAATTATAATGATATCTGGTTAGTGTTAAAAAAAAAAGTGCAAGTATAAAGCTAGTGATATTCATCTATTGTGAACCCATAGATAAAAAACCATTCCTGAAAACTATATACAGTACTATGACCCCCTTATGCCTTAATGCAAAATACTGTATTCCCCACTTCCATAATTTTACCATTTGTGCTCTATCTTCTATATATTATGACACTCTATGCCCCTAATTCTATACATCAACACCTCTGTGCCCTCACCCCTGTGGTTCACCTCTGTAACCTCGCTAGACTACCCTGCAAGGTAGGTGATGATTGGTCGACATTCCCTTCTTCACCAAAGTGAAAACACAGAAGAATGGTTTTACACATATAGGTCAGAATCAAGAGGACAATGCAGTACAGAATCAAGAAACAAACAGATGGTCAGAAGACAGGCAATGGTCAGAAGATCAAGAAATCCAGAAACATAGGAAACACGAGCAAAGCTCCAAAGAAGGCACTGGAAAGTGGGTATACAAGCCTCTTATGAGCTATCAGAGTCCAGGGTCCTGATAGTGATTTGACTTGTCCTCTGATATCCTGATGAACAAAACTAGTGGGTGAGAAATGTGAGTGAAGGAGGAATCTGCCCAACACAGTTAGCATCACCATTTGTAGCCAAGAACAAAGTCAACAGGAGACAGACAGATTTGATGGAAATCTATTAAGACTGCCAGGAGTGAAATAGTGCAGTGTCCAGACTAATGCAGTACAGAATGCAAACTAAGTACAACTAAGCAGCACATCATCTGCTGTACTTTACTGGTAGAGGATGGAGCTGAAACCAAATAGGCACAGATGTTAACATTAAGACACCCCTTCATATACAGTTAACCCCACTCCCCCACCACTATATACTATTATCCTCATGCATCCAGCTCTATATACTATAAACTCCTTGCTAACAATCCTGTATCAAGATGACTTGATGTTCAAGAATATTTCGAAACTATGGTAGAAGGCACAAATAGATGGTTCTGCCATCAGTTGGCTGAAGCATGAGTAGGCCACAGAGTGGCACAATGACAAATTATGAAGGTGGCAGAAACATGGTAGGCCACAGAGTGGCACAATGACAGAGTGTGGAGGTCGCAGCAACCTGGTAGGCCACAGAATGGCACAATGACAGAGTGTGGAGGAGGCAGCAGAAGCTTGAGCCCATGGAGTGACACAATGACAGAGTGTGGAGGTGGCAGCAACATGGTAGGCCACAGAATGCCACAACGACAAAGTGTGGAGATGGCAGCAGCAGTTTGAGGTCAGAGAATGGAACAATGACAAATTCTTTACATGGCAGCAACATGGTAGGCCAAAGAGTGGCACAATGACAGAGTGCGGAGGTGGCTGCAACATGGTAAGCCACAGAGTGGCACAATGATAGAGTGTGGAGGTGTCGTCAGCATCAGCAGGAGCCCATAGAGTGGCACAATGACAGTGTGGAGGTGGCAGCAACCTGGTAGACCATAGAGTGGCACAATGACAGATTGTGGACAATTTCAGTCCCTGGTAAAGATGGTGGGAGGCAGATGGAGCAACTGGCAGCAGATGTGTGGCATCAGGCGGGTGGCAGCATAGTGGCTGAGGCAGGTAGTTAGAATCCAGGCTCATTTCTCCATGTTTGGGGGATGTGTCATGGCTGATCTAATCTGATGCATAAGGCATTGGTGTGTTGAAATCCTGGCCAATTCAAGCCTGATTCATCTTGACAAAGGTCAGTCTCTCCACATTACAGGAAGACAAGCGGGTTCTCCTTGGGGTAACGATGGCCCCCGCCACACTGAACACCCGCTCTGATGCCACACTACTGGTCGGGCAGGACAGCTTCTCAACTGCAAACTCTGCAAGTTGCGGCCACGCATCAAGTTTGGCTGCCCAGTAGTCCAGGGGATCCTCTACCTGGGGTGTTAAAGTGCTGTCCAAGTAGGCCACTACTTGCTGGTGCAGGGTGTGCTCCATGTCCTGCTGCTGCTGGTTGCAGCTACCCTCCTCATTAGGCAGGTTAAGGAAGTTGTTCCTTGAGGACTCCAGACTTAAGCTGCTGCTGATGGAGCTGCTACTGCTCCTACCCCCCATCTCCCCACAGCAGCCGTGGCAGTAGTATGTGAGCAAACTGAACCTGAACTGCCAGGAATCCCCCGGTTAGACCTGACAGAGGATGGACAATGGCTCACAAAGGCAGCGGCCAACTGTCTTTTCAGTATTTCTCTACAGTAGGCCAGTTGTTCCTCCCTCTCGGCAGCTGGAAAAAAGGCACCCATTTTTGACCGGTAGTGAGGGTCCAAGAGGGTGGAGTGCCAAAAGTCATCCCTATGCCGGATGTTGACTATTCGGCTTTCACTAGTTAGGCAAAGCAGCATGCTGCGGGCCATCAGCGCAAGTTACCCTGAGGGACTCCCGGTCTCCATCTCCACTGTATACTGCCACGGTGCTTCTGGGTCATCTGCCTCGTCTTCTACCTCCTCCGGATGCTCCTGCTCCTCCTCTCTTTTCACCTGAGTGGAAAAACCACTGATTTCACCAGACTCTGCTTGTGCTCCAATGTCCTCCTCCTCCTCCTCAAATTAAGCTCCTACCGGACTCATGTGGCCATGAGATATAGTCTCCACTTCTCCAGTGCCCTGACTAGACAGATTTTGCAGCATGAGTTCCAGGACATGAAGCAGTGGAATGACGTTATTTATCCTGCAGTCCTGGCGACTGACAAGTATTGTGGCCTCTTCAAAGGGCCTGAGCAAACAGCAGGTGTCACACATGAGCTGCCAGTGGCTGACAACAAAGTTACACAGGGGAGTACTCCGGTCCGCTTGCAGCATCAAAAAATCATTAATGGCTTTTCTCAGTTCATACAGGCGGTCTAACATATGGAGGCTGGAATTCCAACGGGTGGAAACATCGCATATCAGACTATGTTGGGGTAGGCTGTTCTGACGCTGCAACTCACGGAGGGTGCACAGTGACCTGGCCATTTTTAGAATGTCTTGCAGATGGGTGGAAGACTTCAGGAACTTGTTAACAACCAGATTGAACACGTGCGCCATGCAGGGCGCATGGACCATCCCTCCTCTGTGCAGCGTGGACACCATGTTCTTCCCATTGTCTGTCACCAAAGTTCCCATTTTTAGTTGTCGCGGAGAAAGCCACACATTGATTTCTTGTTGCATGACGCGGAGCAGTTCCTCCTCTGTGTGACTTCATTCTCCCAGGCAAACCAGGTGTAGAACTGCGTGACACCGCTGTGCCCTGTACCTGTGGTATGATAGAGCAGCACTTAGACTTGGGGGGCTGAGGTGGTGGTAGAAAAGGAGGAGGCGGACACATGGAGAAGAAAGTGGCGTCTCTTGTTCAATTTGTTGGTGTGGCTGGACGGGAAGCACATTCACCTAGTGGGTCGTAAAGGACATGTACTGGCCCTGACCGTAGTTACAGCTCTACATGTCCGCGCTGCCGTGCACCTTGAAAGAAACCTATAAGCCCAAGGACTGGCCCACCTTCTGTTCTTCATATTTGTGAAGGGCTGGCACTGCCTTTTTGGGCTTGGAACTCTCCACCTCGGTTTGGCACAAGCCATTAGATCTCTGAAGGGTGCAGAGTCCACGACTTGGACAGGAGCGCGGTCAGCTACTGCACCTTAGGATGGCTGGACGCATACACTTATCTCTATGTAATCACCTTGTGCAACGACTGCTGCCGCAATGCATAGCGAGGAGCAGGAGCATCAAAAACAAACAGCTCCTTTCCTCAGAGGTGCTGGAGCCTTGACTGGCTGAAATGGAATGCTGCTGCGGCGGCAGGATGGACATCCACATCTGTACCACGTTTCTTCCAGGCCATTGGATGGTGACCTTGTGCCTGCTCCACCTGCCACCTCTCTGTGTGACATAATGGTTAATGAACTATGTTGATTTGACACAGATCTACTTTATCTACCAAAAAAAAAAGAAATTTGGGGTATACAGAAGCACAAGAACTGACACCCTGCAATAGGAGCAGAAATCACTACAGAAAATATATGGATTTTACACAGATCTCTTCCTATTCACCTCAGCAACAAAAAAGAACTGCTATTTGGGGTATACAGATCCCCCAAAACGGACACCTTGGGATACGAGCAGAAATCACTACAGAATGTATGTGAATTTTACACCGATTTCTTCCTATGCACTTCAGCAACAAAAAAGAACTGCTATTTGGGGTATACAGATCCCCCAAAACGGACACCTTGGGATACGAGCAGAAATCAGTACAGAAAGTATGTGGATTTTACACTGATTTCTTCCTATTCACTTCAGCAACAAAAAAGAACTGCTATTTGGGGTATACAGATCCCCCAAAACGGACACCCTTAGAGCAAAAATCACTACAGCACAGTACAGTACAAGCAGCTGGACGCTACAGGCAGCACATGCGGTAGGAAATGCCGAGATTTGAAAATGGCTGCCTCTTTTATAGTCTGTGTGACATAACATAAGCCTGCTGGTCGCTGATTGGCTAACAGGTCTGCACATGTGATCGAGCTCTAAAAACTGTAATGAAATAATTTATTTATTACACTGGACTATGAATGAAAAAAATATGAGGTGAAAACCAAGAAGCAGAATGTATAAGCCATATCATATTTCTGACTCCAACTGTTTTTCAACTTAATACAGTGTACATATGGTTTTTTTTTTTGTAAACTGTTTTCCTTGAAGTTGACAGCAAAATGTATGAGCTTGAAGAAACAGCCAGTGTTATTATAAAATATGGCTTATGCCTCTGCAGTATATCTCGTACATACGTGTGGATCTCCGCTTGCTTCTAGTTAGGAGCTTTGAAGATGCTATTTTTATGCCCTCTTCAGTGAAAAGAGATTTGTTTTGAGATTTTAGTCTTTGCTGTCAATATTATTTATCTGCATCAGGTTGTGAGGAAGGCTAAGCTCACTCCCACTGGAGGTTGAGATTTCTTGTAGCTATGTCCTAGTATCTGTCTTCAGCGTAATAACTTATGTTCTTTTTCCCTTATTTAGACCAAGATCAGTGTATAGAAATCATTTTTATCTCATTTTCATCCAATTAATCTAATTTAATGGGGTTATCCGGGTGTAAAAATTTACTTAGGGCCGTGCTGGGGTGGGCTGTTTCAAAATAAGAAACGTGTACTTACCTTGTCCAGCACTGCTGATGTCCCGCGCCGCGGTCCGTCTCATCTTTGCGCCGGTTTGTTTACAATGGCACACAGGGAGCTTCCTGCCGGCCGGAAGCTCCCATCCGACACCATCTCCCAGAGCTTACAACGCTGAGAGATAGGGACGGATGGGAGGAGCCGGCCACATCGCCGGCTGGAAGCTCCCTGTGCGCGGCTTCTGTGCCCCTGTAAACAAACCAAGTTTATTATTGTTAGATAGCCTGCCCCAGCCAGGCCCTAAGTATTATTTATAACCGGATAACCCCTTTAACATCAAGTTCATTTCTTCCACCAGGCGTGGTGGCCAACAGGGGCACCGGCATCGCTGCCCAGAGTACATAAAAAAATAACACTCATCACTCACCTTCTGGTGCTTCCTGCGGCTCCTGTTCTCCTTCTCCATAAGCAATGATGGCAGAGTCAAGTCCATGTGCTCTGCCTGAGCACACACTGTGACGTAGCTCCTCCCGACCGCATATTGTGTGCGCGAGGAACTGCAGGGAGCATTGGAAGGCGAGTTCTTATATACTGGGGGGAGTGTACTAGACATCTACATAATGGTGAGGCAATGTGCTGGATACCTATATACTGGGGGGAGCAGTGTGCTGGCTACCTATATACTGGGGGGAGCGCTGTGCTGGCTAACCTATATACTGGGGAGGCAGTGTGCTGGCTACCTATATACTGGGGGGGAGTGTACTGCATAACTATATAATGGAGGGCAGTGTGCTAGATACCTGTTGGAGGAGTGTGCTGGCTGCCTATATACTGTGGGCAGTAAGCTGAATAGCTATATACTGGGTGGAAGTTTACTGGATACCTATATAACATGAGAGCAGTGTACTGAAAACCTATATATTGGGGGCAGCAGTGTGTTCGCTACCTATATACTGGTAAGCAGGTTGCTGGCTACCTATATACTGGGGAAGCACTGTACTGACTACTTATATACTGGGGGGTCGTGTGCTGGATACCTATATACTGGGTGGGAATGTACTGGATACCTATATTACGGAGGAGCAGTGTGCTGGAAACCTATATATTAGAGGCAGCAATGTGCTGGCTACCTACATACCGGGGATGCAGTGTAGCAACAAGTCAAGGCAGGCAGCAGAGGAGGGTAGTCAGGAACGGAATCAAGGTCACAATGGGAAATCACTATAAACGCAAAGGACATGGGAAAAAAGCTTTTTCTAAGGCAGTGAGGCAAAAAGATCCGTCAGGGAACACAGGAAGGGGCGGCTGGCCAACGCCAATTACCGGTGCGCTGGCCCTTTAAATCTAACAGAGCCGCCACACGATCCCGGCAAGGTGAGTAGCACGGCGAGCGCAGCGGCCGGCACGGAGGTACTCGGGGGCGCCTGCGACCCAAGACAGGAGTTGCAGGGGCACCCGTGACAGTAAGTACAGTGTTAATTTTTTATAGACTCGAGTATAAGCTGAGATAGGGGTCATGCAAGCACAATATTATACTTTGAAAAACACTGTATATGTTAGAATGAATTCAGCGGGGCCAACTTTAGTACATTCACAACTTTTTGATAGATAATTTCAACAAAATACTAGAAATTACAAGTTGCAAATGATCCCCTCCCCCCTTAGACTTGGATTTCCGAGGAAGTAGTTCATCCTGAATTATGCCCAGATGTCACAAGACTTGATAAATTGGTCACTGTGTTCTTGTCCTAGATACTTTGAGAACATACAGTAATTAACGTTTTTACCAAGGGCTAAGAGGGGCAGTACAAAATGTATTGGGTATTTGCTGAGATTGATGAGTTCCACGCTAGAGGTCATAGAGGACAGGATATTTGACAGGTGTTAAAGGAAGACCTAAAGGTGTGAAACGCTAGTTCTATGAGCTCACAAGAGTAAACTGCCCCCTCCTAATCCAAAGGATTTCCCGCTGCGGGAAACTATGTAATTTATTTATTTTGCTCTGAGCTAAACTGTCTGGTTCAATGATGCATAGACAACCTGAAGTTTTCCTGCATGCTGTCTACAACCAAATTACCATTTCATTAAAATGTCAGTGAAATCTGATTTTGGATGTACTTTCAGGATTGTCTGTGTTGTGCCTGTGGGAGAGGTAGAATGAGGTTATATGGGAGAAGAATTACACAAGAAAACAACATGTTATTTTGTGGTTAAATATACAGGGACTATATTCTAGTGTCATCACGTAATATACTGCACCCAGTTCCTAGCATGTTGGCATCTAACACTCCTCTTCTAATATTAGCCAATGTTTTACTTATTAATATGTTAAATGAAAGAGAACCTAACTGAAGTTTTGACCATATAAAACTGTAGACAGTGTTCGGTATTGGCGGTATTGTAGAGGTATAAACTGTATTGAGTAGCCATTCCTTTCTGTAGTACTAGAAGCTGCGGGTGTCAGCTGTATATTACAGCTGACACCCACCTCTAACACTTGCGAATCAAGGATTCCTCCCCTCCCCTGAACAGCAACGCTCCCTGTATACTTCTAATAAAGTACAAAAAAAAACACAAGATCACAAAAAAAAAACAAATATTTGGTATTTCAGCGTTCGTAACAATCTGTACAATAACACAAAAACAAAACCCAATAAGCTTGCCAAAAATGTACAAATGTGTGACAAAATAATACCACTGAAAAAACTCAACACATAAAAAATTTGCACTAAACCAGCTCCGCCAAAAAATATTAAAGTTATATCTCCGAAAAGATGACATATCAAAACAAATCTTTACATTACTTTTTTTTCAGTAGATTTGTAAAAATACAGGCCGTCCCGGGTTAAGTACAAGTTAGTTTCTATAGGTTTGTTCTTAAGTTGAATTTGTATATAAGTTGGAACAGGTATATTTAATCATTGTCACTATGGAAAAAAATAATTTGTCCCTGTGACAATTGGATATTCAAAATTTTGCTGACATGTGAATAGGATTATCAATAAAACTTTATTACACCTTACAGCTGATCATTGCAGCCTGAGACTATAGTAAAGCATCCAGAGAGCTTCACCAGAGGTCCGTCTGTAACTAGGGGTCATCTGTAAGTCGGGTGTCCTTACATCGAGGGCCGTCTGTATATAAAAATCTATGAGCTATAAAAAGATGAACTAAAATGAAGTATTTGTAAAGTGCATCTAATCTCGCATATCTCTATTATGTCCAAATTTCCACCAAAAAATAAAGATTGTATAGCCTTTAAAAAGCGACAATGCTAATCTGCTCTGAATGGCTCTCCTTCTCTTCGATGTCCTGGCGTGTGCCCATATACCAGTTTACCACCACATATGAGGTATTGGCATACTTGTCAGAAATTAAGCATCAAACTTTGTGGAGTGGTTTGAGGCTTATGAGATACATAGCAACAATGTGGCAGATTTATCAAGCTGTCTGGAAGTAAGAATATTTCTAGTTGCCCATGGCAACCAATCACAGCTCCCCTTTAAAAAATATTAATGAGCACTGGTAAAATGAAAGCTGAGCTGTGATTGGTTACCATGGGCAACTGGAAATATTCTGACTTTCAGACAGGCTGATAAATCCGCTCCAATGGGGCACATTTACTAAGGGTCCGTTGGACGCATTTCCATCGGGTTTCCCGAATTCTTCCGTTTTGCGATGAATTGCCCCGGGTTTTTGCCCCGTGGCCGTCAGACAACGCGACTGATTCGGATAAACCGCGGAATTTAAAAATCAAATTGTGTCGCAAGATCAGCACTCGCATACACCGGGAAGAAGAGGGTGAACTCCGGCAGACCTCAGCGGGGAAGCGACACATTCAAGAAATCGGGCACACGATGTAAATGAATTGCGGCAGCTCCGAATCCTCATCGGACATCCCGGATCGGCGGCGTCAATGGGATGGGTATGTCAAAAGAGCATGTTTCTTATCTGCACAGTACTGGATGTTTGTACATCCGGATATGTTATCTCCTTGCATTTTTTGTACCCAGTTGCTGTTGTATACTTCTTAAAAAACAAACTCAATAAAAAAAGATTTATAAAAAAAAAAAATGTCTTTTGGTATTTGTTGAGAATGTGTAAAATTGCACCCGATTTAGTTTTACCCTCTGTAAAACAATTAAAGGGTTAATAAACTTTATTGTTTGGTAGTTGTTGTTCTTTATCTGGCATTTATCTATTTAGTGCCGGTGGCCATTTTTGTCCATGGTTACCACTCATGCAGCCATATTGTCACTTTTCTTATACTCATATGACAAGATAACTGATGGACTAAACTCCTTCAATGATGAAAAGATATACTATTCAGTTATTCTGTATGTGCTTTACTCAATTACTATATACTAGAATTGTAAAAAATTTATTGCAAAGTAATTACTAGAGATTTGCTGACTCTTCACTGTCCAACGCTGTGATTTTAGAGCCGAGCATAAACGTCAAGGTCCTCCTTGTAACACGATGTAAAATCTGATTTACAGCTTTCTGGCTTCATTCCTAGAGTTAATTTCTGTGTCTCATGTCTGCGATATTTCAGGATTACCTTTTGGTTTGGTTTGTGAGGGATACAAAATTAGAGACAAAATTATTATAGCAAGAGAGAATCTTCTGACATTTAGTGAAAACATTGTAAAAATTGTAGCAATTACCATGTAGTGTTAAATCTTTTGGTACACTTTCATTGTAGGCAGTGGCGTAACTAGAAGCTGATGGGCCCCAGTGCAAAGTCTGTGCCAGGCCCCTGACTATAATGTATGGTGTATAGTAATAGTCTTCTCTTATGGGAAGGTGACACCATAAGGGCCCCCTAAACCTCTTGGGCCCAGGTGCGATCGCAACCTCTACACCCCCTCAAGTTATGCCCCTGATTGTAGGTGACTTTTCATGATACAACGTCATGTATGTACACAAGACGTTACACTTTTTTGGTCATTATTTGGCTATTATTCTGCATCCATAGCTGTCTTCCCTCTGTAGACTGTAATTCTCAGCATACACTTAGTTGGTGAGTGGAGCTTAACTTCTAGGATTATAGAAAATGGACTGTATAGATATGAATCCATGGTATGAGATAGATAAACATTACTAATTGCAGCAGTAGATCTTTGTACGTCTCAGCTTCTGTCATACCTGGATCTCCCCCCTCCCCTCCCCATAGACTATGATAGGCAGCATGTAAGAATAAAAGCTGAAGACAACCCCATTTAGAAGTTGCTGGGGTCTATTTTCTAGGGATTGTTGGAGGATGGGCCCCAAGAATAATATTCTCTGGTTGGACAGAGATAAGGGTCTATGTATTGAACACCTTTGTTTTTTGCTCTAAATAACCGATGCAAAAAAAATGGATAATATGACTAACTCGCTTAGCATTAGCCTCATCTGCGTGAATTTCACATGGCAACTTTCTCTAATATTGTTTTCCCACCTGTCAGTATTGTCGGCTATTAATGAGTTTTCCCTTATTGTACAGATCTTATCTTCATTTTACTTGTTTGCAAATGTCAGTGCAGTGACAAAATAATATCATGGAGCCGCCAGCAGCTGCTATGTATAAAAAAAATTTCTCCATAGGCTCTTGAATGCCAAAAAAATTCTGAACAGAAGCTTCCTACTGTAGCTGCAGTATTCCAGTATACTGGCCCATGATATGAATCTATATCTCTGGGTGCCCCATTCTTGAGCCGAGTTGAGCCTCTTGCCTCAGGCAGCTCCCCCTGCAGCAAGATGGGGGCAGCATCAGAAGCACAGTCACCTGCTGGACCTCATACATAAAAATAATGTCTCTTCAGACCCATTGTCAGCATGGGTGTGAGACATTGCATGGAGAACCTGTATACTAAAAAAAGAACCTGGTACATTACTAGAGCATGAGGCAGTGGGGTTTACATTCACCCCTATCTAGACCATTCTATCAGAATTTTGTTGTCTTTATTTTCAAAACCCATTCAGACTGAGTTGGCTTAACTAAATGATATCCATTACACACTGACCTTAAATGGGGTTTTTAGATTAGTATATGATCGGTGTGGGTCCAACTTCTAACACCCCCAACAATCACGAGAACAGGATCCCTGCTATCCAGAGAACGGGGATGTCGTTCTCACTAATTGATGGAGCATAGTACTCGGCTATCTCTGGCAAAATGGAGCAGCAGGACACATGCTCGTCCTGCCACTCCACCCATTACTGATAACAGGATACCAGTTCACCAGATTGGGGGGTTGCTCCTATTGTCGTGATTGGTGAGGGTCTTAGCAGTCAAACCCTCACTGATCACTTGTTATTCCCTGTCTTGAGGATATTGAGGGTAAGATCCACATCTTGGTCATCTCCCAACTTTCTTCAATATCTAATTTTACTAACTCGTGATTCCTACTTTCAGACCTACAACCTTCTTTCTTTTACTGTCAATAATTCTTTATGTTCTCAGAATTCATCAGCCAATTTTACATATTGGAACCCATGTGCTATTGATACTCACCAACTCTCAGAAACTTTGCAGTCTTCACTGTCCTCTAACTCTTCCTTAACTTTTCCCAATCTGCCTAATAACTATTATAACTATTTTGTCAAAAGCGCCCTGGATGAGGTGGCACCACTTTCTATCCAAAAGTTTCAATACAGATGCAGGCAACCTTGGCAAACACCCCAAACCCATTATTCTTCGCAGTGCAGAATGTCTCTGGAAAAAATCAAGCACATCTGCAGACTTTCTCCACTTTTTATGCTCAGAATGTATGACTCTGCCCTTCACCTTGCTAAAGAGGTCTATTTCATCAATCTTATCTCCTTTCTCTCTAATGATCCTAAAAGACTCTTTGATACTATTCACTACTTACTAACTCCCAAACAGCAGCCCCCTGTCCCTTGGGGCTGAAGATCTGGCCAATTTTAAAGACAAAAATTGACTGTATCCAACAGGAAATTTCCCAATCCCCAAGCTCCACGGATCTCATTCAATTCTGTACCTCACTCTGTTCTGCATCTTCGTTCGAGCCAGTCACGGAGGTAGAAGTGTCCACACTCCTTTCCACTGTTCACTCCCCTACCTGCATCAGTGACTCCATCCCCTGCATCTCTTAAAGTCCCTTTCCCTAGGAGTCACTTTTCAAATCACTAAAACTTTTAATCTCTCTCTTTCTTCTGGTGTCTTTCCCTCTTCCTCCAAAAATTATGTTGTAACCCTATTACAAAATTGCCAAAGCAGTATCTATCGTCCCCAGCTCCAAGGTCCCTAATCTGGGTTGTGAGCTTCTTCTACCAGACTGCATCCTACCAGATACCTCTGACATTGGCAGATTGGGAAGTACCTCAGCCAGTTATCGTTGTTGCATTGAAGTCCTGGAATAAAGGAACTGTAAGTTGATGTTCTACATCTTGACTCCACGTATGAACACTGCCTGTCTCTACCATCCACCTGGGGATCCCTAACACATGCATACAGTGGGAGTGCCCCAGGGAGAACTACTTTCACCTTACTATGGCCTCCCCCTCTTCTTGCAATCCCCTCGCTAGACTTGCCCATCGTGGATGAGACCTGTTCCTCCTGGACAAGCAACCATGACAAGTCTAGTGGTAGGTCGTGCTTAAGCCAGCCAGTGGAATCCAGCTGCCCCCAAGCCATTAGGTCAGGTCTTGGTGCGAGGACGTTTCATTTCTAAAGTTTCTCTGTAGCACTTGATAGCGTGGACCAGCAGCTCCTCCTCAGGATGCTTCATTCCATTTAAGTGAAGAACATTGTGCTCTCTTGGTATTCTTCATATCTCCCTGACCTCACTTTTATTATCCATTTCTCTGGATCTCTCTTGTCTTCTCTTTCTCTTACTGTTGGGGTTCCTCATAGCTCAGTCCTAGGTCATCTTCTATTTTCCCTCTATGCTGCCCCTATCAGACAAACCATTAGCAGATTTGGTTTCCAGTATCATCTCTATGCTAATCATCTCTATACCCAACTCTATATTTCTCCATGTAACTTCACCCCTGCCTTTCTTCAGAACACCAGTGATTGTCTCTGCTGTTTCTGACATCATGACCATTCTTTCGAAAACTGAACTTCTAGTCTTTCCACGTCTACTAATCAACCTAACCCTGAAATCATCATTTCCATTTGGGGTATCACCATAACTCCAAGGCAGCAGGCCAGTTGTCTTGGGTTTGGACTCTTATTTGATCCTTATATACAATTACTTGCATGCTCCACTTGCACCTCAAAAATGTTTCTAGAATGCACACTTTTTTGACCCTTTCTAAAACCCTAATTGTTGTCCTGATTCACTCTCATCTTGACTACTGTAACTCTCTACTAGTCGGTTTTCCACTTTCTCTTCTACAATCTATTCTTAATGTTGCAGCCAGAATGGTCTATCAATTCCGACAATACACTATTGCCTACATTCTGTGCAAACTGCACTATGTCCAGTCTGACTGTGTAGTGTGCAGAGGGCGCCAGATTCATGGTTTCTGGCGCCCGTTCATAAGTCTGGCAACCTCTGCACTGTGCCGACAGAGCGCACCACTTTTTTTTGGTGAAGTTTAACATGGGGCGTGCAACACAATTCTGTTGACCTTTGCATGTTAAATCTGGTGCACGGTCCAACTGAGCACCGGAACACAGTGCAGAAATTTGTGTTACATGAGGAATAGTGTAGCCACAACACAAAAGGGTTGTGTGCGACATATATGTGGCGCAGGTACATGTGCAAGCAGTTTAAACTAGAAAGAATGTGCAAAGTCAGACACAAAGCTGATGCACGGCCCTTAGTAAATGTGCCCTTTTGTGTCAGTCAATCCACTGGCTTCCCTTCACCTTCCTCATTCAATTCAAATTAAGTACCCTCATCCACAAAGCTTTGCACAATGCTGCATTCCCCTACCTCTCTGCCCTCATCTCACTCCATCACCCAGCCCGTGCTCTTCGATCCTCCAGTGATGTAAGATTACTTTCTTCTTTAATTTGAACCTCCCACTCACATTTCTAGGACTTCTCCCAAGCTGCACCTATTCTCTGGAATGCACTACCTTGATCAAGCTTATACCTAACTACCAAACTTTCAAACATGTCGTAAATGCCCATCTTTTCAGGCAGACCTATCGCATTCCCTAACTGCGTGTCACTTTCACTTTTATTTCTCAATATCTTGTTTCAGTACATATCTATATCTGCTGGTGACTGGTTCATTCAGCATAATTTATTTATTTAATTATTTTATCCCCTAAAGAATGACTGGACCATAAGTCATAAGTGTCCCCCCTTCATCCTCATAGATTATAAACTCTGGGGAGCAGAGACCTCACTCCAATTGTTTCATTCGATTATGTTATTACTCTGTAATATCTTGTTTTAGTTGTGTGTGTGCCCCATGATCTGTACAGCGCTCTGGAATATGATGGCGCATTATAAATAAATTATCCAGCAAAATAGAAGAGACGGCACTCAGCGATAGAATTGACTGTGTCTTTATTAAATTGTGCAATAAAGACACAATCGACAGACAATCTGTCATTTCACGTTCACCGCATCAGTCGACTATACACACCTGTCTCCGTAAATGCCGTTGCGTCCTGGATGGTCCCTTGTTGTGAGATTGCGGGAGATAGTGCCGGTAGCTTGTGACCGATTTTTCTGGTTTATTTATAATTATTATTATTATAGTGGATAACTTGAGACAACAATTTAAGCCACTAAGGCTAAGTTCACACCAGGATTTGGCAGGTTACATTCCACCAAAATATAAAAAATAGCATATTTTCTCTGTTACAAAGAACTCATGTGTAACGAAACATACATTGAAATCTTGGACATGCAGGTCATCTATTTTAGAAAGGGTTAGCCACAGCAAATACTTTTTCACAAGCCTTTTCAATGCTGACACTGGACCCATTGCAGACATGGCCTGTTCTTGGCAACCTTGTTCTTAATGTGACACTGTATTTGTGTGCGTTGGATGCAGAACCGTAACATGCCATATGGCCCGGTCAGTTGGCGGAGGTGGGCTTCAGTTGCCATGTAGATTATAAGCCAGCAGTCAATCATTTACATTAACATCTGCTGTAGTTACATATTATCCCTATGAGACCTCAGCTAGGGTTATTTCTGTAATATGGGCCTAATGCAGTGTATACTAAGCTTGTCAGCAGAAGAGTGTGTAATTGAAATGATTGATATAGGTCACATTATGTTCTCAGGTAGTAATGCTTGGTAGAAACAGGTCTTTTAAAGGGGCTGTCCAGGACTTGTATACTAATAACCATCCACATCAAATGAGCAGGGGTCCAAAATCTACCCCCCCACTTTGATCAACCAACATCAAACGCTGAAATCACTGGAAGCTTTGAGCTTTATACACTGTGTAGTGACCATACAAACGTTCCAATACAAAAAACATAAGTAAACTTGTAACATTACCATTCCTCACATTAATTCAACGATAGTCCATGAATATAAATTGCGATGCACAATTGGGGGTCACTTTCAATGACCTATGCACCATGGCTGCTCAACTTCTAGATCAACTAGATCAAAGGGTTTTCTTGTAAATAACATGTATCCCCTTTTTACAGCATAGAGGATAGTTGTATAACTTTTGGGGATCCATGTGGGGTCCTCTTAAAGAATGCAGTATACATAGTATAGCAAAGCTTCAATTATCCCTACAAGGTGGACACCTGAAGAGGTTTTACAATGTACCTAAAGAGTGTAATGAGATGTAAAGTTTGATGTATATTAGGCTGCATTCACACGAACGTTTGAAAACTGCTGTATATATATACGGGTAGCATATTCATTTCAATGGGCAATACATCCATTTGCGCGCCCTATTGCACACTGTACCGTACCATAAGCGAATGTCCTATTTTTGTATTTCCGTTCCGTATGCCCTATAGAAGTCTATCCCACAGCAAAGTAGAAATCACACATTTGTGTGAATGCAGCCATAGAGGGTAGATATCAATGATGCCGTACAATAAATTGTAATTATTAATGACGCCTTTGGCCTGATATACCTTCCTCTAATTTCACAGATCGCATGTCTGAACACAACGACAGCTGCATTCAGGGTATCAGCTAGAAGCTGTAGAACAAATAACTACATGTCTCTAATTACAATCTAATCCAGGGGGAAATGATTAATCAATAGTGAGAACTGACATAATGCAGTAATGGTGTTTCGGTGGGTAGTTGTGGTGAATAAGGGTGTAAGAGCATTTATTGCTTTATTGATGGATAGTACAATATATGGAATACTGCTCCATGCTCAGAGGGATGCTGATGTTACTCTTTTTAGGGCAATGTGGTAATTTACTAGCAGCCAAAGTACTTTACTGACGAATTCCTCACTAATCACAAGTATGTTACAAAATGTGCAAAAGACCCAGCAGGAAGGTGAGATTACAATGGACTAGAGTGCCTAGGGCTCACCAATAAAATCATTTCATGGGTTCCACCACTGTACATGCAAATATTAACTGATATCAATTCACAAATCCCTAAAGCGTAGCTGACCCATAGTTAGTGCAAGACCTGTACCAATGCAAAGGGTTAGGTAGGAGTGAAATTGGTCCCTCTCCATGTCAGGAGCTGTTTGGTGAACCAGATCACCTCACTATAGGATCTCCAGCAGGGGAATCTAGCATTCAGCTGTAAGCCTCTGCTTGGGAGACAAGGGTTCATCTCATTGTCCAATTGTATGTTCTGTGTTACTGTGAAGGTTATAAAGCCCCTTGTGGCTGAGAGTTTCAGAGGTCAGTCTTAGTTCAAGGTTTGGCCCAGGAAGCAGAGATGTCTGTGGCAAGCTGCCTGACACCTTGTCCTGTAAGGAGACCAGGCCTAAAGCAGAGCTCCACCACAAGGACTCTGCTCCAACACAACTAGCCCATCCTGAAGCTATTTACCAGGCTGCGTGTACACCTTCCTGAGGACCTGAGATCCAGCCAGCCAAAGTTTTGCTGCTGTCATGGCCGTTGCCTGTTGCCAATAAAGAACTGTAAGTTATAATCATCAACGTGCCTCTGAGTGATCCTTGGATCCATCACTGATGCCCCATCCTTCATCACCAGGGATCCCTGTCTTCATATTGGCCTCTCCATCCATTTTATTGCACACACCTCCTGCTGGAGACCTGCCAGGCTGTGGATGAGGCCTCCGTTCCCGATACCAATCACCGTGACCATCGCCGCGCCAATCCGGTATTCCAGGTGCTGGGTTCCTCTGGCCATCCAAAGAGGCCAGGCCCCTTTGGGGGATGTAGCACTTGCTGTCTAGCCCCCGTCTTCCACTGTTATGGCCCTTGGAGCCCTGTTAATAACCTGCTATAACTTAGGCCTCAATGTTATTGGGTTCCACAGCCCAATTGAGGAGGCACAAAAAGGAAGATACTGGTTGGCTAGGCATTACATTTAGGAAGATACTGGTTGGCTAGGCATTACATTTATATGTCATCTCAGTCTTCCAATACATCTACAGTATCTAAATATAAACTGTGGAGTTTGCTACTTCGCCTGACAAAACAACCATAGGGGCACGGGGGTCAGTGTTTCTACATGTATACATATTATTGTGTTTAATTGACAAGCTTGCCACAGATATTATATAAATATATATATGTCCTTAGTAAATAAAAATATATGTTAAGAATAAAATAAAATCTGTTTATTGAGGAAACGGTGGTGTAGAGCACTTCTGTACTGAAGTAGTATTATAAGATGGATGAATTGTTATATGCTGAATAATATATGTATTATGTACTATATTGAGAGGGTTCTGCACAAGACATCCAGGTCCTGGAGGCCTATGAAGAACAGGGGCCCACCAGTGAATGCAACGGTTCACCAATGTGGTAGTAGGTGCCAGAATATCTACATTTATTTCCTATCCACAAGATAAAGGTTAAATGTCACATTGCTGCGGTTCTGTAAGTACAGAGTACAGTACAGTACAGAGTGCTCCTCAGCAATGACGCTCTGGTGTGTATGCCCAACTATGGACTATGAATTCCCAAAATGTCAATGGAATTTCACATTGTCTTTTCGTATTAATAGCTGGCAATGTAAATCCTGCTGGCATTGAGACCAGCCAATCAGGAGCCACCGTCTGACAACCAAATTTTCTCAGTATTTCAGGCCTCATCTACACACAGACATGTGAGCATTACAACCAGTGACTGCCTGGGGCACTCCATGTCTGTAAGTCATTGTTGGGCTAGAAAGTAAAGACTGATGGAAAACCAAGAACGCTGTAATAACTCTTAGAAAACATTACAGTATTACCTATAAATAACGCCGCCACGCACTATAATAAGACTATAATGTACATTTTCAGAGACAAGTCTCCATATTGCCACCTGGTGAACAAATGTAGCACTACAGTGTTTTTTGCTTTACTGAACACATTTGTGAGTCGATTTAGAGATTCTATTTTTTTGTTTCCTGACAGTCCCTGATATTCACTAGTGAAGCCAATATGCGGGTAATTTCACCTGGCATCATCATGCCATAGGTGCCTTAATATACCATGAAGTCTGGTAGATGCAGATAATAATTGTGTTCAAGACAAACAGAGGTCATTATCACATATTGCTTACTAATATACGTGCTAAAATCTGTCCAATTAGTGGAATTGTATTAATCATTTCTAAAGTATGCATTTATTTTGGAAACGTTGTGAAGCAGGCAGTATGCTCATTAGCTGAGTTATGTTCTTCTTCCATGTTTAATGTATCTATTTGGAAGCCGTTTCATTGTTACATATATTTCGCACAAACAAATATTTGAAAAAATGCCTATTTACAGCTAAGCAGAGATATTCTTTAAAGAGAACTTGTCAGCAATAATGTCATTTTTAGCTGGTGACAGGTTCCAATAGCCTCTGCAATGATGAGTTTAAAAATACCTTTGTCGGCATTCTGAATCATTTCAGTACTTTATAGAAGTATATTAGACATTACCTGGATCCCTGCCAGCCCCGTCCAGCGAGTCACAGGGGGTGGCAGATCCAATGGCCCAAGTCCTAATTTCCTTGATTCTGCTGACATCTCCTGCTGACATAGGCAGAGGTAAAGGGAGGGGAATGAGTGAAGGGGAGGATGAATTGAGGAGATGAGAACTCAGGCTGTTGGAGCTGTGCCCCCTCTTTGTGACTTGCGGGACTGGGTCACAAAGAGGGGCGGAGGAGGTGCTGGCAGGGAGCCAGGTAATGTATTATATACTTTTATAAAGTACTGAAATGACAAAGACAGGTTTAAACTCATCATTAAAGAGGCTATTGGAACCTGTTACCAGCTAAAAATTACTTTCATGGTGAACGGTTTCCTTTAAGGATATTATTAAAGAGAATGTTCATTCACTGCCCTATCATAGGACTGGGTGTGAAAGGAAGAGACAACTTGAATTCTGTGATACATAGGTATATATGACTCATATTATAATTTTTGAGTAACATCAGAGGAGACAGGACACCTAGGTCAGACGCTCAGCTTCCTGACTACTCTATCCACAAACTGCTTTGACATCTCTCCATGTATCACTTTGTCAACTCAGCAATCGCTTTGTGTGAACAAGGTCTGGATTTAGTCTACTCCTTCTCTCCATCTATTCAGCTCTCAAGCATGGCAGCAAAACTTTCTTGGGAAAGGAGGGCTTCTTGCAGTTTAAGGACCTTGGAGGACCTGCGAATGCGTGTCATAAGACCGCAGACATGTATGAGGGATACAGGGCTGTAGACTCCTCTCTTTATTATCAAACTTAATGAAGAGTATCAAACTTTGTGGGGGGTCCAGGTGTCCATTGGTCTTACACCCAGACCGCCCATAATATGATCTGGCACTGAAGAGCAACCCAATTATATCCTGCGACATCCTCAAAACTCGGAAAATTTGCACTTTTAAAAATCCCAGTCTATCAGATTAATAATTGCCTGAAGAAGAGCAATTCCGCTAGACTGTATCATAGTCACTGGCTTCAGTTTGCACAGATAATTCAATTTCAGGTTATTTCATTTTAACTGTAATAACTACTAATAAAAAAATCACCAGTGCTATAACCAAATGCAACAGAAAGAAAACAAGTGATCAGATATGGAGTCATCCAAATAACAAAATGTCTATAAATGATAAGCATAGAAACAAAATATGTATCTCCACAGCCAGAAAATATAATAAACATCCAGAGAGTTATAAATCTAAGGGTACATTCAGACGCCAGTCTATATATACGGCCCCGTAGACGGCAATGGCGGCCCGGCGGCGGTACGGGACCACACATGTGTGGCACTGTTCCGCGTCATAAACCGGGAAAAGATAGAACATGCTCTATTATTTTTGTGAGTGTGCGTCCGTGCGCCGCTGTTTCCTATGGGGGGGAAACTAAAAAAACTGGCCTCCACAACTACTGGGGGATCCACCCCAGTGATTCCCATATAACACATTACTAAGTATTACTAGGATCAGAGTCATCAAAGTATTGTAAGGGTTATAGTCACTGACTGCCTTCTTAAAGGGTAAATCCACCATATAGTTATATGTCACAATATAATAAACATATTTCATAACAAATGGTATAGAAATGGAGCCATATGATGCCCTCCTTGCTGTATGCGCTAAGCAATCCTCTACAGTCACTTCCCATTAAATACAACTTGAGTTTACAATCAAAAATTACCAAACTATAAAACCAACAAAGTCAGAAGCAGAATAATCAACAGAATAATCAATAATAAGCCCCTTAATCTCATAGTCACAATGCCTGGATCTATAAGTAAGTGGCCTTGGTTTATCAGGCTTAATTTTGATTGAAGATTTCCTTTAAATTGTATAGCTCATATACACAGATGTGGATTGAATGGCCCTGTATGTAAGCCGAATACCCAAGCCAAAAAAGTCAGAGGAGGTCCTATTCCTGCCTGTATGTGCGGCTCAGGCAGTCTTTTTTTAACTTGTGATTAGTAGCGGATCATAATATAGGCAGTTTGGGCAGGAGCCTTGAGGTCCAAGCCTTCTAGGGGGCCCATGGCCACCCAAACCACCACCAAATTTTATACTAAGAAGGACCTTTAGCCATGAAATCCATGTACACTTGTTCCTCCTCACAATACACATGTACACAAGAGGCATTTCAGGATCTTTGAAGGTCCTCCAGAGATCCTGAAACCGATCCGCAGATTGAAAGCAGGCAATAGGGATGTATCCTCCATTGCTCAAGAAGCTTAATTCTACTACCATATGTAGGAAGGGATTTCCAGACTTGTAGGGGCCATATCAGTCTTAATCCGCCCCGGCTTGTGATGATGGCTCCAAGATTAATGCCACGGAATAACCCCGTGTCTGAAGACTATTACGGAACATCAGTGCAAAGATTGGTTGAACATTCTGAAATTACGACTCACACATGGAGAAAAGAATACGTTAGAGTTTTGTGTCCAACTTTTATATTTGGCAGCACCTTCCTTCACTCTTCCCATTCAGAGCACTTTCCAAGCACTTCATAGCGTTATAAAAACATGAGTTCAGCGGACAGCTTTACATTCTAGAAAGTGGGTTTACTGTTTTTTATGTTGGTTCGTAATAATATACACTTATCGCTAAAATGATGCCAACCACTTTGATAACTCCTTGGAGCACAACTTCCACTTTGTAGATATTGGACATGTATAATCAGATCTGCGGCAAAAAATGCTGGAATTTTCCTTTTTTTGGGCGCAGAATTGTTGCGGAATATTTATAATGAGTTTGCGCTGTAAAGAACAGATGTTTCGGACTATCACGACTCCTCCGTCTTTTTGGGGAGCAAATGGGCGTGGCCTAACTTTTCCACATTATCCGTCACATTTATGTGTAGTTTGTCTGCATTTTTAGCCGCAAATTTTGGTACACAACAGACCAGGAAAAAATGGTCAGAGAGCAAAATTAAGGCGCAGTCCATGTAAGATTTTGGTGCACATCTTATTGATGTCGGCATTTTTATGGAGCACGACTGATTGTTACCGTCTACCCATTATTTACTTACAGCCGTGCTTCACTTTAAAACATTGTGCTGTGCTTTCCGGAGACTGATCTCCGATGCTGACAGTCGTGCTTGCGCCAGAATTAGTAAATCCCCCCCATTCTGTTATTTACGTTTTATTGTATGTATAGTACCATAAAAAAATAACCACAAAGCTTCTTACTTTTCTTATTCAATTTCCAACAATACTTGGAAAAGAAGTCCAGAAAATCCCAAAACGTCCCCATTCAAAACGCCTCTGTTACATAGCGGCCTCAGTATGCGATTGTATCAGACAGCTGTAATGTTGAAAAATCTCCGCACTCAGCAGGCAGGGGACAATTCATAGCTTGTAAATACACAATGGCGAGTGCCAAGTGACCAAATTCAGCAATGACAACATATTTTACAGTGCCATTGTCTTAATAAATGTACGGGATATTAAGAGATAAAAGCAACATCAAAATTTGGCCCGTGATCAAGACATGAACATAAGCTGTTGATTAAATTAGTGTTTGGATGACTACAATATATTGTGTAAGGCTAACTATCACACACTTTATTTGATGCGTGGTGCACGATTTTAGCAGGGATTTGAACAGCATTAACGCATTTGGCGCACCATAAGAGGTAAAAATGAGTGTCAGAAATTACACTCCACATTCATGAAGGGGTTTAGTAGGTGGTAGGCCTGCTTTTTGTGGTCTAAAGGTGCGCCAAAAACTTTGTTGGGAAACTAGAAGTGCAGAAAAAGTGTCGGGAACAAAAGCTGCGCCTAAAATGACCGCTAAAAAATTGAGTTGTGAGTGTCAGAAAACAAAAAGCTGGTGCAAAATGAAAAGCCACAGTGTGTGTAAGTGCATTGGATGCTACACAAATTTAAATGTTAAATCCTGCGCTCAGTCCGAATCAGTCGGATCATCCGACGGCCCTCCCCCTGATTTCTGTTGCATGAAAGCTGGCGCCGATGCGCCAAAATCCATCTGTGTGCAACAGAATCCCCGGCACAATTCACAAAAAGTCTGGAAACCCGACAAAAAAGTGCCCGCGGAACCCTTAGTAAATAAGCCCCAATATGTTTATAACAGTGCACATCATCTACAGTATATAGCATGAGTCAGCAGCTCAGATAAGAAAAGTCAGGGGAGAGGAAGGGGACAGCAGAACAACAGGACTGGGAATTTTTTTTATCTCTAATTCATGCCTTCTACTTCCCCCATGTGGTCAGCAGCTCCTAGGACAGTAATGTATAAGTGCCTAAAAGTATATATCAGTGCATAAATTTGTGCACATGCGTGTATAAAGCTTTGTATGCGTGTAAGGGCTTATTCACATGGCCGTCTGCGGGGACGTACATTTCGGCGTGTGTGCGGCCGTGTCCCGCTATTCTCTATGGAGGGAGGAGGGGTCATCTCCTCCTCCACTCCAGCTCACGGCGGTATGCCCGCACGGTGGGCATACCGCGTGTGAATGTACCCTAAGAGTGTATAATGTGTGAGTAAACAAATATGTATACTTTTTGAGGTGGAAGGGGGGGGGGACATTCAAATGTCTGCTATGGGACAGTGCCTCTCCTAGTTACGCCCCTGTCTCACAGTTAGGATTCGTAAATATGCCCCATTATCTTCCCCCATGATATATTTTACAACATGATATAATTTTCTGCTAACGTTTGTTCTAGACTGGTAACGTAAAGCGTTAATTTAACGGTATCTTATTACTGTGTGTGATCTCTTGTCTGGATGACTCATCGCGCTGCAAATACAGGAATCAGAGGAATTTACTCAAAATAGCTTGATTAAAAATGTAACATAACAACTCTCCAGCTATTATCTTTTACCATCATAGTCCATCTGATTCAGGGTCTAACCATCACAATTAGAGAGATAAGACAGTAGGGAGTAGTATGAGGTATGTAGAGGAAAATGAAATGAAGCCTATAGATAAAATACAGTAACAAAGAAGGAAAAAATAGTCTACAGATAATAAATGATTCTTAGCCAAAGCAAACAATCTATACTGTGTCTGCAGTTATTTGGGGAGATCAGGGTCCTATCATGAAGTCCCTGCCAACAGGGGCGTAACTACAGTGGTAGCAGCCATAGCAGCCGCTATGGGGCCCACAGTGTCAGGGGGCCCCATCATGCTACCTGACATACTAAAGAGTGGAGGATGTGCACCATTATACACATATTATGCTGCACACTGTACAGCATAACATATATATAACATAAATGTGATGTATATATATGCTCTATATGTATAAAATGTGTGATTGTAACATGTATGTGTGAGTATACAAATATGTATATTTTTATTAAGTGGGAAGGGGGGCCCCATGCAGAAGCCTGCTATGGGGCCCTGCTTCTCCTAGTTACACCACTGCCTGCCAAATACATCAAGAGGCTACGCCCCTATCTTGGTTTGGACAGGTATTTAACAGGTTTCTACTCGGGATTTTGGTGCACACAATCGTTTTTTGGCACAGCTGCGCTGGCTTCCATCTGACACATTTTAGGGGGTGGGCCGTCAGACGGTCAGACTGATTCGGACTGAGCGCGGGATTTAACTTTCAAATTGTGTCGCAAGCCCAAGCGCTTAGATGCACCAGGAAGAAAATGGTGAACTCTGTCGACACATGCAGGATATCGGGTGCACGATCTTAGTGAATCGCAGCACAATGCATTATTGTCGGACACTACACTTTTGGTGAACTCCAGAGGACGGGTAAGTAAATGTGCCCCAATGCATCAGACTTCAGGAGATCTGGTTAGTAATGCAGGAGCATCAATTACAGTGAAGGTGGCGTTCTGAGGAAGAGAGAGCTTGACTTCAGTGTTAAAATCTCCGCCTCCATTTTCATGACATCTCTGCCACCAATTTCCATCTCATTTTAAAGTTGATTTTCTGGATGATTCCACCACACTGGGGTATAAAAGAAAAATTATATGGAAGGTGTTCAGCTACTTGACATATTAACTCCTGCAAACCTGATTTGCTATGTTAGGCTATGTTTTTTGGCTATTTGCACCTACTTGGGCCAAAGTATTAAGATTGGGTGGTTGTGCAATAGTGTGAATACCGTAATCGGTGTACCAGGGACTGACCTCTTCTCATAGAAGCAAATTCCATGCCTTGCCTTGGCATGGTCCATCATTGGCCATTGACTTTTTCACGTTTGCGTGATTATCTAATGTGTACAAAGTTTCCCAATAAGGATTGGGCATCTGGATTTCAACTCACTCATAGATTATAGTATATAAGTATCTTTGAAAAACCAAATTGCCAGATTGAAGCCAGACAGCAGTGAAAAACAGACATTAACGACGGATTTTGGCCACATTCATCTGCAGGTAGCCTGAGATAGATACACTACACTCAAGTTTCTTCCCTTTCCATGATAAGGGGCACAGCAGCAGTCAGATGTGGTATGTTATCCTGCATTTTCATGTAATAATATAGAATCCGTGGTGGTGCTGAAGAGGAACTGAACTTTTGCAACAAAGATCTCCCACAGATATCACCTGATTACTGGGGTTCTCAGTACACCCCATGATCAGATCCTTGTAACAGAACAGGACTGTCAATAACAGATAACTCTTTTAATTACATCACATTCCTTTATTCTGTAATGAGTTGCTCTCCATTTAGACAAATGTATTGTTCTGGAGTGTTAGCCACGCACTGCTCAGGCTGCTGTAGATATCAATGGAGCTAACACTTGGCCATGTGTACAAAGTCAGCACTGCTATGTAGGCTTTAACAAGCCTTCCACACGCTATGGTTGAAGATGTTCATTTGAATTGAAGATTGCACTTGGGAACATCACTTTTCCAGATTTTAAAGGGCAACAGTATCATAAAATAGCTGGGATGGAGGCTCTTGGGTGGGAAGCTTGAGTGTTCGTCATTTTTACACTTACTTCTTGAAGTAAGTGCCCCATATAAGAAAGTTATTCTTTAACTAGAGTGTGGGGTATATGTTTCAGTTGGGTGGGACCCTCAGTGTTCAAGAGAAGGGAAAACTGAAAGTCCAATGTAAGTAAAGTTCTAGTGGGAATCTGTGACCAACAAATCCCTCACTTTTATGAGGGATGTTGACGATTAATATCTGTCAGACCCATAGAGGTCAATGGAATGAGGGCTACTTTTCACCCCCTTTTCTCCCACAATAATCAGACCCCAAATATTTTGAAACCTATGCCCTATCCTGTGCATGTGTTTCCTTCAAGGGACAACCCCTTTAAGGCTGCATTCATAGTTCTGTCTTACTTCACATAAAGAATAGTGCAGTATTTAAGAATTTTTCTTCTAGCAATGGGTACAAAACAAAATCTCAACAGATCCCATAATAAATCAATGGGGCACCATTGGTGGATCCATTTGAGGGATCCGACACTGTATGTTTTACTGTAAACCATGGTGGTAGTGTGAATATTGGTGCGATTTTGGGTGCTCTTTTACCATGTTTTGTTGCCTGTTGATTGGAGGAAAAGTGCAGTCTACTGAGATAAAACAGAAGTTTGATCAAAACCTAATAGAACTATTATAAATGTATAGGATGTCTGGATTAGGTGGGACCATATCCATCAGAGCTGCTGCTATAGCTTCAATAAGCAAAAGCCATAGCAGACTCCAAATTAAACTGTACTATTTTTGGCCCCAACCACAAAGTGAAAATGAACCACAATTTCACCACATATACAATGCACTGTTTCTATTTTTCAATTGACCCCAGTAAATTTTCTATGGACAAAAACATATATAGATACAAATACAAACTGTCAGAAAAGGTTAATATAAGACTGAGCAGAAACACCAACTTGCAGATACCTTAGAATCCAAAAACAAAGTGATATATCTTATGGTCTGGCCTTATCCTCAGTTACTGATTTATATAAGTTACTGAACTGATACTAAAATTGCAGATATTTGAGATTTCATCACCATTATTCATCCATTATTCCAATAATGTCACTTATACAAAATAAAATCAATGAATGTAGCAAGAATCCCTGTGGATTCCAATACACTAGCAGTCAGATTATATAACTATATTGTATACCTAAACATATGTCTATGTGTATAAGACCAAGTACTAGAAGTAACTTAATACATTGTAGTAAATGTAACCAGAATCCCTGTGATACTAGATACCATTATACTATAGTGAGGGGAATTTATTATTTTTGGAGATGGCTTTTCTTTTTTGCCACCAGATTTTAGTAGTGATTTGCACTGTGATGGTATATAGGGGCGCACAGCCTTATTATATTTGCCGCAATGTTAGAAAAACAAATGAGCATCAGAAATGTGAAACCAGATTCACGAAGGGGTTTAGACGTGGGTAAACTCTGTTGGTCGAATTATGAACGAAAAAATGCGCCCAAAGAAGTGTCGGGAGAGTAAGAAGTGCAGGAAAAGTGTTGGGAATTAAAAGCTGCACGCAAATTGAGCAACGAAAAATGAAGGTGCGAGTGTCAGAAAAGAAGCTAAATTGTCGTATCGACATATACATATATATATAAGACACAAAAATAATTCCTCCACCAAAAAACAATAATGAATGCCCCCCCCAAATGTTTATAGTACACATATAATATATGTGTATAGAATTATTTAAGTATTTGTAACATAATGTTACTTATACTACAAGTAACAGAACAGAGTGCAGTAAATGTAGTGAGAATCCCTATGATATTGGACACAAATATACTAGCAGTCACATTATATAACTATATTGTGTATATATAAACTTATGTCTATGTGTATACAACTAAGGAATGGTAACATAATGTCACTTATACTACAAGTAACAAAACAGAGTCCAGTAAATGTAGTGAGAATCCCTATGATATTAGATACAAATATACTAGCAGTCACATTCTATAACTATATAGTAGTACAAATATACTAGCAGTCACATTCTATAACTATATAGTAGTGCAAATATACTAGTAGTCACATTATATAACTATATAGTAGTACAAATATACTAGTAGTCACATTCTATAACTATATAGTAGTGCAAATATACTAGTAGTCACATTCTATAACTATATAGTAGTGCAAATATACTAGTAGTCACATTATATAACTATATAGTAGTACAAATATACTAGTAGTCACATTATATAACTATATAGTAGTACAAATATACTAGTAGTCACATTATATAACTATATAGTAGTACAAATATACTAGCAGTCACATTATAGAACTATATTGTAGTGGAAATATACTAGCAGTCACATTATAGAACTATATTGTAGTGGAAATATACTAGCAGTCACATTATATAACTATATAGTAGTACAAATATACTAGTAGTCACATTATATAACTATATAGTAGTACAAATATACTAGCAGTCACATTATAGAACTATATTGTAGTGGAAATATACTAGCAGTCACATTATAGAACTATATTGTAGTGGAAATATACTAGCAGTCACATTATAGAACTATATAGTAGTACAAATATACTAGCAGTCACATTATAGAACTATATAGTAGTACAAATATACTAGCAGTCACATTATAGAACTATATTGTAGTGGAAATATACTAGCAGTCACATTATAGAACTATATCGTGACACATGTCTATGTATATAGGACTAAGGACTGGTAGTATAATGTCACTTAGACTGGAAACAACAAAATAGACTGAATACATGTTGTGAGAATCCTTGTGATACTAGATATCTATATACTAGCAGTCACATTATAGAACGATATTGTATATGTAAACATATGTCTATTTGTATAGCACCAAGGGCTGGTAACATCATGTTTAGCTTAATCCTCTGCATCTTTATAGCATTTGGTTGTTATTATACTGCATATTGTATGAGTGTGTATATGTAGAGCATGTACAGGCATATAGATAACTGGGGGTGAAGTGGCATCTGCTGAACACCAGTGCTAAGCAGATGGGCAGAGGATGCCAGTCTCAGTCTTCCTGTATATAGGACTGTATCCTGTATATAGGCTGCATAGACACAATGGGTAGTAAGGCTACAAGGTATTGCACTTACTTCTTCTCCCCAGCCCCCCTGCTTTCCAGTCAGTCTCCTCCACTGCTCCATATCTTTTCATTGGCTTGTCTGTCTCCAAGGTGGCAGAGATGGATTTCTTTAACTCCATGGATGTCTGCATGGTTGGTGCTCCTCCTGTGTGCTCCTCACTATAGTGATTCCTGGCTTGTCTAGCTTGTGGGTAGGCTGAGAGGTGATGGGTAGGTGGGTGGGAGGGTGAAGGGGAGGAGGACTGTGCCTGCTCCCACTCACTCCATCCTCATGTTTCCCTCTTGGCTTCTCAGCTCAGCATTTGGGGAAGGGGAAGGGGGGGCTGGAGGGATGGCTTGTGACGTCACTGCATCCCTACGGGGCTCTCAAAAGCAGAAGAGATGCTGCACGCATGCGCAGAGCTGCTCTATCTGGGTACCGCAGAAGAGGACAGGTGGTTAACCCCTAGTCTGCTGGGGCAGTCCCAATCTGGCTGACCTCTTTCCTCACTGCAGTTCAAGGAGTCAAATGCTGCAGGAATGCTGGATAACTCATGGCATTGCATATGTTGTAAAATTGTTTGTGTTGCATAATAAGAAGATGCAAGGAAAAAAATGTTTAATTAACATGGGTTTAAGATCACTGCTTGCTTTGAGCTAATATGATCATTTTTTGATAAAGAAAGTGAAAGCTTATTTGCAGTTTGGTAAAACTTCACATGATGAAATGATGGTAAATCTGCATGGTACTTACCTATCTGATAACTCCATAGAAGCAGTCCTGTCTGTCTCCATTACAGGGGTAAAGGGGCTGATGTCATAATAATCAGGGTCCTAGTCGTCTACAATGTATCCCCTATCCTGCAGAGAAGGGTGCAAGTTTAATTTGTGGGACAACCAATTGAAAGAGGACAAACTCATTCACGCAATTTAAAAAAAAAAAAAAAATGAATGGTTGCCTCAAATTAGATGACAAAACAACTAGTTGTTAAAAAAATGAGGATCTGCGTCCATATTTGGTCCATGAATGGTGCGGCAATTGGGATGTAACGTTGAGGAGCGAGGGGTTAATAAATTGTCGCAAGACGGAAGATGAAATAGAATTCCGTAGATCTAATTTTGCACCAAATAATTGGGCCAAAAAAGTACAGGAAAAGTACTGCACCGAAGCTGCACCCAAATTGAGTGACCAAAAAATAAAAGGTGTGAGTGTCTGCAAAGCAGAAATATTGGGGCTCATTTACTAAGGGTCCGCGGACCGCATTTTCGTTGTTTCCCAACGTTTTCCGTTTTGCGCCGCACTTAACAGGGCTTTTTGGCACACACGATCGGATTTTGGCGCGGAATTTCATGCAGCGCAAATTGGGGTGCATAGCTGTCGGACAACCTGATGGATTCGGACTACGCGCGGGAAATAAAATTCTAATTGTGTCGCAAGACACGCACTTACAAACACCAGGAAGAAGAAGGTGAACTCCGGTGGACCTCAGCGGGGAAGCGGTAGATGCAGGAAATCGGGCACACGAGCTGCGTGAATCGCGCTGGACTTCATCTTCATCCGTCCGAATGGGGGTTCAGACAGGACCTGGTAAGTAAATTTGCCCCATTTTGGCACCAACACGAAATAAACATGGGGCCAAAAACTGGTAAAAAGCGATTTATAAATGTCCCCCTATTTAGTTCCATAGATGTCCCTGGTTCACATGTGAGAAAAAAATTGCACATGACGCAATTTTTAATTTAAAAAACGTGTGAGAAAAATCCAATCACAGCTCAGCTTATATTTGATAAACTGCTGTGGGAAAGTGAAAGCTGATGAATGCCATTAGCATCTAGAACAGTTTCGCCATCGGACACTTAAATATCTCAAAACTTATATGGGGAGATTTATCAGCAGTGTCTGAGAGCAGAACTGTTCTAGTTGTCTATGGCAACCAATTGGAGCTCAGCTTTAATTTTCCCACAGCTCTTTATAAAATTAAAGTTGAGCTCTGATTGGTTTCCATGGGCAACTAGAACAGTTTTACCTCAGAAACTTGATGATAAATCTCCCCCATAGAGTGTATTTGAGGTGTGAAAATCATGGATATCATATAGAAAATATTGGGGCTCATTTACTAAAGGGGCCGAATCGCCGGGTTTCCCAAATAATTCCGATTTGTGCCGTTTTTCCCTGACTCGCCCTGAGTTTTTGGCACGCGATGGAAATCGGGGGGCGTGGCCTTCTGAAAACCCGACGGATTCAGAAAAGACGCAGTATTTAAAAAAGAATTTGTGTCGCTTGACACGCACTTACATGCACCGAAGAGAAGAAGGTGAACTCCAGCGGACCTCAGCACAGCAGCGACACCTGGTGGACATCGGGCGCACGGACCTTAGTGGAGTGCTATTTCACATTAATAACTTTGGAGACAGTTCTCAACCTTTTTGGTCCAGCGCCAAAACTTTAACCCATTGCACCAAAATCTTACATTCCATTGAAAATTATAACACGATTTGTGCGCGCAAAACTACGCCACCTCTGCCCAAATGGATAAATGCCTGCCCGTGTATTCTCCGAATTGTATCTGCGCCCAGGATTTCCATATTCGTATGAGATGGTAAAAACCACAGATCCCAGCTGTGTGAATGGGCCCTGAAGAAGTTCAATTAAACATCATCTAACGTGTGCCATTCCATACATGAATTTTTTTTTTTTCAACATTTTTTTTAATTAATAGAAATACATATACACTCACACTTTAATGGCCACAAAACTAGTTATACATGAATTTTTAACCACATTTTCCTTATTGCCCTTCTCAATCTAATCTTCTGACTGCCTAATATAATCAGTCGGGTTAATATGTTGCAAAAATTTCATTGACATTAGAAAGTAAATATTTATCTATTCCTTATCGCCCCCTGCTGCTGAAAGCGCATATCATCTCTAAAATCCCGATTCAAGAGCCAAATTCTCTCTGCATTTATTACATTCATCCTGTAACACATGATTATGTAAATGGAAGCCCCCCCAACCAGGTGCAGCCCTCCGCAGATATATTCTGCGGGTGACAGCTTTCCCCAAAGCTTCCTAGACAAATGTTAAATTGAATAACAACATTGTGAAAGAATTATATTGCAGAATTTTAACAAAGTGTATGGAATTTGTATGCTAACCTCAAAATTATACTCAACTTTTGTGCAGCCCTCGGCAGATTTCTGGATTTTATTTTCCATCGAATCCTTCTAATTAGCTACGGCCTAGTGTGTGGGAGAAGGGATATAATTATACTTAGTCTTCCCTGGGATAGGACATTTCTGCTTATAAGTATATCAATCTCATTAATGTGTAGTAGTGGAGGGATATTATTCTACCTCTGAGCTGAGAAGGAAACACTTAGGAACCATTTAGACAGGTCTGAGTCACATTTCAAACCCTCCTGCAGCTCGTCTGACCTGAACTTACAGTATGATGATGATTTATCATGCTGACAGTTCAGGTAATCCATGGATGGTTATAGAAAAAATGCAGCTTTCATACACATCCTATGTCCTAGCCCAAATACATACAGCATTTTGGATGGGCGCAGAAGATTTATGCATGCACGATTATCAGGGGCGTAACAACAGGGGCCACCCGACCCGCCTCGCTAACATATGTGCACCATTATATAAATATTATGCTTCATGATATACAGCATAATGGGGGGCATTTATCAATTTGGGTACAGGGTGGCTCAAGAAACGTGCTATATTTTTCAGTGGGATGTAAGTTTGTGGCTCAAGGGATTAATGAATTTGCACATGGACAAAATGGAATAGAACTCACTTGACCAGCTTTTAGCTCTTGCGCCACCAATTTTCACAAGCAACATCACAATTTTGTTCCCAAAATGACACTGAGACCCCCACCGATCAGCTAATTAGATCAGCAGTGGTTTAATGGTACATTGGGGCAGATTTACTTACCCGGTTCTAAGATCATGTGTCTGAGTTCCTTCCTGTGTCGCTGCTGCGCCGAGGTCTGCCGGAGTTCACCTTCTTCTTCCTGGTGCATGTGAATGCTTGATCTTGCGACACAAAACCTTTTTTAAATCCTGCGGCTTGTCCAAATCCGTCAGGTTGTCCAACGGCCATGCCCCCCATTTCTGTCGCGTGCAAGCCAGCGTCGATGCGCCAAAATCCGATCGCGTGCGCCAAAATCCCGGGGCAATTTGCCGCAAAACGGAAATATCCAGGAAACCCATGTGGCGTTCGGACCCTTAGTAAATGAGCCCCATTGTGTTTGCTAACTGTGTAAGAAGGCTAATGGATGTTTAGAAAACCCTTGTTCACGCATGCTAGCACAGCTGAAAACAGTTTGGCTGATGAAACACTCACAGTGGCCAAAAAAAGAACTTTCATGTGACGCTCGACAGTCTATTCCTTTTCTTAGAAATGAAGGACATTCCACACGACAAATTGCCAAGAAAATGAAGATTTCCATATGAGATGGACGGGTGAGTGGCCCACAGACGAGATAGACCATGGGACTGCAGACGATGCAGGTGGGTCACAGATGAGATGATTTGGCCGGCGGGACACAGACGAGACTGGGCAGGCAGGCAATCCACAGACTAAACTTTTGGCGAGCCCCAGACAAGACGGGTCGGCGGGCCACAAACGAGATGGGCGGTGGGCGGTCCACAGAAGAGACATGTAGGCCAGCAGTCCGGCCACAGGCAAAGTGTGCAGGCTGACAGAGATGAGATGTGTGGGCTGGCCCCTATTACTGCCGTGCTGTTGCCAAGCCCAGGCACCAATGTCAGAAGAGAGGGAGGGGGCCCCTGGATAATGCGTGTGTATTGTGTGTATTGTATGTATATGTGAGTATTATGTCTATATAGTGTATGATGTGTGTATATGCTAGATTTATGTATATGCAGTTTGTGTATATGGTATGTTTATACTGTATGTCTACTGTATGTATAAGATGTATATATAATATGTGTATATTGTGGGTCTAAATTTTGGCCAAAAAAGTGTCAGTAAAATTAGAAAAGCAGGAAAAGTTTTGTGATTCACAAGCTGTGCCAAAATTGAGCGACAAAAATAACTGATAAATAATAAATAAGGCACCAATGGTGGAGTGTCACTGCAGGACCAGGGGAGTGGATCAGTGGCACCAAGAGGTGCTCTGTGGAGCGCCCAAACTAATTTGAATAACAAATAAAAGTGTTATACTGAATAAAATGGCCATTCCAGCTTACCTAATAACGCACCTCGGGAAACGCGCATGGACGGGTAAGTAAATGTGCCCCTATGTGTTACTTATGGTTATGGTTTATTTGGAGTTAAATCAGGTTATTAAAGGGCTGTTTTAGGTGTAACATGCCATCCAGTCAGTAAAGCATTCTGCATTTCTGTGACATAGATGTGTATATATTGCCCTACCATTGCCATGTGACAATGCCATCGTATTATATGATCAAAATTGACATTGAGATGGTGGGATGTTGTGGGGTTACTCTTCTGTGACACTACTGATGATTTATGCAAAATGTAATGATGAATCATCGTAGCAACCACAGCTTTCTGCTCCAAAATGACATCCCATCTGGTTTGCACTTATTAGGGTCATTCAAGGGGTCAAATCAAGTCATGGTTTTTATACAGATATTTATTATGGAACATTAAGATACAATACAAAAGGTGATGCACCCAAAGCAACGGGCACAGGCTGGTACAATATAACCCGGCACCAAACCAAGTTGTTGCTAGGTAACTGGTGATGTGTCCCATGAGTGAGAACACTGAACCTATATATATATATATATATATATATATATATATATATATATATATATATATATATAAATATTTACCACAAGTGTTATCGGTTGTGTTTCATTGCTTGCAGGAAGATAAAATCAATAACTGAGGCTGATGCATTATTTATAGCAGGACTAGAACAACCATGCCATTTCCATTCATAGAAACCAGAGGCATTTCTTCCTTTCATCCCTTCATTCACAGCGTTGTTGTGCAAGTAATCATAGTCCTGCAGTTCTCCATTCATAGCTTTGAAAAACCCCAAATTTATAGTTCAGTTAATGTTTGGTACACGTATATAAGTAGACTATGGGGGTCATTTATCTTTTTGTTTTTCCCTTCCGTTGATGTTTTTGTAATGGCTGTTTTTGCGCCTATTTTGCATTTTTTTGAATGTTACGCCTTTATTCACTGTGTAACCATTGTGTGTTGTTGCCCCCTATTTGTCATAACATTGTGCCTTTTTACAGATGTTTGTACCTTATCTATTATTGAATAATAGCTCAATAACACGCCAGTCGTGACCATGCATAGGAAAGGCAATGGTTTGATTTGCGCAACAAAATTGTACCTTTTTAAATATTTGCGCCTAGTAAGGCTCAAATAAAACCTGCATTTGACAAAGAGCCAAAATGACAAAGACAAATGAGGTGCAAAAAACAGGAGCCAAAAAGTGAAGGGGGAAATAAGATAAATGACCCCCTATATCTTCTGTACTGGCACTTGGTGGACCAGGCTCATCTCAGAAGAGTTCTTCTATGGAAAATGGAAAATCAGGGGGTTTTTAGTGCATCATTCATTCATATTGCTTGGTCAAAGTGTTATTGACTGTGGTATAAATTGTATGTATTTATGTGTGCTGGATGATCTTCTATCTTACAATATGTCACTACCTCTGTGCAACAGGGTTGTCATCTGTATAATAAATGTGGTACTGCTATTAAACATGGACATGGATAATAATTATGGCGCCCCATAGCAAAATTTGGAAAAAGGGCATGCAATCAGGGCCGGATTATCATTGGCACTGTTGGAGCACCAGCACCGGGCCCCGCAATCTAAATTATCAGCGGGGGTTTCCAGTATTTATAACCACCTTAGCAGTGCAAGGAGCTTCCTCTGCACCCACACTTTTTTATTAGTCCTATCAAATTGCTTGTTCATTATGATGCCCTGTACTATTGATTTATTGCAAGTTATTATCATTGTCACCCTATGCAGATGCATAGGCTGACACAGAGACTGTAAGATTCTGTCTGTGTGATAGGATCTCACAGGCTCTGACTATGGACAGCCTTGTGGTCAAGGTCGGACCTCAGGTTTGCCATAGCAATAATCAGCACCCCACGGGGGGCTGATTGTGGAGGGAGAATCCTTCTAGGAGGCATTTGAATGCTGCAGTTATGATGACTATGGCATTTAACAGGCTAAACACCTGCAATCGGAGCTCATCCTGACCATGGGTGTTACACTGGTGTGTCAGCTGTTACTTGCAGATGACAACCGGTTCCTGATGTTGGCTCATCTCTGGTGACAGATATATCCTTCGCTGAGCCTCAATAGGTTAATGAAGTGGGTTTTTTTTACATATTTAAATTTTATTAGGATTTTTATAACAGTAAAAAAAACCAGGGGGGAGGGAACGAAAGGGAGAACACAATGTAGAAGGACGCATGGATATCAAGTTGTACCCCATATGGGGGTTACCAATAAAAGTTACAGCGTGTTCCAATTTGGAAAGCAGGAACAAACAACAGAAATACAATAAGTCGTCATTCAGTATTACTATAGTTATCTAGAATATGCTTATTTGCCTTAATCAGTTACCTAGATTAGTTTCCGTATTATGTGGGGAAAAAAGAAAGAGAAGTAAAGAATCAGAGAGAATTGAAAGGGGGAGGGTAGAAAAGGAGAGGAGGGAAAGGATTAAAAGAGAAAAGAAGGAATGGGGGAAGGATAAAGAACCATGCCTCCCTAGTGTTCAGCTCTCCGTAATTTCACTGTCCTGCAGCCGTACCGAAACTGCAATAGTTAGTTCCAAATAGCGAGGAGATGTCACAAAGGTCTTCCAATGAAGCCAGGTCTTTTGAGAGCGAGCTGCTCTCTTAGGGTCGGTATTCAAGAGGCTCTCCATCTTCCACAGCTCCCCAACACGGGCCAACCACTGATGTAGGGAGGGAGGATCAGAAGAACGCCAGCAAGCTGGAATGCAAGCTTTTGCTGTGTTAAGAAGATAGCACAGCAGGGACTTTCTGTACGTGGCAAGGGAAATCTCGTGGTGATGGAGCAAAACCCAAGCGGAGTCGTCCCGCAGCTCCCTGCCTGTCAACTTGCAAATCACCTCCAGCACCTCCGTCCAGTAAGAGGCTAAAGAAGGGCAACTCCAGAAAAAATGTAGGAGAGTGCCCTCCTCTTTACCACAGCGCCAACAGTTTGGAGAGACCTCGGGGAACATTTTATGGAGGACATGAGGCACCCTATACCATCTGATCAATAACTTATAATTTGTCTCCTGGTAGGCTGTACCTAATGAAGATTTATGTGCTAGCTCATATATCTTTTCTCTTTGTTCAGCAGGAATATTCAATTCAAGATCTCGTTCCCATTTTGCCATAAAAGAAGGGATGTGGTTCTGCGGGGGGAAACCAAAAGGCTGTATGACAAGGAGAGGGTTCCTCTAGTCTGGCCCTTCTGCGAACACGCACCTTCAAAACCTGTCAGTGACCTGCTGAAGCCAGGAGGGGGTGTAATAGAACCCAAATAGTGTGATAGTTGGAGACACTGCCACATGGGTGCTTGTGGCAGATCTGGTGAAGAGGTCAACTCTTCCCCTCTCTTCCATTTCCCGTCCACTAGAAAGTGACGTGCCCTAAAATGGGAAGTGTTTTGTTTTATTCTGTGTTTATATTCTTTGTTTGTTGTGGAAACCACTGTTACTGTCTATCAATTGGCAACCAATCACAGAGCAGCTTTCCTTTTTGAGGAATAAAAACTGTGCTCTGATTGGTTGCTATGGTTAATGAGAACAGCTATGCCATATGTTAGGCCTCGTTACCCTGAGGATGTGTGTACAAGTAATAACTCTGCAGTACGTAAGGGGCAACCATTGGGTCAAATGCATCCATAGGGGCAGCTACTGAACTATATTCCCTGTGAGATGTGATGTATACTGACCTTTTATTGATGTGCCAAAGAAAAATTAATGAAACCAAAGAAAACCCAATAAATAGACAAAACACAAATAATTGGGAATCTAATAACCAAATATTTATTTATAATCCCAATCCCATGGCAGACCCTCGACTCACGAAGAGTCACCCTTCAGCACTCAGGAGAGGAAAAACCCCCTGTGGAGGAAACCTCTAGGGAAACCATGGCTGAAGGATCGCCCTTCCTCTGGGCTTAGAGGGTTACTGCCAATAAATATCCATCACCCAGGTAGCCAGATGTTCAGGGATCCCAAGGTCCAGCGGTCCATACGTCCACGTGTCCACATGTCCCAACGTCCATGGTTCCATCCATCCAGGGTTCCATCCGCTCAGGGTTCCAACCGCTCAGGGTTCCATAAATCCACGGTTCTTCATGCCTCGACGTCTCACCACCCACTGCCTGCCTCGTCTGACTGTCACTGATATTTGTACCTGAGGTAGGTGGGTGGGAGCAGTCTCTGGGCTGTCTCCTGATTGGCCATTTCAGGTGGGTGGGGCTGTGTGATCTTGCTTCTTATTGGTCAGTTTCAGTGGTCTATTTGTCATAATTTGAAATTATGACATCAGCAGATCTATGACATTAGTGCAACACAGGATTCTGAAGGATTAACCCTTTAATGGCTGACAATATGTCTCATTACAGGGGGAATTTAAGTGTCCGTGTCTCTTGTACTGGTAGTGTAATGCATGAAATACCCTGATATATACATAAGTATAAGTGCTCTTTTAATTTTATTTATTGGAGTATATAATAATTCAGAATTGCTTGGGAAAAAATATGATATATTTGAATATTATTTGAGGCTGTAGATTTATCTGGGACCATGTAGGAGTTTCTCCTTAACATTGTTGGGTATATTTTTGGGGTGCATGGTGTGAGCCTTTCTGTGTCTCAAGGATAAAGGATAGTCCTATGATGAATTGCTGGGCTGACCTCCACCATTGTAGCCAATCACACGGGCATGAGATGGGGACATGTACTAGATGATTTTTCAGCGGTTATCACACATCCCAATTTATTCCTTTGGATTCCACAGAGCCGCCTGCCCAAGCAGCAAAATGTAGAACGGTCTTTCTATTGTCCTCAGTAAATGAGATGTCAACTCCCTGCATCATAACTGAGACTCTGCTGCTGTGTGCAGAGGAAGTCGGCAGGTGCAATGATATGGCATCATCCCGCCTCCGGCTTCAGAACGACACACACCCACAGGAGAGGAGAGTGCGGGTATATATTTTTTATTAAGCGGCAACAAGAGTGAGCAGGGAGGCCTACAATGGTAAGGGGAGATTTGGGAGGATAATATGAGGGGGCACAATGGTTGACAGAGATTAGGGGGCACAATATGAGGGGGAGATGAGAGAGGCTACAATATGAGGGTGAGTTGAGGGCGGACAGTATGAGGGGGAGATGAAGTGGGTCAATGGTAGGCTGGTTGGAGGGGAAATTATACCATGTGTGGATGGAGTTAAGGGTGGGACAAAAGGTAGTTCATTGGGGAAATACATTTCTGTAGTGCCACATCTTTTATCCCTCTTTTGCCTCTGCAAAAGTTGAGAGGTCTGATATCAGTACAGAAGGCTTATGAGGGGTCCTCTGCACCCACATATCAGTAATACCCTGTATTGTTTTCATCTATAAATGTCAGTGAGTGTGTGTATATAGATTATTTCCCCCTTTGGCCATCTGAACGGCAGGTAGGGCCTAGTGTAGAAATTAACACTATGCAGGCCTCACCGGATACATCAAGAGACCAGAGCCTACATTAGTCTTCTGCTCTGGGGTCTCCAACATTATTAGTTGTCTTTCCTGGGTCTCCAGCAATATTAGTCTTCTGCTCTGGTGTCTCCAGCATTATTAGTCATCTGCTATGGGTTCTTCAGAAATATTAGTCATCTCCTCCGGGATCTCCAGTAATTACAGTTGTCTAATCTGGGGTCTCTATTTTGGTTAGTGTCTACCACGGGGATCTACATTATTATTAATTGTGGGCTCTGGGGTTTCTATTACTTATTGTCCGGTCTGGGAACTTTATTTATTGTCTTATCTGGGATATTGTATATTTTCTGAATGTAATATTGGGATGCTGGGGTGATATTGAGTGTGAGTGTATGTTGAACATGTGTGAGAAATGTGTTGTGTATATACAGTTATTCAGTACAGGCCGCTGATGGTCCGGTCACATGACCTTCTATCATAGCCGCCAGCTAGAGTAGTGAAGTTATGTCCACATATGGTATATGGATGGTCTGGAGACCTGTTCCTGTCTGCAGCCCTTTCATTTACATGGTGGCAGATTTATCAAGCTGTCTGAAAGTCAAAATATTTCTAGTTGCCCATGGCAACCAATCACAGCTTCCCGTTAAAATATTCATGAGCACTGGTAAAATGAAAGCTGAGCTGTGATTGGTTGCCATGGGAAACTAGAAGTATTCTGACTTTCAGACAGCTTGATAAATCTGACCCATGGTGTTTCTATCATGGCACTGCTCGCTCCCACACACTGACAGCCCGATCCTATAATGGGGGCCAATATAGTCAGTCCCCTGTTACAGCAGTACCCTCCAAATAGCGATCATATTGAGGCAACGGGTTTATGTGATGTCACTGATGATGTCACAAGCATCAAGGGTGCACCTGGGACCCATATCCCAGGTTGCAGGTGCACCCGTGTGCCTTACTGTCCCCCGGAGCCTGCCGGCACGTTGACTCACCTCTCCTGACTCCAGCAGCAGTCTCCTTGCTTCCCCCGGTCTGGCACGCACGCTGGCTCTGTAAGATTTAAAGGGCCAGTGTCCTTTGTGCTTCTTTGTGCTTTGTCTTTGTACTTCTATGCCTAAGAAAAAGCTTCCTGTCTGTCCTGCCGGTCCCTGACCATGAGTTTGCCTGACTATTCTGTACTACAACTTGGCTGCCACCACGGACAAAGTCGTGCCTGTGGAATGACCTGGTGGTACCACGCCGCAGCAAGTCCAACCCGCTTTGCGGTGGGCTCTGGTGAGAACCGGGTACCACTTAGACCAGTGGTGGCGAACCTATGGCACGGGTGCCAGAGGTGGCACTCAGAGCCCTTTTTGTGGGCACCCTGGCCATCGCCCCAGCACACCAGACAAGACTCAAAGAATCTTCCTGCAGTTCCAAGCAACTTAAAAGATCCTGCTTCCAGTCATATTTTGATACTTACTTCGCTACTTGGGACTGTAAGAAGAGGGAGAATCAATAGACAGGGCCGAATTATCTTTGGCGGACCTCCTGCTGGCCCCACCTTTTCCATCTTTTTACTGTGTTGCTGTCCTCAGGAGGCCAGTATGATTGAACGTTGTTGAAGAACAGGGAGTAATACGGTAAGTTACTGCTTTAATTTTTGGTTGGCACCTCGTGATAAATTGGGGGGGGTTTGGGGCACTTGGCCGCTAAAAGGTTCGCCATCACTGACTTAGACCCTGGTCCCAGGTGTCGGCTTATGTAATCGCCCGCCGTGGTTCAGTGGGTCCACTACCCCTGGTTCCTGACAAGTATTCCCTGAATAGAGGGGACTTAAAAATAGTGTGATAAGACAATGGAGAAGATTCTGTTTTCTGGTGGTGAATGCACATAAATCTCCCTCTCCACGCCAGTCTCCTTGCTTCTCCGACCTGCACACCATGTTGGAACGGGGAGTGGGACAGGCAAAGGCAAGAACTATAGTCTCCACTAGAAAACAGAAAACTCTGCCAAATATAGTCTCCACTGGAAAGCAGAAAACTCTGCCAGATCAGACCTGCTATCAAGTCCAAACTGGCAGAGTTTGTGCCCGTATCTACTAAGAGGTCTGAGTCTGTTTGTAGATAAGGGGGCCAGATATGTCAAATACAGGATAATACATACAATGAAGTTACACTAAGTACACTTTAGCAAGCCTCCTTAACTGCTCCAAAGCTGCTATTATGCCTTGAAACCCAAGGCCCAAACTAAGAGCTGCCACCAACCCCTTAACCATCAGCTTGTACATGGCAGATGTTAGTTACATAAGATCATGGGTTCCCAACTTCATGCACTACACAAGTGTATATGTAAAAAGCTCATTTAATAAGTAGACAACCTAAAAAAAATGGGTTTCATAGTCCATAGACAATATTAACCTTATTTCAGCTGAAAGTTAATGGGCCAGTGTTCTTTATTTCATTTTAACATTTTTTTCTAAACCTAGTGATCAGATTCCAGTGATGCATAGCTACAGCAAGGCGATCCTGCTCGCTCCTATGCATTAATACCTTCACGCTCAGTGTCTGGTATATCCATCCTGGTAATTGCTCTACTTCTATTGTCATACACATGGGCACATTACTCTATTGGTTTTAAAAGACCAATGTGCACAGGTTGAGACCGGACCACCAAAGGCTAATACTAATACTGGAACCAAAGGTACAGTATAAGACAATCTAATTTAGGTGAGTCCGTTCTATTTCCTAGGGGATGATGAAGGATGGGTCCCAAAAATACTTTTATATGGTGGGTCCAGGAAACACCAGTCTGGCACTGAATGTGCAAAAAGGCAATGCTCCAATCAGACAATGCTCCAATCAGACATTTGCTCCTCCAATCAGACAATGCTCCAATCAGACATTGCTCCTCTAATCAGACAATGCTCCAATCAGACATTTGCTCCTCCAATCAGACAATGCTCCAATCAGACAATGCTCCAATCAGACATTGCTCCTCCAATCAGACATTGCTCCTCCAATCAGACAATGCTCCAATCAGACATTTGCTCCTCCAATCAGACAATGCTCCAATCAGACAATGCTCCAATCAGACATTGCTCCTCCAATCAGACATTGCTCCTCCAATCAGAAATTGCTCCGATCAGATATTGCTAATCCAATCAGACATTGCTCCTTCAATCAGATATTTCTCCAATCAGACATTGCTCCTCCAATCAGACATTAATCCAATGGATCCACATCTTCTCCAATAAGATCAATAACAATATAAAAACATTTAGTTTACTAAGGCAAAATAATTTTTAATCAACAATGTGCAGGAGGGTTTTTTTGGTGGCACCAATGTAAATGTTTTCTATGTAAGGTAAAAAAAAGTCTCATTGTAGAACCCTTGTACAGAAGGTTTAACCTTATAATTGATAAAACATTTATGTACCAGACAAAGTGAATTGCTTTAGGTATGTTCCTCAGAACGCCAAATCTGTAGTTCCCAAAAATTGATGTGCAGAGAACCGAAATGAAGATCTTAACAAAAAGCCAGCAGGGAAATGTGGAGAGGAAAGAACAGTAAGTAAAAATAAATGAATGAATCTCAGCTAAAATCAATGTTCAGTAAGAACAGCTATAAATGTAGAGAATCATAAAATGTGGATTTGTGGGATTATCCATTAAAACAGATGTCCAGTTGTACAGTCTTAATGAGGACCAGTACGCTTCCCGACAGTACATTCCCGTCAGTATTCGTGTACAGACTGTACTATATATCTATGTATTCTACATTTTATAAAATGGCTGGAGAATTCATATAATTGAAAAAAGCGGATGTCCAAAAAGGATAAGATAAATACAATCACTTTATTAGTTCATTAGAAATAAGAGGATAAAAACATTTAAAAAGCACGTTAGGGTGCTATACAATACCTAGTGTCCCTAGTGTACCAGTATAGATTAACAACAATGGTAAATTTTGGCTTCTTTTTGAGACTTTTTGTTGCAAATGTCTCAAATCCACATGGACACAAGCGACGTGAGGGGGTTATATACAGGAGTGGATACAAGCCACGTGAGGGGGTTACATACAGGAGTGGACACAAGTCATGTGAGGGGGTTATATACAGGAGAGGACACAAGCCGTGTGAGAGGTTATATACAGGAGTGGATACAAGCCACGTGAGGGGGTTACATACAGGAGTGGACACAAGTCATGTGAGGGGGTTACATACAGGAGTGGACACAAGTCATGTGAGGGGGTTATATACAGGAGTGGACACAAGCCACGTGAGTGGGTTATATACAGGAGTGGACACTACTGTTAATTTGGGATTTAACATGTTGCATTTTTTATGCATTTTGAAACCTATTACAACAGCTGACGAGAGTTGATTTTCCTAAATACATTACTGTTAACATTTGAATTTACAAAACGCATAGTAAATGCCATGTTAACACATGCGCTAACATGGCGTTTATATTGCGTTTTGTAAACACAAATGTTAACAGTAATGAAATAAGGCAAATCACCTCTCCTCAGCTGTTGTAATTAGTTTCAAAATGCATTATAAACGCAATTAAACTGCTACATGTGACCTCACCCATAGTAACCAATTTTTTAAAAAAATGCAAAAATTTAAAGACAAAAGAGGTTACTGTGCAAAATGTTAAACAGTTAAAGGATGTGAAATAATTCCAATTTAAATGTTAAAATCGGGTCCATGAAAAAAAAAATTCCTTTGCACCTGCCCTGGACCAGGTACAGAATTGCGCCAAAATAGGCGCAAAAACGGCAAAATGTCGCACGGAACATCTGGAAAACTAAGATACATGAGGCACACTGCACAAGTTGCAGACCAAGGCGTACTTGAAAAAGAACAGAGTTAAAAGTCGCAGAAATGTCGCAAAAATGGCAAAAGTTGCTAAAATTAGACAATTTGGCTAGCTGAAACTATGATACATGTGCCCCATAGTATAGTAATAGCCATATATTACCTAAGTAAACACGGGTCAATGCTGGAATTGTAGAATTCATCTTGCAACTCCCTGTTATCCCCTAAGAACAGAGGCAGGCTACGAATTTTGCACGGCCAACAAAAGATGGCGGCCCCTTATAAAACCCTCACTAACCCCTCCCCCCAAATCAAATCCCCCTATCACCTGCCACTAAACTTCAACCCCCAAAAGTGTTCCTCCCGCCATTTTCCAGCCTTCCCAGCCCGTCCTGTCATGGTCGTGTTCGGCCTACCTGTGGCGAGCTCCATGCTCACATTCTGGCAGTGTTGACCACCTCAATTCAGTGCTCATTACCACAGGATGTTTATATCCAGATGAACATACCCCATTCACAGTCATTGGGGCACATTTACTTACCCGTCTCGTTGACACTGCCGATCCGGAATGTCCGTCGAGGATTCGGAGCTGCCGCGATTCACTAAGATTGTGTGTCCAATTTCCTGCATGTGTCGCTTCCCCCGCTGAGGTCCGCTGGAGTTCACTTTCTTCTCCCCGGTGCATGTGAGTGCTGATCTTGCGACACAATTTGATTTTTAAATTCTGCGGTTTGTCCGAATCAGTCGAGTTGTCCGACGGCCACACCCCCGATTTGTGTCGCATGAAAGCCACCGCCGATGCGCCACAATCCAATTGCGTGCACCAAAAACCCGGGGCAATTCAGCACAAAACTGAAAAATTCGGGAAACCCGACGGAAATGCGTCCGATGGACCCTTAGTAAATGTGCCCCAATATCTGATACCAGATAGAACAATTTGTATATTTATTAGGCCGTATGTACAACATAAGATGCTTTCATGTTGTTTCAGCCAACAGATAGCTATGGAAAGTGACTGTTCAGGTCCATGCAGATGGCATTACCAGGCAGGGATATATATACGTTGCTAAAATCATCTTGCAGAAAATAATATAGTTGTCATTCTCCTGCATTTGTAATTGATCTTGAAAAACTTTAATGGGTTGATATGCCCAGAATTAAAAGCCTACAGCAAAGCAAGACATGAATCTGCAAATACATCTCTGAATGAATGAAGCCGGATCCCAAGTGTCGTTCTTTGGAAACACTTCTTAATTTCTCGATATTTCCAGTCAGTAGACCTCACAGAGAAAGAAGCTCATTAGACAAGGCACAATCTAGCCGCAGGAAAGATATGCAAATTATATTTCCGTTATCTTTACCTAATTCCTGCAGGGAAAGAAACAAAGGACTCCCGCTCCTATCTGTTATTGAGACGAACGTCTTCTGTATAAATGAAATCATTGTGCATTCAGATGCTCTCGAAAACCTGATCATTTACATTTTGTGTGATGATTTATGAGTCCTGCTTAAAGGTGACAGGTATCACAAAGTTCCACAGCTGTGAACCTTTCCGGATGCTTTCAAGGCGCGCATATTTTCTGCCGCGTTGCCACATTAAACAAGCAAAGTGGTAATTTTTATGTACAATTACGTAGCTGACGGCAAGGGGGCAGGTGGTTCCGGAAAATTTTTCCTCTGTGTCTTTAGGCTCATTTTTTGGAAGAAGAAATGAATTTCAGTGGCCCTGCAGCAGCAATATGATGAATGTGCAGAATATATGGCAATTCTGTATGTAAAGTCTGATACTCAGAGAAGAGGAACAATACTTAAAAATCTTAATACCGTATTTTTTGGCCTATAAGGCGCACTGGAGTATAAGGCGCACCTCTAATAAATGCCTGCTAAGACATCTAGGTTCATATATAAGGCGCACTGGAGTATAAGGCGCAGGATCAAATGCAGTACCTAAAAATGTACCTGTGCACAGTACAAGCCAGCTAACTTCCCGGGAAACTTGTCTTCAGCGTGTCAGAGAGCTCCGATCTCAGAGGTATGGGCTGCTGGGGGTTAATGCAGAGTGATGCAGCAGGGGTTAAGCGGTCTCCCTCTGCCCCTTCTCCTTCCCTCCTCAGCCAGAGTGTTATTCCTGTGGGGTTCCCTGTGGCTCCTTCTCTTTCCCCTATTACAGGGCAGTCAGGTATGGGGGATTGTCTACTGATAATGATGATGATTGCCTCGTGGTCGGCACTATGGCAGCTCCGGTCTCTCCGTGCTAGGGGAGGGCAGGATGGGGGCACTTCAGGAGCTAGGGACCCTGTATACTGTGTGGGAAGGTGCAGGACATTTCTGGGGATGGAGCTTTTAAACACTGGTAAACGTACAGTACATCTTGTCTGTAGTACATTTCTGTATAAGTTCATATATAAGGCGCACTGGCCTATAAGACGCACCTTTGATTTCTGAGAAAATTAAAGGATTTTTGGTGCGCCTTATAGGCCGAAAAATACGGTACTTAAAAATCTTATAGTCACTCATTCATTAAAATACCCATTCATAGTGACCGGTTCATTGAAACATGTGAAAAGAAGTTAAAAGACTTCTGGGAAGAGATACATTTATTTACATTTATAAGTACTGTAAATCGGTGTCATGGAGGGGAAGTGTGACGAAGCACAGTTTTCCAGATGCTTTATATAACCCTAGATTTTTACAACCGAGCCCATGTTTGGCCACAGAAGAAGGACATGAACATACATGGTCCATTTGCATCCATTTTGGCCAATTGCTTTCATGGACAGCACTCCACCCGAGTGCTATCCGATTTTTCACTGACCCATTGACTTTTATTATACACATTGGTCATTAAAAATGGTTCAGTCCTAGAACACACTTTACCATTTAACAGAATGGACACACGAAGGGGGCTCAATAAGACTGGCATTTTGAACAGCAGTCTTAAAGTTCTCCCCTCTGGTGGACCGCTGCTCGTATCCATTAAGAGGCTCGAGCCTGTTGGCAAAAAAACTGATGTATTTTCTTCCCTTTCACTTTGGTTGCCTAGCAAAATTAGAGAAAAAATGAACCGCACACGGATGACTTTTTTTTTTTGCTGATCCATTGACTTCTATAGAAGTCTGTGATGCGCATGTGTGAAAAAAAAATAGTGCATGCGGCAATTTTTTTCTCACTATCTGTCCATCTGTGAAAAAAAAAATGGACAAGGGCTAATTGAGACGGGCGTGTCTATTGCGAGTTTGTAAAAAATTTGGACATGTGATATCCATGTGCAGCCCGTATTGCATCCACATCCGTTTTTTTTCCCACATCCATATGTCATCCATTTTTTTTCACATGTACATCAGTTGGTTGCTTAACATTTGAGAGAAAAAAACTTACCTCATACAGATGCCATAGCATCCTTTTTTTTGAGGATCTATTGACTTCTATGAAGGTCCATGGTCTGCATGTGGTAAAAAAAAATAGTGCATGCTGCAATTTTGTCTGCACATCTGTGAAAATCGGACATGTGAACAGACCGATAGAATCAATGGGTCAGTATGCTATCTGCAAAGAAAAATGGATAGCATTACTGAAAAAAGCATCTTTCTGAATAATCCCTTACAGTGGGATTTTCAGGTCCTCGTTCTGTCGATTGCCGCTAACAATGACCTCTAGGGGGGAACCCAACAGTAAGTGGTCACCTACCACCACAGTAAATGAAGCATCATACACTTCTCATAGAAATGAAGGAATTGAGTGTGTTTGAGAAATGAAGATGAGACCTCCCTATGTTAACTCCTTATGGGTTTTCCAAACAAGACAACCCCTTTATTCTTTATTTATATAGCGCACACTGATTATGCAGCAGCTGCACAAAGCATGTGAAATTGGTCCCTGTCCCCACGGGGCTCACAATCTAAACAATCTTACAGTATGTTTTAGAGTGTGGGAGGAAACCGGAGTACCTGGAGGAAACCCACGCAAACATGGAGATAACATACAAACTTTCTGCAGATGTTGACCTTGGTGGGATTTGAACCCAGGACCCCAGCACTGCAAGGCAGAAGTGCTATTCACCGTGCCGCCCTGTATATCTACCTATGAATAATATTACAAATCTATAAGAGTATAACAGTGAATGCTCGGTTGGTTGCTCTGAGATCAGGGCTTCAAGGCCACTTCAGAGCACTTGCTGTGATTACTCTGCGCCCCAGTCCCAAAGCTTTCGTCTTTGTATACACAATGTAGGGTTTTTGAAAAAGATACTGTTCCATCTGAACAGACTTGTGATAGATTTATGATTCAGAAATCTGGAGCTGCTTACATTTCGATCTCCCTACCCAGAGTTATAGAAATTACAGTATTCGGCGTTCTATCCCTTGTCACTGTAAAGCAGGTACTCTTAGAAGTCAAAAACAAAAATACAAGGGTTGCTGCAGACTCAAGCTTCACAGAAAAATCAGCACGAAAAGATATAAAGATTGTTTAAAGGGAAAACCACTTTGAGCATTTGCATGTAAAAACTCACCATGATCCCATAAAAGTGCTAATTATTTTTCCCATTTAAATGGGTTTTAAAGGAAACCTACCATTTAGAATGGCAGGGGTAAGCTGTAAGTACCGGGCACCAGCTCAGGGTGAGCTGGTGCCGGTACTTACTTTTGTTAGTGTTATAAACCGCGGTATTGCGGTTTTAACACTTTTTAAACTTTAGAGCAGAAGGGGCTCCGGCGCTGCGCGCGACCGTGCGAGCGCAACATCTCTGCTATTTCCTATATAGGCGCGCGCACGATCGTGCGCACGCAGCGCCGAAGCCTCCTCTGCTCTAAAGTTTAAAAAGTGTTAAAACCGTGATACCGCGGTTTATAACACTAACGAACACCCTGAGCTGGTGCCCGGTACTTACAGCTTACACCGACCATTCTAAATGGTAGGTTTCCTTTAATGAAGGCAACTTATCCCAAACCTACAAAAGGGACCTCAGCTGGTTATTAGAATGGGGGCCGCTTGTCCTCTTTTCTAAAAGCAGTTGTGGTGGTCCTGGTTCTACATTGGAGCCCTGTGTACTATGTAACATAGTGAGTAATTTAACAGCATTTTGACAGCATGAATGTCATTCCAATCGGAAAGAAGTAGAAGAGATTCCCAGTATCTAAAATTTTGAGAGAACCAGCAGTCGCATGAACATTGTGGTGGTATTATACATAATCAGCAAGGTTGTATTATTCAGTCATTGGGGCTCATTTACTTACCCGGTCCTGTTGCAATACCGCGACGGGTTCTCCGACGTGGATTCAGGTTCTGCCGGGATTCACTAAGGTCATGCGCCCGATATCCAGTAGGTGTCGCCGGAGTTCACCTGCTTCTTCTCGGTGCATGTAAGTGCTTGATCTTGCGACACATTTTCGTTTTTTAAATTCCGCGGTTTTTCCGAATCTGCCAGTTGTCCGAAGGCCACGCCTCCCCATTTCTGTTTTGTGAAAGCCGGCGCAATTGCGCCAAAATCTCGGCAGGATTAGGCACAAAACGGAAAAATCTGGGAAACGTGACAAAAGTCCGGCCACGGAGCCCTTAGTAAATGAGCCTCATTATGCGTTGGTCATGGTAGTGATCATGATGTGGCAGTATTGTACAGAAACAGTAAGGGTGATGCCATACAGGGCGTTTTTAACTTGTTTTTGGTCCGTTTTTAAGCAGTCCATCCAAAAACACGTGTTAAAAAATGCATGTGTTTTTGAAAAAAAAAAAAGTTTTAAGATAATTGGTAAAACCTTTCAAAGACGCATGCGTTTTTTAAATAATGCGTTTTTAACACACTGCTTAAAAACGGACCAAAACCAGCATATGCGGCATATGCGACATTACCCTAAGGTGGTTAAAGGAAATCAACCACCATGCTTAGAGCAAGGTGACGTCTCCCAGCATGGAAGAGGGAGGTGTGGGGTGTGCATATTTAGCAGCCCGGAGCGCCGGGCCTGCGCTCCATGCTGCTACTTATAACGTACTTTTCTAGAGGATCCCGACGTGACAAGACTAACAATGGAAAACGCCAGGATCAAAATGAAGAGGAGCGGAGGTTAGTATTTTTAGGTTTTTTTGTGTTTTTGAAAAGGTTGATTTCCTTTAAGTCCTATGTACACAAAAATGTTAAAAAAAAAAGTTACAATAGTTGAGGGGACTTTTGCTATGAGGCCATGATTTCTATATATGCCCCTGATGGTTGTAGAGACAAATTACAACAAACACAGATACATAATCTATGTACAGTGATAATACTGTACTGACATTCCTCTGTACCGGATGTGTGGTAGAGAGAATATGCAACATCCCCCACCGGGGCCTAGCCATTTCTTGGGGCCTGGAGGCAGCCGGGCCCAGAATACCAGAGTGGTTTGCGATTGCGGCCTAGGCACGCTGTGGTCACGTTGCTTGGTATGGGGACTGGAGGGCTGTCCTACAGCCTGGCAGGTCTCCAGCAGGTGGTGTGCAAGAAATAAGGAGGGAAAGGTGATGTACTGGTTCTCCCTGGGGAAACCCCTGAGTGTCTGTAAGTTATGTCCCTGGGTAATGGATGGGGTAGCCCATGGTGGTATACAGCCGTATCCAGGGATCAGATGAAGGCAACGTTGTGCAAATTAACTCACGATTCTTTATTGAACAACAGGTAGCAGGCAACGGGCCTAAACGGTCTCACAGCAGATTCTGGAACTGGAGTGGTTGTGAGGAGTGGTCCGCAGGAATAAAGCACCAGCCTGGTAGTAGATGCAGCCTGGGATAATTGAGATGGAGCTGTGTCCAAACTGTGCAATCTGCAGCTCTGGATTGGAGTCTCCTGACTCTGGTCCTGGGATTGGGTTCTGTGTTAGTACTGAAGGTGTACTGAACACTGTCTCTCTCTCCACTAGACCATGAGGTCTAGAGGATGTGCTCAAAGAGACCTGTGCTCCCACTGCCCAGGGGTTTTATACTCCCCCCCCCCCCCTCCCCGGTCAGGTGGTAGCACCAATCCAATCACATTCCAGTTTACAATACAGCCACATAATTGGATAACATCTTACACCCAATTAACTATTGCCTGTTCAGGCAGAATCTACAGCTGTTATTACATAATGATCCAATGCTAGAAACTTACTAGAAGGTTCATGACTCCCTCCGTCAGCTCCTAACCTGGAGAGGGCGCTATTCGCAACTACCAGCCTGCCTATGTATTGGCAGGGGTGTTGCAAATACATATAAGGACATTTATGTGTCAAGTAGGCAATATCTGTGAGCACGCCTAAGAAGTGCTACAGGAAAAACTGTGAATGCCTAGTGGTCCATCGATCTTATACAAATCCCTGAGCAAGCAGACACTAATGAGAATAAATGTGTCTAGTAGGAGAGGGTCATTTGTGGATGTGACTGCTGGTTATCAGGATGTCTTACCATAATCTGGCCAGTTTAATCGTGATATACACTGTACATTGAACTATGTACAGTGTCTGTGCTGGTGTCACCACGTCTGCTAATAATTGGTATAATAGTAACGGGCTCAAGAAAATGAAGTCTAGTTTATGAATTATGGATATTTTCCTAAAAATGGATACACCAATGCCTAGTCATTACTGGCCATTGTGTATTCTAAAAATATCTTACATTGGTTGCCTATATAAAGTATTGATGTCACCTGCGGGCATACTGGTTGCAAAAATGTGTCTGCTTATTTATATCATCAGCAAACAATTCCACCCGCTAAAAGAGGCCAATCATCTCAGGATTTTTCAAAACCGTGCACTTTGTTGTTCCTCCTGATAATTTATGAATATATAAAAAACTTTGTTTAATCTTACAATGTTTTGCTCAGTTATGTCTTATCTTATTTGTATATGTTCCCCCTGGTCTGCAATGTGCTGCAGAATTTGATGGCGCTATAATAAATAAAGATTTATTGTTAATTACTTTGTGTTAATTGATAATTACCAATACTGGATTTTGAGGTCTGTCCCAATGTCGCCAACAGCAGGAGTTGTGCCTCACATTTCAGCTCTAGACAGCTCTAGAGTTGTATATGATGGAGGAGATATTTTGGAGGCACAACAAGGGGAGTTGCATACATTTGTGGAGGCCACTATGAAGGGAACAATATGGAAAGTTTGGGGTCAGAGGTAAGTGGGGATCACAGGAAGGAAATATGCTGTGAGAGGGCTAAATAGGGTACCATTTGGGGGTCATTAAGAGAGGTATTATACTGCGTTATAGCCTTAATGTGCCTTTACAGGGTGTGGGGGACCAGTAAAAGGAGGAGTGGGTGAACATTAAAGGTTAGGGTTAAGGGGAACCTGTCACTTCCGATCAGCTAAAAAAAAAATACGGACAGTACCCTAGAGAACACTGTATAGTCACCTTCATTCTTTTAATCCTGTTAATCTGCACTGCTGCTGTGTGATAAAAACTACTTTTACTCTTCTTGTCGTCTTTCATTTATCCAGTCAAGGCTTTCCGATCCAGTCAAGATCTCCACGCCTCCTCGTGGCTGCTCTGGCTCGGCCCCAAGCCCCTCCAAACTGCCCCATCTTTACGTCACGACACGCCAGCTTCAAACTTCCTGCATGCGCGGTCCAGCTGTCAGTTTGGTCCTGGTGTGCACATCCGGGGCCGGCCCTACAGGTAGACCGCACATGCACCAGTGCACAGCCGGCTAGCACTCAACCACACTAGCGCCATGCACATTACTGATGCATGCACAGTATACCAGTAAGGCCAGCTGCAGACATGCACTTAGGGGACAAACTAAGAGGCGGACTGTTCATGCAGGGAAGTTTGAAACTGGAGTGTAGTGACGTAAAGCTGAGGGCAGTGTGGAGGGACGTGGGTCGGAGGAAGCGGGGAGAGCTTGACTGCATCTGAAAGCCTTAACTGTATAAATGATGGACGACAAGAAGAATAAAAGTAGTTTTTATCACATGGCAGCAATGCAGATAAACAGGATTAGAAGAATTGAGATGACTGTACAGTTTTCTCCAAGGTACCACTGTTTTTTTTTTTTAGCTGATTGGAGGTGAAAGGTTTCCTTTTGTCCCTCACATGGAACTACTGAACCATTTAAACAACTCTTTAAAGGGGTATGACTACGGGTACCTTTTTGTGTATGCCAGGCCAGGAGTGACCCTTTAAACAATAGCCCTAAGAAAAATTAGTTTGATAAAACAATTGACGCCTTTAACTCAGATAATAGCAGTAACTACTTGCTATACAAACCACTAAACCTCAGAGTGTTTAAAGCACTAATATTGATACCCAGACAGATGAACAGTAAGCGTTACGTTCATCATGATGGTGTTAACCTTTATTTCCCCACCGTAATCCTAATGTACACTAACCGCGTGTTCCAGGCATTAGTAGATAATCCCTGTCTGCAATTTATGCAGTATCATAACCCAGTTCTGGCCAGCAACTAATTTTGGGTAAGGAATATGATAGTAGTATGTATGACCCTTAAGTCTTTCAACGCATGCAAAGGCAGTCTTTTTACGTAGAGATATTCCCCAGTAACTGTGTTAATGTAAAATTCACATTCTCTGGGGTTACACTGTCCTGGCCCTGTCATATAAGGGTCCTATTTAAAAGAAGACAACCCCATCTAAAGATAATTACAGGCAGTCGCTGACTTGAGAACAACCAACTTCCAGATGACCCCTACTTACAAACAGACCTCTGTGCCCACTGTGACCTCTGGTGAATGCTTGTAACTTACTGAACATTAGCCCCATGCTGCGGTCAACATAAGAGTTCTAAAAAACAAACACTCATTCTCACCTCAATCCGAGCTCACGGCGGATGAGCTAGTGAATCTGATGTAGTCCACCACGACTTCACTGCGCAAGCACTGTATGTACTGCACATGCGCAATGTTACCCCACCAGGGCCAGACCACAGTGTGCGGGCAGCAGGATTCCCAGGGACCAGAGTCGCTGGCTGTAGTGAGGCCTAGTACCAGAATATGTCACGGTAGCTTGGTCCACAGGAACAGGGCATGCCCATGCTTGTAAGGGCAAGCAGCGAGATACAAGAAGAGAGGAAGGCCGCAATATACAGAAGGGATCCCTTGGGGCACTCAGGATGTATGTGGCAATGGACACCCAGGCAAATGGTGAAGGGGAGGTCTGTGGTGTTAAGGCCAGGGATCACACTTGGAGACACAAATTTTGAAACATAACTCACAGTCTTTATAATGGCACACAGTCCAACAAACCAGCAGGTAACAAGCTGTAAAACAGTCCTTTCTGCAGGCACACACAAGGCGGTGGATTGGTTGGCTGTGGATCAGGAACTTGTAAAGTAGCATGTCCTTGGTCCATTGGTCAGAGGGCTGGCTAGTGTGAGCTCGATTGGCGTGTGCAGAGTGGTATCTCCCTGAAGGAATCGGCAGAAAGCATTTAGTCCTGGAATCACATCTTGGTGAGCATAAATGTTTTATTACAGGGAACCTGTCAGTAGACATTGACCTAATAAACCAGCACTACCAGTATGTTGCCAAGCAGCTGAACACCTTCCAGATCATGTTTCTTTGATGACCCATCATGATATCCATCACAACAGAGAAGGCGTTCTGAAGTGAACTCTCCGCCTCCTTGCAACCATTTTACATCTTACTTCAAAAATGATTTTCTGGATGATGATACCACACTGGGACATGAAAGAAAACCTAGATCTAGAAGGTGTTGAGCTGCTTCACAACAAACAGTTTTTTGTTTATTAGACTAATTTTTGATGGTAGGTTACCTTTAAGTTTAGGCCAAACAGGTCAATTTGAAATCATAAACTATACCGACCTGTAGTTGGTTTAGGGGCCAAAATTGACCTTACAGGTTCTCTTTAAAGCGGTTTTCCCACCAGTGTAAGTTAAGCCCTATCAACGGAATAGGGCCTAACTTGCTGATCAGTGGGGGTCTCATCGCCCATATAACGGTAAGTTAGGCAGTTAACAGGTTAACTGCCGCAATCGGTGCCAGCACCAACCGCGGCAGTGACAGGCGGGTGTTGTCTGTTTTATACAGCCGTTACCCGCTGTGTATGGGGAGAGCTCTGCTCGTGAGCTCTCTCCATACACCCCATATGGCGCGAGGACGATATTGTTCGTCCTCGGTCGGTAAGGTGTTAAAAGATGATGCTTTCAGTCATATTTTGATACTGACTTCGCTACTTGGAACTGTAGGAAGAGGGAGAATGAGTATACAGGGCCAAATTATCTTTAGTGGACCTCCTGCTGGCCCCACGATTATCTGTGTACAGAGGAACACTGGAAAGAAGCTAAAATGATGAAAATTTGCCATCTTTCTACTGTGTTGCTGTCCTCAGGAGGCAAATATGAAGTTGTTGAACAGGGAGTTACTGCTTTAATTTTTGGTTGGCACCTCGCAACAAATAACGGGTGTTTTGGGTTCAGTTTGGGCACTTGGCCGCTAAAAGGTTCGCCATCACTGCTATAGGCCATATTGAATATACCAGAACATCCCCTTTAAGATGCCTGTGATCGGTAACGGGCCGCCGGTGTTTGGCAAAACCCCGAAGCGATCGAGCTGAGGCAAACGCAGACAAAACGGCACGTGTGCCACCACCCTAAAATGGCGTCCGCTTGGTCCAAAATGGCATCTGTAGAGGAACATATCTCTCACAGTAGCAATGAAAACTTCATCTCACCCCCCCCAAAAAAAATACACCCTAAACAGCTCCATACACCGAAGTATAAACTGTTATTTGCCTCAGATTAGCAAAATTAAGATTATATTTGTACAAAAGATTAGAATTTTTTAAATTACCGGTATTACAGAATAAAACCTATATAAACAGGCACAGTGAAAGCCATAAAAACAGAGCCAAAAAGAAAATGATACAAATGTGTTTTTTCAGCAATTTTCCTGCATTTGGAATTTTTTGTCCAGATTCCCAGTATACTGCATGACATATAAAGGAAATCTACCATGGGGAATCTGAGTGTTTCCCCATCTGGGCAGCAGCTGCATCCCGTTTGTTGCTAATTCGGGGTTGCAGCTGCTGCAGAAATAAAGTTTAATTAATCAATATGTTAATTAATATTTAAGACTACCATGGGGCGTGGAGTAGTCTGAGACAGCTCCAAAGGGCGAAGGCTACCCCACGCACCCTGTAGCCACTACTGACGCGCCTTTTTTTGGCATCCAGACCATTTCTGGCATTATTGGAGTTGTGCGCAAGCGCAGCAGCTTGCTGCCGGTGTGGCGTCTGCTGCTGGGGAGCTCTGCGCGTGTGCAGTAGGTCTCATTCGTCTTCCCACAACTGCAGCACGAATGGGGAATTACTCAGAAAGTAGATTCCCTATAAAGCGGTTGCCTCCTTTTACCAAATAATTGATATTTTTTGGGTGATGAAAAGTTAGACTGTTACCCAATATACGTTTTGTAGCAGTTCCCCACGTTTTCTATATCTCTGCTTACTTCCAGTGAATAAAAATCTGTCCTTGGTCACGTGACGGACACACAGCCGCACAAGCCGCTAGTATCACCGAGAGTAATCAGCACCTGCGCGTCCGTCACATCACCATGGACAGGTTTCTATCCACTGGAAGTAAACAATGAAGCTTTCTATAGAGTGACAGCAAGCAGAGATCTAAAAAAGTATATTGGAAAATTGGGTAACTTTTCTATGGTTGGCACATTTATTTTGGGATGCCTTAGAGACCTCAAAGAGGAGCGCATATACTATTGCTTATGGATGAAAGGACAGCTAGACAGACAGATAGTGGACAGAGGTACGCACAGATACGAGATAGATCAGACACAGACAGGCAGACGCTGGACGCCGCTAGACATGAAAGAGTTACATGACGTCATCCACTCCTTCCCTCACTGGTGTGACAGTTCCACTACGGTGCCCGATAGAGGCCATACTGAGTGAATTCGACTATTGTGCGCGTTCGCGCGCGCCCAGTAGTAAGACGCTGTGCGCGCGCAGGAGCGCTGCTTGGTAACGTCAGCGCTGCCAGCGTGGAGACACAGGGAAGGGAAGGCGGAAGTGCTGACAGGGAAAATACTGCTCCGAGGAGGAAGACACAGGCACCGGCCGTGAGGAGAAGCCAGCATGCAGAGCCACGGAGCCTTCCCTCAGGTCGGTGTGTGCAGGGGGCTGGGGTTGTGTACATAGAATACAGGTGTATAGGGCGAAACACGGATCTCAGCAGGTCATAGGTCAGTTTTATAATGTGATGGAAGAGTAGTCGTAGTCGTGTGGTCATGTGATGTATCTGCCGGCTCACATCAGTCTTTGCTTAGTCAGTTGTGTCTCCATCTACTCCCAGTCACTGCCTTAGCCGACTACACTGACTACAGGCTTCCATCAGCAGCAGCCTGGACTCTGTAGATGATCACTTTGTGTAGTTTCCCTCCCTATTTGACAATATTTGGATATATTTTTCATACATTTTACAGCTTGTATTTCCAACCAGCTTTCAGTATTTGCGGTTTATGACCTGAGTCTGCAGATATTACTGTGCATGTTGTGTATTCCCTGCGCCATTCTATAAGGCAGTGCATGCAATGTATAGTGTTCACTGCATGATCGCGCTAAAATCCACGCATAAATCTGTAAGGAGGAGTGAATAGCAAATAAATGGCCACAAATGCACATGTATGTATGTACACATATATAGCCAAAATCTGCAGCTGGGGCAATTCATTCTCCAAATTTGATCGTAGGGTGAAATTGGCTACAAATCTACTGCAAAACACAATTACATCTCTGAGAACGTGACATTTAGGTTTGTATATCACTCAGAGCTTCGGCTCTGTTCACATTGCCGTTGTGCCCTTCCATGCAGTGTATATTTAGTGTGCAGGATAAGGTCAAGGCAAAGCTTCAACTCTACAGTCGGCCTTGATAGTACAGACATTCCAACACCTTAAAAGTAAAATTCTGGGCATACACAGACTCTCTTATCAGAGGGTTTTGTGTGCCAGCAGAAAAGTACAATTAATCGCCAAAATATCCTTAAGGGCAGTATCATGGACTGACCACACTGCCGGGACTCTGTGCAACAAAGTGATATATCGTGCAGTGATATTCCTCATTGTTTTCATAATTATAGCTCGGCGCTGCTGTTCTGCAGGGAAGCAGGGACTCCTTGTATCATATCACAATGATGTAAGGAATCCAGGACACTCTAGTCAGGTGGTGGCGGACCTATGACTCGGGTGCCAGAGATGGGCACCCATTCCATCATCCCATCATGCCAGGACAGTTTGCCAGACAAGGCCTCCTCCTGCAGTCCACGGAAGCCCAGGTTAAGTGCTATTTTAAAGTGATACATTCTTGGCTGCCTGGGACTACAGGAGGAGGGAGAAGGTGTGGACAGGGCTGGATTACTACTGGAGGTCCTGCTACAGGATTTCTGATTCTTCGTATTCAGGAGAACCTAGATGGAAGCTACAATGATAATCTGAATCTTTCCACCATCGTTCTACTGTATTGGTGTCCTCAAGACGCTGATACGATTGCAAGCTGTGACAGGACAGAGCAGGACGGCTTAAATTACCATGTTGGCACTTTACCATAAATAAGAGGGTTTTGGTTGTAGTTTGGGCACTTGGTTTCTAAAAGGTTTTTCAACGCTTTTCTAGTCGATCCGTGACACAGGACGTTACACAGTCTGAACTTGACAGCCTGACCACGACTAGAGTGCAGCTGCCCTCGCGGTTAGTCCACATGTGATTGCCTGAAAGATGCTGCCGCACATAAAGAACAAAATCTGGTGGTTTTTATGTTTATCTGATGGAATCACGTTATGTCTATGCTGCTTCTATGTTTTCTATGTGTCCAGGGGTGCACCCATACTACCCCCACCTTCATTTTTATCAGTGGTCGGATCCCTAGTTTAACGCCATAGTCTAGCGGTGTGGCATCACTTTACAAGATGAGGATTCTCCCTTTAATGCCAGTGAATGTGTTACCCTTCTCTGCTGCAAATTATTGGTTAAACCAGAAGGGCCTGTCTAATTTACCTGCTTCTTGTTGGGTTGGAAACTCCCAAGCTATTGATTGCAATCTTGAAGAATGCTAAACATTTTAGCAATCCCCATTCACCTCTATTGTTAGCATTGTTGGAGAAGGCCGCCTTCTTCTGCACTTTTATAAAGAGCTGTGACGTTATACGTAATAACAGGAACTGCATTATGATCTGATTAATGGAACAGATTCGGATAAGATTGTGATGGACTCAATGAAACAAAACTAGGATTCCCATTGAGAGCTGGGGTAAATAGACGGGATGGATGGCAAACACAGGTGGGTAGAGGCAGGGCAGTAGTGGCTACTGGGGGTAAGGAGTAGCCTCTGCCCTTTGGAGCTGTCTCAGACTACTCCAGGCACCTGGTAGCCTTAGAAATATTGTATGAACTTGACTCCGGGTATTTTTCAGTGCAAAAAACATTTGTTGCGTCCTGCACTAATTGTTGCAGTAAAAAAAAAAAAAAAAAAAAGACAGCCTGACAGAAACCTTATCAGACCCCAAAAATGCACTAAAAGCCTTTCATAGCGATGATGAAGTTACTATGGTGACTAGCAGGACAAAATAGGAAGAAATAAAGATCTGACTGATTTGCTTTAGTTTTATCTTTCTGTGGTGCCCCAACATAGGTGGCCTCAATAGTGACCTGTAAGCAGACCGTGCACCACTGATGAGGCCAGTGAACTGAGCACCAACTGTTGATTGTAATGGTCACACTCAAATTTTATCCCCATCCCAAATGGACTTTTGCAAGCACAAGCAGAATGCACAAAGTGGCTGAATCGCTTTAGAGGAAATCTACTATCAAAATCAAGCATGAAAAACCAAGGGCACTTAACTCATAGATCCAGGAACTGTGACCGTGGTAATCGTCTTATATTTGTTATATGCTAATGATCCAGAAGGGTTCCGGGGGACGTTACCAAAGCCCCTCCGTGTTGCAGATTCACAGGCTGTTGCGCTGTGTAGGAGCTCTTCCTCCTCCCACTGTCTGCTGAAACTTCCCTGTAGTGCGTTTACAGTGGGAGGGGGAATGCTGAGGGAATAGGTGGGAGTGGAAGACACTGGCTCTGGTAACAGCCCAGGAGCCCTTCAGGCTCATTAGCATAATTTTAAAAGTTGAATTTAGAAGGAAGGAAGGCCTTGGATAACAAATATAAGGCGATAACTACAGTCACATTGATCTATGAGGAAGCGTTTCTATTTTTCTTGTTTTTTTTTTATCCCACCTGATCTGATTTGATATCATTTCAAGCAAAAGAAGAGTAGACCCTTTTACAGAGGGTACACACCAGCATGTAAGTGTTTACAATCATTCATCCTGGTGGTAGATTTTTACTTTCATGATGGCATTTTTAAAAAAAAAATTTAGATTAAAGGGGTCGTCTCCTCTAAGAAAGTATGTCCCTGTCCACATGCATGGGCTGCCCCGTTTATCTCAATGGAGCTGACAGAGATAGCCCAGCTCAACCGGCTGCCCCAGTCATCTCAGGGTGCATCGGACTCCTGTTCCCGTGATCCGTGTGAGTCCCATCACTTAGCCCCCCACAGAGCAGCAAGTAAGGCCCTATCCTGTGTAGCCTCGTGGTGGGGGGGAGAGTAAAGGGGAGTGGAAAAAGCATTAAAATGATAAAGCAAAACAGTATTTGCCTGGTTAATCTCCTGATTCGGCAGAATGAGTGGCTGCATGATGGGTCAGTTGCTGCTACAACATGTCATGGTTGGCAACTTGTAAGCAAAGACTGGCAGAGGGTCACTCCTTGTGCTGGATCCGGGTGGATGGAACAAGTATTGTGTTTGTTATTTGTTCCAAGACATGAGACAAACCCTCTATGATGTCTTTCAGCCTGATATCTCCTAGATCCCCTGTGATCTCCTTCAGCTACTTCCTTCATGGTCTTCCTTATGAAATACTTCCTTATTGCATAGGTTGGGACACATCGTGACACAAGGCAGTGCTGAAAGCGAGGTTACTCTTTAATCTTGTAAGATTATTCTGCTGAGATGATATTTTATAGCTTCACTACACACATAGCAAGAACATTCATTACTGGATAATTGCATTTAATGAATAGAAAGTATCAGCAACACAGAAATAGAGAAGGGGTGTGTGTATGTATGTGAATACAGGCTGTCCCTAAAGAGAACCCGTCATGCAAAATAACCCCCCTAAACTAAATATATTTTCATAACCTGCCATTAGAGAGCATTGCATCTATCCCTTTATTGTCCCTCTACATGCCTGTAACCCTAAGCAATGAGGTCCTAAAGCTGTATGCAAATGACCTGTGAAATGTCCAATGAAGCATTGGCATATTCAAGCTGTCCACTCTATTCATGTGTGTGTATATAGGAGAGATACAGCAGCTCCAGGCAGCCATGTTACAGCAGAACATGTCAGGTACTTGTGTAGCTGATGTCTGTGTCTCTCACCTGTATATTAGGAGGATGCAGCATGTCAGCAGATGCAGTACACACACTAGCCATGCTTTACTATACATTACACACAGACATGAGCAGGGGGAGGAGAGGGGAGGGGTAACAGGGGTGACATCACTGCCTCTGACCATGTGACCAGCCTCATTTACATGATAATAAATAGATGATTTTACAATGAATAATGTATGAAATAACTAGATAAAGGCTGTGATGGATCCATGTGAGCTGCTCCAACAGGTAGAGGTGACAGGACTAGTGACACAGACCTGATGACAGGTGTCCTTTAAGAACTCCCGACTTACATACGACCCCTAGTTAAAAACGGATCTCTGGATATTGGTAATTTATTGTACTTTAGTCCTAGGCTACAATAAACAGCTATAACAGTTATCAAATGTGTCTGTAATGAAGCTTTAGTGTTAATCCTGGTTCTTATGACAACCCAACATTTTTAAAATCCAATTGTCACAGAGACCAAAAAAATTTTGGCTGGGATTACAATTATAAAATATACAGTTCCAACTTAAATACAAATTCAACTTAAACATTGGTTTTATGCAGGTTTGGAAATCCTAACACCAAATGAATTCAGTATTTGGTGTGAACACTATTTGCCTTCAAATAATATAAACTATCTCTGCAGGCAGGATGTTCCAAACTTCTTGGAGAACTGATCACAGATCTTCTGTGGATTTAGGCTTGTTCAAATACTTACTCCTTATATGTCTTCCCCGATACACTCCATGATATTTAGGCCATGGCTTTGTGAGGACCATATCCTCAATTACAGGATTTCAGTTTTTTCTGTATGCTGAAATAATGGCGGAATGTATCATGGCTTGTACCTCAGTTTCTGGTCAGTAATTGCAACTTTTCTCAGTGCCAGCGTATGATAAATTTGCCCAATAGCTTTGGGCCAGTTAACATCTCCGTTTTTTAGCATCAGTTATTGTGGGCCAAAAGCAGGTGTGAATAAAGACATAATAGAAAGATTTGTACCTGTGCTGCGTGTATCACCACTTCCAATTTTATCTCAAAATAAGGACCAATTCACACTGGTCCATGAATATGCATGCATGATATATTAAGTTGATTCAAGAAGCTCCATGTGAAATGGCCCTAAGGGTGCTGTAAGACATTGTAGCGCTTTGACTCTTTAGAAACGGAATCAAAGCGCGTGGGGCGTGCCACATGCCGATCATACATGCATTTGTATGGAATCCACATTTGCCACATTTGTGGCTTCAAAAACTGCATCAGAAAAACTGAATGTGGGAATGTAACTTTAGGCCACATTCACACGGCCGTTGGAGGGGCGTATATACAGCCAGCGTATATACGTCCCCCATAGGCTGGCAATTGGCGAAAGGCGTCGGAGTGCTATTTTGAAACGGCTGAAGAGTAGATTTGCCTAATTACATTGTAGTCAACGTTGCGTTAACACTACAACTTGCACCACTGACACCTCACACTGATAATGGATTACAGAATGTTTTCTTATTTTCCTTTAAGCTTTACTCCCCCATTGATCGGCTGGTTCAGGCAAGGTGTGGGTTAAGCCTTACAAAGCGCTACGTGTGGCGCCGGCCTTAGGGTGATGCCACACATGGCGTTTTGAAACCGTTTTTTGTTTGTTTTTAAGCAATCCCTTAAAAAACACATCAGTTTTTTAAAAACGCATGCGTTTTTTCAAAATGCATGTGTTTTTTGAAAACACATCCAATTTTGTCCATTTTTTATTGCGCAAATTTGGAAAACCTGTTAAAAACGGATGCATTTTCAAAAAATACATGCGTTTTTAAAAAACAGCTGCGTTTTTTAACGGATTGCTTAAAAAACTGACCAAAAACGGTTTCAAAACGCCATGTGTGGCATCACCCTTAGCGTTAAACTTGGCGCCAGTCACCTGATATGAAGTCTGTGTCGGTAACTTTTATGAACGTTACAGGATAGCAAATCCACTCAATGTCTTCCTATGTGTGACATATGCCACCGTATGCCCTTGCATACGACAACACAATGTGCATTTGAACTGGCACAACTTTATTACATATACTTCTGTGAAGTTTATTTATACTGCTGTACCATCTTTACTTCTCTATACACAAACCTTGGAGATGCAAATTTATAGGTCCAGCTGTGCCCAGCAATTCATCTCGCGTACCAGTGATGCCATCCCTGACGGACAGAACGCCACATTGTTAGCCATTGTCCATAACGTAAGTAGGGCATACAGGCGTCCCAGTTGACATTACATAGCATCTCTGCCCAGGCGCTCAGTTGTACAGGCTGATATCCAGTCAACGCATTATGTACGTATAGGACCATAAAGAACAGCTAATGCCTTTCTTCTGTCGTCCCTCCCAGACCATTTTTGCTCCGTGTGTCGCGGTTTCCATAATCTGCCTTCCCATGAATTATTCATGTTTTGCCTCATCTGTATGTAGGTCACTGGATTTTTGCTTTATTAAATACCTATGCAGCAGCATAGTGTGGACGTATTAAACGTGGTGTATAAGATGTAGCAGAGCTGAATGTGTATATTGCAATCCCTAGCCATGTGTAGAGTGGCAACAGGTACGGCTCTGCTACATCAGTCTACTTTTCTATTCTACAACATTGTGGGGCACATTTACTAAAAACAGTGCAAACTGCAGTATGTGCAGAGTGCACCAGATTCATGAATTGTGGCGCATGCTCTTCATGAATCTGGTGCTCCCTGCACTGCCCCAACAGAGTGCACCAACTTTTTTTTTTTTGGTGCACCTTTAACATGGGGCGTGTGACACACTACTTTACATGTTAAATCTGGTGCATGGACCGACTGAGCACTGGAACAACTATTTCAGTGACTAAATTTGTGTCGGGTGAAAAATGGTGCCGCCGCTACACAGAACAGTCATGTGTGCCACCTATGTGCTGCTGGCACATAAAAGAATGTGCAAAGTCTGATAGAAAACTAGCGCAGGGGCTTTAGTAAATGTGCCCCAATGGGTGTGCTTGGAATAGTTTTATACCTCTCCCCTCCAGGGATGATCTGAGAGCCATATCGGCTTATGGCACCTTGTTCTTTCATATTTTTCCCCTCTACATCTACAAGTATGTGTCATCAGGTCACAGTTAGGAAATAAACTTCTTTTTCCTTATTGTACGTGATGGATGTTACCAATGTGAGAACCAGAATATTATGTTACTCATTGTGATATAAAACTGAGACAACCGGCGCTCAGGATTTCACTAGTTGAGTCTTTTAAAGGGGACCTGTCACCTGAGTTTACCGCATTAAACTACTAGCCTCCAAAGCCATGTGAAAATAAACAGAGAAGAGTCATATTTTGCATGAGATGACTCGAGTTTAGTCTGCGGGAAGGGGGGGGGGTGTCATTTTAAATGTCCCTTTCTTGGTTCTATAGAACCTGGAAACGTGTTTTTAGAGTCATATGAAAGAAGAGAAACTCCTCTTGACCGCATCAGGCTTGTGGTTCAGTGATCTACAGAACCGGAGATGCAAGTAGTCAAAGACGTAGGGGGAAATTTATCAGAAGTGTAGCTCAGTTTTCACTTTCCCACAGTTGTTCATAAAATGAAAGCTTAGCTCCGACTGGTTTCCATGGGCAGATCCCACCTTTTTTTAACTGCCTCTATCTCCAGTTCCAGTTGATCCGCATTGTTGAGAAAAATTTAGGGCAATTTTTAATATTTTTTCCACTGACAAGGGATTAATGAAAAAAAGCTAGTGTGAAAACAGCCATTGAAAACAACGGCTTAGTATCAGTCACATACTGGGGGACATATTTCTCCGTAAAGTCTTATTCTATTTGTATAACAGTCATATGAAACAATAGGAGTGAGGGCCCTGCTTGCAAGAGCTGCAACAGTCTGAGGGTGAAGGGATGATACAAGAGGTATAAGAGCTTGTATAATGGTCCAGGCAAAGGAATGGAATCTGGATAACAGACAGGGGGAGTACACACAATTAGTTAATAAAGAGTTAGAGTTGCATGCAGTTAGCAAGTGTGATAGGTCTACCTAAATGGGTTTTATGAGGGTGTTTAAAGCTTTAGCGGTTGGTTAGAAGTCTGGTAGACCGGGGTAGGGCATTCCAGAGAATTGTTGCAGCTCTGGAGAATTTCTGGAGATGTGAGTGAGAGGTTCGAATTAAAGAATAGAATAATCTAAAATCACTGGCGGGTTGGAGAGGACGGGTTAGGCTATAGAGTGAGACAAGAGAGGAGAGGTAGGGAGATGCAGCATTATGCAGAGCTTTGTGGATGAGGGTGAATAATTTAAACTGTATTTGGAAGGTGACGGGCATCTGTGTAGTGTTTGGTCTGAAAGGCGAGCCTGGCTGCTGTGTTAAGAATAGATTGGAGAGGAGAGAGTTTAGTGAGTGGAAGATTAGTAGGGAGTTACAGTAGTTTTGATGAGAGTGGATCAGAGTTAGTCTATATTGACACTGCCATACGGCCATACAGCACACGTGTGGCACCGTACTGCTCCGTGCCCCGTGAAAAGATGGGACATGTCCTAACTTTTCTTGGCATACGGTCCTGTGCACCATATTCCTCTATGGAGAGGGGCGGGGGTGAGCAGCGTCTCCTCCTGTCCCCTGGCACTGCAGTGTTACGGTACTGAGGGCAACGGCAGTGTGAATACGCCCTTATTATTAGCGTTTTCGAGGTTTCAATTGTAAGAAATGGTCTGATTTTAGAAATGTTTTTAAGGTGCATCAGGCAAGCGGAGTAAGAGATTAAATATACAATGATGCCTCAGGGTTATAATGACGTCACAGACAGAAATGGAGTGGTCAGGGTTGGGTCGGTTAGTAGATGGTGGAAAGACAAGAAGTTCCATTCTGGAAGGATTACGTTTTGGGAAGAGAGAGCACATGATGTTAGAGACAGCAGAGAGACAGTTGCTGATGTTCCGCAGTAAGGTGGGAGTGAATTTACTGATTTGCTGATAGTCCCAAAACAACCCATTTTAAAGGAAGAACCTGCTCTTGTGTATTGAGGGAGTGTAGGTTTATTAGTTACCGAATTATTGAGCAGACAGAACATGAGAGTAGTGTGTAATTTATGGAATTTTTTTTCCATAAAACAATGTTTTTATCCCAACGTTGTTTGGATTATTTTTGATAGTGAAAAGTTATGTAAAGTTATGGGCAGCATCCAGATTACATTTACTGTGCAGATCCCAATGGCAGCTTTATAAATAAAGCTTTCTAGCGCTAGTCACGCTTCATTCACGGGTTCTGACAGCAGCGCCGAGCAGAGTGTGGGAGCGTCGGCTTATTATGTCAGCCGCTTCCACATCGTGTCAACAGTCTGTGCAATGGAGATGTCTGCCTGTACAAAATATATGGACAGATCTCTCCATCATATTACAGTAGAGGTGTTAGATTTACACTATTGACAGGTTACCTAAAAATGTCTTGATTTTAGGTTTCTGTTCTAATGCTGTCACTATTGGCATACAAGTTCTTGGGGCTACCTGAAGACAAACATGGTTTTGGGCCTTGTGCTATCCATGAGCCAGCACCTATCCCATGTACCTTATTGGGCTCTGACTTCCGAGCCTCAAATTATAGAGCCGGTCCTATTCCTTCCAGTGGTTGCGGCTCACTGGTCCTTTTCTGCCATTGGTGCTTGACCAGAGCTTGCAACCGAATGCGGATCCGATTTGTGGACTGATTTAGCACCCACAATTGGGCCAGGAGTTCCAGCTATAATACAGGGTCAAAAAATGCATTCTTGTAAGGGTGAAATATGCTCAGAAAATCTGCAGCACCCTTACTGCAGATCAATTTCCATTGAAAATTTGCCTCTGAACTGTTCGCCTAAAAGGGGTTTTGTGGTTGGAAATTTCGGGCCACTGTTTTTTCATATATATATATATATGAATTACAGACCCATTTCATTCCATGTGTGACTCCCGCTCCATCTGTTCCTTCTCCACAAGTAATGGTGTCAGCCAATCGTTGACCTGAATGGTCATATGACCTTTCATGTTCTTCCACATGTCCGTGATTGACCACAGTGGTTAAAGAGTTTCTAAAAGAGAGGAAAATAGGGGGAAACTGTTGAAATAGAGCACCTGAGGTCTATTCCAGATTTTTTTTTTTTTTTTTACACCCAAATAATATTTCCAGTTAACCCAGAAAACCCCTTTAAAGAAAATCTACCATCATGATAAACCAGGGAATTTTACTCATAGATCCAGTCTCTGTGACTGTGGTAATCTTCTGATATTTGTTATCCATGGCCTCCTTCCTTCAAAAATCTACTTTTTAAATTATACTTATAAGCATGAAGGGATCCCCCTCCATGCTGCGGATTCACAGGCTGTTACACTGTGCTGGAGCAATTCCCCCTCCCACCGTGTACTGAAACTTCCTGTGCTGCAGTGAGATGACATCACGCAGAGGAAGGGGGAAGGTTAGACAATGTAACAATCTGTGAATCTGCAGCACGGAGGGGCTTGGGTAGATCCCTTCGGGCTCATTAGCATAATTTTGATAAAAGTTGATTGTAGCAGGAAGGAGGCAATGGATAACAGATATAAGAAGATTACCACAGTCGTGTCTGGGTCTATGAGTAATGTCCCTGGTTTATCCTACTGGATTTTGATGGTAGATTTTCCTTTAAGAACAGTAATGTGAATTGACTCCATGTTATTCTGTCTCTCCTCCTCCTTGCTTTACACTACAGCTTTGCTTATTCTCCATTGAGTGCACGGAGAGATTAATATTTTTCAAAGCCAAATGATTCTAATCTGAGAGAACTTTTCTGGCAGTGAAGACACCTTTACTTTTAACCCCAGACCAGTGATTCCGGTTCCTCTGGATGTGCAGGGGGCAGAGTACAACACGATTACAAGGTGAACGTCCCTTCCTTCTGCTCACACCATCAAAGGACAATGATGAAGGTGTCACAATACACCCAGTATATGAATCAGCATAGTAGTCGGTATTCATGTGTGTTTGGACATTACTAGGAAGTATCGTGAAATCCGATGTAGTGCACATATGGAATACATCCTAGATCCTGTGTTTACTGAAGGCGTTTGGCTGTGGTTAGGTGTTACGTGTGACCTCATAAGGATGTTACTTCCTTGTCCAGAGCCATGTGATTGACTTTGTACTGTGCCAAAAGCAAGGCCAAATCTACACAAGCTTATTTGTCTCACTTAAAGGGACTAACGCCGCATATGGGAGAGGCTGGACACCTCTACTACTTTATGTGGAGATGTTTATACTGCTGACGGACTTGAGAGGGGCATCATGACAAGCCCTAGGTTTCATTAACATTTGCCAATGTATAACCTGGCATCTTGGAAATGTTTTATTTCCCTCTTTTGTTACTTGATTTTTAATATTTAGTTTAATTTATTCATTTATTTTTGTTGCTTTTTTTTGCCACATGGAAACCATCACGGCTATAATAGGCTAATGAATAGCATTTTAGGGAAGCAGGGGTAGAGGTCAATGTCAAGGGCAAACGGAACAAGAACAATTACCAACCTGCAACACATTTCTGAAGTCATAGTCGCTTGTGCTCTTGGTAGCCAGTCACTTTCTAATTTTTCACATTCAAAACAGACATGAAGGGAACAAGTGAAACCTATGGACGTTTCTTGAAAGCCAAGAGACTTCTTAATGTGCAGTTAGTCCTGCATCGATAACTCCTCTAGGAAATTTGGGCCCCTTTAAAAAATGATGATGCACATTAAAGGGGTGGGTCTTAATTGGGAAAGGGGTGTGGCATGGACCAACACAATGCTGTATATCTGGCACATTTTAGCAATGTCTAGTGTTAGATGATGCTGTTTATAGGACAGGATTACTATTGTGTGCAGTGTTATTGCCATTCTAGGTCAATTGCAGCAACCAGAGACATCCCAGGTTACTTCATAAACACTACAGACAATTGATTGTGTATATAATATTGATGGTTTGTGCACGGTTATAGACTCGTCCATGTAAAACGAGAGCTCAGGTTTTACACAGAATTGGATTATCGGGAAACCAGTGAGCAGAGCAGAAGAGCCGGCCAGGTGATCGCCTAGTGGATGTGGCTTCTCATCCTGTATATCTAGTCTCTTTGTCCTGTTGTTTTGTAAAAGGAATATTTTTAGATGAACCTTAGTCACTCGTGAGTCATTGTTCCTGTTAAAACAAAATAATGATAATGAGAGAATCTCAAGTATCAACTTATTAATGGACCGAAAAACATCTTCCCTCCCAAGGCTTCTTTCAACTGCTTTATTAAAGAACAACATGTAGTACACAGTTACATAACATATAAGCCAAGAATCATGTAGCGGATAGTCGGCAGTATGTAGCGTATCTGGTATAAAGGTACGTGTGCAGTCCAGACCTTACATATTATAGGTACACTCATAATTATTATAATGTTATACGTGTAGAAGACATAATTTTTGGTTATAGAGAGCCCTCCATACGTATTTTATGGACAGTTGTCTCCTAATCATATTATCCCATTTCACAGCCTCGGAGATCTCATGCATAGTTCCTTTCTTTACAGCCAATCGCAGAGCGGGTCCATATTGGCATTATCCCGCTAGTCGGGCTTCTGATAGTGTTTCTCTGTACCTTTGGGGAGAATAATATGTCATATTTGCACCAGATGCCCCATATTCTGTTAAATTTGTCATGGCACTTGTACATGTGCTTATACATTACTGCTTCATATGGGAGCATCTAATTGGTCTGCGTCCTCCACATTGTCAGTGTGGGCAAGTTAGGGGCATACTACCTTAGTGCTATACGTTTCCTTTCCAGTAATAAAGCTTCCCTCAAAAATATGCGTTGGTAATGGGACCAGTCTTTCTCCGGCATTTTCCCGAGGAGACATACCTCTGGTGCGCATGGGACAGATAATGAAAGAGGCCTGGTGAGGAAATTTGCAATACACCCCTATTGGAGCACATGACCAAATCATGTGCATAAAGCTGGCTTCCAGGGTGGTGCACCTAGGACAGTCGGTGGAACATACGCTACACATTTTCTGCATGCTTACCGGGGTGAGGTATGCTTGATGGGAAATCTACAACTTTGTCACGCGATTTTTGGCGGAACGGGAAGCTGCGATGCGAGAAGACATAAGGCAGATGGTGCTCAGCTTTGGGTAGACCATCTGGCATCACCCAATGATATAAGTATAGTTGGGCAGCTATGTAACATAGAAAGAAATCTGGTAGTGCTATGGGTCTCTGTAGGGTCTGCAAGCTCAGTTTCGATTTAGTGTTTTTCGGTACTGCTGCAGTATGTATAAGCAATTCGGTAAAATGATAATTTTCACCAGGTTTGTATAACCAACAATCTCTATGGCTTCAAGGAGGGAAGAGGTGAGGTTAGAGAGAAATAGAATCATATCATCAGTGTATAGGCCGATTATGTCTCCTTCGCCTTCGTTGGCAATCCCTGTGTATTCAGCATCTGCCCTCATCCTTGTAGCGAGGGCTTCTATAGCAAGTGCTAACAAAATGGGTGATAGGGGGCATCCCAGATCTTCCTCTGTATAAGGGAAATTCTTGGGAAAGTGCGCCATTTATCAGTTTTTTTTTATCTTCGGGGATCTGTATAAAGTAGAAATACATTTGCAAAAGTTGGGACCAAAGTTATACCATTTCAAGCATTCCATTAAAAAGGGCCACGCTACCGAATCGAATGCTTTGGCTGAGTCTCCTAAGGCTTCTTGCACATGAACGATCCCCCAATCACAAAGATGGCCAGGAATAGGACCTACTCTGTCTTTTGTGAGATAGTCGCTGACAACACCCAGCACACAGCCCTAAAACATGTTCATGTGCAGGATTTTGTATGCATATCTGCCCCACACACCTGTGCTGAGCAGGTACCGGAGGGATGAATTGCAGCTTCTTGGCCCATTGCGAAACCTGCATGGCCTAGCTGGTCATACACCATAGATAGCTGTCAGCCAGATGCTCGTCCTACCCCTCTATACTTGTACATGCTCTGCCTTGCAAATTCCATTAAAGCCCCGGTGGACTATTCTACACTGGCTCCTGCCTGGTGCACAGTCACTGGGCAGGAACGCCCTGCAGCAACCTAATCCACCGCCAGTCATGACCCTCCATGCCCGTTTGCCACACAGATGGTATGGAGGGGGAAATATTGTAATTGCTGGTGGTTGGCCAGTAATTGTGATTATTTCAGGACTTGAACACTTGTGTAAATCAGCACCTATGACTTTTATGTTTGTGTCTCATCTTCCACAATGGGAAAGATGGGACTCCATGGATCCATACATCTCTATGAGTCATGACCTCTTCGCTGTGGTCTATTTTTCATGGAGTCAGGAGAATCTTCCTCACAATATATTTAACATTTCCATTGAAAATTGGAGTTCAGCCATCCACAAGAAATATGTGTGCAAGGTTATTATAATTACTCCGTCCCAGTTATCACTGCTCTTCTCATTTAGGGCACGGGGGTCTTTTGAGGGGGGTGAGTTTGCAGGGAAAGAGTGTGACTTACTGAACATATTGGTGCATTTTCTGGTGTAAACTAAGGTGGCATCTTGTATTAATCCTCCTGCATCAGACATTCTGGTAAATATGGAGCATCTTATACTATGTAGTGTAACTTCTGGAAACACTATGTAACTTCTGGAATGGACTTGCAAAAAAAATTATATATATATATGTATATCAAAAATTTTTGCAAGTCCATTTTAGTTTATTATTATAAATGTGATGCGTTATTCTGTGGATTATTTTGGAAGTGTTTGACAATAGTCTCATAAATTACTGGTGACTCCCATATGTAAATAGCCGAATCGCTGTAATATATGCAGATGTGTTTTGGGCCGTTGCATAACTCCAGGTGTCTCATTAAATAATTATCAAGTCAAATCTACCTGGTTACTATGGGCCATATTCAATTTTTGTCTCAAGTTTTTTTTATTGCCTCTGGAAGATCCCAAGAGCCAATAGTATGTGTAACAGGAAGATACTGGCACCAAATCATACTATGTATTGATATCACTAAGGCAAACTGGTTCCCAAAGTCTTTACTCCATCCTGTGGATAAAAGACTTTCCAGACCTTATAGATCAGTGATGGCGAACCTATGGCACACGTGCCAGAGAGGGCACGCAGAGCCCTCTCTGCTGGCACGCGTACCATCTCCCCTGTCTCATCAATGATACCTACCCCTGCCAGGTCCCAGCACTCTGTTGACCGCTCGACCCCGGCTCCAGCTGCCTGCTCGTTCGCGCTTGTCCCCGCCCTGCTGCCTGCAGAGTCGCGGGGTCCCGATGCCTGCTTGTCCCCGCCCTGCTGCCTGCAGAGTCGCGGGGTCCCGATGCCTGCTTGTCCCCGCCCTGCTGCCTGCAGAGTCGCGGGGTCCTGATGCCTGCGGGGTCCCGGTGCCCGCTGCCTGCGGGGTCCCGGTGCCCGCTGCCTGCGGGGTCCCGGTGCCCGCTGCCTGCGGGGTCCCGGTGCCCGCTGCCTGCGGGGTCCCGGTGCCCGCTGCCTGCGGGGTCCCGGTGCCCGCTGCCTGCGGGGTCCCGGTGCCCGATGCCTGCGGGGTCCCGGTGCCCGATGCCTGCGAGGTCCCGGTGCCCCATGCCTCCTGCCTGCTCCTGTGCTCCGACGTCACTCCATCCTCGCCTGCAGAGTCGCGGGGTCCCGATGCCTGCGGGGTCCCGGTGCCCGATGCCTGCGGGGTCCCGGTGCCTGACGTTTCCGCGGCTGCTGCGCTTAGTAAGGCCCTCTATGTGTGTCTGTCTGTCCTGATGCCTGCGGGGTCCCGGTGCCTGACGTTTCCGCGGCTGCTGCACTTAGTAAGGCCCTCTATGTGTGTCTGTCTATGCTGGTGTGAGTGTATTGGAGTGTGTGCTGTGTGAGTGTAGTGGTGTGGAGTGTGTGCTGTGTGAGAGTAGTGGAGTGGAGTGTGTGCTATGTGAGTGTAGTGTAGTGGAGTGTGTGGAGTGTGTGCTGTGTGAGTGTAGTGGAGTGTGTGCTGTGTGAGTGTAGTGGAGTGTGTGCTGTGTGAGTGTAGTGGAGTGTGTGCTGTGTGAGTGTAGTGGAGTGTGTGCTGTGTGAGTGTAGTGGAGTGTGTGCTGTGTGAGTGTAGTGGAGTGTGTGCTGTGTGAGTGTAGTGGAGTGTGTGCTGTGTGAGTGTAGTGGAGTGTGTGCTGTGTGAGTGTAGTGGAGTGTGTGCTGTGTGAGTGTAGTGGAGTGTGTGCTGTGTGAGTGTAGTGGAGTGTGTGCTGTGTGAGTGTAGTGGAGTGTGTGCTGTGTGAGTGTAGTGGAGTGTGTGCTGTGTGAGTGTAGTGGAGTGTGTGCTGTGTGAGTGTAGTGGAGTGTGTGCTGTGTGAGTGTAGTGGAGTGTGTGCTGTGTGAGTGTAGTGGAGTGTGTGCTGTGTGAGTGTGCTGTGTGAGTGTGGGTGGGAGTGTGGGTGGGAGTGTGGGTGGGAGTGTGGGTGGGAGTGTGGGTGGGAGTGTGGGTGGGAGTGTGGGTGGGAGTGTGGGTGGGAGTGTGGGTGGGAGTGTGGGTGGGAGTGTGGGTGGGAGTGTGGGTGGGAGTGTGGGTGGGAGTGTGGGTGGGAGTGTGGGTGGGAGTGTGGGTGGGAGTGTGGGTGGGAGTGTGGGTGGGAGTGTGGGTGGGAGTGTGGGTGGGAGTGTGGGTGGGAGTGTGGGTGCAGCGGAGCGTGCGGGAGGGTGAGCGCAGCGGAGCGTGCGGGAGGGTGAGCGCAGCGGAGCGTGCGGGAGGGTGAGCGCAGCGGAGCGTGCGGGAGGGTGAGCGCAGCGGAGCGTGCGGGAGGGTGAGCGCAGCGGAGCGTGCGGGAGGGTGAGCGCAGCGGAGCGTGCGGGAGGGTGAGCGCAGCGGAGCGTGCGGGAGGGTGAGCGCAGCGGAGCGTGCGGGAGGGTGAGCGCAGCGGAGCGTGCGGGAGGGTGAGCGCAGCGGAGCGTGAGCGGAGCGGAGTGGAGTGTGTGCGCAGTGTGAGCGTAGTGTGCGCGGCGTATTACCAAAATTTTCATACTCCTCCTCGGGTAAAAATACTCCTCAAAAATGGTGAGAGGAGTATTTTTACCCTTCTGGAAAAATGTTAGTACGACCTCTGATAATGGTCTTTATGCTATTTATGTGGTTGTAATGGTGGCCTCATGATGTCAAAGTGTTATTTGTCTCTTGTATAGTGGTATTGTGGCGCTATTGGACTAAACTGCTGTGTTGGCACCTTGTAATAGAAACGTCGCCTTTGGTTTGCAGTTTGGGCACTCGGTCTCTTAAAGGTTCGCCATCACTGTTATAGATAGTCGACCAGGTGCAAAATTGTCCTACTTATCTCTTTTAAAGAAATTGCAGTTTTTATACAAGTGACGTCTTCATTTTTTATGTTGGTGATTGTGTAAACAAATGTACCGGGTAGTGCTGGAGCGGGTACAAAACTGGTGCTCAGCTCCTCTTACTACCTGCAAATAAGATACTATGTACAATTTGCTCGGCTTCTCCTGCTCTATAACATGCTGCCTGCAGATCGGACCCTGTGTACAATCTGCTCAGCTCCTCCTGCTCTATTACATGCTGCCCGCAGATAGGACACTATGTACAATCTGATCAGCTCCTCCTGCTCTATAATATGCTGCCCGCAGATAGGACACTACAGGCGGTCCCCTACTTAAGAACACTCGACTTACATACGACCCCTAGTTACAAACGGACCTCTGGATATTGGTAATTTCTTGTACTTTAGTCCTAGGCTACAATAAACAGCTGTAACAGTTATCACAGGTGTCTGTAATGAAGCTTTAGTGTTAATCCTGGTTCTTATGACAACCCAACATTTTTAAAATCCAATTGTCACAGAGACCAAAAAAGTTCTGGCTTGGATTACAATGATAAAATATACAGTTCCGACTTACATACAAATTCAACTTAAGAACCAACCTACAGACCCTATCTTGTATGTAACCCGGGGACTGCCTGTATGTACAATCTGCTTAACTCCTGCTCTATGGCATTCTGCCCGCAGATAGGACACTATGTACAATCTGCTCAGCATCTACTATACAATAACAATCTTGTCAGCTCCTCCTTTAATGAATCTGATTTTGTTATTTTCAATTCTTACTATATTAATAATTGTATTAATTAATAATTTTTCTTATTTTATCATTGGTGACGGTCTTATTGCAAATCTTACCAATGGTGTCTTATTGCTATTCTCATTGTAGATGGTGGACCCAACCTTGGCAGAAATGGGGAAGAATCTTAATGAAGCAATGAAAATGCTGGAAGATGGACAGAAGTGGGTAAAACTTTTAGTTTTTAGGCCACTTTCAAGGAGCCAATACATTGTAGAACTGATCTGCGATAAATACACGTGGATCCCTGAGAGTGGCTAGAAATTTGCATGTGGCTACCATGACTTGGACACACTTTAAAAATGTCATTGAGCTGAATGATGCTGATTCTTTAGGGTTTCTTTAGAAAATCGGAGATAATTGATCTGTAAGAATCAGTGGCGGGTGGGGACATGCCACCAAATAGTCGTAATGAATTTTCAATGTATCTGTAAGTTCCAGGAGGAATAATTCAAATGACACAAGTCAAGGATGTTAGAAAAGATTTTCCAGCATTGATCAATCCTAGAGAATGCAAGTATTTACTAACACACAAACGTTTTCTAGGTTCTATCAAAGGGTCATCTTTTTTGCAGTGATTTTGAAGATGTATGTTTCTATGCATATTGTATGGGCTTCATGTGCTGATTCTTGTGCCCTGTGTACAGATGGCACTTTGCAAAGCCACACAAGTTCTTCTTAAGACTTCTGGGTCACCAAGGTCAAATGAGGGACCACAAATCTGCAAACACTCTCGACCGTTTTTAGAGACGGAAAAGGAGATGTGCTGTAAGCTCTAAAAATATCACAATCTTTATTAGTAGTTAAAAGCATCTTAGAAACACAAAATATGTGTACATTACAAAACCAACCCCCAGCATGTTGCCTCCAGACTGCCATATTCTCATAATCTTACCATTGGGCAGTCATCTCGCAGTCCAGATTGGTAAAATACTGCTAAACAAATGTATTGTGCCTCTACCAGAATGACATAAATCCCTCTACCTGTTCCACAGGTTTCTCTTACTAACAGGATAATCACATTTCTGGTGCAGTAATTTAGGTCAGCTCTGATATTTGGAAAGCAAAAAGAACAAGCGTTTTTGGGTAAGGCTCAGTTCACACCTCAGTTCGGACCTCTTTTGTTTTATTCCGTCACTAAAACGGACGTCTGGCAGATCTGTTAAAAAGTCCTTTGATTTCAATGGACTTTTAATGGCTTCTGCAAGCTGCCATGTTAATTTTTCCATCTTGGGTAACAGACACCAACAGAAACCATAAAAATGATATTGGGATGGATGGAGCCTTTAACACATCCCTTAGACTTCTGCTTTGGTGACCGATAATAATGGAGATCTGAACAAAGGTGTGAACTGGACCTCCTGAAAACTTGCCCATTTCCAGTTTCCCCGATGTGTCTAATACTTTTATTATGTCACAAACAGGTCAGCAGAAGATGAAAGGGAAACCAAGAAATACACAAGGAAAGACATACCCGGACCACTTCAGGGAAGGTGGGTAGTGATTGCTAGCAGTGATGTCTGTATTACAGATATTGAAATCCTAAAAACTAGTGTTTGTTATGAGTGTTTCCTCTCTGTACCCATAGTCACTCCACTTTCCCTTTCTTTCCTGTTATATCTCACATCTGTTTCCTCCCTTTCCATCTAACATTAACTCCTTGTTGTCTCTTATAGATTTGCTCACATTTGAAAGATTTCTGTGCAGAAAAAATAAAAATGACAATTACAAGTCTGTTCGAGGTCTGTCACAAACCACATTGTGACTTATGGTTAAGACCTACAAATATGATAGTTATATTGATATAAGGTGGTAAAAAGGCATTAAAATAATGTGTTTGCAATTATGCGCAGGCTTGTGATGACGCAGCCGGACACATCAAGAGGCTTTGTGCAGTGTAAAATAAATGCAGACGGCAAATTTTCACATATGAAAATCCGCCAGCTGCAGCAAATGTGCAGGCGCGGAGACTGTAAAGCCCCACTTTCCGATGACCGTGCCCCCCTCTTCACTCCACCCTGGCGTGAAGGTGGCGGATTGGGGAATGCTGCTTCATTGCAGTACTATATAATAGGTACTGTATTTGGTAATCTTTTTCTATTTTTAAAGATATTTATTTCCTACTAGCAGACATTTTATTGGTTTATTGCAGCAGAAGAAAAGTAGGCAAGGACGCTCGTATACAATCATTTACTGTCACTAATCATTTTCCATCATCTAGGCTGCTGCTTTGAATGTGTGCGTAAAAATTGTACCTTGCTGAAATATCTAATGAACAGGTTCAGGTAACCTGTTGCTTTAAGCTGCTGTGTAATCTGTTCTCCTGTGGCCATTCAGACCCAGAGGACATACTTATGAAATGTAAAACCAGCTACTAAATGTTTACTTGCAAAAAGTCATTTAAAAAAAGCTTATTTTAATTGGCAGCTGTAGGCAAGTCTGGTGTTAAACTTGTGACATCCTTTACTATAGGATTTCATAAAATAATGAGCTTGGAGGTTCTTAAATGGAATTTCCAAAAAGACAAAAAAAATCTTAAATAAACTCAGAATGTCAGAATAACACATTTATTCATGGGTATAATTCTATCTTGTCTCTATTAGGCTATATTCACACTGCCGTTGCCCGCCCGTACCGTAGCGGGCAACGGCAGTGTACGGGGAGAGGAGGAGGAGGTGAGCGCAGCTCACCCCCGCCCCTCTCCATAGCAACCTATGGCGCACGGCGCCCTATTACGGGAAAAGATAGGACAGGTCCTATCTTTTTCCCGGGTACGGAACAGTACGGTGCCGCACGTGTGCGGCACCGTACCGCTCCCGTAGGGTGCCGTGCACCCATAGGAGTGTATGGGGGACGTATATCGGCCGTATATACGTCCCCCATACGTTCGTGTGAATATAGCCTTAGTACTACAGATGTACGTTTTGGTTGGCATTGGATACGACCGTAAACTCAGTCCTATGGTCAGGCAGGCCTTCCTGTCAGGTCAGATTCCTCTCAGGTTAAAGGAAACCTACCACTTGTAGTGGCAGGTTTCCGATGGCAATACCGAGCACCAGCTCAGGGTGAGCTGGTGCTGGAGCTTATTTTAGTTAGTGTTTTAAACCGCGGTATCGCAGTTTAAAACACTTTTTAAACTTTATAGCCGGCGCAGGCAGGTACGTGCTCGGCGCTTACCATGCGCGCGGCTCTCATTCACTTCCTATGTAGCCGCGTGCACGGTAAGCGCCGAGCGCGTACCTGCCTGCGCCGGCTATAAAGTTTAAAAAGTGTTTTATACCGCGGTTTAAAACACTAACTAAAATAAGCTCCGGCACCAGCTCACCCTGAGCTGGTGCTCGGTATTGCCATCGGAAACCTGCCACTTCAAGTGGTAGGTTTCCTTTAAGGCAGATCTCCTGAACTGCAGGAGCAGTAAGGAAGGGGAGGAAGCTCTACCTTTCTAGCAGAATGTAGAGTAGACAAGATAAGTGATTTGTCCCCCAATCTATTACTGTAATGGGGGGTCCCCCATCCCCAATGCTGCACTTTAAAGGGGTTGGAATTATGGAAACAGCTGGACTGCATGTACTTCCATAATGGTTAGGCAAGTAAATTACTGATGGGACATCTGGTGCAGCTGTAGTTCCCATAATCCCAGCTACTACTGACTGACAATTATTATTTATGGCTGTGAAGGGAATACCCATCTGTACGTGGCAAAGAAAAACAAATTTCAGACTTTTTTTGATCCGTTCCTCCTGTAGGATTTATACATTGGAAAAATTTAAGGGGCTCTGTCTGCAGTGCTCACTGACAGAGGTGGGTATTGTTCCTGGACATCTGATTGATCACACATTGGTATTTGTAATCAACATTGATATCTGTTGTTAGAGCAGCAGGTCTCTTAAAAGTGAATTTTATATCTGAAGTTCTGTGCAGTCTTTTAGCCTGAAGAGCTTTCTGCTCTGTGCATTGTTCTGCTACACTGTCCTTTTATTTCTGCTATGAGTCAAAGCTTCTGGCTGAATACTACAGCAGTCCCTCATAGCAGAGGGGCGGGGCTATGGAGCAGCACAATGCACAGAAACTGCTCTTCAGACTAAAAGATTTCACAGAGCTGCAGACCTAAATTAAAAATGGACTTTTTACGGTCCTGCTTCTATTAAGACATTCACAAAGCTATGGTCACACAGATCCAGGGCCAATAACGATCTACCAGCTTTATATTGTCAAAACTGCGGACAGATTCCCTTAAACACCACCTTGTCACCTTGTCATGAGGATACGTGAAGTAGATATTAAAGAACTGTGAAAGTTATAAAACACAGCTGCTCTATCTTATTGTGTTCCTGACAACAAAGACCTGGAGGAAACAAAAGCCGGGTCATAGGAGATGGATCACTGGTTCTCCATGGTTTCAGATATTAGAAGTCTGGATCAGAAAGACATGTATTTTCCTATGGGACCTGCCCTGTGTTATGTGTACAGAAAGTGCTGGCGGGTTGTATATCAGGTGAAAGCTGTGACTTAACCAATGCAGGTTCCTCTTGGTGTAATATTGACTTTGATGTGTAGGTGTTTGATGCAGCATAAGGCCAATCATCTGTCCACTGGATGAGGTGCTACTGTACATCTATTACACTGGTTCACAGCTATGAAACCTAAAATACCTAAAAAAAAAAAGTGATATGTTGATTAATTTATTTTTAAAGGAAAACCAAATATGTTAAATGCACAAAAAAATAAACTAAAAAAAAAAATTCCTTTAATTTCCTGTATATTCCGCTCTTATTGAAAGGAAATCTATCATCGGTCGAACCTACATAAACCAGGGAAACGTACTCCTAGATCCAGGCACTGTGGTAATCTTCTTATATTTTTTTATCCATGGCCTCCTAACTTTTAAAATCAACTTTTGAAGTTATGCTAGTGTGGGGTGTTATCAAAGCCCATCTGTGCTCTGTCTTCACAGGCTGTTACACTGTGCAGGAGCACTCCAACCCACCACTGTGTGAGATTACATCAGACCGAGGGAAGGGGCAACAACCTGTGAATCTGCATCACATAGGGACTCTGATAACACCCCCAGAGCCCTTCAGACTCATTAGCATATTTATAAAAATAGAATTTAGAAGGAATTGGGCCACAGATAACAGATATAAGATTACCACAGTCACGTTGCCTGGATCTATCAGTAGTGATGGATTTTGATGGGAAATTTCCATGAAGTTTAGACTTTGTCAAATGATCCCTCCTTTAACGCATCCCTCCCTACATCTCAACTTTACTGTTCCTTGTTTGACTACAAGGCAGCAGAGACCCTCCTGCAGTGCTAAAAAATGTTGACAGGCTCCGCCCTATGCTAAGCCCCACCCCTCAGCCAACCAGCAAGTACAGCTTGAACACTTTCGGAGGAGATTAGTAGTTATTAGGTTGTATTTCTAAAATTTATCTTCTCATGCAGTACAAGATGTGTGCAATCGTATCATTCTGTGTGTTGTTAGAAGTCACAAGACTGTGAATAATGCACTTATATTCCAGGATTGTACCTGGACTTTGTGAACTGAAAGGCACTGCTATCTGAGATCACTTCACTGAACCCAACACAGCGCCCCCTCTCTGCTATGAGCTGTGGTAGGCTTTTTATTAGATATTACGTACAGCAGAGGGGAATTGCTATGCAGCAGTGTAATGCAGAGATCAAAGAGCACAGCAGTGTGAGGACACTTCTCCAGTGCCCCCAGTCAAACTACAAATCTGGAATACAAATTTATTTTCCAAATCCTGCTGCTTCTAACAACACACTCAAAGCTATGGTTACACAGATCTCCAGGGCTAATACCTAACACTGTCTGCAGCTTTATATGGTCTAAACTGCTAGTAGACTGCCTCTTAAATATCTGAAATTGTATGTGGAAAAAATGTTTACACTATGTTTTGTTTCATGAGCTACAAGCATCGGTCTGCTACGTGGCCCCTCATCAGTGTCTTCATTTATAATTGATTTCAGTGGTCAGAACATGGTGAGCATCCTCCAGCTGGTGCAGACCCTTATGAATGAGGATGAAGAGGAGGAGTCTCAGGCTTTTCGGTAAGCGGCATTAGATAAATGGTTTGGATTTAGCGGGGGTCACCCTGATATTGAAATTATTTGGTGGCCATTCAGAAAATGTTTTTGCCCATGTAATACATGGAAGGACTGGATACATCGGAGCAGGAGACGCCTGTGACATGGAATTTCTTTGTGCGTATGTTAGTTCTTACGTAAGTTACTTGATTAAAAAAATAATAATAATAATAATAATAATACCTTATATACTCGAGTATAAGCCTAGTTTTTCAGCACAAAAAATGTGCTGAAAAACCTGAACTCGGCTTATACTCGAGTCAAAAAAATAAATAAATCAAAACTCGCCTTTCTGGCAGCACCCGTAGATCTTCTGTGCGATCCATCCGGTATTGTTGTGCTGCACGACGGGGAAGAGGGGGGGCTATATACACTGGGGCAGGGGCTGGCTGGCTATATACACTGTGGCAAGGGCTGGCTGGCTACATACTGGAGAGGCTGTGACCAATGCATTTCCCACCCTCGGCTTATACTTGAGTCAATAGGTTTTCCCAGTTTTTTTGTGGTAAAATTAGGGGCCTCGGCTTATACTCGGGTCGGCTTATACTCGAGTATATACGGTAATTAAATTTCACATTCCAACTTTTAATAAAATGTTTTAGCAAACTTTCTGATGCCATTTGAAACCACCTTCTAGTTTGAGACTACCCATACATGGCCACATCTTCCCAATTATCAGATGGGAGCTTATATGTTAACAATGTCACTATAATGGGAGGAGCACAAGGGTCTTGGGCTGCGTCCAGAGAATATTTGTATGTTATTGGACTCCATCCTTATGGAGGTGTCTATTTGTGTACGTTTCTCTATTCCAAAATGGAAAATGTAAGGCTTTGGTTTTAATTGCCTTAATAAAAAAGTTCACATTTAAAAAAAAAAAAATACTAATAAAAAGATGTCACTATGCGTTCCTATCGTTTGTGTAATCTTACAGGTTGGACTTGATGGACCTGCATCTTTTTCCAACCATAGGCTATATTCACACTAATGTCAGCGCCGGGAGAAGAGGAGAGGTTGAGAATCTTTCTCTCGGCTACAGAACGGTACCGTACAGCTCCCGTATGGCGCTGTGCGCCCATTGCCGTCTATGGGGGACGTATATACAACGTATATACGTCAGCCATGTATGCGGCCCCCATACGGCAGTGTGAATGTAGCCTTATACAGTATATTATGATGAATGACACATGAGGAAATATCCACTAAGCGAGAGCTCACTGTCTTGTCAGTTCTCCCCAGCAGAGGATAGTTTTCCCTAAGAAGCTAAAGCACCAATCCGAAATTGGGAGGAATAGCTATTGGTTATTTAAAGAGCTTGTGCCACATAGACATTTAGGAGATTAATCAGTGTTTTGGGTAAATAAGGAGGTCTAAAGCCTGTTGATGTAACCGCCCTGACAGGGGAGGGCATGGCTTGTATCATACTCTTCCGCAGAAGCATCGGTGTATGATAAATCCTCCCCTTATACTCTATCCACAGGGCAGGGGGTAAGTGATTGCCTGTAGTCTCGGATGCTAACCCCATACCATATTGAATGCTGGTGAACAGGCTGCTCCTGCGCTATATTCATTTCTGTGTAACTTCTGGGGCATGTGCTCAGTTATGTATGACGCTGCTGAAGGCACTTTTTACCCTCCATCCTCCTGATCAGTTGGGGGCCCAGTGGTTGAGGCCCAAGCAATCGGACACTCAAAGCTATTAAAGATATTTGGAAAGTATGGAGAGAGCTAAGGAGGCAGACATGGCCCAATGTAATATCTCATCCAAGTCTATGAAGCATCAAGACAAGCAGCTACAGGATATGCGGAATAATAGTAGAGCATTTATATTGAGGAGAGTCTAAAGCCACTTGTTACCCCCTTGCATTTTGCACAAGTTTTGAATAATCACCCCAAATACTGACACGTGATCTGCACAGAAGTCCCATATTCCTCATTATAAGATGGATGACCTGTGGAATAGGGCACATCCGTTCCTTCCTGTTGTGTAGACTTGTCGTCTGCTCTTCTGGATCCAGAGGGGGGTGAGGATCTGTCATAAGAGCCGCTGTGCCATGCTGCCACCTCCTTCATTCGGCATGGGAATGCTTTGTAATCCTATCCATTATTAGATTTATGTGTCAGATGTACAGAGCTTATACGCCACTCCAGCCCTCACGGGATTGTAATAGGTCAAGTAGTAATGATATATTTGCTGGAGCTCAGAAATGTCAATCACCAGTGACTCTCCGACCTCTTATCTGCTGTATTATTACTGTATCTGCCTGGGATAAGGGGAGCGTCAGCCGGGCCTCTGACTCGCTTTATGTCCCTGATTTTTCTTATAATCCGGATGTTATATTTGTTGTTTCTTTCTTTTTTAGTAGAATTCAGAATGTGGGAGAACAAGGACACATGGCACTGCTGGGACACAGTCTGGCAGCTTACATCTCCGTGCTGGACAAAGACAGACTCCGAAAACTGACCACAAGAATCCTTTCTGACACTACTCTGTGGCTCTGTAGGCTTTTCAGGTACTTGCTCATTCTGTACATACAGTGATGCTGCACTCCTATTTATATACCTCATTTCATATTCCACGCCAATCCATATGGACCCCTTTTGCTTTAGGGGTTGTCCCACAAAGCAAGCTACAGTATAGGGCCTAACTTGCTGGTCTCGGTGATGGGACCCGCATGAGATGACCGGAGCAGCTGTTTGCGCATGCACAGGTCATGCACGACTGGCTGTCATGTTGGGGTGCAACGTGGTCCGTGGGGGTCCCATCAATGAGACCACCACCCCTCAGCAAGTCTGACCCTATCCTTTGGATAGGGCCTAAATTGCTTGGAGGGAAACCCCCTTTAAGTGTTTTTGATGTGTGGTTCTAATGATCAAACCGCAGGATTGGTATCATTGAGGAACCCAGGCCCCGATCCTGCACCAACCTTTTAACAAGGGATTTAACCATGATTTGGAGTCCTAATGTAATGGCCCCATACATTTTATTTATTTTTATTTTGTTTTCAACTCCGATTTATAAAGAAATGGCAAAAGAAATTCCCATTACAGAACAGAATGCCTCCCTTCCTGTATCTTGACAAGTATCATCCTTAATGTTATATGCAAAAGAAAGACCATCAAAAAAGAGAACCAATGAATAACATGTGATGTACATGGTTCAGAGAACATTATCCGTGTGAGGGTTCAATGGAAGTCATACGGAAAGACAAATTATTAGAAAATTTATAAGACCATCTCACTATATGCATATTCTCTCGCCTTCATCCATTCCTGCAATTGATATATAGAAAGATATATGGAAAGGTAGAAAGTAACATAGACCATAAACGTAATTGACTATGGACCTCCAAGAAAGGGGGAAAGTGGAAAATAGGGTAGCGGGGGGAGGGGGATTAGGGAACTGACAGGCTCTGCTTCGACCCACCTTCTTGCGCTCCTTGAAGCCGTCATTCCAAGGGAAGGGCGGTTATCCCATATAGGTTATCATCCTCGATTGCCAGGCAATCCAAATTTTGTTAAATTTGTAGACCGTACAGGCCAATAAGTGTTGTTTTTACAATCCAACTTACTACACACACCAGGGTATAGTTACACAGCTCTCCAGGGCCTATAAATGGCACTGTCTGCAGTTTATTATAGTCAAAACTGTTGACGAATTCCCTTTAAATTCTAAATGGAGGCACCTGGCATCACATAAACACCTACAGTGTTGTAATAAAAACATTCATACATGTATTTGATATCGCATGCATGGCCTCATCTACTGTATGAGTTTACATTTCATGAGTCAGCGAGTGTTATACTCCTGTAAGAAAATCATCCAAATAACACCCTCAGGCCTTGTGTGTGCATAGGAGTGAAGAAGCAAAGCTTGTTATGTGCTTGGTAAATGATATCTTCATTTATGAAGCTTTTACCAGGCTGCAGACTCCCTGGGTCCCATTTAAGTGAATATGAAAACTAGTACTGACTATGTATGTGTGTGTGTATATATACATATATATATATGTATGTATGTATGTGAAGAGGTTGATGCTTTAGGCATGCACATGTATCGGAGACTGAATAACCTTCACATCTACGGCAGACTCTCATACTAAGGAATAATTAGGTAATATGACCACATAGAGGTGCCTTGGTTACCTAGAAATTGTCATATAATTATATTGGCTCATCATCTTAAAGGAATATTGCTGGAAGGATGTATTGAAGTTTATATGGTTTTACAGGTATGAAAATGGTTCTGCCTACTATCACGAGGATGATCGCGAGGGCCTGCTGAAGGTGTGCAGACTGGTCATCCACTCGCGCTATGAGGACTACACCACAGAGGGGTTCAATGTCCTCTATAAGAAGCAGCCGGTGATTTATATGAGTGCCGCCTCCAGACCGGAGCTGGGACAGTATCTCTGTAACCAGGTGTGTATGTAGCGTGCTCCTCCTTATCCGTAGATCTGGATTGCCGGCCTCCATCACTAGTCCAGGGGCTCTGCCGAACTTCCATCTTGTTACATCATTACACTAAACATTATACAAGAAAGTAGAAAAGAATTTACTGTACAATTCAGTGTAACAAATTTTCCTTTGATGAGGTAAAGACATAAAGACAACTTTGTCGTAGACTTTGGTCGCTAAAGAAATAAAGACCTTGTGGCTATTGTGAATGTCATCTTATTTAAGTGTATAAAAAAAAAAAAAAAGATGGTGTTTTTTTTATTTTTTATATTGTTATTTACATGTATGTTGGCTTGTGTTTCTTTCAGCTGGGACTTCCGCTGTCATGCTTGTGTCGGGTGCCTTGTAACACAATGTTTGGATCTCAGCATCAAATGGTAACTTCTAGTTAATGATCTGTTCATTTAATGTCAAGTGGGCGGGGTCTAAACTGGCAAACTTGCTTGTGATAAGACATTGATCCATAGAAACATGTGGCCATTAACAATCATGTTGGTAGCCATATGTATATATTTTGCGCACATGGTTGTGGTCTTAAAAGGACTGTACATTAATATACACAATCCAGGGGATAGCATACAGGGCAGCTGTCCCAAAAGTCACACTGATCACTCAATCCCTTAGGGAATACGTTTAGGGTATGCGAAGACCCTATCAGAATTTTCTTTTTATCCTATAGAATGTCTCACATCTCCATTAAGGTACTGGAGTAAATGTAGGAGGGTTAAAGCTTTTAACAAACAAGAAAACCGAATAACAATGGCAACAGCAAAACCTTGTACACTGCACCGATCTAATGGGATCTAAAATACAACTTATTTCATTGTGGTATACAAGATGCAGGTCTGTACGGTTCATCCCATTTCTGAACTATTCGTGGATTTTGCAGATCCCTATAATGTGTCAGGAATGTGTCCTGTGACCTTACAGGGCTGGTTATGCTCTTCTGTACAGACCTGCAACCCAAGATCTTGAACAGCTGGCCAAACATGATGAGCAGAATGAATGGTTCTCCTATTGCTTGACCTTAGCTGGGATCAAGCTGCGGAATCTGGTTCTGCTTATCTATGTTGAGTCTCCGTTTACTTAAAATCCACAGCCTACATTTGGCATGATAACCCAGGGATACTTACTGATAGATCCAGGCAGCGTGACTGTTATCATTTTGTTATATTTGTTATCCATGGCCTCCTTACTTCTACAATCAACTTTTAAAATTATGCTAATGAACCTCAGGGGTGTTACTGGAGCCCCACCTGGCTAGTACATTGTCTTACCTCCCCCCCCCCCTCCTGCTCCCTCTGTCTTCTGTTAACTTACACATTGGAAGGGGGGAGAGTGTGTTTTCAGTGTGAAGCTACAGCATGGAGGGGCTCCGCAGCCCTTCAAGCTCATTAGCATAATTTAAAAAGTTGATTTTTAAAAGGAAACGTTTTATAGTTTGGTTGCTTTGGTTGAAAGTGCGAAATTATTTCATTTATGTCAATTCTTATCTGTCTGGGTTTTTTTTTTTTTTTTTTTTTTTTTAGGATGTGGCATCTTTGGACCGTATTTTGAAAGAGGACATTAAGTTGGGAAAGTCACCTCTGCTATTGGTGGCAAATGCTGGTATGTTAAAGACCTCTCACCAGTGAACAAAATGGCTGTCATAAATAAAGCTGGTCATTCATACAAATTTTGGATCAGTTCACAGTTCTTGGTTATTTCATCTAGTATTTTGAGCCAAAACCAGTCTCTGTTTTGTCCATTAACTGGTGCAAAAAAAGGGAGATGTTAACTGGCCCTAATTCTGCATTGTTATGGTGAAACTGTGAATGGCTCTTCAGTCAATTGTGAAAAATGGTGCAGAATTAGAAAAACATGGTTACTTCATTCCAGAAACAGTGCTACGCCTGTCCATAGGTCATGTGTGGGACTGCACCCTAGTTCCACTAAAGTGAATGAGGCCTGTACACCACACACAGCCTATGGCAGGAGTACTGCTGGTTTCTGGTAAGAAAGGGCAGTGATAGTTTTCTTATTCTGGCAGTGAATCCATTATTTCACCTTTAAATTAATAAAATACTTCACTACACTTTATTTTCAATCCTTTGCATTTGTAGGTACCCCTGCTGCGGGACACACGGACAAACTAGCAAGACTAAAGGAGTTGTGTGATGAAAATAATATGTGGCTGCATGTAGAGGGGTAGGTGTATATTTATTTCGTTTTTATCCAGTGGGATTGTCAAAGAAAACCTAAGAGATCGATAAAATGTTATTTTTTCATTTAAAAAAAAATGTTCAAACTGCTTCGACCTTGGTTAAAGGTCCTCCTTACATGCCCCATATGGAATAGAGCAAGGGAGTGCATGCACTTGTACCTTACAGGGGTTTTCCCACAAAGCAGGCCCTAGGGTAGGGCCTAAATTGCTCAGCGGTGGGGGCCTTAGTGATGAGACCCCCACAGATCATGAGAATGGTTGTCGGAGGTACCACCATCGGACCCATTGTCGCTCCCCAAGATGAGCAGAGCAGGCAACAACACATGTCAGTTCTGCTCCATTCATCTCTATGGAGCTGACAGAGATTGCTGGTGGGGTGCTTGGCAATCTCCGTCAGCGCCATAGAGGTGAATAGAGCAGAACAGACATGTGCGGCCGCCTGCTCGCTCATCTCGGGGAGCAACAAGGGGTCTGCGAGAGGGTCATTGGACCACCATTCTCGTGATCTGCGGGGGTCTCATCATTGAGACCCCCACCGATCAGCAATGTGGATAATATTTCTGAAAAAAAGATTTTGGCTCCTAAGAAGTCTTATTTTAGAGGAATATTCAGGTGGATTGGGGATAACTTGCTGTCACCAGCAATATGATATGCAAAACAACAACACATTTTGATGAGAATTTGTTATACGCGTGGTACAAAATTGTTATCAATGTCCATAAATTGCTATGGAGAGGTTATAGATGTGTTGTCATGAGATTAGTGGAGGACAACGGCTCCAAGCTTCTGGCCAGCAGGGGGGGGGGGGGCTGCATGAACTTGTGACTGGTGTATGCAGCTCTCTATGGACTTCGAGAAATTGTGTGAATTCTTATTAAAGTCTATGGAGCAGTGACCCCTTTTCCGCAGTTTTAAGATGGAATAGCAAAAGGTTCCTTACAAAAACAAAATCACTTGCTGCAAAATCCATGAAATATTTACTAAGAAAATCTTACAGTCTGGCTAGAAGAAAGCCATCAATATTTAATAACCCTATTTTCTTCTCTTTGCAGAGTAAATTTGGCAATGTTGGCTTTAGGTCATGTCAGCTCTTCAGTGCTGGTAAGTTCTTCTATAGCCTAAAGGGAACCTTTCAGTTAAACTGACCCACACTAACTAATTCATCTTCGACAATTGTTATTATACAACAGCACAACCATCTCTATGTACCCTATTTCTAAGTACATACTAGTGTGTTTTTGTATGTCTTTTTTTTATAATGAAATAAATTGAAGATTTTAGAATATACTTTTTTTGCTGGTACCAATGGATCAATTTTTCCTTTCCACAATCATCTGTATATATTGCTCCTTCCCATCCCTATGTTGTTCCTCTATTAAGGAACTGAGTGATCCCGTTCGTCTGAGACACTATGCAGTTGGGGGACACGCCTTATTGACACGGGATGTAGTAACACAGTTTATGTACACGTTTCCCTGAGCAATAATGGAACCAACACTGAATAGTTAAATAAAATATCACCTTAAAGGGGTTCATTCATAATTTGGGCCTCAAGATGATCAGGTCATAGCAATACATTTTAGCAGCCCATGTAGGAGTAATGTAATTTTGCAGGGTAACTAGTCAGCTGATGTAAGAAGAGGATGAGTCTGACAAAATGACTGGATGTTATTATTTTAATTATTGTAATTTATGAAAAGTTTCAATATAATTTACACAATGATTTTAACATTCTCTTCCCCTTTTTTATGCACCAGGCTGCAACAAAGTGCGACAGTATGACCTTGACCCTAGGACCATGGTTGGGCCTTCCAGCCGTCCCTGCTGTTACACTGTACCGTCATGAAGACCCCGCCTTGGTAAGATCATTATGGAATATGCACATACATAGAATATAACACATTATTTTACTTTTTCATATATTACCTACTTTGTCTTTCTGTTGTGCCTTTAGACGATTATGTGCAGAGATCACTACAATGTAACTTATTATATTAGAGCTATAGATGTAATGTTTTGTTTCTGGTTTTGGATTGTATTATAGTTGCTGTTTTTAATCATTGCTTTGTCTTGTGGTCTATTTTTAGTCTCTTGCTGCCGGGCTCACAACAAGCCAGCCAGTGGAGAAGCTGCGGGCTCTGCCTCTTTGGCTTTCTCTGCAGTATCTTGGCCACAATGGGATTGTTGAGCGGATAAAACATGCATCTCAGCTGGTACGTACGTTGTCACTTCTCACGTGCTTAAAGGGGTTTTGCCAGCTTAGAAAGCTATCTTCTATCCAAAGTATAGGGGACTACAAAGTGATTGGTGTGTGACCACCAGTGATTTGGGAACGGCAGTCCCTTTCTGGTGGTCTTATCTCCGGCTCTCTCTTTGACAGTGTGTGGGAGCGCCAGAGATGGCCAAGAGATTTTATCTGCAATCTCCAACTGTTCCCACAGAATTTAATGGAGCAGCAGGAAAAGCATGGCAGAGGTTGGGCATTGCGGAGCACATCACTTGGCTATCTCCAGCACGCCCATTCACCGTCATTGAGAGTGCCAGAGATAGCAGACAATTTCCAACACTCCCACTCCATTCAACAGATTGCTTCCATTCTCATGATCACTTGTGGATAAGGGATCATTTCCTTAGTACGACCTTTAAGACAGTTGTTTTTTTTTTGTTTTTTTGTTTTTTTTTAGTAGAAGGCCCCAAACGCTTGTCTCAAAAATAATGTAGCTAGAAATGCAAATAGATGCTAATGAACAGAAGCGCAAAACATGTAGAAGACATTACAGTGAGAAATCTGATCCAACTCCTTCCTTGTTCCATGTTGTATTATTGTGAAACGTTATCTTATCAGTTCTCCAGAGTCTAAATTCTCTGTATGGTTTCTTGCGCAGTGAAGAATAGAAAACGTATACTTTTATGAAACAAATACAGGAAGGGAGGGGGCATTGATGTTCCTTGCCTTTGTTATATAATACAGGTTATTGTTATTCACGATCCTAGGGACTCGCTGGCAGTAGGGACGGACTGAGCCTATCTTTGCCTTCATACAGGAGGTGGTATTTAGGTGTATATAAATAGATGCCAGTCCCAAGGTGCCCCTGCAGTGTGGATTGAGTAGCTGGCACTACATATAACTTTTCAGAGTGTTTACCTTACCTTTTCAGACACTGACTTAAAAATTGTATTTCAATTTCGGAAAAAGAGATCTACACATGTCCCATAAATGTAGGTTTCCTCCAATATCAGATCACTGCAGTCTGACTGTAGCCACTGTTATGTATCCCTCCATTCCAATAGTAGTGACTGTGCTTGATATAGCAGCTCAGTCCTGTTTGCTTTATTAACACTAGGCACTAGTAATATCCGGCACGGCCACTATTAACAGTACAGCGCAATGCACACAGGTGCTTATAGTGGGTCCTCGGGCCAATCTGATACACATGTCCTATCCTAAGATTTGGCCATCAGTCTTGGATAAGTCCATTGCAATCCTTGGATCAGAACATAGATTTTCACTTGGCTTCCGTTCACGTGAATAGGTTATAACACGTGCTGTTATAACACATGGACTTACCGGGTCCTGCAAAGCTCCAGCTGCTTATGTCATTCCTATACATGATGATCTCTGATGTTAATCAATCAATCCAGTCGTTTCATCAAATAACAGAAGATGGGAATGTGAAGGTCTTACTTGTCATTGAGGGCCAGTGCCATGAAGTTGTACATCACATGGACGCGGAGATAAAAGCCAGTTCTGTCGTATCAGTTCTGAAGGACGGTGCATGGTTCCGTGCCGCAAGGTCCATCTCATTGTCCTACTTTATTTCTGAGGAAGGTAGATTCAAGGACCGTGAGTCGTTTCTATGGCAACATTTTTGGATGGAAGTGTAAGGTATAGAGCCCCCATGTACTATATGACTTATCATAACCCTTTCAAGTCATGAACAAAGTGTAGTTGGGTCTGTGTTGTCCATTTTATTGGATTTTCCATAACAATAATTACAATACAATTAACAAAACTGTGTATATAATGTTTCCAATGCATTTTAAGAGGCAGAGCATAAAGATGGTGCATGGAAAGGGGGGGGGGGATAGATTTTCTATGTCCATTATTTCTACTACAGGCGGTTCCCTACTTAAGGACACCCGACTTACAGACGACCCATAATTAAATATGGACCCCTCTGCCCACTGTGACCTCTGGTGAAGCTCTCTGGGTGTTACTATAGTCCCAGGCTGCAATGCTCAGCTATAAGGTGTCTGTAATGAGGCTTTATTGATAATCATTGGTCCAATTACAGTAATAAATTTTGAAACTTAAATTGTCACTGGGCAAAAACATTTTTTGTCTGGATATACCATTATAAAATATACAGTTTCGCCCTTCATACAAATTCAACTTAAGAAAAAACCTATGGAACCTATCTTGTATGTAACCCGGGGACTGCCTGTAAAGTGTTTGGTGCTCCAGGCCAGGAAGGGGAGTCTAGTTGAGTTGTTTGTTAGCAGTTTTTGGACTCCTCACCAATTTTTAGCTATAAAGTAATACTGAATGTTGATATAATATTGAGCATTTGACTGGTTTTGTTACTAATCTCAGCCTAAATACAGTAAAATACGACCTGCGTTGGTGGCATATGTGCACTCGTACTTGCTCATATGCACATTTGTTTCTTTTGCAGAGTCAAAGGCTGCTGGAAAATCTAAAGGATTTACCTTCCATCAAAACCTCGGTACAGTATGGGGTGTTGTGTCTGTGTTTTGTTACCAAATCTTCGCATACTCCTGACTCATCTAATATAGTACATGAGCTCTTCTACATATATATTTGTGTGCCTATATGTTAATATTTATGTTCCTATTCATATTAGGTTGAACATGATGGAAACTCTCCAGTAGTTGTATTCAAATTCTTCTATGAAGGTTCCGGATCAGGTTTGTAACCCGTGTATTGTCTATTGAAGCACTGCAATGGCATGTTATGGTTATACCATACACATCATCTTCACAACCAATTGCTAGGATTGGGGGCCGTGCTTGCTGAGCACTGATACTTGATGCACGCCTCTGTACATCTATTACTCACCATCAATGTGGGAAGGTTCACCTGTAATGTACCCATCTTTGCTAGATGTGTTTGCTTTTCCTATATTTATGAGGATGTGTTGTCTTTGTAACCAAAGATTTTTTTTTTTGCTTTATAGATTCCACAGTAAACCTGAGCACTATAGAAAGAGAGAGCGATGCAATGAATCAGTGGGTAAGATGCATTTTTTGCGCTACTGATGGGGGTGGAGAACGGCATCTATACCATGTAGGACAGCATGGCGGCTTAGTGGTTAGCATTACAGCCTTGCAGCGCTGGGGACCTGGGTTCAAGATGTCTGCAAAGAGTTTGTATGTTCTCTCCGTGTTTGCGTGGGTTTCCTCTGGGTCCTCAGGTTTCCTCCCACACTCCCAAAATAGACTAGTAAGTTGGTTAGATTATGGGCCCCACTGGGGACAGGGACTGATTTGGCAAGATTTGTGTTGCGCTGCGTAATATGTGTGCGCTACATAAATAAAGGAATTATTATTATTATGCCCAGCATTGTGTACGTGACACAAAATTTTCTCTTTAGCTCGGAGAACAGCTGGCGGCTCTCATCCCATCTTGTGGTGTGGACATAGTGGAACTGGAGGACGAAGGTCTTTGTGTGCGCTTTAACCCAATGATGACCTCCGCAGGTACGTGGATGTTTCAAGTTTTTTTTTTCCCAGGACCATATGTTAGTATCGGTGTGAATATGATGTGAACAAATTCTATGCAAGCATTAAGAAATATAGAGATTTTCAATATGGAGACTACATAACTGCTCTGGACTATATTCACAGCGTATCCCCAAAGTTACTGATATTGAGTCCTGCTCGATATAACATCAGTTATCCATCCAATCCTAATATCAATCTACAAATCTCTTCTATTATTACAGTCTGCATCCAGTCTTGCTGTGATGTAGTATAGTCGGTATATCCACAACATTGCTCATCAACCTTCCCGGAACAATTTAACCTTCTCTAGATGTTCTTCAAACATTTGCACACAAGGAAGCTGGCAGATGAACAAAGCATGGGTCACTGTGACTTACTGAACGCTAACAATACTGATGGATATGTACAGCTGAGGCAACACAGGTGCAACTCTGTGACACGGCCGGAAATGCCAGCGCCTGCAGTATATTACACTGGTTACAGGGATAGTCTAACACCCTATGTGTTTACTAGTCCTAGGTACAGCAACCCAAGACATCGATCAGCTGGTGGAATGTGTGAAGGTGAAGATCCCCATTATCCAAAACACTCTGCAGCTTAAAGAAGAGTTCCGACTGGAGGTGGAAAGAGTAGCTGGTCTGTCGTATGTTGTAGATTACAGCTGGGCAGGACTTGGTGTGCTAAGGTATTGATTATTTTTACCTTTTTGGCCTGTTTCCCCTCCCTCGTGATTATTTTGACAGGTGGGCGATACCGTTCCTTTTCTCCACAGGGTGCGGACCTACACAGTCTAGTATCAACGTCACTGACTGGACAGTGTCTGGTTGTAGGTACGCACCCCCACTAGTGTGTCTACATGTCAATTTAGCAATATATTATTGTAAGGAGAGATGATTGAGGAAGGCCACAGCATAGTCGTATGATAAAGATATCCACAAACGTTACATTGAAAGGCAGGAATATGTGCTATACAAAGCCTCTGTAATAATAAGTTTGAGAGATGTGTATAGGTTACAGGAAGAGGGGTATAAAACGTTCATTTATTCACCCTATACCGCACACAAGTTTTGTATGGACAGGACTGCTGACAGATTCCCTTTAATAAGAGAAGGGAATCTGTCAGCAGTTTATACATTGTAAACCTGCGGACAGATATTTTCACTGGAGATCTGTTTAACCATAACTGTGTGTGAAAATGCATTAATATTCCAAGATTGCAGCTGAACTTGGAGAGCTCACAGCAGTACCAGCCTTCTGGCTATATATTACTGCAGAAGCGCTGTGCTTTGAGACCTCACACACCTCAAGTCCACATACAACTGGGGACTATGCATGTTTCACAGTCCTGTTGCTACTAACAACACACAAAGGTATGGTTACACAGATCTCCAAGGCCTATGTCTAACGCTGACTGTAGCTTTGTATGGCCAAAACTGCTAGTAGACTCCCATGGATCCCTCAGCAGCACATACCCTGCTCGTTGATATTCTCCACTCAAAAATGAGAACATTGTCAAACTAAGGATTATAGCGCTGGGCAGCACAATAGACGGGTACCCCTTGCTGGATTACTGTTTTCCTCTTTCCTGGTTAGTACATAATTTTCACCTCTTTGTTTCCCCCCTCCAGGTATGAACATATAAGCGAGGAAGTGGATCTCGGCAAACGAGAAGCAGAACTTGAAAAGATTAATGCGCTGCTGCTGAAGAAGCTAAATGAATTGGAGTCGGATCTCTGCTTCTCTTCCGGTATTGATTATATGTCTTTTGTGTAGAAACTAGTGTGTTTGTTTTCCCAAAATAGCATGCCATTAATTTTCCCCATTACATTAACCCAGTATTTCCCAGCTAGAGCCACTAAAAGACTGTAATAAATCATTAAACGATTTCCTGTCTTTGCAGATGGTTTGAACATGTCATTGGTACATAGGTGGGGGTTGTGAGCTGGCTATTCTTGCACTAAACCATTGTTACTTCAGAAATGTATCTGTCATAGCCGTCATTAGTCTGGTATAGCTAGAAGCCATGATGATAGAGCTATTGGCTCTTTCGGCTGAAAGCTATTCCTCCACCCATCCCCTTGCACACGCACACTCAGCCCAACTGACCCTGCACATGGGTGTGTGCAGTAAACTGTAGGTGGACACCTCATTCTACCACCAAACAAAAGGAGCATGTGAAAATCAACATGCCTGATCCTTCCGATCCCCAACATCTGTGGGTGAGAACTATGAATCTGACCAGCACCTTCAGATATAGCCAAGGTTGTTTACCTTCTTAGATCTCATGTGGGCGAATATACATCCAGGTGCAGCAGAGGGGAGGGGTGAGCACTCCTCACCCCTCAACCTCTACATAGAAAGCCAAGCGGTTATGGTGCGGTGAGACAATGGGGCAAATTTACTTACCCGGTCCATTCGCGTTCCAGCGGCGGCTTCTCCGCTCTGGATTCGGGTCCGGCCGGGATTTAATAAGGTAGTTCTTCCGCCGCCCACCAGGTGGCGCTGCTGCGCTGAAAGTAAACTCATCGCGCCGGAATGCACCGAGCTGGACCAGGTGAAGGTAAGCGGTCCTTATGCGACACATTTTCGGTTTTTAAATGCGGCGGTTTTTCCGAATACGTCGGGTTTTCGTTCGGCCACGCCCCCCGATTTCCGTCGCGCGCATGCCAGCGCCGATGCGCCACAATCCGATCGCGTGCGCCAAAATCCCGGGGCAATTTAAGTACAAGCGGCGCAAAACGGAAATATTCGGGTAACACGTCGGGAAAACGCGAATCGGGCCCTTAATAAATGACCCCCAATGTGTTGTCACTGTGACACTGCATTGTGACCGGGTGCAGTAGACTTCTATTGGGGGGGCCTGGATTGGATCACAGGCCCCCCATAAGTTTGTGTGACTGAGGCCTTACTGTCCTCAACAAAGGACATCTGTAGTCTGAGATAGATGAGTTATAAAGCATCTGCTGCCAGATAAGTACACAGGAATATACTAGTTTTTATTTTATACGTTGCCTAACAAGTCGTGGCTGGAGCAGTACTGTCCATATAAAGAAAACCATATAGACTCCCATTATACTAATGTGTCCTATTGGTTACAGGTCCAGAGTTTGGAGCTGAAAAACACTGTATTTATATCGGAGTCGCAACAGAAGACTTGGATGTCTCCGAACTGGTGGAAACCATTGCAGTCATGGGCCGAGAGATTGAAGAAAACTCAAGGGTATAAACACAGAATGAAATATTTGTCCAGTTTACCCATAACATAGTATTATAGCAGATAGTGGAGATATGACAAGCGATGTAACGACTGCTTGACCCTCCTTTCCAAGAACCAGGTTGGGAATGACAGTGTCTCATGTATAATAATTTATTTATATTGGGACCTTTAGTAGGATGTTGGATATTGCTTATTTCTGTGATAACCATGTGCATATCAGGTTTTTGGCTCATCTTCAAGTGTGAACTTTAGGGTGCATTGCCACGTTCAGTTTTTTAGATGCCGTATTTGAAGCCACAAACAGGTGTGGATCCTGGTTTGGGCATCAAAAACTGCATCTGAACATGTGAACGAACCCATGCAGTCACACACAAGTTTTTCAGATGGAGTTTTTGATGCCCAAACCAGGAATGGAGTAAAAGTAGGAGCAACATCTTTCAATTATTTGTCTCAACCCATTATCACCCGCAACGGTTTTAGGCTCCAAAAACTGCATCTGAAAAACTGAAGGTGTTGTTGCAACCCCAGGTTCAGCATCCTCCGTTCAGCTGTTCTACCTAACACGGACATGTTGCTTGATGGGCTGAAGATCAGCCCATCAGGCAGCTTTATGCCACTAGCAACTAAGCATGGCTGTGTGTGTCCACTAGGTGCCCACGTGGCCAATTGCAGACATGACTAGTTGCTTGGGATGCCTGGGTAGGTGGAGCTGCCGAATGGAGGATTGAAATTGTAAAGTGTTATTTTTTGCATCGCCGCTAGAGATGAGGGACCCAATCTTTACGTGGACAACCCCTTAAATGTCTTAAAGTTATAATAGTTATAAAAGGCCCTGATCAGAGGAGATCCAGCAATGAGCATTCCTACCAAAGTAAGTTTACATAGGTCGATCTTGATATTAACCCTTCTGCAGATTCCTTCCTGGGATCTGTTTGTAGCTTATCTCTATGGATAGAGAGCAGAACTATTTTGGATACATGATCTGATAAATACTCTGTATTCATTCACATAAATTGGATTTCTCTGTGCAGCTCCTTGAGAATATGACTGAAGTAGTCAGGAAAGGTATTCTGGAGGCCGAGGAGCAGCTGCAGAAGGCCAATGAGGAGCGGCTTTTAGAGGAGGTAAGATGAAGCTCATTGTATTGAAGGGCCTCTGGTACTACAATGTATTTTCTCAAATGGCTCACACCAATGACCTTTTGCTGGACGCTTTGTTGTGTGCAGGGAGTCTTACGGCAGATCCCTCTAGTTGGATCAGTTCTTAACTGGCTTTCTCCTGTTCAAGCGACACCAAAGGGAAGAACATTCAACTTAACAGCAGGTAAGATCATGATGGTTTTTACTAGCTTTGTCTTTGTGGTCCTCTCCAATTTCTAGAGCACCTGTCACTAAAGTAAGTGGCTCCTAGCGCTACCCCATTTTTAGCAGTGATAAACTGCTAGCTTTATCGGAACCCTCAGATAACGCTAGCAGATATTGCTGCGCAGTGCAACAGGAACGCCTGACCACGCTCAAAGCGGTCCGGCGTATTCATGAGGGGCGGCCTATGGAGTGGGAGGGGTGGTCCGGGGAAGAAGCAGTGCCTATTGTACTGCGTGGCACTGTCTGCTAGCTTCATTGGAGGGTTCCGATAAAGATAGCAGTTTATCACTGATAAAAATGGGGTAGAGCTAGGAGCTGCTGACTTTGGTAAGTAGCTCCTTGTGCCTTTTTATGGGTGACAGCTCCTCTTTAACCCCTTCCTGACGCACGCCATACTAGTACGGCGCGCGCCGGGTCCCGGTGCATGGAGAGGGCTCGTGGGCCGAGCCCTCTCCATAGCCGGTAAGTCTTTGCTGCATATTGCAGCAAAGGCTTACCGGTAACACCCGCGATCGCTGCTAGAACCGATGGCGGGCGGCTTCAAAAAGATGGCGCCATGTTGTCGCGGATCATCGCTCCCCGATGACGTCACGGGGAGCAGTGATCTGTTGCCATGGTAGCCTCGGGTGTTCCGAATACCCGAGGCTACTTCGTTTTAACCCATGCATTACAATGTGCTAATTGCACATTGTAATGAATGGGGAGTAAGATCCACATATACTGCCATACAGTAGTATGGCAGTATATGATAGGATGAATCAGAGTACCTAGGGTTAGAGTACCCTAGGGAGTCTGAAAAATAGTAAAAGTAAAAATAAAAAAAAGTTTAAAAAAAAGAAATTATAATAAAAAAAACCTAAAAATTCAAATCACCCCCCTTTCCCTAGAACTGATATAAAAATAAACAGTAAAAATTATAAACACATTAGGTATCGCCGCATCCGAAAATGCCAGATCTATCGAAATATAATAACGGTTTTTCACTGCGTTTAACCCCGTAACGGAAAATAGCGTCCAAAGCCGAAAATGGCATTTTTTTGCCATTTTGAAAAATATAAAAAAATTTATAAAAAGTGATCAAAAGGTCACACAGTCCCAAAAATTATAGCAATGGAAACTCCATCAAAATTCGCAAAAAATGACACTACCCACAGCTCCGTACACCAAAGTATGAAAAAGTTATTGGCCCCAGAAGATGGCAAAATAAAAAAAAAATTTGTACAGGAGGTTTTATTTTTTTTAAATGTATGAAAACATTATAAAACCTATACAAATTCGGTATCCCTGTAATCGTACTGACCCAAAGAATAAAGTAGACCTGTCATTTTGGAGGCAGAGTGAAAGCTGTAAAATCCAAGCCCAGAAGCAAACGTCACAAATGTGTTTTTTCACCATATTCACTGCATTTGGATTTTTTTTTCCCGCTTCCCAGTGCACGCCATGGAATATTAAATTCCGTCACTATGAAGTGCAATTTGTTACGCAGAAAATAAGCCATAACAGAGCTCTTTATGTGGAAAAATAAAAAAGTTATAGATTTTTGAAGTTGATGAGTGAAAAATGGAAGTGAAAAAACTAAAAAAGGCCAAGTCGTTAAGGGGTTATGGCAGTGGATTTTGATCATGTATGTAAAGTGAACCTAGAACACTGGAACTGTAGAAAATTCTAAAGCAGGAGGAGCTATCTACAGGCTGCTTGTTATAGAGCAGGAGAGACTGACCAAATTATTAGTAAATTTATTTTAGTTTTATTTATCTTTTTATATCTCTGTCCATTCTTCATCCTATAGTTAGACATTTTACCATCACTAACCTCCTCCATGATTTTTAATGTGACTGGTTCCTTTACATGTGTTATTTTCTGTAGTATTGTGTCACTATTTATGTGTATAACGCCTCTCACTGATAGAAGCAGAGAAGTGACACTTTATAGCAGTGATGGCGAACCTTTTTGAGACCGAGTGCTCAAACTACAAACAAACCCACTTATAAAAATAGAAAGTGCCAAAGTGGCAATTTAAGCATTAACATGTTACTACCTGTTTTGTCACGGTTTTTAATTTAATTGGCTTCCTAAAGGACACCAATGCAGTTGAAATAAAGAGGATAAATTCAGATTATCCTTCCAGGGTACCTTGTAGAGAAAGAATTGCGGTGCCCATAGCAGGAGTTCCAATAATAACATAGCCTTGTCTGCACCTCCTTGCTCCTCCTGTAGTCCTGGGCAGCTAACTATGTGTAGCTTTAAAATAGCCCTGATCACAGCAAATCCTGGGTGGCCAGGGACTGCAGGAGGAGGCTTTGAGTCCTGTCTGGAAACTCTGTGCAGGGGTGATGGCCTGGGTGCCCACAGAGATTGCTCCGAGTGCCACCTCTGGCACCCGTGCCATAGGTTCGCCACCACTGCCTTATGGTTTATAGACAATACTGCTTATATTATGGTGTAACTGAATAAGACACACATGGCAAATGATAGTGACCAAACTCCTGGTCTCTGATTCCACAAACATGTAAGTGTGATCATGTGATGTGCCACAAGATACTAAAAGTAGTCTCCCATCCTGTCTATATGATGATAGTATAGATATTTGTCTTTTCCTCTGGAAGGAACTTTATTTCAAATATAACCCGTTGGTTTTCTTTCTCTCTAGGATCATTAGAATCAACGGAAACCACGTATGTGTCTAAGGCGCAAGTTACCGGGACAAGTCCTCCCCCGACTCCTACCCTGGGACATGCAAAGAGGCACCCAGGTACCACGCCGTGATGTTTCTTCCCTAATGTAGTGTCCTGGTATTAAACAAGAGTATGCGGTTATAAAGAAACAACATCTTAAAAGGAAGTCCTCAAAGGGAACCTGTCAGCAGAGATTAACCTTACTAGCTACAATCCGTATGATGTGAAGCAGAATAACACCTTCCAGATCATGTCTCTTTCATGGCCCAGTGTGATGGCATCGTCATTAAGAAAATCTGCTTTGAAATGTGATATAAATTGGTTATATAAAGTCACAGAGACTTTAGTACTGAAGTCCAGCTCTCCCCACTTCAGAACACCCCCCTTTACTATTATTGATGCCCTTACATCCTAGGACATTACTGATTGTCTCTTCTGAAGTCTGATGAATGATGTCAGTCCCTATAGAGAGGGTGCTCTGAGGTGGGAGAACTCTCTGCTTCTGTGATTTTTATACATACGAATTACATCTCCCTTCAGAGATGGTTTTCTGGATGATACCTCCAGACATGAAAGAAACATGACCTGGAAGGGGTAAAGCTGCTTTGAAAAATACAGGTAGTGGTTTATTAGATCAATTTCTACTGACAGGTTCCGTTTAACGGCTCGTGCTGGTTTAGGTTTCTCAAACCCCTCTCTAGAATAGAGCCATCGCACAAAACCCCTGCAAATAATTGGTGGGGCATGTAATACAAGAGTAGGAACCATGCTCCAATGTTGTTAAAGTGCAAAGGACATGTCAAGTGCTTAAAGAGAACCTGTCAGGGCGATTTGGGACTCTATAATGACCTGTGAGATGGTTTAGAGTCCCAAATAGCAGTCCCTCTGTGCCTGCTATCAAAAACAACCTTTATAGTTACCTGGAAATGCGTCTGATGAGGCACGTCAGACCCATGTCTGCAGCTTCCTGCACCTTAATTCAATGAAGCCGGAGTAGTCCACCACAGCTTCATGGCACAAGCGTCATGCGCACGGTGTGACTGCGCAGATGCGAGGTGAGTATAAAGACCGAGTGGACACTAAGGGACTTGCTAAGGGCGATTTGAGCCCCGTATTAGGGTACATTATTGTATTACCTTGGCGTGAGATGGTTTCCTTATGCACAGTCATATTATACAAAGTGCAGTCTACCGATATGTGATAGTATATGACGGGACATTCACGACTGCTGGAGTATAACTTAGATGCCGTTTGTTCTTGTGGCTTCAGGTCAAAGGTTGTTCAAAAGACTGTCCAGAAATTCTGACGCCATGAGTGAGACCAGCTCAATAAGTCACCTGGAAGAAGTGGAGAATCTGGAGGCAGCTCCTACTCCAGAACCACAGCCGTCCATCCCCACCGATTTGTCTACCCCATCTGTGGAGTCTCACAGCGAGGAATCCCATGAGGCCGAGGCGCTGGACACCAATACAGTGGAGTCTGAGAGTCTGAGATAAAGGCGAGCGGTCAGCACTCGGCCCCACGTGAACTTTTTCTAGATCTAACTGACTTCAAATGTGAACAGTGCCATGCAATCCTACAGTAGCGATACTGTACTAAATTATTAACCTGTCTGCACAAAATAATTCAATTAAAACAAAAGCTTTTTTTTTTTCTCAGTAGGGGGAGGTCATCGTCATAAACTACTATTTTTACCAATGGTAACTTGAGTTTACTGCACTTCTTGTAATTTCGAGAGTTCGATTTTATAATCAAGCCTTTTATTTTCTAATGATTTTTAGTTTTGTGGTGTTTTTTTGTTTTTAATGTTTTGTTTCTTTAATGAAACCCTCTAAACGTAGGTAGAAGAAACTCCTCTTCCCCGTAGATGTTTACACGACGACTCGTTCTGGGCTCTGCACATTGCCTTCTCAGGCCTGCTATTTGCACAGTCAGTGTATTGTGAATGAATGATTCAGCTGTAAAGACGGTTCTTTGAGTTTTTCCGGCTCTTTTTAAAACGTAAATTTACCTTACATAATGAAAAGGGGAAAAAAGGACCATGAAGTTACCATGTCCGTGTATCTCACCGGATGATGAGTGCAGGCTTTTAGATGACACGGCAGCTTGTTTCCCTCAGTCTGGGATTTGGAACATCCGGATTGTTGCCCTGCGCCCCGGGACGCTGTCCCTCCCACTATAAAGCCTCTTTCCTATTGCTGTGTCACAGGAGAGACTCTTGGTGATAGTTTTGTTTCTTGGCACAATCCTGTAGAGTGCGACTTTATGCAGGTTTAATGCCTAACACCCCAATGTATAACTCATAGGTATTTATCTGCATGTTCGCTGACTACTTAATTTCAGCGCAGAGAGGAAAATGAAATCCTACCTATACCCGCCCTTTATCTGCAGAAATAACGTGTCAGCCATAGGAGAATCCTGGTGTGTGACAGAGGGCACCTACACGGCAGATTCTTGGCTCCTCCTTCTGTGCCCACCCAGCTATACGGGACACGCAGGAGAGGAGTAGAGGTGAGCACTGCGCACCCCTCTCCATAGAGATACACGGTGCACAGCCATGCGCACATGGAAAGATGGAACATGTTGTCTTTTCCCCGTGTACAGCCGCTGGGAGCTTATTACCGTACATACATGCTGTTGTATATACGTCCCCATGACTGTCGTATGAATGTAGCCTTAGGATGGATTGACATGGTCCAGCACTACTGCTGGGGACTGAATTCCTTCAATTGCATATACGAGGAAAAAAAACTCTGTGCGTATTATTAATACGAGATGCACAGAGTACAGAGAGATCAGTCTGTGACAACACACATGATCACCGACCATGTGTATCCAGCCATAGGGCTGTGTATAGCCCCTGTATACGGGATAATCCCACTGTACACAGTGTACTGAACAGGGTTCCCTGCATTATATAGAATCTAATATATTCCCTCGGCCGGCAGATGGAACATCCCTGCATTATATTTCTGCTGTGTGTGCGGCTCTTAAGCTTGTGCTACCATACATAAGGTCTACACAGGTTAGTCTAAGGCTACCTGCACATGAAAGTGTAAAATTGGGGTCTGCAAATAATGGACCTGTGTGTGATCTCCGCTACTCCTATGTATTAAAGTCTAGTTATTATATGTACAGTGCCCAGTGATAAATGAACTCTTCCCCCTCCATAGCCTTGCTTGGTTTCCCTATGATTTGTTATCCTAGTTGATCTGCCATTATTTATGAAGAAAGTGCACTATAACAAGGCCTAAGACTAGGATTGCAGCCCATAGGTCCCCGTTCAGACTGTACACACGGCATGCCAGTATATTGTAATGCACTGCAATACAGCTGAATACACATACAATGTAATGTAGAGAGCTGAGCACCCGTCACACATATGCAGGACATCACACATATGCATCGGGCTGTAGCTCGTGATGGGGTATTATACATCGGTGATATTTTCTTTCATTTCTTATATTCACATATTTGCACTTCTACCTAAACTGTAAGTGGATTGTTCTTGAATACATTGCTAGGACTCTAGAGGTGACAAGATATCACTATGGACTATGAAGGAGAAATTCGGACCCCTCCGCCTGTCCTGACTCTATCGCTCCAATGCAGCCGATAGTATCAATGCTTCTATGGTAAAAGACAGGACTTTGGTAACTTATAAGGGTCCCAGATGGAGCTTTCCTGAAACAGCGCCACCCTTTTCTGAATGACTATGTGTGGTATTGCAGCTTGGGCTCAGTGAGCTGCTGCAGAATCCTCTCACAAGTAAAACCAGCATTGTATAGGGCACTTTGTGTTTCCCAGTGATATTACAATAAATATCATTTCTACCCTTATAATGGATTTTTGGGCACTGCTTTTACCCAATTTCATCTTCCTGTACCGCCCATCACTACCCACTATTACACATTGATTGACTTCTTGGGTAGAAATGAGGAGTATAAAGAAGGAAATGGTAGTAATAGACGCGACCCCATCCCCAATGTATGTGTATACACAGAACAGGGGCCCTTCACAATACTGGTGTTACTTGTGGGGTGATTTAACCCTTCAATACCTGAGCTCCTGGCTACATTCCCCCTGACATAATGCAGATGTGTGACTCTCGTTGGTTCCTGTAGGTTAGGTTTGTATCGGGAGGCCATGCTGAGCGCATCCTCCATACAGTCAAGTCTTCCTTCTACTTTTACTGTTCTCTGGTGCAATGAAGTCTACAATAAATTTTCCTTCTGGGACATGGGGAGGGGTAAAATTTCAGTCTGTAAAATAAAAATAAAAAAATACTAATTTTTACTGTTTTTATAAATATGAGATTGTGGATTATGGTTTACTTATGTTTGTTGGATTACAGCTGTGTATGCTTAATGTTATAATAAAGTCCAGATTATATCTGTGGGATATCACAGAGAACTACTCCATGGAGCGGCTCCTTTCATATTTCTTGGCTCATCACCTGGATCAGCTCCACACCAAGAAAGATGCTAGTTGCTTTTGCTTTTTACTTTGTAGGAAAAGTCACAGTGGGGCACATTTACTAAAACCAGTAAACCACTATGTGCAGTTTGCCTGTGTAGTGTGCAGGGGGCGCCAGATTCATAAAATGTGGCACAAGTTCTTTGTAAATCTAGTGCCCCTGCACTGCTCCGACGGAGTGCAGTTTTTTTCGGGTGCACCTTTAAGTAGCACATGTGACACATTTCCGAGGGACTTTGCATGCTACATGTGGCGCCTGGTCTGGCTGATCAACAACTCTCATTTCAGTGCAGAATTTTGTGTATCAAAGCACAAAGACTATTAATTGTGTCAGGGGAGCAGTCATTAAGTTACATCTTCTACAGAATAGTCCTTAGTTGATGAGATACCCCATTGTGGTACATGTAAGACGCTATCGAAAGTTGGCTCCTGCTCTATAACATGTGGCTTGCAGATCAGACACTATGTACAATCTGTTCAGCACCTCCTGCTATATAACATGCTGCCTTCAGATGGGACACTATGTACAATCTGCTCCACTCCTCCAGAGGGAACTGTACAAGAAGCAGCTCTATAATATTGCATATTTGCAATGCAGCTGTAATGGGCTCCCTGGTGACACATTCCCTTTAAAGGGAACCTGTCAGCAGTTTATAGCCAATATCATGTTGCTTTAAAAAATCAGCATGGCACAAATTAGTTCTGTAAAGGTAGGGAAAAGTCAAGCTTTCCCTTTCTAAAAACATCCTTGCTGCTGTGATTGACATCCCTCTGATTAAGGATGTCACTACACCGGTTCTTATGAAGCAGGGGGGGGGGGGGTTGCTTGACTTCGGTACGGAGCTTTCTGCCTCCAGGTCTTTATGTGGCTAATTTGCATATAACTTACATATAACATAACCTGGGAAGTTTTCATCTGCATAATATGCTTCATGAGTTTCTGATGACAGGTTCCCTTTAATGTATAGATACATATCCGGAATCCTTTTAAATTTCTCTTTTTACATCCCAAGTGAATAAAAGGTTAACATAACACATAAAGCAGCTTTACAACTGGACAATAAATAATTTTTGCACAAAATAGAGCAGTTGTATAACAAATGGAGCATCACCCCGTCATGTATTCAGGATTTCCTTAATAACAGATGGTCCCAGATCACGGCCTGTTGGCAGGACAGTATTTAAGAAATTACACAGTGTCCCAAATTCTCAGCAACAATCCATCCCAAACAACCCAATGCTATGACTACGGGCGCTTATATAGTCCTCTGCCCAAAATGCCCCAGGTTATGTATGGTGCTGCCATGTGTTCTTTTTAAACGGAATAATAAGGATGAAGTTTAAAAAAAAAAAAAAAACACGTCAGATGGATGTAAGAGATTTTAAAGAAAATCTACCATCAAAATCCATCATGATAAACCAGTGACACTTATTCATAGGTCCAGACACCGTGATTGTAGTAATTTTCTTATATCTGTTATCCTCCTTCCTTCTAGAAGCAACTTTTAAAATTATGTTAATGAGCACAAAGGCCACGTTACCAGAGCCCCTCCATGCTGCAGCTTCACAGGCTGTTACACTGTGCAGGAGCACTTCTTATGCCTGATGTAATTTCTCTGCAGCAGAGAAATTTGCAGCATACAGCTTGAGGGGGAAGTGCTCCTGCACAGTGTAACAGCCTGTAAAGCTGCAGCACAGATGGGCTCGGTTAACGGCTCCCACAGCCTGTCAGGCTCATTTGCACAATTTTAAAAGTTGGATTTGGAAAGAAGAAGCCATGCATAACAAATATTAAAATATTTTGATGGTACAAGGCTGATGACTTCTTTTTTGGTTGGACATACAAGATAAGGAGCGACATTAAGACACAGGAGGAGATCTTGGAAACTTTTTACACAATCCTAAATTGACTTAAACTGTAAAACGAAATAGGAAATACAGTTACCAAGCTGTTTTGGTCATTGTTTTTTTCTTACAACGGATATTGCATAAACATAAAGTACCATGGTCCAAGTCTTTAAGGAGGGGCATGTTTAAACAGATGAAGTATAGGGTGGTCCAAGTTTACCGGAACAGAGCCACTTGCAAAATGATGTGAGCTGCAATACCACAGGCAGCCATAGATAACAGTGGCAGTATTTCCTTTGCAAAAAATATACACTTTTTTTTTTTAACCTATTATCAGTTTATGATCATTTCCCATTGGCCATCAGATTTTTTCTTATAGGAGCGGGGTTTCCCGTTCGGAAATACAGATACTTGAGGAAGTGGATTGTCCTTCAGATACCGTAGTGAAGATTTCATGTGTTGGACGAAATGTGGAGGTTCTGCCTGAGGAGAAGTGGAAAAACACTGCAGAAAAAGAAGGAAAAAAGGAGCAGTGAGCAGAGGATGAGTTGTTCAGGTAGCGCTCTACACGGTTGTAGCTAATAAATGGAGCAGTAAATGGGGTGAATTCCCAATCCTTAGATTAAACCCATAACGGGGTCTTAGAAGGATGACACAGAATCTACTCACCTCAAGGATCTGCTTGTCCTCCTGATTCAGCCAAAAATCAATGTTTGGGAAAGGAAGCCAGGAATAAGGCCCAATGCTTAACTGCTCCGCTTCAGCATCATAAATATTCACCATCTAAGACCAAGACAAATGTCATCTCTCCGCTACAGCAAGATGGCGGCTCCACACAACAACAAACTCTTTCTAGGCATTCAAATTTATTGAATTTATGGTTTATCAGAAAATGTAGTGTAAAATGCTGTAATGTTTCATTACACTGCAAACATCTACTAATCTATAGAACTTGGAATACCCCTTAAATGTCAATTTTTGAGGGTATTTTATCAGAAGTGCCTGAGGTAAAACTGTTCTGGTTGCCAACCAGTCAGAGCTCAGCTTTCATTTTCCCACAACAGTTTATAAAATGAAAGCTGGGCTCTGATTGGTTGCCATGAACAATTAGAACAATTTTACCTCAGAAACTTAAGATAAATCTCCCCCTATATGTGTAATAAATGAATCTAGAAGTAAAGATCTTTATTTGTCCTGCTGTGCTTCAGCTGTGCCCGAATAGTTGATCAGATGGTGGGCTGGGTGGGACCCCTGCCCATCAAATTTTGTTGTCCTATTAAGGATAGGCCTTCATCATAAAATCTGAGACAACCCCCATTTTGTTGGTAATATAATTAACAAAACAATTGATATGATTCCAAGTCATCTTACACGTCCTCCTGTCAGAATGTATGCAGAGCGCAAATCCTCGTCCGGCTGACGGTCCGCAAATGTAGCGTTGAAAATTTCTCCCGTTTTAACATTTACAGCTGTATAAAAAAATTTACTATGATGAGTTATAGCAGGAATCTGACCGGATTTATTAAAATAAGAGGTTTAAAAAAAAAAAAACTGAATTTTGGAACCAATTTATTTTCTAGACTTCTGGGTCTCTGGAAGTGGCTACCTCCCTTCTCCCAATCACAACACATGTACACACAACCAAGCTAAGGAGACTGGGGCACATTTACTAAGGTTCCATCGGACGTATTTCCGGGTTTTCCAAATTTTTGTGTTTTGTCCTGAATTGCCCTGGGTTTTTGGCGCACGCGATCGGATTGTGGCGCATCGGCTCCAGCTTTCATGCGACACAAATCGGGGGTCGTAGTCGTCGGACCACCTGACTGATTCGGACAAACCGCGGAATTTAAAAATGAAATTGTGTCGCAAGATCAGCACTCACATACACTGGGAAGAAGAAGGTGAACTCCGGCGGACCTCAGCGGGGAAGCGGCACATTCAAGAAATCGGGTGCAATCTTAGTGAATCGCGGCAGCTCCGAATCCTCGTCGACATTCCGGATCGGCAGCATCAACGGGACGGGTAAGTAAATGTGCCCCAATATGTATGGAGGGGATCAGAAGGAATGGACTTCAGCCAAAGTGTATGGCAACTAAAAAGACCTGATTCTACCCCAATAAACATCTACCCACCCACAGCCTGGGTATGAAATATCCTTTCTGGAATTCCCTCTTACCAGTTCACCTCCAACGTCATTTGAAAATTAGCAGAGAAGAGTCATATTTGCCTGAGATGAATCAAGTTTAAAGGATACAGGGGGAGTATCACTTCAGTGCCACAAGCCTGACACCATCTAAAAATTTAGATTCTTATCTTCAATACGACACCAGAAGAATGTTCCAGCTACTGTAGAAGATAAAGGGATTTGAAGTCACAGTCCTCCTTTAGCCTCTAAACTCAAACAAATAGGACTCTTCTCTGCTCATTTTACATGACTTTGGAGGAGCGTTTTAAAGAAGTGAGAAATTAGGGAATTCTAAAATATTATATTTCTTACCTTACTTGGTAGTTTAATGGGATAAAATCTGGTGACAGAGGCTCTTTAATAAAGGGTTCAGAAAAACATCTGATCCTAAAGTCCAATATCAACTTTTACAACAAAACACATTACATAGTTTGATGTTTGTGGGCAATACTGTGCCGGCCCTATCCATCAAAAATTCTAAAACTTAATATACGAGTTTTTAATTTATTAAAAACTTAATATCGTATAGCCCATGGGTGGGACAAGGACACCATCACTACAATGTGTGAATGTATGGATATATAGGTGTCACTATGTCTTGGTATATTGTGTTTGCCTGTAAAACTTATGCCGTACTATGCAAGAAATGTCTTTTTATAAACTATATCAAAAGAAAACATACCTATTCCATAAATTATTGGAAGGTGAATTCCATTTTCCTTTCTGTCATTTATATCTGTAATAAACAGAAATTCCATTAGATCATCTGAAAACTAAAAAGTACATACATCCATGTGTATAAAAACCAGCAGGTATCCAAATGTATTACAAATTGCAACTAGAACTATAATTGTCTTATCTGCAAAAGCAGGAGGAGCTGAGCAAAGTGTCCTGTCTGCAGGCAGCATGTTATAGAGTAGGAAGAGCTGAGCCGAGTGTAAAATTTCTTCCTGCTCTATATCACTTTATCTGCATCTTCTATCTGGTCAGTTCACCCTGCTCTATAACATGCTGATTGCAGATGGGACACTATGCACAATCTGCTCAGCTTATCTTGCTCTATAGCATGTTGCCTGCAGATAGGACACTTTGTACAATCTGCTCAAAACCTCCTGCTCTTTAACATGCTGCCTGCAGATATGATGCTCTAGAGCATTGATGGCGAACCTTTAAGAGCCTGAGTGCCCAAACTTTAAACAAAAGCCACTTATTTATAGCAAAGTGCCAGCACAGCAATTTAAGCAGTAATGTATTTCTCCTTGTTCTTTGGCGACTTTCAATCGTTCAGCCTCCTAAGAACACCAACGCAGGTGAAAGGAGGGGGGCAAATTCGACTATCATTGTAGGAACATTCTGCAGAAACTTTCTTTGAGTCCATTCTGGTGAACTTCATTCTGGGGTGATGGCCTGGGTTCCCAGCAGAGAGGGCTCCGAGTGCCACCTCTGGCACCCGTGCCATAGGTTCGCCACCACTGCTCTATACAATCCGCTCAGCATCTTCTGCTCTATAACATGCTGCATACAGATATGTATGTGCAATCTGCTCAGCTCCTCTATAATATACTGCATGTGGATAAGACACTAGGCATATTCTGCTCAGCTTATCCTGCTCTATAACATGCTGTCTGCACATAGGATGCCATGTACAATTGGTGGCAAATTACTATGACCGACGGTATAAATGGCAGTCTTAAAAATCCAGCACGCTGGCACCCGCATCTACTAAGACTCTAGATGCTTAGCGTGCCTCAGCCAATACAAAACTGGTGGAGAAGGCATTATAATCTCCCCCAATGTGTTTTGCTCCTCCTGCTTTATAACATGCTCCCTGCAGAAATGAACACCTCTTACAACCTGCTCAACGTTATGATGCTTTATTCACTTTTGGGGTTGCTGGAGATGGTACACTGGTGTATCATTCACAGGGAGGATTATTGGGATTTTTGGTATCCCAAAATTCTCCCATATCCACATAGATCTTTAGTGAACCATGAATAGGGAAACCCTGCATACAAATGTGAATTCAGACTAATATTTAGAAAGGGTTTTTCTACACCCCCTAAGTAACAGTGTAAAGGGACTTACCTGTGACACAGAATGTAACTAGATGGACGTCCTCTGCTTGTTTATGGAATACTTCTACAAAACAGGTTTTTTGGTATTTTGTTAGAAATTAGCCAATTACAACTTAGTTACATACTAAAATTTACTATCATGAAAATGAAGGTTTTTATGTTTCCATGTAAAGAGCTGTGCGAGGGCTTGTTTTCTGCGTAACAAATTGCACTTCATAGTGACTGTATTTAATATTCCAGGCCCTGTAGTGGGAAGCAGAAAAAAAATTCCAAATGCAGTCAAATTAGTAAAAAAAAAATATGCATTTGCGCCATTTTCTTGTGGGCTTGGTTGTTACGACTTTCGCCGTGTTCCCCAAAATGACAGGTCTATTTTACTCTTTCGGTGCGATAACGGGGACTACCACATTTGTATAGGTTTTATAATGTTTTTAGACATATACAAAAATGAAAACCTGCTGTACAAAAAAAAAAAATTCTTCATTTTGCCATTTTCTGGCCCTAATAACTTTTTCACACTTCAGGTTACGGAGCCGCATGTGATGTTTTCAATGCTACCATTTTAGTGACTTATGATCACTTTTTATAAAAAAAAATTGAATAAATGTATTTGTTGCCAAATGGCAAAAAAGTGGCATTTTTCAACTTTGTGCGCTATTTTCCGTTATGGGGTTAAACACTAAAATAACCATTATTATATTGTAATAGATCAGACATTTTGGGATGTGGTGACACCCAACATGTTTAGGATTTTTATTGTATATTTATATTTCAGTTCTAGGGAAAGGAAGGTGCTTTGAATCTTTAGGATTTTTTAAAATGTATTCTTTTTTTAACTTTAAAAAAAAAACAGAGTATTGCTCCTTATTGATGTCATAGGTAACAATGATCAAAGCCAAGATGGTGATGCCCACGCTAGGACCGATCCTGGGGTGTTACCGGTCGGCATTTGCTGCAATATGCAGCAAACACTCACAATGTATGGAAAGGGCTCAGCCCGTGAGCCCTCGCCAAACACCCATAGCCGACGGATGAAGTATAGATACCCCACACGTTGTTAAGGGGTTAAAAGGAGTATCGCAGTTTTGACCATGATAGGCTGCAGGCAGTGTTATGTAGGAGTCATGGAGATCTGTGCAATCATACCTTGCTGTGTGTAGTTGAGGCAGCAGGATTGTGAAAATGCAGTTATATTCCAGGATTGTAGCTGGATTTGTCGCACTCTGCAGCTTTGGTGTATAGATCCTCCTCTCTGTTATAGGTTTCTTCTGTTTGAATCCTACCACAGTAACTGAGGAGGGAGAAGCTGTGTTGTGTTCAGTGAATAGATCCAACACACCAGTGCACCACAGTGCTTGGACTCCAGTTACACTCCCGTTCACAGTCCTGCTTCTACTAACAACCAAAAAGTTTTGGTTACACAAATCTCCTGGACCAAAACCTAACATGTGGATTCATGTGGTCAAAACTGCAGACAGATTCCTTCTGAAGGGGTTGTACTATGAAGAATATAGATTATAATTATTAAACTGCTGAATATGAAACGCTGCTGTTTCTATGACTAGCCTGCACAGATGTGCTTCCCTTTCTCCCCCAACGCATATGCAGAGAGCACACCAGTGGCCTCCTCTCTGGGTTTGAGTGAGGAGATGTGGATCAAGTGATGATGATGGTGAGATACTGTTACAGCAAAAAGTCCTGCGCCACCTCTTCTCTGACAAGCAGAAAAGAAACTGCAGCTTTAAAGGGAACCTGTCGCCAGGAAGTCCAAGGAAACTAGTTCAAAAGCGGTTGTAGATGTGAGTCAACCCAGGCACTGAGTCGTTCGTTGAGGGACCCAATGCCTGAGATGATTGGGCGGAGAGGAGGGGGGAAAACGTGCACTTTTTAGACATAAAACTAACAGCGTCGGTGGAGCACAAAAATGTCAGCACAACCATGTTCTCCAAACCATTAGCGGGTAACTCTATTCTGTCAGCATCCAGCTGTCATCCCTCACATACCATCCATGCAATTCCATACGGTGAATTTTTGCGAGCCAAACGCATATGCTCAAATGATGAAGAGTTTTGTAGACAATCAGATATGGTTACAGCCAAATTAACCAAAAGAGGATACTCCAAATCCATGTTAGAATGTGCTAGAGAAAGAGCTAAAACAGTGGACAGGAGTAATCTACTCAAAAGAAAAAAAATACACCACCACCGAAAAACACCACTGACAATGTGCCTACTTTCAGTACCCCTTACAGCTTGACGAGAAAATTAATTCGATAAAAACATTTATTAATTGTGACACAAAATATGTGGTTTACAATATTCTATGTACATGCTGTCAGGTCACACATATAGGCTGTACAATACAGAAATTGAAAACGAGAATTGCCCAACATCTCACCAGCATTAAAAATGGTGATTCGAATGCTTCAGGAGCTGCCAGACACAACAAAGATCCTTCTTGCTTTCGCTTTTTTGGCGTTGAACGAGTTAATCGTCCAGCCAGAGGAGGTAATTGGAGAAAAGTCCTCCTGAGAAGAGAGGCTTTCTGGATACTAGCGTTCAACACTAGGTATCCAAATGGAATGAACTCCAAAAACCATCTATCATACATATATTCATTTCTCTCTGCGTACCATGTAACTGTGTGCTTTACCTAACAATTACTATTTATGAAGTCGGACTAATGAAACATTTGCTGATATTATAGACCGGATGTAACGATGTCGGTAATGAATTACTCAGGTGTGTAATGGTGCTAGAAGTGTTGTTTTTTAGTATGTTTTCCTTAGACCATGATTAAGGCTTTGTTTTAAGCTGAAACGCGTAGGTCGTATACCTGCACCTTGTTAGCACGTGCCGAGTGCAACTTTTTTTAATGGATACCCAATAAACCATTAGAATTTTATCTTTATACGTGCTCCGGCTTTTTTTTTTTAACTAGTTTCCTTGGACTTTATCGTTTTGCCAGACGTCGTAGAAACAACATTTTGAGCGGATCCACCCCAGAGACAAGCCAAAAGGGTATGTGAAAAACCTTTTCTCTCACCGTCGCCAGGAATGTCATTTTGGTGACAGGTTCCAATAGCCTAAGCTATGCTGATTTTAAAAATGCCTTTGTCATGTTTCTGAATCGATTCAGTAGTTTATATAAGTTTAATTCACATTACCTGGCTCCCTGCCAGCAGCGTGTGGCGGGTCCCAGGGGAGGGGCAGCTGCAGCCTGTGTGCGCCTGTGTCAGTCTTCTTTCCTCCCCACTTCCTGTCATGTGCATTAACCCCTTCCCACCGCAGCCCTTTTTCGATTTTGCGTTTTTATTTTTCACTCCCCACATTCAAAAATCTGTAACTTTTTTATTTTTCCATGTACAGAGCTGTGTGAGGGCTTATTTTCTGCGTAACACATTACACTTCAAAATGGTGGTATTGAATATTCCATGCCGTGTACCGGGAAAAAAATTCCAAATGCAGTGAAATTGGTAAAAAAAAACGCATTTGTGCCGTATTCTTGTGGGCTTGGATTTTACGGATTTCACTGTGCACCCCAAATGACATGTCTACTTTATTCTTTGGGTCGGTACGATTACGGGGATACCAAATTTGTATAGGTTTTATAATGTTTTCATACATTTAAAAAAAATAAAACCTCCTGTACAAAATTTTTTTGGGGGATTTTGCCATCTTCTGGCGCTAATAACTTTTTCATACTTTGGTGTACAGAGCTGTGGGTGGTGCCGTTTTTTGAGGATTTTGATGACGTTTACAATGTTATCATTTTTAGGACTGTGCGACCTTTTGATCACTTTTTATAGAATTGAAAAAAAATTTTAAATGGCAAAAAAGTGCCATTTTCGACTTTGGGCGCGATTTTCCGTTACGGAGTTAAACGCAGTGAAAAACCGTTATCATATTTTGATAGATCGGGCATTTTCGGACGCGGCAATACATAATGTGTTTATGATTTTTACTGTTTATTTATATTTATATCAATTCTAGGGAAAGGGGGGGGCGATTTGAATTTTTAGGTTTTTTTATTATAATTTTTTTATTTTAACTTTTTTTTATTTTTACGATTTTTCAGACTCCCTAGGGTACTTTAACCCTAGGGTGTCTGTACGATCCTACCATATACTGCCATACTACAGTATGGCAGTATATGGGGATTTTACTACTCATACATTACAATGTGCTGACAGCACATTGTAATGAATGGGCTAACCCAAAGTAGCTTCGGGTCTTCGTGAGACCCGAAGCTACCATGGCGACGGATCGCCGCTCCCCGATGACTTCACAGGGAGCGACGATCCACGGAAAGATGGCGGCGCCGATCGCGGGTGTTACTGGTAAGCCTTTGCTGCAATATGCAGCAAAGACTTACCGGCTATGGAGAGGGCTCGGCCCGTGAGCCCTCTCCATGCACCGGGACCCGACATGTGACGTACTATTACGTCACATGTCGGTAAGGGGTTAAGTACAGAAATGAGAATGCTGATAAAAGAATTTTTAAAATCAGCATAGCAGAGGCTATCGGAACCTTTCACCAGCTACAAATCCTGTTCGCTTTAAGAGCAGCCGCTCACCATACCAGGCGTCCTGCATACCTGCAAGAAAAAATTCAGCCTAGCAGTAAGCAGGAGTAACATTCGGTTGTGCCAGCTAAGCTGCACTATGTATGGGCTCTATAAAGGCAACACTCTTCTCACACTGTTTTTGGAATATTTAAAAATTATTGGCCCAGCAGCACCGGGCAATAGTGGTCAGGTAACTTTATCTGATTTAATATGCAATAAACCAATTTTTGGACTTATCATGGTATCATACCATTATGATAGTACCCCTGATCATTATGGTACACACAGATATTGGGGATTTCAATGGCTCACATATTCTGGTACCAGAGATTAGCCCGCATTTTATCACAACTAGTGCAGTCTATATTCTATATTCTGTGCAGTGCAACTATGGTGTATGCAGGGGGCGCCATCAAAAGTGGCGCCGGGTCGTCATTAATCTTGTGCACTTTGTCTCGTCGGACTCAGTGCATCCGTGACATAAAACTGGCGCAGACACTTTAATAATACATGTGCAAGAAGTTTAAGTTTTTCCAATGCAAAGTCAGACAGAAAACTGTCTCTGCGGTAATATTAGCAGTGATCATGGATATGCAGGAATAGCGCCATTATACATTACTTACAATGAGGCAACTTACTGAGAAGCTGACGTGACAGTTTCATGGACAACTGGCGTTGATCATTGAAGCCCCCGACAATGTGCAGTTCTAGTCTGTTATGTACAAGAATAAAAGCTCATTTTACCATTTCACATCTACATTGCATGGATAACGCCAAATATAATGGGGCACATTTACTAAGGGTCCGCGCACCGCATTTCTGTTGGGTTTCCCGACTATTTCCGCATTTAACAAGGGTTTCTGGCGCACGCAATCGTATTTTGGTGCAATCGAGCCGACTTTCATGCGACAAAAATCTTGGAGCGTGGTCGTCGGACAACCCGACTGATTCGGACTGAGCGCGGGATTTAAAATTCTAATTGTGTCGCAAGACAATGCACTTATATACACCGGGAAGAAAGAGGTGAACTCCGGCGGACCTGAGCGGGGAAGCCACACATGCAGGATATCGGGCACATGATCTTAGTGAATCCTCGTCGGACAACGCACCTCGGGGATCGCGAAAGGAACAGGTAAGTAAATGTGCCCCAATGTGTACGAGGGTAAAGAGCAGCCGATGCCGACCTTTGCTCCACAGCTCAAGAAAAACTACCACCTCCATGTTCCTAATAACCCACCTTCCTTCTGTGGTCTTTGTTAGTGATTTGACAGCCTGGATGATGGCTTCAGCTTCAGTTTCGGAATCGGACCCATCACAATGTGCCAGGCATGTGGCCCCACTTCCTGAAATGTAGAATATAGAGGCATCTTATAATGCATTAACATGGTGGAGGTCACTTTCCAAAATCCATTTTTATCCTTCTGGCAGATGGATAGCAGCATAGGTACAGCACAGCAAGATGCTGCCAACCTTCACCAGCAATGGGTGCTCTGCTTGTTGACACCCACGTCACCCCTGGAGGTAGGGGAATGGCTTCTTATGGTAAAGCAGTTTTGATCATACAAAGCTACAGACCAAAAAGTGTTAGGCATTGCCCCTGGAGATCTGTGTAACCATTCCTTTGTGTGTGTTGTTAGTGGCAGCAGGACTATGAGAAATGCATTTATATTCCAGATTTGGAGCTGGATTTGGAGCACTGCGGTGTGAGATCTCTTCTGTTCTGCTGAACAGCAGCTTCTGTTGGAATACTACAGCAGTTAGGGGCTGGATAGCAGTACAGTGAAGAGATCTCACACACCAGTGAGCCAAATCCAGCTACAATCCTGGAATATACCTGCATTTTCACAGTCCTGCTGCTACTAACACAAGACACACAAAGGTATGGTTACACAAATATCCAGAACCGATACCTATTAATATCTGCAGCTTTGTATGGTCAGTACTGATGGTAAAACCACATAAACTTACGGTAATCTACAGTGTACAACACTTCCTAAATTACTGTACAGATGCTACCTGCTCCATACCTGTGTGTCGGAGAACAATGATGTGACAAGTAGTTGCATCTTCTGAGCCCAAAATCGAAACTGAACCTACATGAAGGAGAAAATGTGCATTAAATCCTGTAAAATGACAGTATTAGCTGATGGAGAAGATGTATCCCTTCTGGGCCAAACTCTGACTTTTGGATAAACTGGGCCTTTCGATTGTGTAAATGGAGCAACATCCAGGCACAAGTACTGGGCCACAATCAATGTCTATGGGTATCCAATTGGTGATAGTGAGCTACTCCATATACAACTCTGACCTCATTACCTGGACATTACCTAGGAAGGAATTGAAAGAACAACAGGGGGTTACACTACAAGTAATGTACTTCAATATAATAGCATTGTTTTTCTTTACATTAAAGCCTCATAAATAAGATAAAGTCTACTCTCCGTACATTGAAAGTGTAGGCATATAATATTCATTATAGCCCAGGCATAAATCCTAGGACATAAGGACACCAGTTCTATGTTTATCCGTGAGCTTTCAGCCTTCTCTATAAGTAGTCCGGCTATCCCTGATGTGTGGCTTCCCTCTCTAGAAGCTACGGACTCTGGAAGGATATTTAGGAATATTTAATACTTAATATTAATAGTTTTAATATGTGATATAAAAGTAAATAAATGGCAGCATACTGCCTGCATCCACCACTAGAGGGAGCATGCTGCTTATTTTGGAGGTCAAAGAATATCAGTATACAGAAAGCTCTCACACTCCCTCTAGAAGCGACTGCCAGCACATCAGCTTTTTAATTCTATACCAAAAAATGTACACTCACCGGCCACTTTATTAGGTACACCTGTCCAACTGCTCGTTAACACTTAATTTCTAATCAGCCAATCACATGGCGGCAACTCAGTGCATTTAGGCATGTAGACATGGTCAAGACAATCTCCTGCAGTTCAAACCGAGCACCAGTATGGGGAAGAAAGGTGATTTGAGTGCCTTTGAACGTGGCATGGTTGTTGGTGCCAAAAGGGCTGGTCTGAGTATTTCAGAAACTGCTGATCTACTGGGATTTTCACGCACAACCATCTCTAGGGTTTACAGAGAATGGTTCGAAAAAGAAAAAACATCCAGTGAGCAGCAGTTCTGTGGGCGGAAATGCCTTGTTGATGCCAGAGGTCAGAGGAGAATGGGCAGACTGGTTCGAGCTGATAGAAAGGCAACAGTGACTCAAATCGCCACCCGTTACAACCAAGGTAGGCAGAAGAGCATCTCTGAACGCACAGTACGTTGAAATTTGAGGCAGGTGGGCTACAGCAGCAGAAGACCACACCGGGTGCCACTCCTTTCAGCTAAGAACAGGAAACTGAGGCTACAATTTGCACAAGCTCATCGAAATTGAACAGTAGAAGATTGGAAAAACGTTGCCTGGTCTGATGAGTCTCGATTTCTGCTGCGACATTCGGATGGTAGGGTCAGAATTTGGCGTCAACAACATGAAAGCATGGATCCATCCTGCCTTGTATCAACGGTTCAGGCTGGTGGTGGTGGTGTCATGGTGTGGGGAATATTTTCTTGGCACTCTTTGGGCCCCTTGGTACCAATTGAGCATCGTTGCAACGCCACAGCCTACCTGAGTATTGTTGCTGACCATGTCCATCCCTTCATGACCACAATGTACCCAACATCTGATGGCTACTTTCAGCAGGATAATGCGCCATGTCATAAAGCTGGAATCATCTCAGACTGGTTTCTTGAACATGACAATGAGTTCACTGTACTCAAATGGCCTCCACAGTCACCAGATCTCAATCCAATAGAGCATCTTTGGGATGTGGTGGAACGGGAGATTCGCATCATGGATGTGCAGCCAACAAATCTGCGGCAACTGTGTGATGCCATCATGTCAATATGGACCAAAATCTCTGAGGAATGCTTCCAGCACCTTGTTGAATATATGCCACGAAGAATTGAGGCAGTTCTGAAGGCAAAAGGGAGTCCAACCCGTTACTAGCATGGTGTACCTAATAAAGTGGCCGGTGAGTGTATATGAATAATAAAAATGCACTTCAGGTTCAATGGTAGATATTCACTTTAAAGTCAGTGTAGATTGCGTCTAAAGTGGTGTATTGGGTACAATTTACATATTCAGATTTTATGCATTTTTTGAAATCAGAATTCAATTTTGATTAAGAGAAGTCACATCTGTGTTCCCCAAATGATTTGGTTTTGACCTGAAAAAAAGAATGCTTGTGAAAACCTAAATATGTTAATGCAACATAGAAAGTTACAAGTTCTTGTGCAGTTATCACCCAACCTCTTGAAGTGATCTAGTACCTACCTTCAGCAGCCAGAGAGCTGATATATGCAGCTATTACTGATGGTGGGAGAAGAAGGCAGGGAAGTGGTGGCATATATGAATGGAGAGTACCATATATGACCAGCAGGTGGCAGACTTGTGCACAGTTCAAGGCAGCTGTTGTCTGTAAGTACGGTTCATATAGAAGGCGCACTGGACTATAAGGCGCACCTTTGATTTTTTGAGAAAATCAAAAGGATTTTTTGTACACCTTATAGTCCGAAAAATACGGTAAGCAAATGTCTGGCACAGGCTGCTTCCCCAGCGCGCCCACACCCATGACACTTACCTAACGCCACTGCGGAGGTGACACAAGTGTATATGGATTATTTCCATTACGAGGCAGTCATACCACTGCACAGAGATGTCACCACCGTGCCCTTGTCTCCGGCTAGGAATGACATCTCACATGCGTCCGCACCCAGACAATAAACCGTGTCAGCTATGCAGCCAGTATCGGCTGCACAACAAGAATAGCGGGGATTAGGGTTACAGCTTATAACATCCGGCTACAAGTAACTTTAGCTCCATGGAGTAATGTAGACTCAGGGGCTCCATAAGAGCCATGCCAGGCCGTCTACATACTATTATCCGCAAAAATAAAATATATCACATACTAAGATAAGGATCCTCTGTAGGTTAGGACAGGAAAAATGTAAAATGTGGAATGAATCCTGCTGTCTGCGGGGTATGGAATTGTGTACATTCATCTTCAACATAAACTACTTACAAATGTCACTTTTTTTTCCTATACTCATCCCAAGTTACAGCCGGATTCATAATATTATACATTTTAGTCCTTCGTTAGGTCTTCAGTTACTGCGAGCCAAAATTAGGAGTGGTGGATCGCACAGAATAGATGCAAGTCTTTGTTCTGTGTGTTGACCTCTCCTGCTTTGGGCTCACAATAACTGATGCAAATAACTGCAGACGTAACAGAGATGTGAACTAGGACTTACAGAGATGAAATCTCCAGCTGATCCTACATTAGACTTCTATGGGATGTTGGTAGTTTTGGATGGACCAGTACAACTACTGTCACAAATGTGCTTTTATTTCCATGCTCTTGTGGCCAGGTCTGGTACTGCAGCTCAGCACATCTAAATGAATAAGCCTTAGTACCAGATACACAGGCACCAGAAGAAGTCCCTGTCACCGATTATAATAATTCTTTATATATATAGCGCACACAGATTATGCAGCGCTGCACAAAGCTTGTCAAATCAGTCCCTGTCCCCAAGGGGCTCACAATCTAATCAACCTAACATTATGTTTTGGAGTGTGGGAGGAAAACGGAGGACCCGGAGGAAACCCACACAAACACAGAGAGAACATACAAACTCTTTGCAGATGTTGACCTGGGTGGGATTTGAAACCAGGACCCCAGCGCTGCGAGGCAGAAGTGCTACCCTTATTCAATCACTGAATGGCAGGTGTGCAATCTGCGATTTTGATGGAAACTGGAATGGAGACCCAAGGAACACCTCTACAATCAAAGGGATCTTCATTGGTGTCCATTGTTTTAATTATATTGGACTTCTGGTACAAGAGCAGAACATCAGAAGGCCCACCACAGCCCAAATCTACTGCCATTGCAGTGAACTAAATACTGCTGCCCCTTATTCGCTGACCAGTGGTTGTCCTAGACTTTCAGGCCGTGTTCACATGCTCCTTCTTTAGCAGCCCATGTGTCATTGGTGTGTGAGGTCCTCTCACGCAGCTTTGACAGAAGTAAAGGGATAGGACCTGCTCTATAACATGTGGCTCAGGTAGTCGGGGGGGGGGGGGGACGTGGAAACCACAGCTGTGTGTATGAGCCCATAGAAATACATGCGGCTGTGTGCTAACCATTGAAACAATGGCTACGACACAACCCAAACTATGTAAGTGTGAAGGCAAAGAGAAGATGGAGCGTCCAGCAGATGCTTTCTTCCCAAGTACAGGAACCCCTCCCTATTTTAGGCTCTGTTCACACATTGCATTTGTTAATGCACTGTAAACGCAATTCAATTTAATTTACACTGTGTAAACTTTGGGGAAGATTTATCAATCTGGCTACGCCAGAATTCCGATGTTACAGAATTTTCAGAATTTACACACCTGTCCGAAAAGGGGCCTAGTCCAGGCGCCAGAAAATTCAGTCTGTGCACCAGAACATTCTGACAAACTAGAACAAAAGAAGCAGTGTAAGGATGTGTTCACACATTCGGTTTTTCAGTTGTAGTTTTCAGAGACAAAAGCAGGTGTGGATCATAATGGGTGAGAACAGATCATTAAAAGGTTCTACTTTTCCTCCTCTTTTTCACGCCATTCCTTACTTGGATATTAGAAAACTGCATCTGAAAAACTGAATTGAACACCCCCTAAAGTGTTCTGGATACACCATCCAGCAGGATGAATCTGGCGCACAATAAGATTGTGGAGTCTGACTCTGAACTGGTCTATTCACTGAGACTTTATTAAATCTCTGCCTAGGTTTACAGAAAAGTGATGTTAACACATTTGTTGACAGAATGTAAACACAATGTGTGCATGCGGCCTTATGCCATCCCTTTTCCTAGGCTACAATAAAAGGAATATAAGGATTGAACAGAGATAAAATATAGATCACCAGTACACAGGGCCGGCGTCAGCGCTGGGGTATACCTGGGCAAGTGCCGGGGGCCCACATAAGGCTGTACATAAGGAATCCATGGGAGTGAGGGCAGCTGTATCTAATGAATCCATAAGGGGTGAGGGGGCTGTATGTAAAAGAACTATGAGGGGGCTGTTTGGTATAATAAACTAGAGAATATTTTAGGGAACAGGAGACTGTTTTAGTTTCTCAATTTTTAATGCTGCCACGTGAGTTCACTGCAAAGGGGCCCAGTGAGGCTCTGTCGCCCAGGGGCCTACTGAAACCTGGAGCCGACCCTGCCAGTACATATACTATATATACATACTATCAGTTGGTGTGGTTGCAGCAAGTTCCCGTTGTTGCACATACAGAAATCCATTTGCTCCGACAATCTGCGGGGGCTTGCTTTTTAAGATTCGGGCTCGCTCCTAGCAGTAGCACATGAGAAAGAAGGAGAGAATCAGAATAAACAAAATAAACACAACAATAACATGAAAACTTTACTTGATTCATTACATCCACAACCACAGGGAGTAGATCGGTAACATCGTGCTAGAGGCTCTGCCATTTCATATGGGGCACATCACAACCCGATTTAAAGTTGACCCACAGGTCAAAATAAAAAAAGATAAAATAGGGTTTGAATGTCTGGGTTTTTAAAATTCTCATCTTTTGCTTATTTGGTTTTTCCAATTCACCAGCAATTTCAACAACAAAACTGCCCTGTGCATATTCACCCTCATAATCCTACATGACCTGTCTGCAGATTATGGATTACAGTCTATAGCAGATTAGAACATTATAATACCATAAATACCATTGAGTGCATACACTGACATTAACCCGTACCCGGCCACTAGTAATGGCGCCCGTACCCGGCCACTAGTAATGGCGCCCGTACCCGGCCACTAGTAATGGCGCCCGTACCCGGCCACTAGTAATGGCGCCCGTACCCGGCCACTAGTAATGGCGCCCGTACCCGGCCACTAGTAATGGCGCCCGTACCCGGCCACTAGTAATGGCGCCCGTACCCGGCCACTAGTAATGGCGCCCGTACCCGGCCACTAGTAATGGCACCCGTTCCCGGCCACTAGTAATGGCACCCGTACCCGGCCACTAGAAATGGCATCCGCTGCTAATTATTCACCCCTCTCGCATGGGAATAATTAACAGCCTGGAGCACCCGACATCCCATCTCCGTGCTCCGGCCTGCTTTATAGAAGTCTTTTATTCATGCGATTTCAGTCCAGGAAATACAAACAACATACGTTCTGTATTGTATGTATCTAATAACAATATCCTCGCTACAGCTCAATATCTGCTGCAGATTTTTTTGCCTCTTGGGCATATCCCTTTGATATTAGGAGTTTTGCAGCCATGCTTTGTGCCACTGTAGAGTCACCCTAGTATCCCAAGTCGCCAACACTTTAATTGGAAAAGTAAACCAATGCATTACTAGGGAGCAATTAAAACGCAATTATGAGCCGAGCCCTACTCTTGTTATCAGCCGCCTCAGACAACGTCCCTGCTCATTCACACGGTGCGGTTTCTCACCTCCAGCTCGGGACACGTCTGCAGTATCCGGGCGGCGGGCAGGCTGACATCGAGCCTCCGGCTGTCAATGAGCAGCGGCATGACTGCAAAACTCCCAGCCACTGCTGCCAAACTTCCTCTACAAGGTCCCTGTCATCCAAGGCAGCCGCGCTGTGCAGCATGGGAGTTGTAGTCCCATAGTGGGAGGGAACGAGTGGAGAGTACTGTAGGCGGGACTACAATTCCCGGCATTCCCTGACGAACACTGACAGTATGCGGCTCTGCAGTCAGGCACGGAAATTGTCAAACCGGAGAAAATTTGGGTGTAGCGGGAAGTGATGAGCCATAGCATAGTGTACAATTCTCCATTCACTCCAGTATTACATTATATGGAGCATGTTAGTTCACATACACAGCTGTAAACCGGCCACAGATCCTCACAATTACCATGTGCTCCTCTCTGGCCACAAACAATGGATCCGTGGTCCGTTATTCGTGGTCCGTGTGTCATCAGAGTGTAATCTGTTGTCATACTTTTTTTATATAAACTGTTTTATTGAAGTAGAGTTCATGTTTGGCTCAAACGCGCCTGCTCCGCCCACTGCCATTGACACCCGCAATTGGGCATTAACTCTTTAAGTAGTTGCCAGTAAAATTGCAGTAGGTAAGGCGGAAGAAAGAATTTGGTGCTACGGATGGGTGCGCTTGTAACCAGGAATAAATTACCAAAGCATGGTTTGGTATAAGACTGATTCGTATTTATTATAAATAATTTGAAATGTTTTCCCGAAACGCGTTACCGATGAACCAAAACATTTTTCATTATTTATAATAAATACGAATCAGTCTTAGGCTACATTCACACTAACGTATGGAGGACGTATATACGTCCTCCATACACGTCAATGGGCGCACGGCAACCTACGGGAGGGGAACGGTGCGGCACCGTATCGCTCTGTACCCGGAAAAAGATAGGACCTGTCCTATCTTTTGCCGTAATACGGCGCCGTGCCCCATTACTTCCTATGGAGAGGGGCGGGGGTGAGCTGCGCTCACCTCCTCCTCTCCCCGTGCACTGCCGTTGCCCGGTACGGTACGGGCGGGCAACGGCAGTGTGAATGTAGCCTTATACCAAACCGTGCTTTGGTAATTTTTTGTTTTCTCTTTCTTTTTCAGTAAAATTGCAGTGACAGGAAGGTCCGGATTATCATTGGAGCTGTTGGAGCGCCAGGCCCCACAATTTAAATTGTTTCCAGGGGCCCCCCAGGCAGAGGCTCCAGCACCGCCAATGATAATCCATGTTTATCACTAGCTGGGCAGAGGATTGGGTTTCTTCCACTCTGGGTCAAGGCCTAGTCCACTAGTCCAGACCCTCTGTGTACCAGGAAAGTGGCTCCTCCAGTAGAGGGAACTGAGGTCAAGGGATTGAGAGGACAGGAAGGTGACAAGAGCAGGAAATGTCCTGAGTATCTTCCCTGCCCTGTGCTCCCTCCTACTGCTTCTTTGTTATTCTGGGGTGGGAGATATGATGTCCCTGACATCCCTGATGTACCTGTATCTGTGCACAATAGTGTGTGTGAGTGTGTGTGAGTAATGCGCATGTATGTATATAGAGCAGTGTTCCCCAACCACCGGTCAGTGGCCCAAGTCCAGACCGCCGAACGGACGTTCTCTGTAAAAACAAAAAAAACCCTCACCTCCCCCGTTCCCCTGCGGCAGCCTTCTATTCCTTTACTTCATTTCCATGTTAATGTCCTGCTTTATTGTTGGCGCACGTGAGGATGTCATCACATTGGGGGTCATTTACTAAGGGCCCGATTAGCGTTTTCCGGACGTGTTACCCGAATATTTCCGATTTGCAACGATTTTCCCTGTATTGCCCCGGGATTTTGGCGCAGGTGATCGGATTTTGGCGCATCGGCGCTGGCATGCAGGCGACGCAAATCGGGGGCGTGGCCGACGGATTCGGAAAAACCGCCGCATTTGCAAAACAAAAAGCGTCGCAGAGCTTGCACTTGCCTTCACCAGGAATAGGCCGGTGTACTTGAGTGCATTTCAACGGACTTCAGCACAGCAGCGCCACCTGGTGGACGTCGGAGGAACTACCTTAGTGAATCCCGGCTGGACCCGAATCCACCGCAGAGAACGCGCCGCTGGATCGTGAATGGACCGGGTAAGTAAATCTGCCCCATTGTGTCTCCTGACAACACTAATTCGGAAGAGAAGTGAAGAAAGAGAAGACTGCTGCAGGGGAACGAGGAAGTTGAGTATTGGAAGCAGAGGGTGGGAGCAGCTAAAAGGATAGGGGGCATGCTGCTGGAAAGGGGACACACAGGGAGTTATGGTGGGGCATGCAAACATACATTTTTGGCTATGAAACCATGACACCAGACTGCATCCCCCCAGCCACTCCCCCCCCCCCCCCCCCCCCACCGGTCCCTAGATAAAATTTTAGCTTACAGCCGGTCCCGGGGTAAAAAAAAGGTTGGGGACGACTGATGTACAGCATATGTCAGTAATGTGTGTGTGTGTATATATGTATGTAGAACATGTGTCAGTAATGTGTGTGTATATATGTAGAACATGTGTCAGTAATGTGTGTGTATGTATGTATGTAGAACATGTGTCAGTAATGTGTGCGTATATATGTAGAACATGTGTCAGTAATGTGTGTGTATATATGTAGAACATGTGTCAGTAATGTGTGTGTATATATGTATGTAGAACATGTGTCAGTAATGTGTGTGTATATATGTATGTAGAACATGTGTCAGTAATGTGTGTGTATATATGTATGTAGAACATGTGTCAGTAATGTGTGTGTATATATGTATGTAGAACATGTGTCAGTAATGTGTGTGTATATATGTATGTAGAACATGTGTCAGTAATGTGTGTGTATATATGTAGAACATGTGTCAGTAATGTGTGTGTATATATGTATATAGAACATGTGTCAGTAATGTGTGTGTAGACTAAGCTCTGGCGACAGATATATCCTTTGCTGAGCCTCAATGGGTTAATGAATTGTTTTGTTTTCAAACTCTTGGCTTGTTGTGGAAACTACTTTTACTGTATATAAATTGGCAACCAATCACAGAGCAGCTTGCATTTTAAGAGAGAACTTTCAGGAATGAAAACTGTGCTGTGATTGGTTGCTATGGGTAACCAGGACAGTTCTGGCATATGTTATGTTACCCTGTGGATGTGTGTACACGTGATAACTGTGCAGTACATAAGGGGCAACCACTGGGGCAGATACATCCATAGGGGCAGTTACTGGACTATTTTCCCTTATGACTCCGTGAGATATGATGTGTATAGATCTTGGATTGACCTGCCCAAGAAACCCCCAAGGAAAATTAATTACACCAAAGAAAACCCAATAAATAGACAAAACACAAACAATTGGGAACTAAATAACCAAATATTTATTTATAATCCCAATCCCATGGCAGACCCCCGACTCACGAAGAGTCACCCTTCAGCACTCAGGAGAGGAAAAACCCCCTGTGGAGGAAACCTCTAGGGAAGCCATGGCTGAAGGATCGCCCTTCCTCTGGGCTTAGAGGGTCACTGCCAATACATATCTGTCACCCAAGTATTTGGGTGTCCAGGGATCCTGAGGTCCAGTAATCCATCCGTCCAGGTCTCCACATGTCCCGATGTCCATAAGTCCACGGTTCTTCACGCCTCGACGTCTCAGCACCCACTGCCTGCTCCTACTGAATAGCACCTGTATTTAGCTGCTTGATGTGTCTCCTGATTGGCCACTTCAATAGGTGGGGCTATGTGATCTTGCTTCTGATTAGTCAGTTTCAGGGGTCTGTTTGGCATAAGTGGAATTATGAGCATCTATGACACTGAGGCCATCCATTATGGGGTCACACACAGGATTCTGAAGGATTAACCCTTGAATGGCTGACAATATGACTACAGGGTGAATTTTTTTACTTTTAATGAATGTCTAATACATTTTTTCAACTATATTACAATTATCAAGATATACATTTATATAGGAAGAGTACATATCTTTTTCGTGGGTAGGAATTCCCCCCACTACAATAATACACCCTAATGTTTCTTGTTCCAGCATTTACACAGTACATTTTATTATCTTTTCCCATTAATCCAAGAACATCCCCCTCCCCCACCACAAAAAAAAGCACTAAGTAAATTTTTCCCTTCTCCCACCCCCCACCCAAGCCCCCTACCTATCTCTCCATTGGGTCCATATAGTGTCTAGCTTATTACCTTGACAATATATTCATTTTATTTTCCCATTCTATTACCGTGGGGGGCAGTGCTGCCTTCCAGCCTTCCAAGTGTACATAATTATTCTACAAGCAATCATTAAGCCCTTCATAGCAAACACCACATTAATATGGCTCCCAATAATTCCAGCTCTTACATCCAGTGGTGTAACTAGGAAAGGCAGGGCCCCATAGCGGATTTCTGAATGGGGCCCCACTTCCCCCTTAAAAAATATACTTACAGTATATACACACCATGTATACACACATACTGTGCATCATATACATACAGCATATACACATCACATATACAAACACATTTAGAGCACATACAAATGAAAAATACATACATATAGCATATTCACACCAAATACCACAGTTGTCGGGGCCCCCTGACACTGTGGGCTCCATAGCAGCTGCTATCGCTGCTACCCCTGTAGTTATGCCCCTGCTTATACCTAAAATACACTGCTTCTCCTTAAACAGTATACCTACCAGAAAAAACAACCGTATTTTGTTGATCACATCCACCCAATATCTAAACAACTCAGGACACCTCCTTACCATGTGGATCAAATCTGCGTGCAACAAAACACATCTTCTGCATTTTTCTTCCTGTGTTTTGGTGAAAGCATTTAATTTCTTTGGGGTCTTGATCTTAATACCTCTGTCCATTCTCCCTCTGAGAGGCTGTTCCTTCCACTTGTTATAACTATGGGACACAGGTTTATTCTTTTTTTTTTTTTTAGTATATGATATATTTTGGACATGCAACCCTTCATCATTTGGCCATTCCCCTTGTTCTCCATTATTCGATAAATCTTGTGATCCCCTTCAAACTCAGCATTTTCCAAAAGTGCGCTTCACTTCAATTGTACATAACAGTACCAGTCTACTGAGCCCAGTCCAAACTCTTCCCGTATTTTACCAAAGGGCTTAATTCTACCTTCATCCAAAATCTGAAAAACATAGTAGATCCCTTTGTCCCTCCACCTTTTAGAGTTCTGCATTGGGCCAGCAGACCATTCCCCCTTTCCCCATAATGGTGTATATTTAGTCCTCCCAGTGACTTTTAACACTTTTTTAAACTTATCCCATATCCATTGCATTAGTGCCAAAATTGAACCATTTTTTTCCACACATCAAACTTTCTAATATTCGTGCTTCCAATAAGCCCCTGTTATAATTTACCGCTTACCTAGCCTCTTCTTTCAACATATAGTGAATAAACCTTAATTCACAATCCATAACATTTAGTAACGGACTTGCCAAAAAATATTTTCTAAAGTCAGGTAGTGCAAGGCCCCCTTCATTTACAGACCCAAATAATGTGCTTAGTTTTATTTGTGGTATCTTTCCATTCCAAACAAATTCTCGGATCAGGGAATCCAGAATATTAAATGTCTTCCTATCTATTAGTACAGGGGAATTTTACAGTACAAATATTACCTGTGGTACAATTATCACTTTTAAAGGGAACCTACCACCACAAATGTACTTATAAAGGTAGATCGGGTGGTAGGTGGATCAATAGGACGTGAGGATAGCCCTTTTGAGGGTTAATCCTCACGTCCCCGTACTTTTTTAATAACACATATACTCGTAATATGTAAATTTTGTTAAGAGGCTACCAGGGCGTGGAGTAGCCGGAGCTGAGGTTACACGGCGTGGCTACTCCAAGCCCCAGTAGCCTCTTTGTTCCTCCTACCCGAAATCTTCAACGCAGCTCCTCGTAACTGCGCGCCCTCGTCCAACGAGGAGCTGTGCGCCGAAGATTTCGGGGAGAAGGGCTATCCTTAAAAGGGCTATCCTCACATCCTATTGATCCACCGACCACCCGATCTATCGTGGTGGTAGGTTCCCTTTAACATTGTCACCCTTACAGCCATGGACAGATTCAGCCTTCTCTGCACATCTAGACTACAGGGGGAATTAAAGTGTCCTTGTCTCTTGTACTGGTAGTGACTGCATGAAAAGCCCTAATATCTACATATTTATAAGTGATGGTCTCACAGCTCTTTTTATTTTATTCATGGGAGCATATAATAATTCAAAGTTTTGAGGAAAAAATACAGTATGATATATTTGAATGTTAAATATTAGTCAGTTTTCTGTCCTCAAGTAAGATTGGTGGTTGTTTCTGGACAATATTTTTCATTTCCTGGTATTGGTTAATGTAAGTTTTTTTGCTTTTATTTTGTAGTTTCTTTTTCTTGATTAACATCCCTTCTCTATCCTTATTGTCTACAATATTCTGTCTCTACTTTGTCTCACTCCTCTTTTGTTATCCTCCTCATTGGAGCAATAACCTTTAGCCCTAGTGAATTCTCCCACAGGAATAGACATCAATTTGAGCATACAATATAGTTTTGCCCGCAGTTTTTTCTACTGTGAGTTGTAGATTTGATGGTATTGCCAGTCTCTGTATGGTGGGTCAAATACATAGGCCATCAAAATATATTGGGCAGGGATGTCATCTGAACAAATGGCCTGTTCCTCCCCTGCGCCATAACTAAATTTGCAATGGATGGTGAGAATGTGGCCCCCACTCCTGTCAAGTGGAGGTAATATATACCATCAAATGCAAAAATATTATGTTTAAGCTCTTGGCGCTCAGCATCAAGATATCAAGATATGAGCCGAACTGGCATCAGGACACACGGGGTGCCGGCTATAACTAATAGCGAGTGTTTAACCCGTTAAATGCCGTGGTCAGCGCGACCGCGGCATCTAACATGCCTTTGGGGGGTCTTTCTTCCACAATCGCCCATAAGCCCCATAATATATAAAGAGACATATAAAGCTAAAAAAAAGTCTAAATCATAACACAAACCCCACATACACTCACCAGCCACTTTATTAGGTACACCATGCTAGTAACGGGTTGGACCCCCTTTTGCCTTCAGAACTGATTTTGAATTCCGAAAATGGCACATTTTTCAACAAATTCATCATTATTTTTTGTAAATAAATGCAAAATTCATCAGCCAAAATTTACTATCATTTACTTCTTCTTCCATATCAGGCGAGTCGGGCGGTTTACCGAGCGTGTTTGTTTTATCTATAAGGCCTTTTTAATCTTTACTCTTGTGAGTATTTCCATTAAAACTATTTTTACGATCAAAAAAGTACTGCACCATTGTTTGTTTCCTTTCTCTTCCCAAATCGAATAGTAATTAGAAGAAGGAACGAAGAAAGTGGAACGAGTAGTGGAGGAACAAGTTCCCGGGTGGGAACAATTAGGAGTAGCACTGAAGCTACGAGCTACCTTGAGAATCCCCAGGAGGGACGCCGTGCCGAGCTACCTTACCCTGTATGAGGATTTTTCATGCCCTAGGCATGCAACGCTGAGGACATTGGGTATGGACTAAGGATTGTCCTCGTGAGTACCAAAAATCTCTGGTTGGAAAGGTACTGCACCTTTTTTCCTAAATGTGGAGTGGATGAACGTAGAGGCGGAGGATTAATCAATTTTGTACTAACATTTACTGGTTATTTTTTTGGATCTTTTTAACCTGTATCCTCCTTGCGCCGTTTTTTTCCATTCTTTTTTTCGAGTAAGGGTAAACTGAATATCGTTCTTCTATTTGTTATAAACAAATACCAGGCAACTTCTTTGCTAAATTATTTAGGTCCACTGTATTTATTCCTATGGTATCCCAGAGTCTCCGGTGCCACCTCATGTGGAATGGAGGTATACAGGAATACATCACACGGGAGCCAAGACCCTGTCCAAATGAAGTTCTCCAAACCTCTAAGGACATCACCCCGTGTGCATTTTACCAATGGTTGGGGTTGAAAGTTTATCCATTCCCCAAGTCCCTTTTTCAGGGAATTAATCCATGACACTATGGGGCAGATTTATCAAGTGTCTGAAAGTCAGAATATTTCCAGTTGCCCATGGCAACCAATCACAGCTCAGCTTTCATTTTATCAGTGCTCATGAATATTTTAAAGGGAAGCTGTGATTGGTTGCCATGGGCAACTAGAAATATTCTGACTTTCAGACACTTGATAAATCTGCCCCTATAGGTCTAATTGGCGGAGGGGATATACCCTTATGGACCTTGGGTAAAGCATGAAATATAGACATCACTGAGGGGTCAATTGTAAGAAACTCTTTCTGTTTAGTTGGTAAAACATTTAGCATTACTCCATTGGTTAGGAACCTGTCAAGATCCCTAAAAAAAAAAAAAATTGTAGTGGGGTTGTCCCGAATGCATCTATAGGTGGCACCATCACTTATTAGTTCTGCTATTACCCTTATCTGCCATTCTGACAACACAACTTTTATAATTTTTGAGTTCCTCCAATGCTAGGTTGTTTTTTTTCGACTTTTTTTCAGTTATTCACAGATTTCTGCTTTTGATGGTGACGTTTCTTGAAATCTGTCCATTACCTCTGTTCTAGACTGCATGGGATAAAAATTAGAGTTGGTAGTGTTAAACCTTGTTTTTTTGGAAATTTTTCATTACGGTTACATTCACACGAACGTATGCCTGCTGGGCTGTATCTGGGCGGGCATAAGTTCACCGCGATGGAGAGGAGTGGTGACCCCTCCCCTCTCCATAGCGACGCGCAGCACCGCAACAAGGGGAAAAATATGGCCCATCTTTTCCCCCGTGTACGGAGCGGTATGTGTGCTGCACCATATCGCTCCGTGCGGCCATTGCCTACCTATGGGAGACATATGTACGGCCGCACATACGTCCCCCTACGGTCGTGTGAATGTAGCCCAAGACAAATCCTGTAATGTTAGCAATACTCTTTGCTTCTCAAAATGTAAACCTGTGAATAAATTAACTGCTTCTAATGGTACTGGGTTTTTATTAGAGGCCCTCTCAGGTTCTAGGAAATGTCTTTTGGCTGTAAGTTCTATGATAAATGTATTAATATCTACATAGTATTTACAGAGGAGTTACACTGGTAGGGGGAGATGAGGGAGGACAACATGATGGGTAGATGAGATGACAGGGGCCACAATATGAGAGGGGACAATATGATGGGGAAATGGGGGGCAACGGTAGGATGGAAAGGGGCAAATTATACTGTGCACGGATAGAGTAAATATTGGGACAAAATGCAGGAAATTTGGGAAATAAATTTTCTTTTATCCCTCTTTTGCCTCCACAAATGTTGGGAGATATGATATCAGTATGGGGGGCTTAAAAGGGGTCCTTTGCACCCACATATTAGTACAATGGCATGTATTGTTTCCATTTTTCAACATCCACATTACGACCTGAAAACTTACTCACAGTTGACAGTTTGTTACAATCGTATCCTCTCTAGAGAATCCCTTGCAAGCCAAATACCTCAGCATCACAACCCCCCCCCCCTATTTTTAATAAATAAAAAGAGCTCATAAAACTATTTAATGATGATTTTTAAGCTTTTTAGTGCTCCGAGATCTCGGGACATGACTTTGGACTGTAGCACATGAGAGCGTACAGCATCATCGGGCAAACTCTTTGAGCTTCTCCCCAGGAGGGGTCATGGGTCCCCTCCTACCTGTCCAGAACCTTGGAGAAGTCATAGCCTCTCAATGGGGAGTCGTAGGGCCAGGGTTCTGGCTTCATTGGATCCGGGTGAATCCCTGGATCACATTGATATCAACCTTACCTATTTGCTATGGTCCTATCCAGAGATATTTAGATCTTTAGATGCTAGAGCCTTGGGAATTGGGCCACTGTGATCCATGGACACTAAAAATTCCAAAAATGTAGTTGCCCTTGGGCTGAGATGGACCATAATGCCCCTAAGCCACGTATTGGTTTAAAAGTTTTTATGACTCTTTTGGTCACCTTTACTTACCCGCCCTGCGCGATCCCGGAAAGTGCATTGTCCAACGAAAATGTATTGTGCAGCGAATCACTAAGATCATGCGTCTGATATCCTGTATGTGTCGCTTCCCCGCTCAGGTCCGCCGGAGTTCACCTTCTTCTTCCTGGTGCATGTAAGCGCTTGATCTTGCAACACAATTTGAAAGTTAAATCCTGCGCTCAGTCCGATCGTTTGCTGGCCCACCCCCCGATTTCTGTCGCATGAAAGCCAGCACAGCTGTGCCAAAATACGATCACACAATCCCAGAAAACATCGAAAATCCAACAAAAGTGTGATCCGCGACCCTTAGTAAATAAGCCCCTTTGTCTCCTTTTTGAAAATAGAGGGAAAATCAGCTCAAGTCTTTGGAGACAATGGGGCTACAGAGATCTTTTGAGGCCCGGCCACCTGCCGCGTTAGGCAACACTCTTCTTCATTAGGCTAATTACACTGAGGCTCGGGGGGAAGTGGGGGATTTAAAAAATATATAGCCCCCCTCCCCCTGGCGATATTTATCAAAATGACCAACACAACCCCTTTAGGGTATATTCGTGTGTGTGTGTGTATATAGACAAATTGAGACACAATTAAAAGAACAAGCCTGAATGTTGCAAAGTTGCAGCAGAGTTTGTAGCAAATGGTCCCAAGATTTGTCAGGATTAACATTCCGTGATCCTGCACCCATTGTATCCTTAGTATCTATGTGTTACATGACAGTGTGTAGTGTCCTGCTGTAGCTCATACTCTTCAAGGTTCATAATGCCTTAGTGTCACAATATTTCAGTATTCTTTCAACGTTATCTGTTCTTTTTTAGATCTCTGCTTGCTGGAATTCCGTATCAACCCTTATTTTTTGCTTCCAGTGATAAAAAACAGGTCACATGAAGAAAATTTAGTGCAGAATGTGGCACATGTTAGTACTAAGACCCATCAACAGGTGACTGTAAGTGTATCACAAACTTTTAATTAGTGCAAATTACATCTCACCCAGTTCTTTCAGTAAAACAATTAACCAAAATCTCAAACGTATAAAACATGACAGTGACTGAACTGCAGGGAATCAGACATATAGATAAACAACCAGAGACAAAAACAACGAGAAAGAACACAGCACAGCATAGCTTCTACACCCGGCTCCACTCACTTGGGCTGGGGTTCAAGAACCATGATAGACGCCCCATATTACCAAAAGTCATATGATTAAAACTTACCGGTATGTTATAAAAAAAGCATTTTATCTTCTTTTATTTCATCCTCTAATGGGTGCATAGCCATGAAAAATGGCATAACCCTAGGAACTCTCATGATGGCAGGAGACGATCCTCTGGGACCACCATGATCCTAATAAAGTGCAGCGGGGATGATCTAGCAGATTTCTCTCCCCTGCACAGCTGCAGCTCTGTGACTTGCAGTGAATGGAGTCTGCTACAATTCCCCTTACACAACCTGGGTGGTATGGTGCTACTGTATACATTCAACATAGGGACACATCGCATAAACAGCGCTGAAGAATTCATTTTCACGAGTGGTGGACGTCCCAAGCGCTGCCCCATCATGGAGTTATAAGACGACATATATATATATTTCATGTGGTGACTATAGCTAGATCCTATGGATGTAAAATTATCGGGTGTCCACCCATCACCCAACTTAGTAATGGTTATACCAGGCAGGAATTGAACAGTATAACCTAGAGGTGACTATCATTATATTGTCGTAGTGTAAGAAATCTATCACGTACACTACAATCTAGGTGCAGCTTTGATCATCAAGCAGGGGCCTAAGGGGCTACGACCACCAATTAGCAAGGACATTATTATACGGGTGTCGTTGCAGAGTTGAACTGTGTGTAAGAACATAAACATACACACTCTAGCATCTTAGGAATCACGAAGATGATCTTCATAATACCATAACTTAGTTGTCTCTGGAAGACTGGAAAGTATCACATGGGTTACATATGAAACTAATCGGATAAATTCATACCCAACATTAATGCACATTGCAGTTAACCCATCGGAGGAATCAACGGCACAATTAACAGCACTGAGAGCCATCTCCCAGTTACGGCTGCCCACAAATAACCCGTGCCAGCTTTGTCAGCTACCACGCACAGCTCGTGACACCTCCGGGCACTAGCGCGGTAGTGACGCGCCTGATGAGGAATCTTCTGGATGCAGGTGCTTGAAGAGTTCAGAAGGGCCGCTGGAGGAACTTGTATGGGGGTGACCCCACACTGCTTGCTGGGCTCTTCTGGTAATACTCATAGGAACCTGGAGTCACTCCTATCAGGGCTCCATTCTGGGGGGTTTCTCCTTTGAGGAAATCATCTTCATCATCTGGGGTGGCACCAGGCTTGTATTAAAAAAAAAAAAAAATAATAATGTTATATGTCAATATATGCAATGATAACCACAGCCATCACAAATGGATAGTCCATAGTTCAATACTAAACGTTTGAACTTTTTTTTCTTTTAATATTAACCCTAACAAGGCTTGTTATCTGCGGGACAAATTGTACTATTTAGTGGCGCTATTCAATATTCCATGCAATATACTGGAAAGCTGGGAAAAAATTCCAAGTGCAGTGAAATTGACAAAAAACCCTTACATTTGCAGAGCTTTCTCGTGGGCTTTGTTTTTACAGGTTTTATTCTGTGCTCCAAATGACACTTCCTATTTTTTCTTTGGGTCAATACGATCACAGGGATACCAAATCCCTGTGATATAGGTTTTATTTGTTTCAGTAGATTTAAAAAAAATGTAATCTTTTGTACAATTTTTTTTTGTAAATATTTTTTCAAATAACTTTTTCATACTTTGGTGTATGAACCTATGTAAGCCGAGACCCCTAATTTTACCACCAAAAACTGGGAAAAACTACTGACTCGAGTATAAGCCGAGGGTGGGAAATGCATTGGTCAAACCCCCCCAGTAGTATACAGCCTGCCAGCCCCCAGTAGTATACAGCCTGCCAGCCCCCAGAAGAATACAGTAGCCCCTAGTAGTATACAGCAAGCCCCTAGTAGTATACAGCAAGCCCCTAGTAGTATACAGCAAGCCCCCAGTAGTATACAGCACAGCCCCCAGTAGTATACAGCCAGCCCCCAGTAGTATACAGCCAGCCCCCAGTAGTATACAGCCAGCCCCCAGTAGTATACAGCCAGCCCCCAGTAGTATACAGCCAGCCCCCAGTAGTATACAGCCAGCCCCCAGTAGTATACAGCCAGCCCCTAGTAGTATACAGCCAGCCCCTAGTAGTATACAGCCAGCCCCTAGTAGTATACAGCCAGCCCCTAGTAGTATACAGCCAGCCCCTAGTAGTATACAGCCAGCCCCCAGTAGTATACAGCCAGCCCCCAGTAGTATACAGCCAGCCCCCAGTAGTATACAGCCAGCCCCCAGTAGTATACAGCCAGCCCCCAGTAGTATACAGCCAGCCCCCAGTAGTATACAGCCAGCCCCCAGTAGTATACAGCCAGCCCCTAGTAGTATACAGCCAGCCCCTAGTAGTATACAGCCAGCCCCTAGTAGTATACAGCCAGCCCCTAGTAGTATACAGCCAGCCCCTAGTAGTATACAGCCAGCCCCTAGTAGTATACAGCCAGCCCCCAGTAGTATACAGCCAGCCCCCAGTAGTATACAGCCAGCCCCCAGTAGTATACAGCCAGCCCCCAGTAGTATACAGCCAGCCCCCAGTAGTATACAGCCAGCCCCTAGTAGTATACAGCCAGCCCCTAGTAGTATACAGCCAGCCCCTAGTAGTATACAGCCAGCCCCTAGTAGTATACAGCCAGCCCCTAGTAGTATACAGCCAGCCCCTAGTAGTATACAGCCAGCCCCTAGTAGTATACAGCCAGCCCCTAGTAGTATACAGCAAGCCCCTAGTAGTATACAGCAAGCCCCTAGTAGTATACATCAGCCACCAGTAGTATACAGCAAGCCCCTAGTACTATACAGCCTGCCCCTAGTACTATACAGCCTGCCCCTAGTACTATACAGCCTGCCCCTAGTACTATACAGCCTGCCCCTAGTACTATACAGCCTGCCCCTAGTACTATACAGCCTGCCCCTAGTACTATACAGCCTGCCCCTAGTACTATACAGCCTGCCCCTAGTACTATACAGCCTGCCCCTAGTACTATACAGCAAGCCCCTAGTACTATACAGCAAGCCCCTAGTACTATACATCAGCCACCAGTAGTATACAGCAAGCCCCTAGTACTATACAGTCTGCCCCTAGTAGTATACAGCCTGCCCCCACGGCCCTTAAAAAAATAAACTTAAATACTCACCCTCCGATGTCAGCGCGGCTCCCCGATGTCGGTGCGACTTACCGATGTCCCCGATGTCAGCGCGTCCCGTCTTCTTTCTTCTCCGCGGCTCCTCTTCTCTCTTCCGGCATGGGCGCGGCCATGTTTTCTTCTAGCAGGCGCATACTATGACGCGGCCGCTGCTGACGTCATAGTATGCGCGGCCACGAAGAAAACATGGACGCGTCCATGACAGAAGAGAGAAGAGGAGCCGCGGAGAAGAAAGAAGACAGGACGCGCTGACATCGGTAAGCCGTGCCGACATCGGGGAGCCGCGCTGACATCGGAGGGTGAGTATTTAAGTTTATTTTTTTAAGTGGGTAATTTTTTTTTGGTAATAGACTCGTGTATAAGCCGAGGTGACGTTTTTCAGCACTTTTTTTGTGCTGAAAAACTCGGCTTATACACGAGTATATACAGATTATCAATTTGGGACCCAAAAATAGCAATTTGGACATTTGGGTGCCATTTTCCGTTACAATGCTCACAGCCGGGAATGATCTTTCTTATATTTTGATACCACAAGTATTTTCAGATGGGGCGATACCAAACATGTTTATGATGTCTACATTTTTTTACAGTGGGGGTATATAATTTTTGCATTCTTTTTCCATTCATTTTTTTTTTTGGTCGCTCATACTATATACTGCAATACTACTGTATTGGCGATCGGCCATCCAAGATGGCAGCACCCACAAGGAGCTATGTTACTTTACAGGTTAACTGCCACGATCGGTGCCAGCACAGGTGGTAACAGGTGGGTGTCAGTTGTATTATACAGCTGACACCTGCTGTGTATTGAGAGAGCTCGGCCCATGATCTCCCTCCATACAACCCCCCTCCCCTCCCCGGCACATCTATCAACAGCATCAAGGATTGTAAACACACTAACATGCTGATGTATGCCCCCTCTTGCTGGATCCACTAAGCTTCCGATGCCCTTGTTTTTAAGAAAAAAAGGCTTTATGGATTATGGAAATGAAGTTCATCTGTTTTTTTTTTTTTTAAACTAGGGCATAAGAAGCTAAACGAAGAGTGGATCCTGCCAGAGGGGGCACATGTCATATGTCCGTGTGCTTGGTTTACAACCCTTCATCCTGGTGGTAGAAGTCCTTATATATACAAGGCCTATTCTATAAAAGCTACCGCACTTATGTGACTAGTAAACAACTGCTAATCTCTTTGCCCCCCGCCACCTCCCACATTCCCACAACAAAACTGTTCATTCAGTTAATTTTCCTGAGTAATTACAGGCAAACCATATACCTTGATTGGCTTTTGCGGTTTCATTTCCTCAGCATTAGACTCTTCCCACTGCTGATATAAAGGGTCTATAAGAATCTTACATCTGTAATAGAAAAAAAGTAAGTTGAAAATGCTAGAAAAAAAGCAAGGCAAGTACAGAAGCATTTTTATAAAGTTGGTGAGAGGGAGGGGGGATTTAACATGCCCTGTGCACTAGTTTTCTGTTAACATTTTCCCCCTTTGCCACCTCCATGCAGTGCAGACATAGAATTCATTAGTATATCCGTCACATTGGGAGCTGAACGAGGGAATATTAAGATTGGCGCTTAATGCAAGAGCCTTAACACATTCCCCCCCACTGACAATGCACCAATGGGAAACATCACCAGAAAACTTGGGTTCAAATTGGGGCCCAGAAAAGAACAGCCAAGAAAAACAAAATTAAATGACCATATGCCCTGATTTATTTACAGTGGTCCTGGAGGCCTCATATGCTGTATGGCTGCATTTATAAAGTGGTATTCTGGGCACGCCATATAGCTGGTGCGCTCATTGTGTGTCTGGCTGTGGTGCCACACTGCTAAATTAAAAAACAGAGCAAGAGATGGACAGCTCTGGCAGGAAGCCTTGGAAGCAACAGTTCAAGAGGGTCAAGGGATCAAGGAGAGTTTGTTGTAAGTATTAAAAGACATCTACCACCAGGATGAAGGACTGTATGCAAATGAGCTTGAGGGGCTCCATACTCCATTAACACTTATGGAGCCTGGAGCCCCTTAGGCTCATTTGCATACAGTCCTTCATCCTTGTGGAAGATGCCCTTTAAGGAGCTGGATAACCTCTCCAAATAGGTCACCAATGTCGCTAATGTTGAAAACCTATCATTAGGATAGGTCATCAATATCAGATAAGTAGGGCTGCCCCAATCTAATATGCATGACCTGTCCTAGGGATAGATTATTATCACTCATCCTGAAAACCTCTAAGTATATAGTAATACAAAATATAACTTCTCTATGATGTCTTAACATGAAGGCCTCAAAACCAAAGCATATAATACCAACCTTTTCAAAAGGCAAGGATCAAAAGGAAAGAAGCTGTCCAGAGGGTTAGTGAATGTTTGAGGAGCTTCTCCGCCAGTGCTGCTTCTGACAACGGGGATCATCTGCCGATTATTGCGTTCAATGATGGTGTAACAAAACACCAACTGATATTTCCTAAGAAACACAGACATTTCATGTGGTCAGATGTCACAGAGTTAAAGTAAAACTCCAATTAATAAACAAATAGGTTTACAATACATCAATGAGTCCAATATTTATTATTCTATAGAACTCGCAGAGCAGATTCTGCTTCAACACAGTATTACAGACCGGCCCCTGGTCAATGTGGGCTGGTTATAGCTATTCAATAAATCAGGGTTACACTATGATAGCCTCCTATTTCCACTAGTGAAGACAATGTACTAGTTATGAGGTGAGATCGCTCACACCAACAGAACTACTAAGGAGCCCTTATAGTAGGCCCTGGTTGGCCAAGACAAATGATCCGTCCTATGACTCTTAGACGTATGACACATGTAATGCATGACATGTGCGGAGCATGCTCAGTATTTGCTCGATTCTCAACTATGACTTAAAGGGATTGTACCAAGTTAGCAAGTTATTCACACTATAGAGAATAACAAGTAGATGGGTGAGGAGCCGAATGCTGAGCTGAGAACAGGACCCCCAGCAATCTGGATTAATACTATGGGACTGGTGGAAATTTCAGTGCACAGCGCTCTGATATCTCCAGCTCTGCTATTCACTGCCTATGTGAGTGCTGGAGATACACAAATTGCTGAGCAAAGCACTTGGCTATCGACTACCCAAGCCCTACATAGTAGCTAGTATATTTCTATAATAAACTAAGAAGTTTACACTTACCGGGTGATTGCAGCAAAGAAGTTAACTACTGATGGAAGACAAAGCTTCAAAGGATTAAGTTGACACATTACAATTCTTTCAAAATTCAGACCCTGCAAGTAGGCCAGACCTAAAAAAATAGAAAAAAAAAACAACACTGTATTGAACATGTAGATTACTAATTGATTTAAAGGGCACATCTACCACCAGGATGAAAGACTGTATGCAAATCAGCCTAAGGGGCTCCATTAACACCTATGGAGCCTAAAGCCCCTCAGGTTCATTTGCATACAGTCCTTCATCCTGGATGCCCTTTAATTATGGAAACAAAGGTTATAATCCTAGACATTTGCCTGTTTGTAAAGCCATGGAGACGTTTCCACCAGATATTGATGACATTGGCTCAATGATCAGTGTTACACAGTCTGAAGAGAAAGCTTTTGGGGTTCCAAATATTTCAATTAACCCCTTCGTGACCAGGCTTTAAAAGTTTTTAACGACAGGACCATTTTTAACAAATTTCATTCTTAACTGGTTTAAGGGCCTTAACTTTCTTTTTTTGTGCAATACCATTAAATAGTTTGTTGCATTTTTTGGTGACACATAGGGATAGTTAAAATTAAAAAAAGATTTAAGAGACATTTTTCCATTTTTAGTTTTAAAGATACCAAAACTAGAGAGAATTTGTTTTCATTGTAATGTGCAGTATATTTTTTTCCAGTTTTTAAAATAACTAAAAACAACCATTGTAAATGAATTCCTTGGTGTGTGATGGTCATTTTGATATACAGTATAATATATATAGGCTGAGGCAAACAGAGAGTCTATGGCAATGTTTTTTACAGTGTAGTGGGGTCTGTTTTTTTATTTTATTGGGGAATGTTAATGTGTATTTTTAAGTAATGTATTAGTATGTAATGTGTGTATTTTAACTTTATATGTCCCCCATGAGGTCACCAAAAAACCCCTGGGGGAAATTTCCCCAGTTATAGGGGGAAATTACCCCCCGTGAGGCAGATGTTGGATCACAGCTGGACTGGGTCTAATCAGACCCAGTAGTTTTTATTAACCCCTACAGACCATCTGTAGACCATCCTCCTTTATGCATCGCACTACTTCAGCGCGATGCTGTGAGGATCAGAGAAGGAAGATGAGGTAATCTCCCTGCACCCTAGGGTCTCCGGCTGTTGCAAAGTCCTGGTCCTGTTCCCAGGCAGGAACAGGAGAAAACTGCAGCAACATCAAAAGGTATCGCTGTAGACTCGAGACCGGTGCCCGCTGACGTCTAAAGTCAGTGGGCGATTGGGATCGAGTTAAACAACTAGATAGAGATGCAGATAATGACAATCTGAACTGCATGTGTGAATAGTGCCCTTTACACAGTCTATTGAAACACAGCGCCTCACAAAGTTTCAGGTTTTACATAAATTATTTATAATAACCAGACACAAACCTTTGCGCATGCTGCCGTCTAAGAGCTGCTTATGGCGGAAAATCAAGGTATAGAAAACAGCCTGGCAAGCAGCATAGAAAGGTCCATGGAAGGTCAAGTCACAGAAAGCCCGGCTCCCAGCATCCTGATTATCTATGTAGCCATGGATCCAGTTCACAAGGAGATCAAGACAAGCCTTCACTGTCCTGTAAAACAAAAAATCATATTGTAAATATAGATCCGATGTTGTAGTCTCCACTATCAGGATTCACCCAGGCTCAAATAGTATTTTACAAAGAACAGAGTAAAATACACAAATGCATGTGAGCCCTCTTCAAACATCCTTAACGGCCCTGTTAAAGGGTTAATCGGATTTTTCCATTCAAGATAATAATGAGCAATCTCCAGGACATGCTGTTACCTATGAATACATGTCCAGCCAAAGATACATTCTCTACCCATGGGATATTGGGCACAAGTCTTACAAGTCATGAGATGTGTGTGTATACAGGAAGGGTTTAGTAAGCAAAGACATGCCACACCTCTCTGGAGGCAAAATCAAAAGCCTCAAAATAGATTTCCATACAAATACTAAAGTTCCTTACCGTTACATTATGTAAACCAGGAAATAAACTTATGACAAATGGACCATTCTACACAATTTCCTGAAATATGTTTATTACTTCCTAATGGATTATAAGATACTTACACCAAAGGAATGAACTTGGCTCGGGCAAGGAGGCTTCCAATGTAACTCGCTGCAGTCTGTCGGATAATTGGAGGGTTGTTGGGATTCTGCAATTTCTTCCATAGATGTTCCAAGAAAGCTTCTGCAAGTCCCTGCATTCAATATTATATATTAATAGTAGTGCATACATACTAGATATCCCTGCAACAAGATTCCCATATTGTGTATGCCCCCTGGAACAGACTATTAGGCTCACAAAGCCATATGCTAAATCTATTTAAGTATATATCAGCTGAGTGTGTATTAGGAAGGATAGGATACGCACCAGTTTGAAGCTGCAGATGTAAAACATGGTAAACTGCACATGACAGCAAGCGTGGGTGGGTAAAATCAGCTTGTCAAATACAACTATAAGATCTTTGTATAAATCCTTCGCTTTATTAAGGTCAAAACCCCCTGCAAGATAAAAATGTGATTACAACATAAATTATTCATTACTATAGAATATACTATAATTATCAGTTTTCTTACAATAGAGAACTTAGCTGTGAAACAGCAGTGATCCTGATAACGGAAGATACATTGACGTCAATGAAGAACAAGGTAAACCTTCTGTTTTTAGTTTCTGTTATGACAGAAAGCCCCACACAGGTGTGAACTGAGCCTTACACAAATGGGACCACGCTCAACAACAACGAACCTGCTGTGATTTTTCGGTCTTCCTGAATAGTCTTAAAAGCTATTTAGGTAAAGGTCTCAAGTATGACAGCACATGGGTTGGAACAGACTTTTCATCTCCTAACCAGTTTGTGCTGTGAGGTACTATGCAGCATGTAAATTTAACAGCATTTCTACTAAACAGTCCTATAAGTTAGATGGAAGAAGCCACACTGACCTCTACAGAAAAGTTTATAAATGCCTCATAGAGAACCTCATAGCCATTACTTAATACTATACAGTGGTGGGGGCAAAACTATGATACACGTGCAAGTGCCCTCTCTGTGGGCACGTGGGCCGTTTCCTCAGCACATTGTTTAACCAGATAAGACTTATTATAAGACAAATTCTCATTTGTGATTCCCCCTTTAAGAACAAACAAAATGATTCCCATATTGTGTTACTTGTCCTTTTATTTCCAAAGTTATGGCATTTTCTGTTCTGAAAGTGTCTGACAAAAATCTCTCACCTGTCTACCTGTATCTGCCCTCAAGCATTAGTTTGCCCACAAAACCCATGATATCTTGTGGTCTCAAAGTAATTTAGCAGCAAATCCCCAGTTTCCTGCACTACCAGGAAACCCAAGACATGCCACAAGGACCGGCGCAAGCACTAGGCATACCTGGGCAAGTGTCAGGGCCCGGATCTGCTGGAGGGGCCCACATAAGGAATTCATAGGGGTTAGGCCGGACTTTATATAAAATTACCATGAGGATGCTGTTTGGGATGATAAATTAGGGAATATTTTAGGGAACAGGAGACTGTTATAGTTTCTGAATTTTTGATGCCGCCATGTGAGTTTACTGTAAGAGGCTCTGTCGCCCAGGGGCCTTATGAAACCTGGAGCAGACGCTGCATGCCACACTATTTTAAAGCCACACATTGTGGGACACAAGGAGGAGAACATGGTAGAAATATCATGAAAGCTCCTGCTACAGAACCTGCAATTCTTCCTGTTCTGGGGCGCAATAAGGCAGTTACAACAATAAGCTAAATTTTTGCTTCTTCCTCCTCAGAACACTGAAGGCGTTAAAAACTGTGCCAGAGCAGGAAGCAATAAGTTACTTGTAATTTTCGCAATATATATATGGATCTTGGTTGCGGTTTTGGCTGTCGGATCACCATCACTGCCATACAGAAGTAAATCATACTTTGTTTAATACTTTAATTTTCTGCGATTATACAAGTAACATGATCTTGGACCATCATCTTCATCAGTTATACTCTGCCAATACGCACCATTGTTAAAGCAGATGTCTTTGAAGTAAGCGAAGATGACAGACATACACAAGTCCAAGCGTTCAGCAGCAGGGAGAGCCATTGTTTCATTTAAAGTATTTGGAACAACCTGTGGAGGGTCTTCATCTTCATCCTGCAAAATGAACATCTTTATAGGGAATGTGTCGATATGTGTCGAATAATCAGGAGTTGTTAAAACTGGATAACAAATTCTATCACTTTTTCCTATTCCAACCAATTTTTTTTCCAGATTTGATCTTCCATCTCCTGCCCATGATTATGGGGGCTATCTTGCTGCCTGATCTCTAATAACAGATGCTAGTGATATACTTTAAAACAGAGGCTGAATTAGGCCTCTGCAAACAACGTGAAAATAGGGACATGTAATGGTCCCAAATGGGTATAAATCAATACGCCAGCATGTACCGCAAAAAAAAATACTCCTTGCATAGGTACGTACACCAAAGTGTGAAAAAGTCATTGGCCTCAGGAGTTAGGCAAAATGGCAAATTTTTATTTTTTGGACAAAAGATTTTAATTTTTGCTAAAAACCTATTGAAACCTATATGATTTTGGAATCCCTGTAACTGTATCAACCCAAAAAATAAAAAAGGAAGTGTCATTTGGAACACAAAATGAAAGCTGTAAAAACCAAGCCCACAAGAAAACATCACAAATGTGTTCTTTTTAATCAATTTCACTGCACTCGGAAATTTTTTTCCAGCTTTCCAGTACATGGAATGGAATATTAAATGGTGCAATTTGGTACAATTTGTCCTGCAGATCGCAACCCCCAACACATCTATGTAAATGTAAGAATAAACCATTTATCGCTTTTGGAATAACGGGAGTAAAAAACAAATGTGAAAACGAAAAAAGGCTGAGTCCTGTAAGGCAATGGTCCCCAACCTTTTTTGCCCAGGGACCAGCAGCGAGCATATATTTTTTCTAGGGATCGGTGGACAAATGTTAACAGTTATGTAATTAGGCAGATGACCTCGCCTCAGCTGTTGTAATGCGTTTCAAAATGCAATGAAAGCACAACCAAAACGCACGATGTGACCACGCCCTTACTCGGAGACGAAGCATTAAACCGGTTGTCTGAGATTTGAAAAACATGGCAGCTTATTTTTTTCTGTAAAATGCATCACACCTGACCTTAGTTCGTGCCAGTAATGTAACTCAGTTGTAGACATATGATAAGGTAGGATGACAGCTGAACAACCTGTTGGACTTTTGACCTTCTGCAGAGAAGATGTGTATGTGGCCAAGAAGATTAGATTATTAGCAAATTCTGTAAAAACTGCCACAATCTCCTGCAGGAATCTATGTGTATAGAAAGCTTAAGGTGTGAAAGGAATCTTGAGTCTATTACCATGTTAAATAGAGTTTCTTCTGCAGCATTCTCCTTATCGGCAGTCCACGCAGCTTCTTCTGCATCTTCTATGTCATGGCGAGATGCACTCACCTGAAATAAGAAAGAAAACACAATCACTAAACTGTAAATGATAATAAAATAAGGAGGGGTCAGACCTCACACAACATCCCGTTACTACAGTCATCCGTTGGAGCAGGATTTGTGGACGTAACAGACCAAATAACACAAGATTTATTCTGTGCAATGCAAACACACCAATCATTTTGTGCACAGTTATTATTTTCAAAGTTAATATTTTTTTTTTACTAAATCTCTCTTCCTATTGTAAACAAACTAGGCTTACTCACAAAACTTTTAATCAAGATGGGCCATAGTGTAGAGCTCCTGTGCTGTATGACATCAGTAAGGACACTTAATATATTTTGTACCCACAGACGACCCCCCTTTGCTCCTTTAACCCCCTTAAAAGGAATATGGGAGGGCAATTTGGGACACTAAACCAACAACAGGTCTCTATGGAAATGTGGTAATAGTGTCTCAAATCCCCTTAATTATCTTTTTATAAATATTTTTGTGCTTTCTTATGTTTCCATCAGCATTGCTAATTAAGTTCTAGTTTCTTTAGTATGAGTTGATGATATGTTTTTGGTCACCATTGTGGGTTATATGTAATTTAATGATTAACATTAAATTACTTTTTGTGGAAATTACATTTCCCAAGTCCCTTGCGCTGTAATATTGTGTCACTGACCAAGGACATCACTGGAACTTCATTTTGCAGGTCGTACAATTATGGCAATACAAAATGGGGGAGATTCATAAAGGCTTCTCCGCCAGTTCCTGCCATTCTCTGACTCGCACGCCACAATGGGTGTGTTTGGACGGGCCGTGAACGCCCGGCCTGTGACATGTAATATAGTCTACACTGGAAAACCAGCAGAGACCATAGCAGAATACCCTGCCAGGTCTGATCGGGTCTAAAGGATGGAATAGGCGCAGTTCACAACCGTATTCACTAAGAGGCCAGAGCCTCTTAGTATATAAGGGCTAACGAACGTCAGCAGAGGGAATTCCAAGACTGATGTTCTAAACAATAATCTTAATGGATATATAAAAGGACAGGCATCCGTGATAAAAGAACAAAAAAATGTGTCAATCTAAATTAGTCATATTCATGATTTTTTTATTACCAGAACAGTACAGAATGGGAAACCAAAAGATTTGTTTTTAGAAAATAAATATATATATACAGGCGGTCCCCTACTTAAGAACACTCGACTTACATACGACCCATAGTTACAAACGGACCTCTGGATATTGGTAATTTATTGTACTTTAGTCCTAGGCTACAATGATCAGATGTAACAGTTATTACAGGTGTCTGTAATGAAGCTTTAGTGTTAATGCTGATTCTTATGACAACCCATGTTGTCGTGAAGAATAATTACTACAAGATCAATAAATTTAAATACTTACATCAACTTTAAGCAACTTTTCGATTATGAGTTCCAAGACTTCCAGTCTGAGCATTGGGAAGTACACAGTGACCCGTAAAATGTTATGGATGTAACATTCCTTTAAAAGAGGGGGGAAAAAATTAAATACATAAAATCCGCAACATTTGGATGAGCTTAACACTCTTTTACGCAATAGGTGACAAGTAGTAGCTCCCTAATGTGTGCCTATAAATGGTGGAAATTAACGGATATATAATGGATACATTCTGCTATTTGAATTATGAAAGACTACAAGCTTTATATGGCCCAACTAATAAACACATTTCAAACCATATGCTGCTCCAGTTCCATGGACCGAACACTGTGCAGTGGTTGGGAATCCTTGCATCCTACAGAAATATGATACAATGACTTCCTATCTGCCAGCCAAACTGCAGCACCAATACCGTAACATTTCTTACACTGTCTATGCTGTCGATCGGGAGTCCATGCATCATATTTCTGTACGATGTGTGTATCCTATAGTATTAGACCAACATATGGCTCTGTTTCCACAGGCTGCACATGTTTAAGTTTAATAAAGAGGCACTTGGACTCTCAGGATAGAATTACACGCTTCAGAATGAAAGCAGAAAATTGTGTTACCTAAAAATGTAAGCAGATCCATTACAAGAGTCTAAAAACTTGGCTACACTCAAAACATTTTTTACCACAATAATGGTAAAATTAAGGCTTAGGACACATGTTAAGGTTTTTGAAATACAATTGAAGCCAAACCTAACAATGGAAAGCAAGAATTGTGTCCTTTATAAAAGAGTTTCAGTCCAAATACCTGCCTGACCCTATCTCCTGTATCTACCAAGGATGGAAAGTTAAATATCATCCAATAAAAGAGTTTAGCTTGGAAATCTCACCATGACTCTTGATGATTTTTTGATATAGGGAAATCTTTCCACAAGAATTGGCATAAGAAAACGTGGAGTTCTGTATGGAATATAAAAAAAAAATACATATGCAGATTATAGACGGTTATGCCTATTTATAAGCATATTTAAGAAATCATCAAATATCTCCTGCTCTTGGTAGGATCCAGAACTTGAGCTAGACAAAGCAGCTCCCAAGGCTTAAAATTCCCATATTCCAACCAAGGGTGATGCCCCACATCGCGTTTTGAACCTGTTTTTGGTCCATTTTTAAGCAGTCCGTTAAAAAACGCATGCATTAAAGAACCCATGTGTTTTTGGAAAACCCATCCGTTTTTGACAGTTTTACCAATCATCTTAATTTAAAACTTGTCAAAAACGAATGCTTTTTCAAAAAACGCATGGGTTCTTTAACGGACTGCTTAAAAACAGACCAAAAACCGGTTCATCACCCTAAGAGGGTTGGTGATGATCGGGAAGAAAAATATAAAGGATATAGGGAACTATGGGGGAGCTGATACTTTGAATGCGATTATATAAAGATAGTATTTAAATCAGAAAAACTTTTTCAACGCTAAAATAGAATCAAGGTAATTTTATTGCTAAAAACAACAATTAAAGGTATCCTAAAATAGAATTGGATAAACCCTTATTGTTTATAGTTTATTCCGTGATATCTGATGTGCCAAAGGAGGGAAGGATACAACTTTTGTTTTTACAGCCCAGGCCTGCTATACAGGCTTCGTAAAGCCCGGACAACCCATTTAATAAAATGTCAGGATTGTGTTCTAGGTGAAAACAGAACAAGAGATATCCACTATTAATGTCACAGTCCGGAATTGATATCTGTATTTAAAAATCAATTTTTTTTCCTGTAAATTTAACAGAGGATATCTCTGGCCCCCTTTCACTTAGAAACACAATCCTGGCGCCAAGCCCAGCCAAAGGAGCGACACAGCTTCATTATCATAATTGTATAATTGTTTTATCAGCAAAACCACTCAGCACAGGGATTAAACAAGATATGTGCCTGCATCAGTGTAGCTACAGCATTCTCAAGGTATGTTTGGTTCATAATGCATCAAATCAAATGGTAGATTTTCTTTAATGATAGTTTAGCTCAATGCCACAAATGGCCACTAAAATATGTGCAGAGCCGTCTGCTTTTGGCTCTATACACGATGCAGCTATTAGCTGATTGGTACACAGTCCGCAGGTCAGATTCCCACCAATATAGGCTATGTAATGAGATACAGTTGAGGCATCTGACATTGGTATAGCTCTGACTTCCAAGAAAGCATGAGGACATTGCAGTGCCGTACGAAAGTATCATCACATGTACAGCCTGCACCAGTCTGTACTGTATACACGATATCTGCTTGATGTCACTCAAAGGCTCTGCTTCCAAAGAATAGAAACCTGTCTTGCTCAAGACATATCATAAAAGGTGCAGACCTACTTGTCTATCACATCAGCAGGACACATTTTGCTCTGGGTGAAGTGAAGAATACTTTTAAATTTATAGTAGAAATAAAATTATAAAACTTTTCATTACATTATTAATACTGTAAACCTAATTTGATGAAGCTCTCCTACCAAGGGCGTAATTTGAAAGGATGCAAAGAGTGTGGTCGCAACTAGGCCCAAGAGGCCTGGAGGGCCCATAAGTCATTTTCCCAGATACCAGAAGACTAGAAATATCATACATTATAGTTGGGGGGCATAGACCAGTGAGACAGATTTCAAACACAAAGGTGACACAACAAGGAAGGATAACTTATAATAAAGAAAATACTTACGAAGGAACAAATTGCGCTATCAACTGCAGTGCCCTGTGGCAGGTGTTAAATCTCGGAACAATATCTGTGGAGGAAAAGAGAAATCTTTCAGTGTGTGCCATCATAGATGACCCATGCTATGGATTATAAAAGACTATTCTTTGCTGCAACCGATCAACCACAAAGTAAACCACTCGCTCATTACCAATAACCCATCCTACTGGCCAATACAATCAGCCCTAATAAAAAGGAGTAAAATGGCACTCACCCTCGTCTTCATCTTCAGAGTCTGAGATCTGTAAATCACCTTCAGTTATAACCACACGAGCTGAAAGAAAGAATGTCATTTAAAAAAAGGCCCAGCTACAAGTCGTATGGACAGACAATATTACTACCACAGATAAAAAAAACAAGAATGTTTGGGTTGTCCAGAACTAGAAGATCTAAGTTCTCTAAGAATTGACCATTTTCCAAAAAATGAGAAAGTCTAGGGTACTGGTGGCGGACTAATGGCACAGATGACAGAGCCCTGACTGTAGGCACACAGGCAGTCATTCCAGTATTTGCCAGACAGGTTGAGTGACACAGAAGACCTCCTCCTGCAGTCATGGGTAGCCCAGGGATGTGCATTTTTTTTAAAGGAACACTTCATGGGACACCAAGAGCAAGGAAGTGTGAAAAGGGTTGGATTATCATTGGAGCCTGCCCCTCAATTCTTCTTGTACAATGAAAATCAGAAATTCAACAGTATTGGGCTGAATTCACACAAAAGTATGGGGGACATATATATGGCCACAAGCTTGCAGCTGTACATACGTCCCCCAAAGACAGCAGTATGCGTACAGACTGATATGGTGCTGCATACGTGTGGCACCGTACCAGTCCGTACATGGGGAAAAGATAGAACATGTTCTATGTTTCCCCGTGTGCACGGCCGTACGCCATGCATCTCTATGGAGAGAGGAGCGTTTACCCCTCCTCCTCTCCAGTGTGCTGGACGTACCCAGAGGGGCATATGTTACTGTGAATTCTCCCTTAGTGTCGTTGAGACACCAATATGATTGGAAGCTGTGGCAGAGCAGGTGTCAATAGGTCCCCGTTTAAAGGAAACCTACCACCAATCTACCTATTAAGGTAGATCCGGTGGCAGGTTCCTCTAATGTAAATTTTAATTTGTACGATATTCAAATTTTCTAAAGAGGCTACTGGGGCGTGAAGTAGCTGGAGCTGAGGCTTCACGACGCGTCTACTCCACGCCCCAGTAGCCTCTTTTGCTCTGCCTATCTTGACATCTTCAGCGCGCAGCTCCTGGTAGCTGCACACACTCATCTGAGAAGCTAGGTTCTGTGCATGCGCAGAAGTTCCGGCTCCAGAGCAGAGACCGTGCAGAAACCAGCTTCTCAGCCGAGTGAAGATATCAGGGTAGGCGGAATATATGAGGCTACTGGGGCGTGGAGTTGCCACACCCCAGTAGACTCCGCTCTGGCTACTCCACGCCCCAGTAGCCTCTTTCGAAAATTTGAATATTGTGCAAATTAAAATTTACAAAAGTTATGGGCTACCAATAAATTAGCTCTAAAAAGGGCTATACAACTGTACATTAGAGGAACCTGCCACCGGATCTACCTTAATAGGTAGATCCGTGGTGGTAGGTTTTCTTTAAATTGCTGTGTTGGTGATTATCTAAAAAGAAGGCTGTAGTTTGGGCACTCGACCACTAAAAGTTTCACCATCACTAGTCTAGGGAAAACCACTGTGTGTTGACCAACTATCAATACACTTATTCCCATATGTTCACAGCCAGCAGGTAGGAGCTTCGATTTATAAAGAGGTCCTTCAACACAACACATTTTTTTTACCTGGTACAAAGTGGGAGACAATCATGTTCAAACAAGGTCGCAAGTAGACAGTCTGGGCTGACATGAGGTTACCCAAAAATGCCAAATATTCTTCCACAACTTCTCTGCTTCTGCTCAGCCAGGGTAGTTTCTAAAGAAAATGAATAAGGAGTAGAATAATTTCTAGCACGTCTAAACATTCAGGTTCCTTGCAGTTTACATGTACCAAAAAATTTGCTGAAAAACTCAAACCCAGGCTTAAACTCGAGTCAAGAAAAAGAATGAAGTTAAAACTCACCTCTCTGCCGTGCTCCCTAGTGGTCTGCTTTTCTTCCGTCAGAAGCGGCAGGTCCGTGCACGCCAGCCGTGCACGCACGGACCTGCTGCTGCTGTCAGAATAAGAGAAGACCTGTGGGAGGCGCTGGAAAGGCGAGTTTTGACTTTAAGGGCTAGCTATATACAGGAGCAGGAGGAAAGCTATATACGGCACATGAGCTGGCTATGTATGGCGGCAGGTGCTGGCTATATACTGGGTGCTAGCTGGCTATTTACTGGGGGGGTGGGGCTGGTCGGCTATATACTAGGAGATTGTTGCTTGAGGGAATGGCCTGGCCATATACTAGGTGGCATGGGCCGGCTGGTTGTATACTAAGGGACTTGGGCTGGTCGGCTGTATGCTGGCACCTATGCATTTCCCACCCTAGGCTTACACTAGAGTTATTAGATTTCCCAAGTTTTTAGTGGTAAAATATATTGGTTTATAATCGAGTTGGCTTATACTTGAGTATATATGGTATATTGTTTATTGCCGGGTGACTTATTTTTCACATAAAATCTCAGCACAGTTACACACCCATAAGACCAAACCTACCACATCACCAACTTACCAGCACAATGTTCACTAGCTGTTCATAATCAATTGTCAGGTAAGTAACTGAAATCCTTAATTCACGCAGCCAGTTTATAATCTGTCCATCCTGTGGATGACCAAAGACAAAAGGAAATAAACGTCAGAAAACTAATGTCACATTTATGAACATCCAAAATGTGATACAACAACTATAGTAGACGTTACCTTTATCTCTGGATCCGTCAACTGATGCTTCAAAAGTTCTAAGTCTTCTTTGTTACCCTAACACGGATAAGAGTGCACAACTTAGTAGTAAAGCTCATAAATCATTGAAACATTCATCGTAAATATGGCCATGGTAGTGATCAAATGATCCACATAAACAGGACCGATCCGATAAATAGGTGCTTCTGGGATGACGCATCGCTTCCAGTCAACCATGGCCAGTGGCACATAACTATGGACTGTGCCCTGTCTGGACTGAGCACAGTGCAGAAAAAGGGACTCCATGAATCATAATGATATGTGATGCATGGATTCCTGCTTCCCTGAGGCTGCGCCATCTGGATTCAGATGAAAAGCAGGGACTCCATGCATCTCTACTTTCAACAAGATGCTCCAGTCCTGCCCCCTGTACTGTGATTCACGGCTGATGGCCTATTTGTTATAACTAGCCAGAACCCCCCAGGTCTCTTAACACGAAGGGCTGGCAATGGCTACTAACGCTAGACATTGGTAATGACACATTCTACGCACCTGGGAGTACTTTGACAGAACTTCAGTCACTGTTCCACCAAATCGAACAGTTTTCTTTGGTGGAGAGTTCAGAAAATCGCTGCTTTCAGCCATCATGGTGTCTCTTTGTAAGATTTATAGAACCTGCAGAGGATGAAGGTACATTTAGTAATGTTATTTTCATTGTATTAAACGCTACTGACAAGCCTCTACAATGTCATTTTTGCATCCGCCTGCAAGGAAGCCGTCCCCATCTATGTCCCTATATAACATGATTGCCCCACAATGACAAGAATTACCAAAATAGAGTTGATGCAGAAATCCACTTCATATCCACTATGATCTACAGATATTCACCTTGGACGTCATCACATGAAATACATTGCATCTGGTGCTTTATTTTTTTTCTGTGGTCTTCCAACAGATGCACTACAAAAAAATCTGCAGCATTCTGTATGCACATAGCCAGAGGCCGGTTGGACGTATAGCATATTATGTGCAGAAAATGTTCAACATAATACAGTGACTGTACAGTATGGAATTTATCAAAATCTCAAACTTTGTGCTAAAAAAATCTGCAGTGTAAATGGCTTTTTGCTGTGGATTTATGATTTTACCCTTTCCAGCCTATACCCTTTTTCATTTCCATTTTTTCCTCCCTTTCTTGAAAAATCCATAACTTTTTTATTTTTCGGTGTACGGAGCTTTATAAGGATTTGTTTTCTGTGTAATAAATTGTACTTCCTATCGGCAGAAATTAATTTTCCATGCCTTGTACGGAGAAGCTGGAAAAAAAAATCCATTTGGAGTGAGCGTGACAAAAAAATACTTTTGCGCCGTTTTCTTGTGGACCGTATTTTTACAGTTTCACTGTGGGCTCCAAATGACACCCCCCCTTTTTTTGGGTTGATGCCATTACGGGGATACAAAATTTATGTACGTTTTAAAAAAATTAAAAACTTTTAAGAAATAAAAATTCTTCATTTTGCCATATTCTGTCGTGGATAACTCCATAAAACTTTGGTGTATGCCACTTTTTAAGGTGTCATTTTTTGCAGGACGTGATGACGTTTACCGTGATACCATTTCTGGGACTGTATGATCTTTTGATTTACATTTTTAAGTTGCAAAATGACCAAAAAGTGGTGTCTCGGGACATACAGGTGCTATTTTCCTTTACAGGTTCACCATTGGGAATAACCTTTTTTTATATAACTATAGATGGTGGCGATACCTCACAAGTTTATGATTTTTATTGTTACAGGCGGTCCCCTACTTAAGAACACTCGACTTACATACGACCCCTAGTTACAGACGGACCTCTGGATATTGGTAATTTATTGTACTTTAGTCCTAGGCTACAATGATCAGCTGTAACAGTTATCACTGGTGTCTGTAATGAAGCTTTAGTCTTAATATTGATTCTTATGACAACCCAAAATTTTTAAAATCCAGTTGTCACAGAGACCAAAAAAGTTCTGTCTGGGATTACAATGATAAAATATACAGTTCCGACTTACATACAAACTCAACTTAAGAACAAACCTACAGATCCTATCTTGTATGTAACCCGGGGACTGCCTGTAATTTACTTACTATTTATTCAACCCTCTAGGGCAGTAATGGCAAACCTTTTAGAGACCGAGTGCCCAAACTACAACAAAGACCCGCGTATTTATCGCAAAGTGCCAACATAGAAGTTTAATTTGTGATTTATACTCCCTTCTCTGTCACAGTTTTCATTGATACCAGCACTGAGGACACCAATAAAGCAGAAAATAGTCCCAGGTACAGCTGTCACTTTAAAATAGCTCTGTGCACAGCAAGTCCTGGGCTGTCTGGGACTGCAGGAAGATACCTGGAGTCATCTCTGGTGATGGCCTGAGTGCCCACAGAAAGGGCTCTGAGTGCCACCTCTGGCACCAGTATATCAGTTTGGGGCGTTTTTGCACAAAATTACAAATCTTGGGGTGTTATAAAGAGCCATGGCTGTCATGGCAAAAGGTCCTCGCTCTCCAATTACGTCACGGGTAGTGACGATCACAGCAAGATCGAGGTGACCACTCACCTCCAGCTGTTATATGCTGCTGGAAACTTTTTGGCGTGTCAATAATACCCACAATTGGCTCGTCCATGCAGAAATAAGTTGTGTCCATGTTTAGTGTAGGGGATTAGTGTACTGTATTAGCCATAGAAAGCAAAAGAGTGAACAAATCAGGCAATACCTTTTTGATAGTGAGCTTTAGAGAATACTAGTTCTCTTCACCAGACAAGTCTAGTGTAGGGGACAGATGTTAAAGATCCGCAACTGCAGACGCAGCAGCCAATCGCTTCAATGGGAGCACAACCTGCAGTTATTACACACAGGGAATTCTCTTTGTGCTTTGTATTATTCTATCAAATACTTTATTAGGTCTAGACTGTCATAGCATAACAGAAAGTTGGTTTAGGAAGTGTGATCACTGCTTTGGGGTGTAAATGGGTGACACAGGGAACCCCCTTTCTGTGCACACCTCAGTCCATGTTTGACCATTGTGTACAATGGGTTTAACATCTAGGATGGGAGCTTTTCCGATCCAGGTTGTTATTGTGGGTGCTGAACAATGATAAGACAGCTGAGCACCTGCAGACAACTTATTACACACGGTTATGTCAAGTGGTAAATCAGCAGAGGAATACAGTAGCAGTGTAACGCGTAGGATTTACATATACGCATTGTGGCAACGCCTCCTCGATCCGCAGCAAATGACATGTCCTGAAATAATCTTCTTCTGTAGAGAGGTGGACAATTAGAAGAAGTACATAAAAACCTGATCGAGTGGTCATAAAGGGGTTAAAAAGAAGAGCCATCTGTTGTGATCCAAATTCGTCTATGATCCAAAACGTAAATGTTGGCAGCTCCTAAAAAAACAGTCCACCCTATAGAGTGTATAGTTGCAGGGTGATATATGTGCGGTAATCGGTGGGGGCATGATTCCTCAGCCGCTCCTATATTTATTGGACACCAGTGTAAGGTGACACCAAATGATTCCAGAAACTGAGGACAGACCCCCATATTTCGGAATTATGGGTGGGAGGTCCCAGGAATAACCATTTATGGAATTCCCTATGAACAGTCACCACTGTCTAGGAGGGAGAGAAAACCCCTTTAACTGCGTATTATACTTCGCCTTTAACACTATAACCTGGCGCTAATTAACCCCTTCCTGGCTGCGCTGAGCCGGACAATAATCAGAGAGGCACGTGACAGTCCCGTTCGGAAGTAGTGATGTAGAGGGGTGGCCGCGAACCTACCTGAAGCAGCCGGAGGTAGCCCAGAGCCGGGACAACGTGCTTCACTTGCCACACGCAGGAGGAAAAGCCAGACAGGAAGTACGTCATCCCGAACAGGAAGTGGGGCGCCGCGGATAGCGGGGGAGGCGGCCATATTGAGAGTACAGCTCTAACTCCTCGTGTGAGAGAAGTCACATAGGGGAAGCTTGTTTTACCGAAAGAAAGTTCCTGGCCGATATGATACAGTCGTTATATATTAATGTAGACGCTTTGGCTTGTGTAGCTGCTCCAATACATTGTTATGACCGTCACCTAACCTAAGGGATCATTTCATTTGGAAAGTCGCTTTTAGATACTGTCCTATCTGCAGGCAGCATGTTATAGAGCAGGAGGAGCTGATCTGATTGTATATACTATAGTGTCCTATCTGCAGGCAGCATGTTATAGAGCAGGAGGTGCTGATCTGATTGTATATGGAGTCCTATCTGTAGGCAGCATGTTATAGAGCAGGAAGTGCTGATTTGATTGTATATGGAGTCCTATCTGCAGGCAGCATGTTATAGAGCAGGAGGTGCTGATTTGATTGTATATGGAGTCCTATCTGCAGGCAGCATGTTATAGAGCAGGAGGTGCTGATCTGATTGTATATAGAGTCCTATCTGCAGACAGCATGTTATAGAGCAGGAGGAATGTCCTTGCTGCAGTCCTGTCCCTGTCAGAATTCTGGTGTGATTTCCACTTAAAAATAAAGAGCGCCATATTTTTGGACAGTTTAATGGTTTGTCTGGAAAAAAGCCGTGGTCTTGAGAAAAGAGGGTGTGTCATAGCGCAGGCGCACAATAATGTAGTTGGTGTGCCAGAATATTCAGCTGTGCACCACAAAATTCTGGCATGAACTAGACCAACTAATACCTGGTCTAAAGTCCAACAGCACAGTCTTAGGCTATATTCACACAACCGTATGGGGGAACGTATATTTGGCAGCATGTTATAGAACAGAAGGAACTCAGCAGATCTTATATGGACTCCGATTTGTAGACAGTATGTGCAAGAAGAGTGTTCATATTGCATTATTAAAAACACACCTTGAACCTCTTCATTATTTTGACATGACAAAACCATTTATACTTTATTGCAGGGGTGTCAAACTAATTTTCAATGGGGCCCACATGAGCCTTGAGCAGGGGTGTGCACCACCCATGAGGGGACATCACCTGCCGGATGATGGGGGCAGCATCTTGGGTCTTGTTTTAAATCATACATCCGATATGAATGGAGTATACAATGTAACATATTTTATTGGTTTGATACTAATTGACTTTTTACAGAGAAAAATAATAACAATCACAGATAGAACATCTAAAATCTTCTATGAACCTATTATTCATGAAGATCCTAACCCTATACAGTCATTGTTCTCAGGAGTCCTTTCCGTCTCACAGATTCAGCGATGATGGGTAGCCACACAAGCCCAGTTACCAAGAATATTAATCCAATTGAAAGGAAAACCGGTCCCAAAGCGTATGGCACATCTACGTATTTGGTGAAGTAGAAAGTGGTATAAAGGATTCCTATGAGGAAAACTATTCCCCCAAAGACAAGTAGAGTGATGGGTTTGTGGTAATACGACCATTTACTCTTTTCGGTAACATCAGGCCCCATATATGTTCCACGTGGTATGAATCTTAGGCCCTCAGTTTTCTCCTCTGTCGCAAGCTGTTCTGATAAAGCAGGACTAGTAGCCTGGGCCATGCTGCCAAAGGGAGAGAGAAATGGGCAGAATGATGAATACACAACATAGTAATACAATCTCTAATCAACTGTATTTTGCCACTTCAGTACATGTTGTGTTCTTTCTATGGAACCTACTTCAACTATAGAACACCATCAATTTTTGAGCATAGCAGAATTTTTTTTATATCATCTTCACCTGCTTAGCGCTTCATAAATTAAGGCACCGTAAAAATACAATCAGACAGCGGTATCTGTGTCTATACATTCACATAGTTTTAACAACCCCCTTGGGGAGGATATGACATTTCCTTTCTAAAATTCCCTCTTTTATGTGAAATCCATTAACCTGGAAATCTTGCTCAAAGCCATGTAAAAATGAGCAGAGAATAGTCAGATTTTACCTGACATGAGTTAAGTTTAAAGGGAACCTGTCACCAGGGACCTCATTTTCACTAAAGACAGGCTACAGAAGCCAATTACAACTGCAGTGTGTTATAACTTACCTTTCACCCTGACAGAATCCTCTGTGTAGTCCCAGGGGTTGGGCTTTGGTTTGGATTCATTTAAAAAAAAACATGTGACTCAGCTCAGACTGCTCAGCTCTTGGCCCCCATATTTGTGCTTCCTCTCCCACTGATGGGAGGTGGAGAATGAGAGCTGAGGAGTCTGCAGCACAGACAAGTCACATGTTGTTTTTTGAAATGCATCCAAACCAAAGCCCCACTCCTAGGACTACACAGGATTCTGTCAGGATTCAAGGTAAGTTATAACACACAATTATATTATAATGCAAATGCTTAGAGAAGGCAGAAATGCAGTTTTGCACTGCAGCTGTAATGGACTTTTGCAACCTGTCTTTAGTTAAAAAGAAGATCACAGTTGACAGGTTCCCTTTAAAGGGCTACAGGGAGAGTGTCACTTCAGAAGCTTTGGTTCTACGGCACCTGGTAACATGCTTTGGAGCCATATTAAAGATAAGAATCACATCTTTCAGATCTTTTCAGGCTTTTGGATCTATGATCTACCGAAGCTGAGATTTAGACAGTTGAATACATGTGAATTTCAGACAAAAATCAAATTCTGGCATTTTTTAATCTGTCTGTGACTCCGGTTCACAATAAAAATATGAGGTTCTTATCTTGAAAGGAAATCTACTATCAAAATCCAGCATGAAAAATTAGGGATACTTACTCACAGATGCGGGCATTGTGACTGTTGTAATCTTTTTATATTTGTTATTCATGGCCTCCTTCCTTCTAAAATAAACTTGTAAAATTATGCTAATGAGTCAGAAGGGCTTCTGAGGGTGTTTACAGAGCTTCTCTATGATTCACAGGTTCACAGGCTGTTACACTGTGCAGGAACTCTATAACTTTTATCAAAGCTAGACAACCCCTTTAAGTGTCTCCGATTTAACATGCTTGATTTTGATGGTAGATTTCCTTCAATTTGACACCAAATGCATATTTATAGGTACTATAGGACCATAGTCCGTAGTGACACTACCCCCTGGTGCCTCTAAACTTGACTCATCTGAGGCAAAATATGACTCTTCTCTGCTCATTTTGACATTAGTATGCGGGAGATTTCACATTAAGAGGGAATTCTAGAGAGGACATTTCGTATCCTATGCAAGGATGTTGGTGGTGTTATTCAGGATAATCTAGTGATAGATATTGTAGAAATAGGAGGCATCCGAATGGTTGCCAAAAATAACTGAATCTAGAAGCAACAGAAAATTATTGTGTTAGATCTGGAATTGTTGATATTGAGCACAACTGGCCAATACTGTGTATTTTTCAGTTTCTATTAGCTAGTACTAGTGGATTGTAGATAGATGTGTACACATCTGTGTTTTTTGGAGCTATTAGCAAAAATTCTGCTACTTCTGTGTGACTTTTTAAGTAAATTGTCACATATCTACTACAGACATTAAGAACTCATATGCCATAGTTATCAAGCTCTCTAAGCCAATGCAAAAGATCTGAGCTGCAAAAGACGTCTAAAGTACCTTTAAGACAATCTAAAATAAAAATTGGGGTAAGATCCACCCTTATGTTAAATTTGCCTGTTTGTTGATGAGACCGATATACTAATGCAAGTCCTGAGCAAGAACCAGAAATCATGAAGAAAAATTCAATTGATGGGGGGAAGGGATTTTTTTTTGGGGGGGGGGGGGGGCATTTGTCAAAATTCTTTTATTTTTTTTGCCACTCGTGAGTTTTCCTGTGTTGTCCCTGCCTTATCTTAGGAATCCAGATGTTGATGTCTGAAAAAGATAAATTAAAAGCCCTAAAAAAAGTGCAAATTTCGAAAGTATAGATAAATGACTCCCAATGTACATATCCCATATGCTGTACAAATGCCATTTGTTTTATGTCTGTGAATAGAACAAAAGATACAAATGACAATAGATATGTGAAGCTATGGAACATACAGATAAAACATGTCTGGGGCAACTTAAGCGTGAAAGATAGGTCATACATAGCTATAACATTGATAGATACTTTATGATATAGATAAATAAATGGAAAGAATTCAGTAAAGAAAAGAGAAAGACAGCAATCGGAGTCCTATTAGATGGTTGTGGAACGTGACTTCTCTCCGTGTTTGCGTGGGTTTCCTCTGGGTCCTCTAGTTTCCTCCCACACTCCAAAACATACTGGTAGGTTGATTAGATTGTGAGCCCCATTGGGGACAGGGACCAATTTGGCAAGCTCTGTGCAGCGTTACGTAATCTGTGTGCACCATATAAAGAAAGGAATTATTATTAAGTCGGGGCTCACAGCTGGAGGTTCAGGTGCTCAAACCCAAATCAAGTACATTCAATGTACAGCACATACAGATTTCTGGAATTTAACTCCATGGGTGCTGTGGCTTCCTCCATTGTATAGAAATAATTGACTTTCAGAATATTTTGTTTTGTGGAAGTGGAAAAATGTGGCCCCTACTTTGCAACACAGATCAAAACTTCTTATTAAAACATTTTACTAAAGTCAAACAGAATTCTGCTTAACAATACAAATGTATCAGTGCTCTGTAGATGATGTATGTTCCTATACGTTACCTTATCTGTAATACAGCACAGATACTTCCCGCAGCATTCCTTGTTTCTCCTAGGGAGTGGATCCTGGTGCTCTGGACGGCTTACACAATGATAATATATTTGTATATTTTCCAGACCTGCACCCGGTCTGCCGTGTAGGAGGGTCCTGCTGGAGGATGAGCTCCCTGTCACCTGCCTCTAGTAATTCAACACCTTTCCCCAATGCAGAGGCTTATACAAATGTGTATTGTCATACATCATGGACTAGGTCTTGTGTACACTGACACAATGGGAAGAAAATAACACATGGATTATTATTGTGTGACATTTGCCTGTGTTTTGCTCATTATGATATGATCTTAGTACAGATTTATGAAGAATGATATCATAGATAACATACTCATAACACCACATCCAGTTGCCTGATTTTTGTACTAATTCGGATTTTGGCACACACACACACACACATATATATATTACAGTGTCACATTGATGCTAGTAGCGGCAACATAGACTGTACCTGTACAAGAACTTGTGCTGTTGTTAGGCTGCAAACAACGGATCAGTGATCTATTTTTTGCTAACCTTATGTTCGTATTTTGGTCTCTAAGGGCTTGTTATGGCTAGCGTGCTGCATGGAGGATTTTATGATATGTGAACTATAATCTTGGAAATTGTAAGTAGAATAAAGTGGTCAATTTTTATTATACAATCTAAGCTATGCACCTTTATTATTTCTTAGTTGAAGTTTTTTATAGTTGAAGGGGTTGGCCACTCTTTAACATAAGTTGCCCATGTGCCTTTGCTGCCTTGTGGATAATCCTTGAATGTTCATCAAGGGACTAAGCCTTTCTGCTACTTAATTTTGTGTCTTTGTGATTCTTTGTTTGCATGTTTGAGCTCTGATGAATAGGAGGAGCTGCAGCAGGAGATGATCAACTCATGCTTCTCCATACCCCTTCCCTCTGCCCATCTCTGTCAGTGAAGTCGGACAGTCATAAGGAAGGCCTAGAGTAGTGAGAGAGGAAGCTTTTTATATATGCAGATGGCAGCATGGTGAGAACAGAGAAAGGCTGAAGCTCTTAAAGTTAGCAAAGGTACATTTGCATGTTTAATGGAAGACATTTATTGAAAAGTGGCCAATCCCCTTAAAGAACACACTGATGGTTGATGATCTAATAGAGTGTGGAAGATTAAGGGGGACTATCGTCTGGCATAGATGTCTGAATGGTGTTTTATTTTTTCGTTTTGAAATTACAGACGACTTATACATTGAATCAGAATTTTAACGAAGATTCCAAGATTCAACTGGACTTTTTATGGTGATCCAGTTTCTCATTACACAGTTACAATAGCGGTTTACATTTACTGTTATCTGGTGCAGAGCCACAGTGTGAGGATTACACCTTATTTTCCACTGTTATCATGATGTAATCGGTTACTGAGCTGTATGTTCACAAAAACAGCCAACGTGTCATCCATTTTTGAGGTTTTGAAAAGTAATTAATAAAAAACAGAATGTTGTGTTACTAGCTGTCCCCAACCTCTGTAGGGGATCACATGATTGTTTTATATAGCAACCGATCTTCAGTACCAACACCTGTATGTCACCCACGTGGTGTCTGTATTTTACACATTCCTATAGACTTCAATGGGAAGGCGCGGACAGGAATAAGAGCTGTTCTGTGTTTTCTACAGTTTCCACACACATCCATGTACATGGGTCCATTGAAATTAATGTGTTATTGTGCCATCTGTAAAATAATTTACTTTTCAATAGCTTTGTGGAGATCATTTTTATTCCAGGATTATCCAAGGGCATTAAGGGGAGTGTTTTCATAAACATTAATTATACAGTCACATAAATGTGTTATAGAATTAATTTCTGGTGTCATTCATTTTGTATTTCACTAAAACTATGCATGGTTATCAGACAGCAAAATCACATTTTATCTGCAACCAGCATATTATAGAGCAATGGTAGTTAAGCAGATTGTTTGCAATGTCTAATCTGCAGGCAGCATGTTATAGAGCAGGAGAAGCTGAGCAGATTGTACTTAATGTTTTAGAGCAGAAGGAGGTGTACATATTGTAGTGTCCTATCTGCAGAAAGCATGTTATAGAGCAGGAGCTGTATAGAGCAGATAAAACATGCACATTTAACAATGTGTATCAGGTTCCACCAGTCTATAGCTTAAAAAAAAAAAAACAAAACACTTGTCTTTTGCTGTGCCAGATTTATCCCTGTGATGATAAATTCAGGTACCCGTCTTTTTTTTTTTTTTTACCAAGTCTAAACTGTATGTCTTCCATTTAGAGGCCATACCCCCTTAGTCAGACTACTTGGAAAAGTGTCAAAAGACCTTTATAATTAACACACAAGTAATTTTTTTTAGTGCAAATCAGCCAGAATTGTGGCACAAGTGTCCCAATATATTTCTCCATAGTGTCCTAGCATGTGATAGGACAGTGTCCCATCTGCTGGCGTGTTATAGAGCACCGGTAGCTGAGGTGGTTATACATAGTGTTCTGTATTAAGAGATACGGAGCAGATTGATAAATAATTTTGTGGTAAATGATGCAAGTTTTTTTTATGCCGTACATACAATATTAGGGCTATCATTTCCCTTTATTAGGCTTTTTATTAAACAATTTTGTCACAAAGGAGGCCGAATGCAATGACGCACTATAGTTATAACCTATGATATTATATTCTATATCTAAAAAAAAAAAAAAAAAAAATATGAAGATAAGTTGTTATATGATATCAATAAGACCTTTTATACCCACAAATAAGCACATTAGATAGTGGGAGATACAGCAGCTGCCTCTATGTATTTGTCTACAATGAATATAAAGAACAGCTGAGTAAATAAGCAGCTTTTCAGCTGGATCACAGCAGCTATAGATTTCAGTACAGAATCAAGGTACCATTGTATTTTCATTCTCTTGCATCACAGAAAGCTCAGGCCTGTTTCTATCTTTCAAGAGATCATTTGTCATGGGGCGTCTTTTTGCACAAACTTTGCATGCCACAATGTGTGTATTGCAAATTCAACAGGAATCAGCCAGCTAGAGTACAGGATGACCATACAAGATGTGATCTGTGTCAGGTCTGTAAAAATTACAAGAAAAACCCAAAATGTCCAAAAAGTGCCCTCTGTGGCCACACTGAGCACCAATGTGAATATGTAGCAATTATAACAGGTTTTGATTGTGTAAAGCTGCAGAAAGTGTAAGGTATTGGCCCTGGAGATGTGTAACAATACATTTGTGTAATTAGCAGCAGGACTGTGAGAATGCATTTATATTCCAGGATTGTAGCTGGACGTGGAGCAATCTCCTCACACTACTATGTTCTTTGATTCCAGCATTCAAACTCAGGAGCGTAACTAGGAGAGACAGGGCCCCCAAAGCAGACCTCTGAATGGAGACCATTTTCCCCTTAAAAATATACAAATTTGTACACTCACACAGCATATACACAAATACAGTGTAAACACACAGTAAATGCACACCATATTTACATACAGCAAATACACATATATACAGTATATACGCACCACACATATCCGGCATATACAACCTCAATACTGCAGATACTGCCCCCCCCCCCCCCGACACTATGAGCCCCATAGCAGTTGCTATGCCTGTAGTTACGCCCCTGTTCAGACTGCTATATCCAAGAGAGATACAGTAGTGTCAAAGTCCAGATACAATTGTAAAATATAAAAATTTTTTAGCAGTTCTGTTGCAACCAACACACACAGAGGTAAGACGACACATATTTCCAGGCCTATATATAACACTGTATGAAGCTCTACATGGTCTAAACGTATAGTTGATTTTACCCTTTCCTGTCCACCAATCAGAGTTTGACCACTGGTATAAGCAGTTTAATTAAGAGCTGCATAATGTAAAACACTTTTTTATTCAATTTTCTCTTTGTGCTAGTGTGATGTTACAAGTTCCTTTAATGGCTTTCTATAGTGATGAAGTTACAGCAGTTTGATGTCACAGCTACAATTGTATATCACCAAGTAAACAGCATTTCCAGGCCCTTACATTAGCAAATAAGAAAAATTGATAGTTCCTCTGATCTTTAATCAATAATTCATTTTACGAACAGAAGCATTTGCAACACTTTCAATTTGGCTTGACAAATACACAAAGGCTATCTGCGCACACAGCAGTGAAATCGCTTGCTCTGTTGTATATTGTGGAGCGATTTTGCCACATCAAGGGGCAAAAGTTAATTTCTTCAATTGGATTTGAATATAAACTGATTAGGGTCACTAAGTTACAAGTCCCATAAGGGGATCTGTAGGTTGTTTAGAGTCTTGAATTGCCCTGGCAGCTTCCATTTCAATAGGACAGCATATTCTTCAAGACCTAGGACTCAAAGGTCCAATGATTCACTGAAAATGCCTATTTACATGGACGACTGAATTAAAAACCATAAATGACCATCATATGTGACTAGAAAGAACCTGCTGAAATCCTTGTTGAGTATTTCAGGATCATACTAATGATGGCACTGCAATTATGCCAGGGGCATTCAGGGCAGCAGTAGGCAGTGGCTTTCAAAAAGCCCCTCCCCAGATACTGGCAAGCGCGGCAATCGCTGCTGACTTTGCCTGCGGCATAAGAACAGTTACCACCTCTGAACCCCAATTACCTGAAGAAGATCCTAAAATGAGGGTTCTTATTAGTTCTGAACACCAACAAGCCCCTGGACCGTACACAGAGACGGGTTTTTGGAAACTGCTATTAGAAATAAGAATTAGGAAAATCCTATTTAATCATTTAACAGATAAAACGGTATAGATAGAAAATACTTAAACCTTTAGACACAACGCTCATTAAAGAAAGATCTGGAAATGTTTAATGTGGATGAACCCAGTCATTTTGAGATATCTAGTATTATGCAGACTTTGGCGGATTCAATTTCTTTCTAGGCCTCAGTTTTGGGGTCTGAGGGGCTTTTCTGGCTGATTTTGTGAGTTTCGCTGCAGGTTTGTTTGAGGGTTTTTTGGGAGTCTTTTCTACAGTGCGGCGCTTGGCTGGAGGCTCCTGCTTCTCAGGGTCTGTGACATTTTCTTCTGTAGGCTGCTCGCTCTTGTCCTCGGTTGGAATCTTTTTAGGGACACTGTGCTTGGGGGTTGTTGCTGGCTCTTGAGATGCTTTGCCATTTTCTTCCAGGGGAAGCTCTTCTATGGGCATACTTGGGGTCTTTTCAAGAGTGTTGAACTTGGGTGCAGCAACCTGCTCTTTTTCCTCCAGTGGCAGCTCCTCTGTGGACTTCTTTGGGGTCTTATTACGGGTGCTCCGCTTGGGTGTAGCTGTCTGCTCTTTAGACCCTTTGTTACTTCCTTCCAGTGTCAGCTCCTCTGTAGACTTCTTTGGGGTCTTTTTATGGGCGCTCCGCTTGGGTGTAGCAGTCTGCTCTTTAGACCCTTTGTTACCATCCTCCAGTGGCAGCTCCTCTGTAGACTCCTCTGGGACCTTTTGAAGGATGATGCGCCTGGGTGTAGTTGTCGGCTCTATTGATCCTTTGTTACTTTCTTCTAGTGGCAGCTCCTCTGTAGACTTCTCTGCGGCCTTTTGAAGGATGATGCATCTGGGTGTAGCTGACGGCTCTTTTGATCCTTTGTTACTTTCCTCCAGTGTCAGCTCCTCTGTAGACTTCTTTGGGGTCTTTTTATGGGCGCTCCGCTTGGGTGTAGCAGTCTGCTCTTTAGACCCTTTGTTACCATCCTCCAGTGGCAGCTCCTCTGTAGACTCCTCTGGGACCTTTTGAAGGATGATGCGCCTGGGTGTAGTTGTCGGCTCTATTGATCCTTTGTTACTTTCTTCTAGTGGCAGCTCCTCTGTAGACTTCTCTGCGGCCTTTTGAAGGATGATGCATCTGGGTGTAGCTGACGGCTCTTTTGATCCTTTGTTACTTTCCTCCAGTGTCAGCTCCTCTGTAGACTTCTTTGGGGTCTTTTTATGGGCGCTCCGCTTGGGTGTAGCAGTCTGCTCTTTAGACCCTTTGTTACCATCCTCCAGTGGCAGCTCCTCTGTAGACTCCTCTGGGACCTTTTGAAGGATGATGCGCCTGGGTGTAGTTGTCGGCCCTATTGATCCTTTGTTACTTTCTTCTAGTGGCAGCTCCTCTGTAGACTTCTCTGCGGCCTTTTGAAGGATGATGCGTCTGGGTGTAGCTGACGGCTCTTTTGATCCTTTGTTACTTTCCTCCAGTGGCAGCTCCTCTGCAGACTTCTTTGGGGTCTTCTTAAGGGCACTTCGCTTGGGTATAGCTGGCTGCTCTTCAGACCCTTTGTTACTTCCCTCCAGTGGCAGCTCCTCTGTGGACTTCTTTGGGGTCTTCTTAAGGGCGCCTCGTTTGGGTGTAGCTGCCTGTTTTTTAGACCCTTTGTTACTTCCCTCCAGTGGCAGCTCCTCTGTGGATTTCTTTGGGGTCTTCTTAAGGGCGCCTCGTTTGGGTGTAGCTGCCTGATTTTTAGACCCTTTGTTACTTCCCTCCAGTGGCAGCTCCTTTGTAGACTTCTTTGGGGTCTTTTTGAGGAAGCTGTGTTTAGGTGTTCTTGCTTGCTCTTTAGATTCCTTGCCATTTTCTTGAGGTGGGAGTTCTTCGGTAGCATTGCTTGGGGTCTTGATCACCTCTTTACTTTCTATCTTACGCTTCTTAGGTGTAGATTCTTTATCAGATGACAATTGTACATTCTCCACAGGCCCTTTCCCTTTTTTCTTCTTTTTTGATTCCTATAAAAGATGCCATACATATAATGAGTAAATGTAAGGTTTCCTGTAGAACCTTGAAGCCGTCCAATCAATAGTGTATACCATAAATTGAGCAAGCTTCTTTAAAGTGCAACTAAACTTTTGACAAAATTGCATAAATGAATAGTGCAGATCAATAATAAACAAACGTTGTTATATACAGGCGGTCCCCTACTTAAGAACACCTGACTTACAGACGACCCCTAGTTACAAACCGACCTCTGGATGTTGGTAACACTGTACTTTAGCCATAGGCTACAATGAACAGCTGTCTGCAATTAAGCTTTATTGTTCATCCTGGTTCTTATAACAATCCAACATTTTTAAAATCCAATTGTCACAAAGACCAAAAAAATTCTGTCTGTGTTACAATTATCAAATATACAGTTCCGACTTACATACAAACTCAACTTAAGAACAAACCTACAGAATCTTGTACATAACCCCATAACACATCCCTGTACTAAAAAAAATGTTCTTGTGCCTTTTCCCCTTCCCTTCCAATTCAAGCATTTAGTGTAAATCAGCTTTCTGTCCTGTATCCACTGACCGCTCAAAAGAAAGAAGCCTGATACTATTCCAAATAACTCTTTAGAGATAGTCCCTGTATTAAGGGAAATATTGAAAGAATTAAGCCTTAGCTTCCTTATCTGTGTGAAGTGAATAGACATCAATGCTTTCAGGTATTCTGTTCACTACAGGAGAAAGCAGCAGAAAAAAGCCACAGAGAACTGCTTTACTAAAAGTAAATTACGAAGTTTACTTTTCTCAAAAACCAATTTTATCAAAGTAACGTTAAAAGGGGCACATTGACAAAATTGAGCACTTGCCTTTTTTTTGCTCTTCTTTGCACTACTGGGCTCCTCGATAGGAACCAGTTCAGGGATCTCCTCCTCTTCATCTGGTTTATTTATTTCTTTCTGAGTAGTGGTTCCATCTTCCTCAGCACCTGCTTTTCTCTTTTTGGCAGATTTCTCTTTCTTCACTGGATTCTATAATTGAGAAAAAAAAATTAATTTTGGTCATAGAAAACAACAAAAACCACCTATAACCTTCAGCAGCCACATCCTTACATTATCCCATGTAGAGTGAGGAAATAAAATAAAACATTTTCTCTTTATCCCCTTAAAAACTGAGTTCTTTTCCACTTTTTCTTGTACAGAGCTTTGTGAGGGCTTATTTTTTGAGTAACAAATTTTACTTCTCAGTCACGTTATTTATTATTCCATGCTGTGTACTGGGAAGCTGGAAAAAAATTTTCTAAATTTGGCGAAATTGGCCAAGAAAATGCATTTGCGTCACTTTTTTACGCCTGGGCTCAGTTTTTACGTCTTTCACTGCGTGCTCCAAATAACAGCTCTCCTTTATGCTTTAATATCACGATACTAAATTCATTTAGAGTTTATTGCATTTTAATACATTCTCAAAAATTAAACGAAAAAAAAATTTGTTTCGCCATCTAATGCTGATAACTTTTTCATACGGTGTACGGAGCCGTGTGAGGTGTCAATTTTTGCGAAATGAGCACTGACCATGTTTTCGTTGCTACCATCTTGAGGACTGTGCAACATTTTGATTGCATTTTTGTGTGATGTAAAATGGTGTAAAAGTGGAGTTTTGGACATTTGTGCGCTATTTTCCGTTATGGGGGTTCACCACCGCCAGTAACCGTTTTTATATTTTAACTTTTCAAAAATTGTAAAAACTTTTTTTTTTTTTTTTTTACACCCTCTAGGGTTTATTAACCCTAGATAGTCTGATTGTTCCTACCAAATACTGCAATACTGCTGTATTGCAGTATATGGCATTTTTGCACAGTATTCATTAAAATGAGCCACTAGTTCATTGTAACGAATCTGCAAAACCCCTCTTTATACACCCCCCGCACCTCTGCGCTGTACATGTACGGCGTGGAGAGTGAAGGGGTTAAAGAGGTTTTTCAAGTGAAAAACAACAGAAAACTGGGACATATTTATTATTGCTGTACACACACCAGAAAAATGCAATAAATATGGGTACTAATGATAACTCATAACCCAGTAATGTTGATTGGATGTACCCCCGTATTGGGCAAAATAAGGACTGAGCAGGCTACTGTATTTCATAGTCCCTTATCCCTCTGCACTCAAAAATTATTAAATAGTTGTCTGGTATTGCAGCTCACATCTAAAAGAGATAAATGGAACGGAGTTGCAATACCACGCACGACCTATGAGTTGCAAGAAAGCAGTTAGACAACCCCTTTAAAGGAAATCTACCTTCAAAATTAAGCATGAGAAACAAGGCATGCTTACCCATAGATCCAGGCAGTGTGACTGTGGTAATCTTCTTATATTTGTTATCCATGGCCTCCTTCCTTCTAAATACAACTTTTTAATATAATGCTATTAAGCCTGAAAGGCTCTCGGGGGTGTAACCAGAGCCCCTCTGGGCTGCAGCTTCACGGGCTGTATCACTGTCTCTCCCTCCCCTCACTCAGTAGGAGGGGGAAGTGGACCTTACACACTGTACCCGCCTGTGAAGCTGCAGCACAAGGGGGCTCTGGTAGCGCCCCACGGAGCCCCTCAGGCTCATTGACAATTTTAAAAGTTCATTTTAGAAGGAAGGAGACCATAGATAAATTATATAAAGAAGATTACCACAGTCACGGTGCCTGGATTTATGAGTAACCGTCCCTGGTTTATCATACTTCATTTAACTCACCAGTGACAACACATACTAATCATGTGTTTGGTTTCTTTGTATTTATAACAAATATAGAAATTCTATATGTGTATGGAGAGGGGGGGGATGTCTGGGCAATGGACAATCTATCCAATAAGCACATATAGATAAGGTTTATGGAGAGGATTAGAAATATTTGATTCTGAACTGTGACTTACCTCACTTTTACCCAGTTTGTTAAGATTGTCAAAGGAGGAGTTGTAGATTGGCAGGGCCACGGATGATTGTGTTTTAAGGTGAAGAATTTTGACATTACACCAGTTCTGAAAAGAAAGAAATCTGTTACTGTCTGGCGAAGAAATCCATATAATCTATGGACATGACAGCAAAAGGAAAACTTATACAACTAAACATTTGTTAACCTCCATAATGTGCCCACTTCTACATGAAGTATAGTGATCACTTGCTATTTGGGAATTCATTACCGGGACGAAAAACAACCATATTTCCCATATTGGCCAATTATCAAGCTGCAGATTTCTTTTGATATTCCTTCTACAGTATTTCACCTGATCTTGGCACCATAAATAAACCCCATCTATACCATATCCATTAGTTTAAATATCACTGAACCAAGTTATTCATAGAATAGGGGATAAGCTGATCAGTGAGAGTGCCATTGCTGGGTCACCCAACATGACCCCCAATCTCTCTAATGGGTGGAGCTAAAAGGTCGAGAATGCACCCAACCACTTCTCTCGATCATATTGGATTGTCGGAGATTGCTGGGCACAACACTTGGCTGACTCCGGCTCTCAAATTCATCGTCAACACAAGTGGTAGAGATTGCTGAGCGCTGTGTTTGGAAACTTATATGGATGTTTTTAGTGAAGACACAACCCCCATTCTCCAAATTGTTGTTGGCTCTCTCTGATCGGTGGGGGTCCCAGCAAGTGGACCCTTAACGATCAACTTGTTATGCCCTATGCTGTGTATAAGGGAAAACGTTATAACTTGTTACAGCCCCTTTAACTGGTCTCTACACCAGTCCATAAACAGAAAATTAAAAATGGCCGACACGCTCGGGCACTTTTCTGCATGTCACACCTACCATTGGCAATTTCGTAGTTAGGACCTTAGTAACTGCAAGTACATTTTCAACAATCTCTTCTACCTTCATCCCTGTGTGACCAACAAGTATTGAACTGCAAAAAAAGGAAAAAAAAAATCAGTGAATGCATAAATCAGTCTCTTCATGTGACCCAAGACAGACTTCCGGCCAATACTTACTAGCAGCATCCTTTGTTGGTGATGTGAAGCACCGATGCCTGGATGAAGCGGTTCAATTCAAATTTGAGGGACTTTCTTTCTAGATTGACAGAGTGTGCCTCTCTGTGTATAGGAGAAGGTACAGAAATACTGCATGGTCAATATTCACCTTTATATGCCTCATAGTGCAGAGAGAACAACATGGCAGGGACTTGGAACATGGAAGGAAAAGTCACAAGACAAAACTTTATCATATATATTTACAATGGGGTCTGAAATGGACACCGGAGGAGTTGGCGTGTCTGTGTATCCCGTCCTGGTGGCAGTGAAAGGTGACAGAACATTTATTGCTGACTCTTCCTTGGCCTTAGTCCTGATATATCATTCATGCAAGTGAGTGGTACTCATCCTGCTGAGGGCAATCTATACATATTATACAAATTCACTAACTCTTTTTTTAGATCGCAAACGCAAAGGTTTGTGCCTACACGTCCCTGGTGCCCAACAGACCCCATCATATGTCTATAAATAACTTACATAAGTATAACAGTCTATTTCATCTTATAATCTAATATAATAATCTTATAATACATTATAGCATAAATAATCATTTGTCCTTTACATCAATAATAAGAATCTCAACTCACTTCTTGCTTTTATAGAAGTGTTTTCCCATCTGGGAGGGAAGGAGTCTGCGGATTCGGGCATCAGCGAGGAACACGCCGAAACTGCGCAGCAACCTGCGCTTTGCTTCAAATGGTTTGTATTCCCTTTTCATTTTCCTTAGTGGGATAATCTGTCAACGCACATTAGAATTGATATTTATGTTAATATGGTCATGTAATATCTGCGCCAGTAAGACACAAAGCTGGTGGTGGCACAACTCCTACAGATCTGATATGGATTTTGGTGAAAACACCCCCTGAATAGTTTGTTAAAGGGGTTGTACCATCTGACCAGTGAAGATTTAACTCCTGGGAGCCCCGATCACAAGAACCACATGAATAATGGATGGAGCAGCAGGTTGAGCACAGGTTCTATTAAGCCATTCAATAAAATGGATGCACAAGTCCCAGGGTCCCTCACCGATCAGCTTGTTATCCTCTATCCTGTGGATAGAGGGTAACTAGCAAAGCTGGTACATCCCCTTTAAATCTGTGCTCAGTTTGTAGCAGTAGCACCACTTACTGTCAGTAAGACAATACACCACAACACAAGTTCATCCATTTACCTCGCTTATCTGCGTGACTCCATGATTGCTGAGCAATTTCTTATAAAAATTTATCGTCTGTTCTGTTGACATATTTGGTTCATCTCTTGTGAAGAGGCAAACTTCCTGTGTTCTTGGTCTGATTGAATGGGGGACAGGACTGCCGACGAAGAGAAAAATTATACACTGAATGTACGGCACAGAGGTCAAAGTTCAGTACATTTAAAAAAAATATATATATATAAAAAAAACTTTGGACCTTCATCAAAAACACATTTTAATTTGGAATGATTTCATTACTCTTGCATAATATTGTTCTTACAGCATTTCCCCCATGAATGGAACACCATATCCACAAAATAAGGGGTAGAATATGATTGCTTGGGTCTGGACGAAGCAACGGCTGCTTTAAAGAGGACCTGTCACCCTTAAAAACGGCACTATGAGCAGCCTACAAAAGTAAGCAGCTCCTAGTGCTACAACAGTCCCAGCAGTGTTACACTGCTAAGGTTATTGGAAACCTCCAATAATGCTAGCAGACACTGCCGCGATAAACACTAGGAACGTAATATACATACCAATATAAGTGCTAAACCAATTTCTCATTGTTTTCTTGATCACCAGTCCCTGGTCATGTGATGTCACACAGGTGCACAGTGTAATCAGAGATTTGTGTAAATGAGCCGTGCACCTGTGTGACAACACATCACCAGGGATATAAGGACCCGTGCACCTATGTGACATGTGACCATGGGCCCGTTTTTGTTCACAGGAAGTAAAAACAAACAATGAAGCTTTCTGAATGACAGCAAGCAGAGATCTAGAAAAAAAAGTATATTGGAAAATTGTGCAACTTTTCTTTACAGAAACAATACCAATTATTTACTGAAAGTGGACAACCCCTTTAACTTGCAAAGCCAAAAAACATCTATGCCAAGGAGAATTTCCAGACACAAAGATATACCAGACAGAACAATGCAAAGTTGGATTAATATCACTACTTATTTCTAATCCAGTTATCCTACATATAAATGTGGATCCCCGGTCACATAACAGCTGGGTAGATTTGACTTTATTTTGGAGACTTACCTCATGATTTCTCCTAGTAATTCACTGAAAATTCACTTTTACCAAATTAAAAAAATAGGGCATGGCATGAAAACTAGTCATATGAGCTTACATTCTAATGACTTCAGCTTTATCCGGAATTCTCCATACAGTAACAATTAACGATATTCGCTCGTGTTCATTCAAGAGCAAGGAGTCGCCCCTCTTCTTGGTGTTATGGTAAGCATATAAGGCCTGGATTGCCTTCGTAACCTGAAAGTAGCAAGAAAAAAAATGAAATTAGAGTTCTGGGTCAGAAGGAATAAATATGAAAGAGCCAAGTCAGAGCTACCGGGAACTGCATCAAAAGTCCGTACAGACGGGTAGCAGCATTATTCTTAGAAAAAATATCTTATGATAGAACATTACAATTACATTTTCTGGAGCTTACAGTCACCAATCAGTAGAAGGTCCAGACGCCTCTGCTGAATCTCCATTTTTCTGCTTATTTGATCATAACGTATACGTTGTTATATATATATATATTCATTTATCATGCTTGTTGCATGCATGCTGAGTTGTTGGTGGGCTGCAGCCTAACAGGCTCACCCCCATTGTGTTATTTGTTTGTTTGGATTGGGTTTTGAAACACAGCACAACAGCAGAGGAGATTTGCCTAATAACATTGCTTTTAACCCCTTGGCGCTCTGCGTAGTACCATTATGGCACAGGCTCCTGCAATTCATGCTCAGGGCCGACCAAACCACCCTTTGCATTGTGTGTAACCATGTCGCGTGACATGGTGATATCGCGATAGGACTCTGGAAACGGAGGCAGGAGAACCTCCTATTCACATCACCCAGCTAATTGGATCGGTCCCACCCGCTGATCGCTGTGATTGGCCAGTCAAGTCTGACTGGCCAATTGCAGCGGTTTTAGCTCCTACCTCCTCCCTTCAGCGGCACCATTCTGGTTTGGTATCACTGGAGAGAGGAGCCGAGTGTTACTATTACACCAAAATCACCATCTGTTCCTTCCTGCATCCTGTATATTCCCTGTGTGATCACCTTCGTTTTTTCCCATCTTCTATCTGTCCCTTCTAAACCCAAACACACTTTTCAGTGTGCTGCGTAGCGTTGTTCTGCACTGGACGCACTTTTCAGTGCACAGTATCTTTAGTGGCAGGGCGTCTTCGGGCAAGCTAGGCGCATATGTAATGCTCTGTTGTTTGGTGCACATAGGGTTTTTGGTGCGTGCCGGTAGTGCGGCTTGCCTGTGTAGTTGAGTGCACATTATCTCATTTTTCTGGTTTACGTTATCTATTTTTTCTTGTGCGCATTCTTATTTTTCTGTGTACAATGTCTCAGAAGACGTACATCGTGGCTTCTGACACAGAGTCAGCTTGTGGGGGTGATGTCCCCTTCTACCTCTCCTCATCTTCCAGTGTCCTGCAAGAACTCCTGAGAAGGCTTGGGACTTCTAGGGGAGAAGTGTCTGGGGCTTCCATTGACCCCACATGGGTAGCCCCAGATAATTATACCCCTCAGGTTCCAGACATTTTGGGCCAACCTGGAATTAGAGAACCTGGGCTCAGAGCTGTGGACTTTTTAAAGTTTTTTGATGAGGAGCTGTTTTATTTAATTGTATTCCAGACAAATCTCTACGCTGCTCAGCATATGCCCCAAACCCCTCTTCATTTTATGCACAACCCCACAGGTGGACCCCTGTCACTGCAGCAGAGAAGGAGAAGTATTGAGGCATAATACTTCTTATGAAGCTTGTAAAGAAGTCATCAGGGAGTACTGGAGCACAGACATACTGTACCACACCCCAATGTTCCCCATGGCGATGAGCAGGATGCGCTTTAAAGCCATCCATAACTTTTTGCATTATACCTACAAGCTCAGGGTATATGAAGGACAGGACTCCAGTATAGTGCCCCCAGAATGCCCCCTCCCCCGGTGTTACAGGGAAGAAAGTGTGAGATTTGGTGCGCCCTCTGCTGGACCAGGGCTACCACCTATACCAGGACAATTTCTACACCAGCACTACTCTGTTCAAGTGCCTCACTTCCAGAAATACTGCGGCATGCGGCACTGTGCGGAGAAATCAGAGAGGTCTCCCGAAGTCACTGCTTCGGCAAAAAATTAGACGGCATGAGAGAGAAGGGCACTATGTAGCGACTATGCAAGGACAAGAGTGAGGTCCTTCTATTAACCACAATACATGGGCACACCACCACCCGTCCCAGTACAAGGTACCAGTACAGAAACCCCCAAGCCAGCCGTACACATCATGCAATGGGCTCTATATGATGCTTATGTGCTACATCGCAGTGCAGGCCAGAGGGGAACTTTCCTGGAGGTGGTTATTAAAGAGAACCTACCACCACGAATCTACCTATAAAGGTAGATCGGGTGGTAGATGGATGTAAGGGACGTGAGGAGAGCTCTTTTTAGAGCTAATCCTCACGTCCCCGCTAACTTTTGGGAAACTTTATTAACCTAATATGTAAATTTAGTTATGCGGCTACTGGGGCGTGGAGTAGCCGGCACGAGGCTACACAGCGCGGCTACTCCACGCCCCGGTAGCCACATTACTCCTCCTACCCTGTTGTGCCCTCGTCCGATATGATGGCGTTCTGCGCATGCGCAGAACGCCGGCTGAGCAGTCCCAGCTCCGAGGCCGGAGCTACTGCGCATGCGCAGTAGCCGGCTTGTCAGATGAGGGCGCGCCCTCGTCTGACAAGCCGGCTACTGCACACAACAGGGTAGGAGGAGTAATGTGGCTACCGGGGCGTGGAGTAGCCGCGCTGTGTAGCCTCGTGCCGGCTACTCCACGCCCCAGTAGCCGCATAACTAAATTTACATATTAGGTTAATAAAGTTTCCCAAAAGTTAGCGGGGACGTGAGGATTAGCTCTAAAAAGAGCTCTCCTCACGTCCCTTACATCCACCTACCACCCGATCTACCTTTATAGGTAGATTCGTGGTGGTAGGTTCCCTTTAAGTGTTTTCTTTCGAAAGACCAGGAAGGGGGAGTGCCAGCACTTCTGGAAGCGAGGCCACATCACGCATTGTACCAGGGCAGCACTTTCCAGGAGAAGTTCCCCAAACTGCCAAGAATAGAAGGACACAGAAGAGGTTCAGGGTGTGCTCCAAAAAAGGCATTAGGAAGGCCACCATTCATCACTGTGAGACATGCCCAGAAAAACCAGGACTACGTATGAAAGATTGCTTCCGAATTTATCATACATCCCTGGACCTTCTCTTCTAGGCCCAGTCTGTAGATTATTGCCGCATGCGGGGCATTGCTGTACCCGGGAGAACACGCATCATGATTTTTAGGGTGTTTGTCTCCCATGGCAGGAGCTGGGCACAATATGACAAAATGGATATTTTTTTACTATGCACTATCCACAATGCACTTTATTTGGGTACACCTGTGGGGTTAAAATGCTAACTATACCCCTGGATTAATTTATTGAGGGGTGTAGTTTCCAAAACAGGCTCTTGTACAAGTTTCTACAAGAGAAATTTGGCATGACGTTTTTTTTTCCATAAAAGTAGAACATTTGAAAATTATTGACTTTTCAACCCCAAAAAAGTAACTGATTATACTACTAACATATACGGCAATGTCTCATGAGAAAAAAAAAAATCAAAAATCACAGGGAAGTGTTGTAAAGTTATTACCACAGGAAGAGACACTGGACAAGTTTTTTAAAAAAGGACTTAGTTTTAACGTACAAAGAGGCTACATCATGAAGGGGTTAATATTTGCATTATCAAAACGCATGCATTACCAGATATATTAACATTGTGTTTTGTAAATGCAAATTTTAATATAATTAGACAAATCTCTCCTCAGCAGTTTTACTGTGTTTCAAAATGCAATGTGAACACAGCCCTAAGCTTTTCTTTTTATGGTTTTTAACCTTAATTGGTTTTGGTGTTCAATAGCCTATTAGTACTCTACATCTTTGTGTTTAATCACGGTGTGTGTCTCACAGATTATACTTTTATTTCCCTTCCTTGTAAGTCCGGACTTCTACGTCTGTCTCTTGCTAAAAGAAATTTGTTGTTTTGCTGTTCCTGGAGGGCCAGGGTCACAGTGGCGTAACTAGAAGCTGATGGGCCCCAGTGCAAAGTCTGTGCCAGGCCCCCGAATATTATGTATGGTTTATAATAATAGTCTTCTCTCATGAGAATGTGACACCATAAGGGCCCCCTAAACCTCTTGGGCCCTGGTGCCACTGCAACCTCTGCACCCCCTCAAGTTACGCCCCTGGCCAGGGACATAGGTGCAAAGGGCCACAGTATCCAGGAAGCTGTGACTGGCATTTATTATGGTGCTGGGCATTAACCATATACTCAGAGTGGTATAATTGGGAAAGTGGTGGTATTTGGGGATCCCATGGTGGAAGTGCGATCCCTCTTATAGGGTGATGATGGTGATCCCTTGTCTATGTCGCCCTTACACCTCAGTTACAAGTAGATGTAATACGATGCAGCTGTTGCGGTCACATTATTAATGATAAGTCTATATGGAGCTGATGCGGTCCTGCGATCACATGTCTCACCTGGCTGCTGTCCACTCTGTGCCGCACGGTATCAGCCATCTTCCTCCGCACACGTGTGAGCAGGAGCGAGGGGCGCGCATGCGCATAGCTCTATCAACAAGTGAAACTTTATTAGTTCGCTTGTGGGGAAGTGACACTGAAGCGGCGGAAGGCCAAGTGACGAAACCGGAAGTGAGAGAGGATGAGTACACTAGTGTCCTGGCTGCCAGCGTTTACTTCCTGTCATGTCCAAACTATGAGCTGCCAACATCGGGCTACTACACACACCCTTTCCCTGCCGCACGTGGTTGTTTTAGACTGGATTCACACTGCTTTTTATTGTATATCTCAACGGGTGTCTCCAGTTTATTCGTTCTGATGCCCTGTGCATTTCAGATCAGTATGGAGTAACCAAAGTCACTTGTCATCCAGCTGAGAGTATTAGACCTCTACCAGCGTGATATTGTAGTCCCATGGAGAGGAGATCAGCAAAATAATATGAAAGTCTTTTAAAAACAAGTTGTACAAGTAATGCTAGTCCACGTGGGATTGAATATTAAAGAAAGTTAGGCCCTATCCACAATTTGCTGATCAGTGCGGGGTCTCCGTGATGACTCCCCCACAGATCACGAGGGATCCAATGGGGTCCTTGATAGTGATGGGTCGATCGCACAAAGAGCCGGCTCATTCGAGTGAACGAATTGAGCAGGCTCACCACGCCCCCTTTAACATGATAGATTTGGGTTAAAGGTGGAGTGGTGTGGGGCGACTGACTGGCCTGAGGTTCCCTATTATATATTTAATAGGGAGCCGTACGACATAGGCAACTGTGACCCAGTCAGACCCCCCTTGTTATTTGTGTGATATAATCATTGAGACCCCACAGATCAGCAAGTTAGGCCCTATCCAGTGGACACCATAGACTAAATACCTCTGCTGGAAGAAGCGGGGGCTGCTCATCCCAGATGACTGCATTAAGAAAGGGGTCGTTTGAAATTATCATTGTATTTTCTAGTCCTTGAAACATTTTTTTTTCTTAACTTCTGGAACTGCAGAATTCTAAATAAGACTTTATAAAAAAAATATATATATATGCTAATGAGCCAGAGGCGCTCTGGCCTTCTTGGCTCCGCTGTCTAATTTTGGCCTGGTCGCAACTGATGAGATAGAGACAGCTGGTGACATCACTGGGGTCTCTGGATCATCAGAGGAGAACAGGATAAAATTCAGAGAGGGGGTGGGTGCATATATAATTAGACAGCATAGCCAAGAGCCACTCCGGTGATGTAGGCTGCAGCGCCTCTGGCTCATTAACATATTTGTCTTATTTAATCGTCTGCCGCTGTTCCAGAAGTGAAGACAAAAAGGTTCATTGGACTAGAAACGCAAATGACCAAGCAAGTTAGGGCAGTCTACCACCAGAAATTCTGATCGTAGATGTTCTTTAAAGGGGTAGTTATGGCATATCTGTGAGTGTGTTATAACTAGCTGGGACAGGTCCTATCAATGTGACCTTCACCAACTTAAAAAATAAAATAAAGGCCCGTGCTCAGCAACATCATAGTACTGAATGGAGCAGCAGGACGCCAGCTTCACCTACCACTTAGGTGAGTAGGACCCTCATTCACATGAGTTGCAGGGGGCATTCTTAAGAGCAGTAGGGGGTCCCAGCAGACAGACCCCCCCCCCCCCCCATTGATCAGATTGTTATCCCATATACTGTGGATAGGGGATAATAATCAAAGCATGTACAACCTATTTAATAGCAGAGAATGCCCCCTGGCTATTTCCTTTCAGTGAGATGTTGGGTCCAGACTGTATAGGGTGTGAAAGTAAAATGATGAATATACATGAAACATTAAGGCTGAACGATAACATATAGTATACTCTGCCAGCCTGTAAACATTAACCCCTTAACGCTGAAGCCACTTTTCACCTTCCTGACACGGCCCATTTTTTAAAATCTGACATGTGTCTATTTAAGTGGTTATAACTTTGGAACGCTTTACCATATCCAGTTTATTTTGAGATTGTTTTTTCGTGACACATTGTACTTCATGCTGGTTGAGAAATTTAATCAATATATTTAGTATTTATTTATGAAAAATTTTGAAAAAAAAATGTTTCCCAAATTCAAAATTTTCTACTTTTTGGAAAGTTGGTCATATCACTAAAATAACTTGATAACTAACATTTTCCATATGTCTGCTTTAACTTGGCATCATTTTTCAAACATCCTTTCCTTTATTTAGGATGCTAGGAGGCTTATAACTTTAGGTGCAATTTTTCAGATTTTCACGAAAAATATCAAAACCTACTTTTGGAGGGTCAATTTAGTTAGAAGTGACTTTATAAGGCCCACATGACAGAAATCCCCCACAAATGACACCATTTTAGAAACTACACCCCTCAAAATATTCAAAACAACCTTTGGGAATTTTGTTAACCCTTTGAGCGTTTCATGAGCGTGAAAGATAAATGAAAGTGAAATTAGAGAAATGTAATTTTATCTCACTATAGATTCATTGAACACTAAAATTTGCACCTTCACAATGGGTTAAAAAGGAAAATGCATTTTACAATGTTGAGGGCAATTCCTCTTGAGTATGCCAATACCCATTTGGTCACTGTACCCTGCTGTACGGGCACATGGGGGCACTTGGAATGGAAAGAGCGTTGTTTCGTTTTTGAAGGGCAAATATGGCTGAAAAAGTTTTCATGTGTCAGGATGCATTTGGAGAGCCATAATGGTACCAAAACAGAGGAAAGCCCCAACATGAGACACCATTTTGGAAAGTACACCTCTTGGAGAGTTTAGCAAGGTGTAATTTGTGTATTTTCCCCAACAGGTGTTTGATTCAATTAGGCCCCAAAAGGGAAAAAAGGTGAAAATTTTCTCAAAAAAGTCACTTTTACCCCAAATTTTTGTAAGCCACAAGGGGTAAAAGATGAAACAACCCCATAAATGTGTAAAACTATTTCTCCTAAGCACAGAACTGCACCACTTTTGCATATAAAGTGTTGTATGGGTGCACAGTAGGGCTCAGAAGGGAAAGAGGGGCTTTGGCCTTTTAGAAGCCAGATTTGACAATCATCCTTTACATGTGTCAGGATGCATTTAGAGAGCCCTAGTGGTACCAAAACAGAGGGGAACCCCAACAAGTGTCACCATTTTGGAAAGTGCACCCTTTGGAGAATTTAGCAAGGTGTAATATGTGTATTTCCCCCCACAGGTGTTTGCTTCAATTAGGTCCCTAAAAGGAAAAAGATGAACATTTTCCCAAAAAAGTCACTTTTACCCCAAATTTTTGTAAGCCACAACGGGTAAAAGATGAAACAACCCCATGAATGTGTAAAACTATTTCTCCTAAGCACAGAACTGCACCACTTTTGCATATAAAGTGTTGTATGGGTACGCAGTGAAGCTCAGAAGGGAAAGAGGGGCGTTGGCCTTTTAGAAGCCAAATTTGACAGACATCCTTTACATGTGTCAGGATGCATTTAGAGAGCCGTAGCGGTACCAAAACAGAGTGGAACCCCAACAAGTGTCACCATTTTGGAAAGCACACCCCTTAGAGAATTTAGCAAGGTGTAATATGTGTATTTGTCCGTAAAGGTGTTTGATTTAATTAGGACTTAAATAGATAAAAGGTGAACATTTTCTTATAAAGGTCATTTTACTCCTAATTTTTTATAGCCACAAGGGATAAAAATATGTAATAACCCCTCAAAATGTGTAAACCTATTTCTCTCAAGTGTAGAAGTACCCCACATGTGTATATAAAATGTTGTATGGGCGCACAGTAAAAGGAAAGGGGAATGTTTGCCTTTTAGAAGCCAAATTTGACAGAAATGTTTGACATGCATTTGGAGAACCCTAGTGGTATAAAACAGAGAAGAATCCGAAAAGTGACCCTAATCTTTGAATGCACACCCCTTAGAGAATTTTGCAATGTGTTATAAATGTATTTGCTCCTACAGGTGAATGATCCAATTAGGCCCGAATCATTAAAAAGGTGAAAATTTTCCTATAAATGTCACTTTACCCCTAATTTATGTAAGCCACAAGGGATAATATATTAAATAACCCCAAAAAAGGTGTAAAACTATTTCTCCCGAGTGTAGAAGTCCCCCACATGTGCATATAAAATACTTTATGGGTGCACAGTAGAGGAAAAGAGGGATGTTTGTCTTTTAGAGGCCAAATTTGTAAGAAATCCTTCACATGTGTCAGGATACATTTGGAGAGCCGTAGTGGTACCAAAACAGAGGAAAACCCGAAAGGTGACCCTAATTGTTGAATGTACACCCCTTGGGGAATTTAGCAAGGTGTAATATGTGGTGTAGTGTAATACACGTGGTGAAATGAGCATTTTGAACATATAGGTGGTTTCCAAATATGATGTGCAATGGAGTCCAAGATGGAAATTGCAATTATTTCTGGAAAGTTCAGTGCCCATTATGTGGTGCCCCTTATGAAATAATGGAGGGGTATAGGGAGCAACGTTACAATTATTCATTTTACCGAAATTAATTCACAACAGGTTGGGCGTGAATTGTGAATGTGTTGCGTATAAGGAGGTAGAATATACCAGGGGCACAACTAAACTTTTGTCACTCTGGAGTTGTCGCAGGTCTCTTAGTAGTATATAGTGTCCATCCTTAGTATATAGTGTCCATCCTTAGTATATAGTGTCCATCCTAAATCCTCTTTTGGAACAGACTCTTTATTGAGTCCTACCTTTAGAAGAAGCAGAATTCACCGGGAAAATGCTGTCCTGGCAAAACACAGGAACATCTAAACCAGAGGTACTGGGGCCCCGTCCTTCTTATCCCAATATTAGTTTCCTATATCTTCCTCTTGAAAAACGGAGAAATGATACGGCAGGACCTGCACATCGGAACAGCTCGTAAGAGTTGTACAGCATAATCTGTACAATGTGCACGGCCAGCGCTTTTGTACCATATCTTCGTTTTAGTAGGGAAATTATCGCCAAGTGTTGCTCTTATTCACCCTAGCGATGCCCATTGTGACGAATATTGCTGCCTTTGGCTGGACCAAATCGACCAGCCAATAGCGGCAAACATGGACAGAGGGGGGCAGCAAAACCCCTCTGGACCGCAAGGCAAAATTGGTGGCTGTCAGGAACAGCCGCCACCCTGCCCCGATCACCGTGTCTACAGACATGGTGATCGGTATTACTGACGTCATAAGTAAATTCGCTGCTATTGGCTCGTCTGAATTGATGAGCCAATAGCAGTGATAATAAACTGGGGGGGTGTGGGGGCGACATAACCCTTCTGGTCCATGGGGTAGGATGGATGGCTGTCAGGAATAGCCGCCATCTTGCCCCGATCACTGTGTCTGAAACGTGTGGGCAAGTCACTACCAGCCGCACCGTTCTATAACAATGCGCGTTGGGAATAGGCTATACAATCTTTATTTATTTTTTAAGCAATTTAGACAAATAAGGGCTTATTTTTTGCGAGATGAGATGCGCTGTTAAAAAAAACCTTTATTTTAGTGGGTTTTTAGCTTATTGAAGCAATTTTATTAACTTTTTACATGTGGAGGAAAATAAAATCATCAATTCTTGTTTTGGATTTTTAGCATTTTTTTTTGGGGGGGTGTTCACTGTAGCATAACAATAATATATTATTTTTATTCTACGGATCACTACGATTACGGTGATACCTCATTTATATACAGGCAGTCCCCGGGTTACGTACAAGATAGGGTCCGGAGGTTTATTCTTAAGTTGAATTTGTATGTAAGTCGAAACTGTATATTTTATAATTGTAGATCCAGAAAAAAAAATTTTTGGCCCCAGTGACAATTAGAGTTTAAACATTTTTTGCTGCAATGGGACCAAGGATTATCAATAAAGCTTCATTACAGACACCTTACACCTTATTATTGCAATCTAGGATTATAGTAAAGCATTCAGAAAGCTTCACCAAAGGTCAGAGGGGTCTGTCTGTAACTATGGGTCGTCTGTAAGTCGGGTGTCCTTAAGTAGGGGACCGCCTGTAGTTTTATTTATATTTGTCCAATTTTATTGAAGGAAAACTAGAATAGAAAAAATTGCATTTGTTTTATTATTGCCATTTTTATAGCGGCATAACTATTGGATTTTTTTTGTTTACGGAGCTGGTTGTAAGCTTATTTTTTCCGAGACAAGTTGCTCTTTTTATTGGTATCATTTTGGTGCTTGTAACTTTTTAGAACATTTTTTGTAAAGCAATTTGATAAAAAGTTTCAGTTTTTGGCAAGTTTTTTTTTTTACCACGTTCACCGAGCGGGTCCAATTATGATTAGGATTTATTGTACAGATTGTTACGGACGCAGCGATACCAAATAAGTGGGGTTTTTTGTGATTTAGTGTTTTTTATACTTTATTACTTGTGTAAAGGGAAATGTGGTGTTTGGGGGGACTTTCACTTTCTTTTATTATTATTGTAAAAAACCTTTATTTTTTTTTACTTTTTTTTTACAGTTACTGATATCTAAGCTTGAACAAGTGATCTTCTGATCACTTGTTCAAGCTTTTTTACAGGTTACACAGTGCAATACAGATGTATTGCACTGTGTAATGTAAGACACTGAGCATGCTGCGCATGCCCAGTGTCTTACAACCGGGTCCTGTCAGAAGATCTCGCAGCCCCGGCAGTCCCGGGGCTGCGATCGGAGCGCCGCAGGGGGGTCCGATTCAGCTTAAATAAACTTTAAATGCATCTAACACGCCGCGGTCCGTTCAGGAGCCGGCGCCAGAAGCTTGACGTAATAGTACTGCATTTTGCGGGAACACACCTCCCGCGATGCAGTATTATTACGTCAAATGTCGGGAAGGGGTTAAAGGACACCTGTCATCAGGTCTCTGCCACTAGTCCTGTCACTACTACCTGTTGGAGCAGCTCACAAGGATCCCATCCCAGCCTTTATCTAGTTATTTCATACATTATTCATTGTAAAATCTTCTATTTTTTATCATGTAAATGAGGCTGGTCACATGGTCAGAGGCAGTGATGTCACCGCTGTTACCCTCCCCTCTCCTCCCCCTGCTCATGTCTGTGTGTGATGTATAGTAATGTATAGTTAGTGTGTGTGCTGCATCTGCTGACATGCTGCATCCTCCTAATATACAGGTGAGAGACACAGACATCAGCTACACATGTATCTGACATGTTCTGCTGTAACATGGCTGCCTGGAGCTGCTGTATCTCTCCTAAACACACACACATGCACACACAGGCTGCAGGGGGTGTGGCCACCAGCACCAGGAAGCACATCATTATACAGGCTGTCAGTCATGCACTGGGGGTGTGGCTGTGCCTCCCACTCATGAATAAGGTGGACAGCTTGAATATGCTAATGATTCATTGGACATTTCACAGGTCATTTGCATACAGCTTTAGGACCTCATTGCTTAGGTTTACAGGCATCTAGAGGGACAATGAAGGGATAGAGGCAATGCTCTCTAATGGCAGTTTATGAAAATATATTTAGTTTAGGGGGTTATTTTGCATGACGGGTTCTCTTTAAGTGACTGCAGCAAGACAAAGACCAGCAGCCACGTGAGAGGAGCAGTGCTGGATCATAGACAAGATGCTTAAATATACGCAGAATAACAAAACAACATTCTCTAATCCACTACTATTAACAAAAATACAGCATTTCACAGATATACAGCAATTCTAAACTATCAGTCCTGATACATACAATATTGGTTGCCCTGGACCCGACTGTAAATCTTCTATGATAAGAGATGGCAGATTCTTCTCACTAATAGCTTCTCCTATTTGCACACTGCAGGGCTCTCTGCCTCCTGCATTACAAGACCTGCTCAGGCAGACACTTCCTACTGGCAAGCAGCAGTGTGAAGAGACGTAGTCCTGAATGCTGCAAACCGGAACTGAACTGACATGCTGACTTCCGTTCGGGTTTGCAGGGTTGGGGCCGTGCGGTCCGGGCAGCTTGCGTTGCGAGTGTGATGCAAGTTCATCGCATCATACTCGCGAGTGTAGAAGGGGCCTTACTCTACAAGCTACAGATAAGATCTTTATAGCAGGGGAAGGAGTTATAGCAGAGCTGACTGTTATAGCTTAAATGTAACAGAGCTGGAGTGCATCACTGGGGGGTCATTTAACTTTATTTTTCTTGCTTTTTTCCAACTTTTTTTTGGCACATTGCAATTTTTTGACTTTAAAATGTGCACCGAAGTCCACCGGACATTTATCATCACTAAGGCTACATTCAGACGGACGTATGGGGGGCGTATATACAGTTCCCCCATACAGTTCTATGCCCTCACAGTGCTGTACGGGAGCGGCACTGTACCCTGTAGAAAGATAGGACATGTCCTATCATTCTAAGGAATAAGGCATCGTGTGCTGTATATTCCTATGGAGAGGGGCTGGGGTGAGCTGCGCTCAATCCCCTGCTCCTCTCCGCAACGCCAATGTATTCCCACCGTACTACGGTATGGCGGCCATACATCGTGTGAATGTAGCCTAAAACACATTTATCTTCTATGCCAGCTCTTCTAAATTTCAAATAACATTTTCAGGATTTCCAAAATTTGTGACTTTTTGTTCAAAAAACTTCAGACTGAGCCATACTTAAAAGAGGACCTGTCACCAGATTTTGACGACCCCCCTGCTGATACAGGGTTACAATATCACCTTAAATTAGCTGCCAGTCGGGCCCTGTACCTTAGGCTACATGCACATCTGCCGGCGGGACCTTAGCACGGCGGGCACGCGGAAAGGAGGAGGAGTTGGTTAGTGCTGCTAACCCGTGCCCCTCTCCATAGGGCTGTATGGCGCTCAGCGCCGTATGTCGAGAGTAGGCCATGTCCTATCTTTGCCAGGGGACGGAGCCGCACTGTACCTCTCCCCTAGGGTGCCATGCGCCCATTGCCGTCTATGAGGGACGTATATATGTGTCCCATACAGGAAAGTTAATGTAGCCTAAATTAGATGTTTTTCTGATATTAAAATTAGCTTTTCTGACTCCTGACTCAGGCTGGCAGTGAGCCACACCCATTGTGACTGACCGCTCTGTCTCTTCAAATCACTGTCCTGCTCTTGTACTAAGGGACTGTCTGCTAATATTCAACTACAGACATATAAAGCTCTATGTACATACAGGAAATACTGTGTCAGTTCTTTTTACATGGTACCTTGTGTTACATTTATGACATGTGACCAGTGACACCAGCACAGGTCCTTTATCCTGAAAATATCAAACTGTACACCAAGTATATAATTACATGAAATCACAGCAGCCGTAATGGAGGATGGAAACGAGTAGAAGTCCACAGAGGCTGCTGAGACTTTATGTGGTCAGATACGTGCATGGGGTATAGTTTGCCATTGTTGAGAGGCTAAAGTCACTGCAGTCACATGACGTGACCAGTAATGAGGTATAAGGCATGGGGAGTATTGGATGGGAGGGGCTGGATGAGCAGGACACCCCCCCCCCCCCCCCTCTGATACCAGTTAATACAAGATAAAAGCTAATTTATGTGGATGTTGGGTGAAACAATTTTTAGCTAGACAAAAAAAAAAAAAAAAAACACTGTTAGAGCTCTATAGGAACCAGGTTCCCATAAGAAAAATTGGAAAACTTCAAGAATTGACTTAAGACCAAGATCTGGAAAAAAGTGAGAAAGATAAACAAGCAGATTGGAAAAAAAAGCCAAGCCTAAACAGATAAGATAAATGACCCCCATTGTGTTTACTTTCCATCTCATCTTTTTTTGTATGTCAGATACTTATGAATGTTCAGAAACTAAATGAAAATGAAGATAAACCCTGCACGCTGTCCAAGCACATTGTCAGCACAGAGAAATCATTGTCTGCTTAGAGAGTCCCCACCAACACTCTGGAATCTTACACTGACCATCACCAAGTTATAGGCACCAAGACTGAGCAAAATTTGAGAACTTTCTTTCATGGGCAATTATTTTCTGGCTACGCAAAGCCTGAAAAGTTGGGTATGACATGCCTTAAAAGAATGAGATGTCAAAAAAGCGCAAATAGATCCAAGTTGTACTTCTTATTCAATGAATCAATGGGGATGGCTCTGAAAACTTCCCTATTAATGCATTATTTTCAAATGTGTCTTTATTTTTCAATTTTAATACGAAAAGCAGAAGACAAAAGAATCGCCTATTAATGCAGTGATGACATTACAATTAAATCTGAATTAAAACCCCCGAGTCCACATCTTTGCTGACATAATAAAATTTATTTCCATTTCATGCAACGGCAGCTACAAGAGTAAATCATTTGAAACTGAAGGACATTAGCTTTCTCTGGTCGTACAATGTAGCCTCAATTGTGAAATGAATGGAAAATCCACAGATACAAAGAAACAAATAGGGTTAAACAATCTTCACCGTTTTTTCCCTTGTTCACCAGATTAGCAGCCGTAATGGTCGACTGGGAGCTGAGAACTCTTACATCTGAATACATTTCACTGCTACGTCAAAACATAATCAGAAGTAGAAAAACAAAAACGAACTCTTAGAAATGGGGGAAGTCAAATAAAGCAAAAGCATATATTACCATTTCCTTTACCTTTTGGCCCCTGGTAAGACGCTATTACACTATTGCTCTTCGTATCCTGAGGATTGCTGGAATATAGCAAATTTCTAATGTGTCACCTACTAAATCACCAGAGACAACTCTCAGTTCAAGACAAGCTGAACTCTTGATATGCAAAATTTAGAGGTGGCAGGACTATCTCATCTTCCCTATCCTGAAAGGTTTCATATGTGCAAACTTGTATGAGCTCAGCAGTGATATACTTTGCTCATCTCAGACACTTAAGCAGCAAGGAGAAAAAAAATTCAAGCCTTTATATTATACAAAGACCGAACTACAACTGAGAAATTTACCCTTCCCAGGTAGTAATTAAAACATAGCTCATTTAATGGGGAGGGGGAAAATGGAGCTACCTAGCTCTCTATAAAAATGGAAAAAACTGAATTTTAAATAGCCATTCACTCTTAGAATTTCAGAATTCCTACGGAATGATGCCCCGGAGAGACTTCCTCTTTAACACACACAGAACGACATTACGGTCAGATCGGCGACCATCAAGACTACTACAATGAAAGCGAATCATCAGGTTTGCTTAAATATTGCCTCCTTCAAATAAAAAGGGCCCTCTTAAAAATTGTAGAAGTCTTATCAATGGATAATGGTCAGTGACTTCAGGGCGAAAAAAAAAAACCCAAAATCCAAGCCGACATACTAATAAAATACTTGGAAGTTTAAAAAAAAGTTAATGCAGCGGTGTTACATTCAGGTAAAAATGAAAAAAAATTGAAAAGTAATTCAAATACTGAAAAAAGGTTTTAAACTGATATTTTATTAACATGGTAGTTTCTCTGTAACATGTGCTTACACGCTCCGAGCGGTCTGCTTAGAATTACGGTGTTTAGGTACTGGACATGACAGGGTAGCATTGCATGGATTTAAAATAAAAAAAAAAAATCTTAGGTTTTTCATTATCATAGGCAATTTTGTCCACATCATTTATGAAGCTATTGCCAAATCTTTCCAAAGGTTCGCAGAATTTGTAAGGGAATAAAATAAAATGTCGAGGGAGGGAACTCATCGGTGGCATAGCAGAGCTCTCAATATGAGAAAGCTGTCTATGTGGACCTGTGTTCTGCTTTGTTGTTTTAATTGTTTAAAAGGGGGGATGCAGTTTGTCAATGGACTGAAAATAAGAAGGCGATGTGAAGTAGGCTTCCGCAGAGTCAATATCCTCACAGTATTGTGCAGGGTCAAGTGGAAAGCTTAATCCTTTTCTGGAACTAGTTTCAAGACCTTTCCAATTGCAATGGTCTTACCTAGAAATCAAGTAAAACAAATAGGTTACAAAAACCTCCATGGCAAATCTCTATATGACGGGTCAGAGAGTATAAAACATGAAGTGGCCCATGCTAGTTGGTCGTAAACTGACTCATGCAATATGTTGGGCAGCCCCAGTATTTCTGCCAACGTGTCTGTATGCAGGTGGTGTAACCCACTCACTTTGTACAAGGCAGGATCGAAATACTATATACAGGCAGTCCCCGGGTTACGTACAAGATAGGGTCTGTAGGTTTGTTCTTAAGTTGAATTTGTATGCAAGTCGGAATTGTATATTTTATAATTGTAGCTCCAGACATTTTTTTTTTTTTTGCCCAAGTGACAATTGGAGTTAAAATTTTGATGTAATTGGACCAAGGATTATCAATAAAGCTTCATTACAGACACCTTACAGCTGATCATTGCAGTCTGGGACTATAGTAAAGCCTCCAGAGAGCTTCACCAGAGGTCACAGTGGGCAGAGGGGTCCGTCTGTAACTATGAGTCGTCTGTAAGTCGGGTGTCCTTAAGTAGGGGACCGCCTGTATACGGGCAACTTGCACATACCCCGTTTCCCCGAAAATAAGGCAGTGTCTTATATTAATTTTTGCTCCTAAACAGGCGCTAGGTCTTATTTTCAGGGGATGCCTTGTATTTCCATGAAAAATTATTCACATTTATTGTTGGACAAAAAAAAACTTCTCTAACATCCCTCTCTCCAAACTTATTTGGCTCCATTTCTATTGGAATCATTGGCGCCAATCTCTCTCATTTAGCAATAACACTTTCCTTAAATGATCCCTTTCCTGTCCGGGTAGCTGCTGGTATCACATTTGCAGCGCAAGAGTCGTAGATTTTATTTCATGATTTCTTCCCACATGTCACAACCTTCTGCAGCATCTAAAAGATTTACTAATACTAATGTACTACATGGGGAAGGGGGGGGGGGGGGCTCCTGCAATGGCTGCCACTAGGTCTTATTTTCAGGGGAGGCCTTATATTCCTAAGCTTGAACAAAAGTCTACTAGGTCTTATTTTTGGGGGATGTCCTATTTTAGGGGAAACAGGGCAAGTGTGGTGACCCAGGTGCCAAACAACAAATCAGAGGTCTATTTGCCCCTGTCCCATCAGTGTGAGGTCCTCTCAACTCTGTATGCATCTATATAAACAAAATTTCCCTTTTTAGGAGGGCTAAATCTAAAAAGCATGCTTTTATAGGCGCCACCAATGTTTTGAATGAAAATGTTAGAAATTTGTAGCCCTCACCTTCGTCTCGCAAGGTAAATCGGCCCATCTGAGGAAAATCTTTGAATGTTTCAAGGCAGATAGTTCCCGCTGTTCGTAAGCGGGCGATGCATACTTGATCTTGTTTGACAAAGCGGGGTCGAATCTTACTCTTTTCCCCTGATTTTTTGTCTACCAAGCAGATTAAGGCCTTAAGAGGAAACAAAACCAGACATTAATTTATCTGTGGCCCATGTTACAGGTCTTCAATGCAGAGGAGAATATGGTCACTTACGGTAATTTCAACTTCTTCAATACATGTATGAATATGCAGCACTGCATTGTAACCAGGACAAATGATGGATTTGTGTTCAATAATCACAATCTGAAGAGTAGAAGCAGCAGATTTAGTTTTGGACCAAAACAGACAATATTTATAAAAAAAATAATAAAAAGACTGTACTTGGGCATCAAATGTACGTCCAGAATGACAAAGGTTGTTTGGGTCGCAGAGAATGAAACCTGGAAGAATTTCCTCCTCCTCTATTCCTTTGAGCCTGATCTTCAGATTTTCACCAGGCGCTACAAGCTCCGTCTCTACTTCATCGGAGAGCAAGCCAAGAACTTCAACAGTGTGCTTTAACAGATAACAAAGTAATATTATTAAATCACATAGTAGAGATTATGCAGCATTCCATGTATTTAGACACAAATATTTAAACAGCTTCTAAAAACCTTTAATACTCCCGATTCAAGCTTAAAATTTATAGCACAGAAAACTTGATGTCAGAAATAGGGGTGCCTTGTTTGAGGGGGCCGCTGCAGGCTAACACATTCGGCTGTAGAGGAATTGGAGAGAGCTACAAGTATGCACTGCCCCCTACAGTGTTCTTTTATTAAAGTAAAGCCCCAGTTCACAAACTCCATTATTTGCATAAGCTATTGTGAGCCAAAACCAAGTGTGGTGGAGCACATCAATTTCACAGTTAGGCTACAACGTGTGTTCAACCACTCCAGTTATATCCTTCATTTATTGTAAGCCAAAACTAGAAAATCTAGAGGTCTTGCATAAACAACCAGAGAAAATGACAGTTCTGGTGTAGGACCCTTACACCAGTTATATTCAGTGTTTCAGTACTGTTGCCTAAAGTGAGTTTGTTCTGACAAAAACCACTCCATGCATGTGTGGAAATTACTGGACCAAAACCTGCTGAACTGAACATATCATATACATGCACTCTATATTGAATACACCAGGATCATGGTTTTTCTGAACAAAGTTGTTTTTTGGTAACATACTTAGACTTTTTGCAATTCTCTGACCAGTTTTGAGAAGGGCCTTGAAATGTGGAGGGTCCAGAAAGAGCCTAAACTGTGCTGTAATTTACCAACATCAGATGTACAAGACAACAGTAAATAAAATCAGGTGGTGGTGTCAGAAAAAGGGAAAAAGAAAAAAAAAGAAAAAAAACACTATAAAAAGTGTCTGCTATGCTCAACAAGATACACAAACTCTGATCCACCCAGTATGATGTATCAGTTACACTTTATCTTGGCTATGACCATAATAAACATCCTTAGTATATTCTGATAATTGATTTTCCTTTAAGTGAACTACATAATGAAAACATCCAACAAAGCCCCTAATGCAATAAATAGAAATTTTAGACTAGACTTATGTCTACGTTTATTTCACCTTGTTTGGCATCATTACAAGCTGCTGTCCTTTGCATATTGAGCCAGATTCTAGTTTTCCTAGAACTACCGTTCCCATGTCCTAGAAAAGGAAAAAAAAAAAAAAAGTTGTTTTGAAGACATTGATATCGCATATGACTTATTGAGCGCCGATTTCTGCTTAATTGTGAAAATAAGAATCTATGTAGTCAGTCATTAAGCTTTTTGTATACTTCTCATTGGGAAGAACAGCAAATATGGAAGATATATATATATATATTTATTAATGTCAAGTACAAACAGACTAGCTATGGCAGGTCACAATGGTAAAGACATTGTTATGATCACAAGTTACAGAAAGAAAATTTAGGGTTACCTTGTATTTATCCACAATCGGAAGTCGGACAGGTCCATCATATGATCTGTTGAAGTTTGGCAAGTTATCGAGATATGGAATAAACGGTAAACCACTGGAAAATACAAGAAAAGTAACGTGAATCATCACAAATGAAGACTGAGTAAAATTCTTTAAACCATAGATCCAGGTTAAATTGGCAGGATAGCTCCACATTTGGTGCGAGTGTCCTGCAGTTAAGGATTTGTGGAAGGCGGTTCTTGCGTTTCATGATGAATTGAGAGGAGCGATAGCCAGACTGTAAGGGGTTGGAGGAAGATGTCAATGTATTCGGGCTCATAAGAAAGTCAGATTAGGTCTTTTGAGGCACTATGTTATGGCAATGAGGCGTGCATTCCCAGACTATGGAAGTTGACTACAACCCCCTCTAGGGCAATGTGGTCTGCCGAATTGGCATATATCCTGAGGATGGAGCTGGCGGAGCTGGATGATTATTGTCCAGATGCTGGGTACCAATTTCACCTGTGATGGCTACTGTGGGTCTCCTTTATGGATTCCCTACAGTTTGCTCATTGGATAAGTGGCATTTGATGAGATGCTTTAGTATTTGGAGGTACATTCGGACACCATGCACTGTGGCTAATGTACTCTGAAAACAGGCTTTAGTTTTAAATACTTACGTGTACCATGGGCAAGTCTCCACTGGTTCCTTCAAGTTTGCGCCAGTCAGACCTGAACATGGCATAAAGTGAATATCCTTTTTAGGGTTGAAACCAACTTTCTTTAAGAAGGGTACAAGTTTCTCTTTACATTCTTCATATCTGAAACAAAAGAATATTCACTTATTTTGTAAGCAGAGGGGAAAAACTGGATAATACACCAAGTGAAGCTTATGCATATATGTGGATACTTGCACAAGGTGAAGACTTGTAGCTTCAAAAACTCCTCGATGAAAGCCTTTTCTCAAAAAAAGTTATGGGTTATTGCAGTGGTGGCAGAACTATGGCATGGTTGCCAGAGGTGGTACTCAGAGCCCTCTCTGTGGGCACCCAGGCCATCCCCAGAGTACTCCAGGTATCTTCCTGCAGTCCCAGGACTTGTTGTGCACAGAGCTATTTTAAAGTTAGTTATACCTGGGACTACTGGAGGAGTGGAAAGGTGTGGACAGGATTATCTGGATTATCATTGTAGCTCCTGCTCTGGCCCTGACAATTCTTCCTGTTTATGGGATCCTGGAGGGAAGATACAATGATCATCCAAATTTCCTTTTTTTTTTGCTTTATTGGTGTCATCAGGGTGCTGATATGAATGAAAGCCGTGACAGAGCAGGGAGTGTAAATCACTAATCAAATTTCTGTGTTGGCACTTTGCGATAAATAAGTGGGTCTTGGTTGTAGTTTGGGCACTTGGTCTCTAAAAAGGTTCGCCATCACTGGGTTATAGTAACAAACCTAAGTTGTAGGTTATAAATTTACCATCCTATTGGACGCCTAGACAAGCTATTCAACTCCTTTGGGATGGAGTGTTGCAAAGAAAGAGCATAAATAAAGCACACGTACGAAAGTCTCATTGTAGAGGCTTTCTAGAGTTGCTTAGTTTTACATACCTGTCAATGCTCCAGTTTACCGTTGGGTCATCCATTTTATTAATAAGAACTATTAAATGTTTTACTCCAGCTGTTTTTGCCAACATGGCATGCTCTCTCGTCTGTCCACCCTTCTCAAATCCGGTTTCAAATTCTCCTTTTCGTGCAGAGATCACCTAGAAGGTGGATAGAAATAAAATTATAAATTGACAGGTCTTATTTTGATTTTTTTAAATGTGATTCAATCTACTAAGCAACTTCTGCTATAAACCATTCTGCTTGCTGATGTACTTTTGATGTGACCGATTACCTTCAATGCCTACACCATAAAACCTGCTCAACTTGTAACAAATCTTACACTTGCAAAAATATATTTAAAAGTGATAAAGCGTAGGATTTAACATGATTTTATGGAATTTGGAGTAAATATATTGCACATGTAGATGCTAGTTGGATACAATGTTCTGAACCTTTACCATTTCTGCACCACAAGCTAAAGACACTGAACTGAGGGTTACAATTAGAGTAGTGCTTGCTAGACTTCAGTATCACCAGTATGTAATCCACACACCACTAGGATATTATGAGCAAAGCACATATCATTTCAAGCCACAGAAGTTTTGAGTTGAGTACAAATCACATACCAGCACAGCTAAATCTGCTTGTGAGGCTCCCCCAATCATATTGGGGACAAAGCTCTTGTGACCAGGGGCATCAAGGATAGTGAAGTGCTTCTTCTCAGTTTCAAAGTAGGCACGGCCAACTTCTACCGTTTTACCTTTGTCTCGCTCCTCCTGGTTGGTGTCTAAAGCCCATGAGAGGTACCTGAAAGTAACATGCAATAATAATGCAACTTGATAAAGACAGCAAACAAAAAACAAAACTAAAATAAGGTGGCAACAGGGCCGTTAGAGTTGCACATGGCTCACACACACATTCCAGCGGTTCCTATGAATCTTGTTCAAACCCAGAAGGCTAAATCAGACATGAGGAACATGCTTTGATAATATGAGCAATTACAGCAGTACATAGCTGAACATCAAAAGGCATTTTTGTTGTGGTCTGAACCGTTGCACATGCTGAGATCATATTCAAATAAAAAAAATACATATATTGCAATATCCAAAAAAATATGTAATTTATTGCATAAAATCAACAGTGTCATTTATATATTGGTTGTACCTCTTGCAGAATTTGGGAACCCATAAAGTGGCAAACATTTAAGATGCCAAAAATTACATTATTTTCTATGTATTAAGTGCTTATCTGTTAATATGTATTTCAGTGCAACATAAGGTTTTCAATTTTGTATTGTATGTGTGCCAACAGCACCCCTACCCCCCCCCGCCCCTGGGACTTATCCTCCAGTATAGCCCATCCATGACTAATGAGCCACTCCCCGGTGACATCACAGGGAGCAACAATTGTAACAAAGGTGGCGGCGCCCATCGGAAGAGCTAATACTCAATCAGTGCTAGCAATGTGCAGCAAACTCCACCCCTGTATGAAGATGGCTGACCCAGTGAGACCTCTTCATTACAGCCTCAGCACCTCTGCGCCTGAAGAAAAACAAAAGCTTTCTTCACAAAACACTACCCCCAGCTGACCATGTTTTGTTCTGGAATTGCACCTGAGCTGTATAAATATTAAAAGATCTTGGTTGTAATACCATAATCCACCACTGGTTACATTATCACTCACCATGTTTCTCTGTTCTTCTCTTTTGCTTCCCTTTCATATTTCTCAAGCGTTCTTTTATCGACCATACCGGTTAAATACCTATAATATGGAAGTAGATGTCACCGACTGTAAATTAACACAAACCTGAGCAGTCCACAGCAGAGGTCTCTACACTGTGGCCGCCTTCTTAGAACATGCTGGTGTGGTTTCAGCCGCAGACTGCGACAAGTGTGTTAAATAATTCAGTAATTAACTTACATAATTTGTCCACCAATAGTCGATTTTCCAGCATCTAGTGGAGGGCAAAAGAAACAAAGGTCATCTAGATGTTCAATAGATGAATCCGGTTTTACTTATTTACTATTACTTAATTTGCCCTTGTGTCATATCTATATAAAAAAAAATCTCAGATCTACGCACCTACGTGTCCGATGAACACTACATTGACATGTTCTTTTTTAGGTGCATCCGGGGGAACAACAATATTTTTCGGTTTTGGAACTTCCTCCTCTTCCTCCATCATTTCTTGGGGAACTTCTTCCGAGGAGCCCCCGTCTCCCGAGAAGCCGCCTCCTGGCTCTGCTTCGCTCGGCTCATCTTTGTGGTCCCAGGACTCTTCAGGTGACATCTCAGTCTCTCCATTTTCTACTAAATGAATAAAATGTCAGACATAGTAAGGAGGGGTAGCAAGTTGTCTGAAAACCACCTAATGTGGTTCCCTTTCCTTGGTATATACTGCAGCCATGTCTTCAGCAGCAAAGTAAATTCTATTTTAGATGATCCCTACTCGAGTTCAGTATATCCAGACTTGCTTTTCCTAGATTGCTGCAATGACATGTGAACAATACGCAATAGCCAAAGGAAAAAAATTGGCTGTGATGGTCACATTGGCAATGCTGCATTTTTATTTTAAATCAGTGCTTGCCTTATGGATTGTAGAGAATTCCTCAAATCTCAAGTGTTACTTACCAACAGGCTCAGAAATCTCCATGCCGACAACTGCATTGGAACCTGAATAATTAAAATGAAAACAAAAAATTAACCTATGAACTGTCATATAAGTATTAGATAGATTTGTGGAATCCGAGCAAAATTAGCAAGAGTACTGCAACAACACCTACAAGTCTTAAGTATGTGGCAAAACATACCTTCTGAAGACACAGACTTCTCTTCTTGCACAGAATTATCTGTTGTATCTAGAGGAAAAGAAATAACGATTAGATAGCAATAATTTCCATAGTACGTGTAAAGCAGGGACATCAGGTAGCAGCTGCTAGAGTTATGGCCAATTCACATCTCAATTATTACCGCAGCTCAATTGTGGAGACTGCACAGAGATCAGGTCAACTGGATAAGGCAAAGGTCTGGTCCCCAAAAACTGATACAAAAGCTTTAATGACTTTCTCTGGTTAAAATTTTGAAAGGCCCTGTAAAAAGGACAATAGTTTGCGTCAAAAACCCAGAACATTTACAGATCAGCTCAAAAACTGAGGATGGAACAGGAATCTCTGCTATCTGTGGAGCAGTAAGACTGTTAAGGCAGATCAGCTCCTAATTACAAAATTGTTATTCAATTCCCAACTGTCTACAACTACCAATATATCCACTTCTATGGCACATAGAATTGCAATCCTGACAAGGTTTCAAAGTTGAGATTCTCTTCTGTAAAATGACACCAAGCATGGTTATATGGGGCATATAGTCCTCCAAAAGCCGTCTAGTGCCGGAGCTTATGACTTCCGGTCGCGAACCGGAAGTCCAGTATGTAGCTAGATACTAACTCAAACTCATAAGCTCCGGCACTAGACGGCTTTTGGAGGAATGCTGGACTATAAAGCGGACACCAATTTACACCACAGCACCCCTGAGGAAGCCAGTCGGTTGGCGATATGCGTGAGGCTTTGAGCCCCAGCATCCCCTAACCTCTCCTTGGTTTGGATCCTTCACATGACAGGTAGATACCCTTATTGACCCACCAGTATTTTTTCATACTATTTATTTTCAGATAGTGATTTGGCTCTATTGTCAATTGAGTACTCCATACATTTTGTTTGGGTTTTGCCATCTTGGTTTTACGTATTGCCATCATTTTTCAGTTTATACTTTTGTGATATACATGTAGTTAGGAGAGGTCGCTGAGAGTAGGGGGAGCTGGCGGCTGTCAGGAGAACCAGCATCACCATATGCTAAGTCTTCCTGCTGTATTGTGTTTTTCACACTTTTAAATGTTTTTATATGTGTTTTTGTGTTGTGGTGTACCACGGTACAAATAAATTTGTTTATACTTTGAATTTGGGTCTTATAGCATACTTCTTTCTCCTTTTGAATATATTATTGGTTTGTTTTTGTACGACTTTTGACCCTGACCATATATATATATATATATATATTTAAGGAGTGCTAGTCCCGCCCCTTTTGTTTCTCTTAGCATATATACTGCACAATGCAAGAGGCTGCCAGCTGAGCAAGTGGCCTCCTATGTACACAGCGCTGCACACTGATAAGAATGACCTCTACAGTTACTTTTCTTTCCCATCAAAGGTAGCACTGCGTCATAAACACTCATACTAAGAGCTGATACAACTTTAATCCTGTGAATTTATTTCCTTCAAAGAACATCTCTGATCTTGGATTGAATGGGGTTTTTGAACTGTGCGCCATCACTTGACCCAAAAGGCGAGGTGCCAGCAGCTACTTTCTACGACTCCAGATTGTTTTCCTGCCCTCTGTTATTACTACATTTACATCCTCAGTGTCTTGTATTTGTAGGTTATGTGTCTGTTGCTAAGGAGAAGGTGATATTAATAAATAGCATGTATTGGCTGCCTTTTTCTTTTTTGCAGTGGAAAGAAATCAAAGCATCCAGAGAAAACAATGAGACACTATATGCTACAGAGTACAGACTAGACATGTATGGCCTAGATTATAATAATCTAATCCTACAAGTTCACTTATCTGGTCCCCGGAGCACCTCCCTGCCTGCACTCCTACCCCTCCCATAGACTATGTACTGTCAGCAGAAAACAGGTTAGCTGTACCCGGCATCCATACACTTGTCATACTAGGAGGAGACGGGTAAAGGCAGAGATTGCATCATCTAGAACAGTGATGGCAAACCTTTTAGAGACCGAGTGCCCAAACTACAACAAAGACCCGCTTATTTATCGCAAAGTGCCAACACAGAAATTTAATTTATGATTTATACTCCCTTCTCTGTCACAGTTTTCATTGATACCAGCACCTGAGGACACCAATAAAGCAGAAAATAGTCCCAGGTAAAGCTGTCACTTTAATATAGCTCTGTGCACAACAAGTCCTGGGCTGTCTGGGACTGCAGGAAGATACCTGGAGTCATCTCTGGTGATGGCCTGAGTGCCCACAGAAAGGGCTCTGAGTGCCACCTCTGGCACCAGTGCCATAGGTTAGCCATCACTGATCTAGAAGATGTCACTTTATCTGGAGTGAACCTTACTCTTAACAGACGTTCTACCCGTATAGGGTGCTTTGTGGTCGGTGGGGTGGTCCTGGGCAGTAGCTTGCGGCCTATCCCGGCCCATTTGATAAAGAGCGACGACAGACTTATTTCCAGCAGTGCCAGACTCAACGCAGTGTACAAAGAGCTGAGGAGGATGCTCACTAAAACACACTTTACACTATAGATTAATACACAGTTTGTGTATTCTTAAAATCCCTTTAACTATGCAGCAGAAATATCAGTCACTAGGAATTAGCCTGCACACACGGTCACACATATGGATCCCATCAGGTTTTATATGTATTTTTAGCCCTGTCCAACCCTATATGAGCAAAAAAAAAAAAAAAAAAAAGGAAAATAAGATAAAGCCTTGTATTATGGACAATGGAGGCTTTCTACACTACATGCATTGCTACTAGCGGAGGACACAGGAATCAATCAGCATATTGTGGTACAGCCCAATGCTAAAACTAGTGATAACATAACTAAAGAATATGTCCTTATCAGATGGGTGACCATCTCTTCTTAGCAGCTGATGGACTGTATGGGACAGGCAGGAAGCAGACAGCACCATTCTTAGCACAGTGGCTGAAGATCAACTCACACTCATTTGCATTGGAGTCTACCCTTAGGACACTACACAGAATGGCGCCGTCCACCATCTGTTTATCAGCTCATCAATGGGGGTTCTGGGTGTTGAACCCCTACCAATAGGATATTGATGACCTAATATATTAGCCTGGAAATACCCTTTAAATACATGACAACTACCCACCACCTTATGACTGCATTACATGTGACCCTGTCATACCTGGGGGGTTGTTTATCTCTATAGCTAAGGCTCCTTGAGATAGTGACCAAAAAGGCTAAGTTAGAAAAAAAAAAACCTTGAGAAAACTATATGGAAAAAAATTAAAAAATCAAATTTCATTAAAATATTTGTAACTTAATGTATAACTGAAGGTTTAAGGTTTCTCTTCAGCTATAATAGGAGAAAACAAATATTTCCAATATATACTCATTCTCTTATTGCACCCGTTTGCCTGCTAATGCTCTGCTTTCTGCCTGTCTCAGCCCCTCTCCCTGCTGCCGTGCATTCTGGTTGCCAAGATAACAGGATGGTCTCAAGGGTGAGCAGTGGGTGAAGGGGCTAAGCACTGTGCCCTCCCATCTACAGAACGCCCCTCATGTTCCCACACACAGTTTACCTCAAAGGGAACCGGTCACCACATTTGCACATACACAGCCAGTGACAGGTTCCTATAGAGCTCTATCAACTGACTGACGCCTTCTACATCCACATAAATCACATTTATCTTATATTACCAGGCATCAAAGAGGGCGTGTCCTGCTCAACCAGCCCCTCCCATCTACTCCTCCCCATGCCTTATGCCTCCTTACTTGTTACACTTCATGTCATGTGACCAGAGTGACATCTCAGGTCTTTTAGCCTCTTAATACCAAGTACCCCATACATGTATCTGCCCACATCAAATCACATACATGGTGTACAGTTTGCCATTATTGGAAGGCTAAAAGGACCTGCAATTATGTCACTGGTCACATGTCATGAATGTAACAAGGCACTGTAAAAAAATTAACACCATTTCCCAGCTACATAGAGCTTTATATGTCTGTAGTTGAATATTAGACAGTCCCCAAATACAAGCAGGCAGAGCAGTGATTGGAAGAGACACAGAGCTGTCAGTCACAATAAGGGGGCCAGCCTGAGAGATAGAGAAGAGTCACAAAAGATAATTTGCATATCAGAAAAACTGTAATTAAGGTACAGTGCCCCACTAGCAGCTAATTTTAGGTGATATGTGGAGGACTTTTAACCCATTGTTAGTCAGGGTGGACAAAAATCTGGTGACGGGTCCTCTTTAAATCTGGCCATCAAAGATATTGTGCCGAAATACCTACTCATACATGGTTAGTGCGATATGAACCTTAATAACCACTCTTAGGGATTCTCTCAGCAGTTCTGACCATACAAAGCTGCAGACTGTTGTGGAGTTCTGTGTAACCATACCTTTAGTAGCAGCAGGACTGAAAAATGCTTTTATAACTAAACCTGGCATGATGTCCTCATGCTGCGGTGCTGAACTCTCGTGTGAACTCCACAGCCCCCATACCCTCTGCCACAATATTAAACCAAAATCCTGCTACAGCTCTTACTCAGAGCACAGAAGAACGACTCAAGGCCATTTCCCCAGACTATAGATCAGTGTAGCGACCGGTTGTCATGACAGTCAACACCTTCCAGATTACAAATTATTGCAGAATATTGTATGAATGATCAGACCTCCAAGAGATTTAAAATACAAAAGATTTTTCCAAAAAGGACTCAAAATAATTTTTTATCCCATTTAATGACAGCAGTAACAGGGAAAAAAAAAAATTCCTTACACACCTCCAGCGGTATTTAAAGAAAAAAAAAAAAAAACTTGGGTCATAATATCTCCAGAATTTTTATCCCATTTACATTTAAGATCTTAAATTGAAGCAAAGATTAAGAATCGCATTATTATGGTTCCCCATCCCCCTGTAGAGTGTCTGGTCCGTGAAACAGGCTATTCAACGGTAGACCGAAACTGTGCTAAAGAGGGCGTTTGGACTTGAACAATCTTTTACGTAGCTCTCATGTTTTTTTTTTTACAATAGAAAAATAAAAAGTTACAGCGTTTTGAAGATGGAGTAAAATATGGGCGTAGAATGTGGAGAATTTATCACTACTGGGCGAATAGTGACATGATACTCCCCCTCCAGCGCACAATGGGGGGTGAATTATCACAGAATTTTCTGAATAATTTTCCCCTGAAATGCTGTGCCACATTTGTTTCCCAGGCATGACCCAGGCCCCTTTGCGCAAGAAAATCACGTTATTAAATAGACCAACTAATTGCTGGTCTAAAGTAGGACCCCGCGCTCCTAAACTACTTCACAGAATTCATCCAGCAGGATTTATCAGGTGATTGACCAAGACTCAGGAGCCTATGAAATCTCCCCCAATGGATCTGATGTAATAGGAGGCTCTGGCTCGTGTACATGGGCGAGTTGTACCCCAGCTCCATCCCCAGTCCACTTGGCTTGCGGGTGACGTACAAGCCATGATAAATTCCCTCCAGGGTGTGCAATGTTTCCAGTCTATAAAATGATGCAAGTCATTGGAGTGTCCCTAAAAATTACAAGGGCTATAGCCTGTTTCCCCGAAAATAAGGCAGGGTCTTATATTAATTGTCGCTCCTTAAGAGGCACTAGGTCTTATTTTCAAGGGAGGCCTTATATTTCTAAGATTGAACAAAATTGTGCTAGGTCTTATTTCAGGGGAAACAGGGTAGATACAGATAATAAACCCAGGAGGCACAATGTGCCAACTTCCACTGAGGATGAGGAAGCAGTCTCCACTCCCATCCAGCTCGAAGTTTAAAAAAGTTGTTCCAAAAAAAAGCGGCGTGCCCCCCCCCCCCATAGCACAGAAATAAAAAATAAAACCTTACCTTTAGGTGATCCAGCAATACACCCCATGTGGCGCTCCCCAGTCTGTCACCGCTCACCATCAAGACCAGGAGCGCCGTGAGAGGTGAAGCGCTGGATCACCTAAAGAGAAATAAGAATAGTATTTTATGTTAATTTTGGCCTATATAACTGTACTGTATAAAAAAAAAAAAAAAAACACACCCTCTCCCCTTTAATGTAGGGCACTGCGGCCCAATTCCTCAGGGGCTCCTACTCTTAGGAGAATAACACGCCCCATACAAATAAGTTGGTAAACTGAATAGGGAGATATTGGAGCGTACCGACTAAATCATCTAAAAACTTACACCAGACAGTAAGTGGCCCCAGGTCTACCCACTGCCGACCCTACACACAAGATGTATAGCAACGCCGATGCACATCATGGGAGGAGTCATCATCTTCATGACCAATAAGAATCTGAAGCCGTGATGACATCATAGCCAGCCATATTAATGAAACAGTCAATGACAACAACCACAATTGATGACATCACAGCGTGACAAACCAACAAAGATCTGACAATGACGACATCACAATGCAACAAATGTCTGATGCATTGATAACAAGTATTGAGGACACAACCTGAAATTTTATGAACTGTGTAGCGTATTGATGACTTCACACACTCCGAAACACCTAAAAAAAAAGTCTAGTGAGATGGTGACATCACCATGCGACATAATATTAGTACAAGTGTCACATATAGATGACAGCTATGCAACAATAAGCCCAGATACGTGAATAAACACCTGATCTTATGACATCACAGACAGATGTTAGTGAACTGCTTGATGATGACATCACAGGTGGATCCTTGCATCACACCTGTGAATGTGAGGTGGGGTTAGTGGCCACATGTGGGGGCTATCTCCCCCTGGGGTGATGGTGCGGTCCACGTGCCCCCCCCGGGCGGCGCACACACATAGCCGGGCCCCGCTCCCATCCCTAGGCCGGCGCCGCCTCCCTTCCCCCCGCACAGTGCGCAGTGTTGGGCGGTGTCGTCCGGCTCAGGGCCCCGGCTCCTCTGGCTGGGCCTCTCCCTCCCGCCGGCTGCTGCTCCCCGGTCCTTACCCTCCTCCTGCCCGTCTGCGGTGGCGCTGTCGCTCTTCATTAAGAAGGAAGGCACGAACTCGGCGGCGTGGACATTGGGGACGAACGGCTTGGCGTTGACGTTGAGCCGGGCCAGGGAGGAGTTGAGTTGGGCCTCTGGGGCGTCAATGTCCGCCTGTTCCCAGGAATCCGGAGCCGTGTCGCTGGGGTCCATAATTTCCGGGTGTGTGTGGTGACGGGAGGAGGCTGGAGGATGACGGCGGGGTGGGGGTGCGCGCTAACAACTTCCCCGTGTGGGTGCACAGGCTGCGGCTACAAGGCAGGAGAACACCCGGCTAAACCCGCTGCTGGCGGCGGCGCTGATAACCCGACTCAGCACTCACTCAACGGCTCCTCGTGTGTTGCCGCGACGTCACTGACGTAAGCCGGCGCACGGAACGCGACGCAGGAGGCGCCACTCTTGTAGTCCCCGCTGTCTCTCCCTCTATTTACCACACAGCGGTGACGAACTACGAATCCCACAATCCCTAGCGTCCCCAGACGCCGAACACCACCCACTTACGTGGTCACGTTCTTGCAAGGGGTTGATGGGAAATGTAGTTTTTAATGTGACCGCAAGCGTTGAATAACTCTAGGTCCCTAGGAGTTGCTTACGCACTTAGGTAGAGCGGAGGAAAGAAATATTCATGGTGTTTTCTGGAGGCAATGACATTTTATTACATGTCTCACATCTTTCCCTGTCTATTTTTCCAAAAATCAAACCCATCATGAATATGTATCAACATAGTGGCCACAAAATCTACGCCAATCTCTGGAAGACCTGCCCTTCAAAAATCTTGAGAACACTTATAGGACTCTGTCCAAATTAGGCAAAATTTGCATATTCTTAAAAACATGTTTTAGGAGTTAAATTGCAATAGGCGGTGGTCCTGCTTCACCTCTGACCCCCTCCCTGCACAATGACCTCTTCACGGGTCATAGAGCATGCTCACAACGCTGCCCCATAAGAGTCAATGAGGATGATTTATCAAGCCCTAATTCTTTAAAAAGTTGCAAAGTAGCGATTTCGTAAAAAAAAATCCACAGCTCAGGATGTTTTAAAACGTTTTGCATGTTTACGCCACCCGATCCAGTTTATAAAATTGGGAGTGGTTAGACTTTCACATTTTGCAACTATGACATTTTCAATTTGTTGTAACATATGTGATAATATGTAAAAGGGATGGACAGAAAGTAGAGTAACGTCTCAGGACAGACTTAAAGGGGTTGGCTATGACTTATTTGCTACAGTGTAATTACCTTACCCCTCTTACTTTTTACCCCCTCTTCTTTTTGGGTCACTTGCTGAGATGTTCTGTGCCCTGCAGCTAAAGGGCACTTCCGGTAAGAGCACCGGGGTACATAAATATAGGGCTAACAATTTGATCATTGGGAATCCAACTGCTTGGATGCCGAAAGGTTACGAGAATGGACCCCTACAGTTCACAAGAATGGGTTCATATACTCAGTAAATGATGGAGCAGCAGGTAGAGCACACTAGAGCATTCAGTGTTTACAGGTGTGTACACTGACTGTAGTCATCATCAAGACTGAATTAAATAAATCCCTTAATAAAAACTCTCTTAAAAAGGTCATAGCCTTGGCTCCTTCAGAGCTCTGCGTATGAGCAGTACTTCCAGGTTTGGAGCCGACAGGGCTCTGGACTCTGCATATATATGAGGCACTCGTAGGAGCCGAGGACGTGGAAGCAGGGTAGCAGCATGCTGGGGTCAAGCAAATAGATGGGATGGCTGAGGCTATTGGTGCATGGAGAAGCCCTTGCTCCTGCGGCCTGGAGAGGCTACTCCACACCCCAGTAGCCTCTGCCAGAAAATAGTATATTAGTTTGATAAACTGCAGTTTGGTGTAGAAAGTATTCTATGATTATCTAAAGATAGATTCAGGTTTAGAATGTCACCAGATTTATCTTAATAGGTATATTTCTGATGGTAGGTTTCTTTTAAAATCACAGTTCAATGGTTCAATAAGATGACTTTTAATGACTTTAGTATTGAAGGTCAGTTATGCGATTCAGCAGTTGAAAGAAATGGGGACCAGGGTGATGTCCTAGTTTTCGATAAGAAGAAAGTACAGACAGAAGTACAGCTGATGAAGCTGAACACCAGGAATGATGGATGATGGAGCCTAAAACTATGCGCTAGGAAGATTAGCAGTACATTAACAAGTCTTTTTAATAGATTATAGTGACTATGGCCTCATAGCCTCCACATCACATGTATTGAGAACCCTGGAGCGTTTAATACTTAAGCATTTAAAAATGGCAACAGTAAGTTACTCCGATCCTCTCCAATTTGCATATCAGGAACACTTGGGTGTGTAGAGGACACAGTAACTGTGTGGCTCAGAATTTAATACTATACAACCGCTATGTTAAAAAACTCAGGAAATGGCAATGAACGAGGGACTTAGGTGGATAGGTGACTGACTGTTCTCAAGTGGTCCCTATGGAAAAATTTGTGTCTGCTGAGGTGACGCATAGGAACACCGCAGGGAACTGTGTTCTAGCCCTCTATACAGAGCTGACCAACGTTGCTGTAGTATTACATGTCATCTCCAAAAGTCATGTAATCTCGTATGGTTATAGAAAGATTGATAAGAATGGAGTAAGGACGATGGATCAGTTTTAAACATTACCAAGACAAAGGAAATGGACATTAGATCAAGCAAGCTACAAAGGTCATGCCAATAACAATCAAGGATACCCAGAAGTAGTTCAAAATCTAAATTCATGATAAACTTGAGTGGAAAATCAATTCAATCACTTCCTTGTGCAGCATATTGCTTCATATGTTTTATAATACCATGTTGTCCAGTTGCTTATTTTTTGGAGTAGTGTGTTGTGGAGCAAGCCTGAAGGAGAGCAGAAAAGGGTAGAATTTAGAAAATAATAGAGAGCCGTAAAGTTTTACTTATGTCTTTGAGCAAAGACTTTCAAAAAAACATTAGGGCAATTGCTGGGATCTAGAGTTGAACGGATCCAATCTTTAGCTTCGGCGTCCCCCATTCAGTTGCTCTTCCTCAACCAGACATGGTGCTTGATGGGCTGGTAGCAAGATGGGCCATGCACTAGTTGCTAGGGATGTAAAGCTGCCTGATTGGCTGCTCTGCGACCCATCAAGTGACATGTTCGGGTCCACTCATCTCTACTGGGAACCAATTCAATCCTCTATCCAAAGAAATAGAATAGTAAGAAGTTAATTTAGGGGTAGGTACCTTCAACTAAAAATCAGATGTGAGTAGTTCAAATGGTCATTTTTATCAACAGCGATAACACTTTTTAACAAGATTTTTTTCTTTATGTAAATGTATCTCTTATGTAGCAAGAATCTGGGTTGGGAGACTTGACTGCCTCACCTTCAGATGCTTCAAGCTGCTGTGAGCACATGAAAAATCAGATTGTTGCATCCCTGGTGGGACATTTAAGAGAACCATGGATCTCGGGGAACCAAGTCTGGCATTTTTTCTTCTAAAATTACAGATGTAAAATGGAATAAAGTATCACTGCAAAATATAATATAACTCCCTATTAGTCGTTTTTCTACTCTTTGTGCGGCAGACATCCTTCTCTTTCTGTCCAGTCATTACACCGTGTCTGCCCTCTGTTAAATCTCCTCATTCATCTTGGTCTACCATTCTATCCTTGCTCTCCAATTTGCCAATGACACAAGAATAACATCCTGGACTTAACATCCCTCCAAGACTTTTCATGTGTTACACCAACTTTCTGGAATGTGCTACATAGGGCAGTCCTAATAAAATCCATTATCCACAGTTTCAAACGGCATCAAAACCATATGCTTTATTCCCACCCGTCCCTATGTTCCAGTGCTTGGACAAGGATGGGTGGCTGTGTCGGGTGGCCGGAAGCTGTTGGTGCCGAGGTGCCATGCCCCTGTAAACAAACAAGGGCATAGAACTGAAGGACCACAGCACGGATCACCAGGAGAGCTGGAGAAGGTAAGTACATGTTTATATTTTTGTGCAACACCCACCTCGCTATTTCTGCTTAATCTCTGACAACCCCTTTGTTCCGCTCCTTTAAATATCGTAAGATGACATACATAGGCAGTCATGTGAAGGCTTCTCCGACGGTTTCCGAAATCTGCTTTCCTGTGGTCGGTACTAAATGGCTTGAACCCAATCAAGCAGCTAATATAAAAGATTGGAATTGAATTGGCAAACAAAAGAAACATAAAAACTCACTACTCATAGTAAAGTCCAATCTCCGGCCTTAAAAAGGGCCGTGTACAATAGTGTGTGTGTGCATTTATAGCATGTGTGAGTAATGGGTAAGTATGTATGTAGAGCATGTGTCAGTAATGTGTGTGTATGTCAGGTACAGGGTCAGTTGTCATGGAAACAGTACACAGTAAATTAAAGGGGTTATCCGGGTTTAAAAAATTTCTTCTGGCCGGGCTGGGGAGGGCTATTTAAACGCAATAAACATGTACTTACCTCCTCCGGTGCTGCCGATGTCCCGCGCCGCGGCCGGTCTTCTCTGTGCGCCGGTTTCATTACACCGGCGCACAGGGAGCTTCCGGCCGGCCGGATGCTCCCATGCGCACCATCTCCCAGCGCTTACAACGCTGAGAGATAGGGATGGATGGGAGCAGCCGTCCACATCGCGGACCGGAAGCTCCCTGTGCGCGGCTTCCGTGCCCCTGTAAACATCAGCGGCGCTGGAGGAGGTAAGTCCATGTTTATTATGTTTAACTAGCCCTCCCCAGCCCGGCCATAAAAAGTTTTTTAAACCCGGATAACCCCTTTAAGGGTTTTACTGTATGGTTGAAGGCTCAAACTGCTCAAGTGTGAGGGGTAGGCTGGAGGGTCCTCTGCACCTACATATTAGTACAAGGGGGTCATACAGGGTTCTGTGCATTCACACATAATTAAAGGGGGAAAATATTGTTACAGGGAGTCATACGGGTCGTTTCAGTACAGGGTGTCATACAGGGTCATGTGCACGCACATATAAGTAAAGGGGAGACATACAAGGTCCTGTGCACCCACATATCATTACAGAGAGTCATACAGGGTCATCTGCACCCAAATATCAGTACAAGGTGTTCATACGGAGACCTCTGCACCCACATATCAGTACCACCAGGGAACATGAACCAGCAATCATCCAATTACTTGTTCATTATATACCCTGAAGTACGGATGCATTCTAGGATATTATTACTACTACCCTATGCAGACACAGACTGTAAGATCCTGTCTGTGTGATAGGATCTCACAGGCTCTGACCACCCTGGGGCCTGATTGGACCATAACCCTAGACAGCGATCGTGGCAGTAGAATCCAGTAGGAGGCATTTTGATCTCGCAGTTGAGCTGACCATGGCATTGAATAGATTAAACACCTGTGATCGGAGCTCACTCTGACCATGGGTGTTACACTGGGTTGTCAGTTCTTGATGTCAGCTCAGCTCTAGTGACGGATATATCTTTGTTGAGCCTCAGTAGGTTAATTAAGTGTTTGTTTTTATATTTTTTGCTTGTGGTGAAAACTACTTTTACTGTATATCCAATCACAGAGCAGCTTTTATTTTAAGAGATAACTTTCAGGAATGGAAGCTGTACAGTGATTGGTTGCTAGCAGGACAGTTGTTGCATATGTTAGGCCTTGTTACCCTGGGGATGTGTGTACAAGTGATAACTGTGCATTAAGTAAGGATCAACTACTGGGGCAGATGCATCCATAGGGGCAGTTGTTAGACTAGTTCCCTTATGACTCCGTGAGATGTGATGTGTATAGACCTTGTATTGACCGGCCCAAGAATCCTCCAAGAAAAATGTATTAAACCAAAGAAAACCCAATAAATAGACACAACAGGAATAATTGGGAACTTAATAACCAAATATTTATTTATAATCCCATCCCATGGCAGACCCCCGACTCACGAAGAGTCACCCTTCAGCACTCAGGAGAGGAAAAACCCCCTGTGGAGGAAACCTCTAGGGAAACCATGGCTGAAGGATCGCCCTTCCTCTGGGCTTAGAGAGTTACTGCCAATAAATATCTGTCACCCAAGTATTTGAGTGTACAGGGATCCTGAGGTCCAGTGGTCCATACGTCCAGGTCTCCACATGTTCTGAGGTCCAGGAGACCAGAGGTCTATAGGTCCCGGGGTCCGTCGGTCCAGGGATCCATAATTCCACGATTCTTCACGCCTCGACGTCTTACCACCCACCCCCTTCCCCTGCTGACTGACACCGGTATTTATACCTGAAGTGGGTGATAGCGCAATGTTTGGCAGCGCAATGTGTCTCCTGATTTGGCTTCTAAATGTTTTATTTCTTTGGCATAACAGCAAATTATGACATCAGCGCATCTATGACATCAGTGCACAAGATTCTGAAGGATTAACCCTTTAATGGCTGACAATATGTCTGACTACAGGGGGAACTAAAGTGTCCTTGTCTCTTGTACTGGTAGTGACTGCATGAAATGCCCTTATATCTACATATTTATAAGTGACGGTCTCACAGCTCTTTTAATTTTATTAATTGGAGCATATGAGAATTCAAAATTGTGGGGTAAAAATATGATATGTTTGAATAATATATAAGGCTGCAGATTTATTTGGACCATTTAGGACTTTTCTCTTGACACTGTGGGGTTTATTTTTGAGGTACATGGTGTGAGCCTTTCTGTGTTTCATAAGGATTAGGCTTCATTCACACGAACGTATGGGGGACATATGAACAGCCGACGTATATACGTCCCCCGTAGATCGCAATGGACTCACGGCGCTGAGGCACCGCTCAGCGCCGCTCCGTACCGCTCCGTAGCCCGTAGAAAGATAGGACATGTCCTATCTTTCGACGAAATACAACACTGGGCTCTATGTTAGGCTATGGAGAGGGGTGAGGGTGAGTGGCGCTTTCCCCCTCCTCCTCTGCCCGGCTCCGCCGTGTGCCCTCCGTGCTACGGTACGGAGGGCAAGGGCAGTGTGAATATAGCCTTAAGGATAGTCCTATACATTTTTTATTAAGCAAGTGGGAGCAGGAAGGGCACATTATGAGAGGGGAATTATACTGTGTGGAGTGAAGAGTGGGACAAAATGCAGTGGGTTGGGGAAGTATATCTCTGCAACGTCACATGTTTTATCCCTCTTTTGCCTCCACACAAGTAGAGCCAGGGGGCTTAGGACTGGACCTAGCAGCTGTGAGTGCTTGTCAGATATACTCATCGCTTGAAGGGGCCACTCCACTACATCCTGATGCCAAGGCATATAACCAGAATCAGGACACAATGGAGCAGGGGGCTGAAGAGGAGCCAGGAGAGGTGAGCATTTTTTTTGCTAGTTCTATGGTCTCCAGAATTATTAGTCAACTGCTCTGGAGTCTGTAGGATTATTATTCTTCGGCTCATGTCTCTTAGAGAGCTCACACTGGAATTTTACGCTGACCATAACTGAGTGATAGGAGCTAAAACTGCAATAAAACTAAAATATGTAAGGGGGTTAAAAATTATCTTTATTGTGTAAATTATCACTAGAGGATTAACATTTGAGAACTTTATTTCATGGGCAAACCCCTTCAAGGACATCTACCACCAGGATGAAGGGTTGTAAAGCGAGCACACTGACATACTGGTGTGTGTCCACTCTGGCCGGATCCACTCTTCTTTAAGCTTCTTATGCCTAGGTTTATACAAAAACAGGCTTTTAAAGTTATGCAAATGAGTCTGAGGGGCTCCTCGGGCTCATTTGCATATTTTTTACAGCCTTTTTTCTTAAAAACAATAATCTTAATGAAGACCAGATACGTCCAGAGGGGGCACACACCAGTATGTCAGTGTGCTTGCTTAACAACCCTTCATCCTGGTGCTAGATGTTCTTTAAAGGAAACCAGTGAGCTGTTCTCTCTCACTAATTCTGACTTCCCAGCTTTTTGAGGAGCTTGCAAGGATTACATCCCAGCCATTATTTTGTTGATCCATACATCAGTCCTTGTAAAATTTACTTTTCTGTATTATGAAAATGAGCACTGGAGAGATGAAGTGAAAGGCATCCTGTCACCAGGGACCTCATTTTCACTAAGGACAAGTTGCAGAAGCAACTCTATGCATTTGCATTACAATATAATTGTGGTTTAACTTACCTTGCACCCTGACAGAATCCTCTCTTTAGTCCCAGTGGTTGGTTTTGATTTGGATGTATTTGAAAAAACAACACCTGTCTCGTGCTGTAGACTGCTCTCGGCTCTTGTACAACTACTACCTCCTGCTCCCTCACTCACAGGAACAGAGCTCACAGCATGGTGAGCTGACATCAGTTGGGAGGGTGAAGCTATACAGGAGCACAAAGGTGAGGGCTGAGAGCTAAGGAGTTTGACAAGTCACATGTTGTTTTTGAAATGCATCCAAACCAAAGCCCAACCCCCAGAACTTAGTCAAGGATTCTGTCAGGGTGCAAGGTAAGTTAAAAGAAACAATTATATTGTAATGCACATGCTTAGAGAGGGCACAAAGGCATATTTGCAATACAGCTGTAATAGGGTTCTACAACCTGCCTTTGGTGAAAATGAGGTCCCTGGTCACAGTTTACCTTTAAGCCAGGTAGAGACTTTCCTGTTACCCTTCCCATCTCCTTCACCCTGCTCATTTCTCTGTGACCAGTAAAGAGAGACACAGATAAGGCAGCACCTACCTGTGACAAAGTACTAGCTCCCTTCTCTTTACATAGGGCTGCATCCAGTAATCTTCTCTTAGCACACACTACAGGCTTACATACAGGTTCAGGAACTTAATGTTTAAGTTTATAGGCATTGAGAGGGACAATGTACGGATTGGGGCAATGTTCTTGGCAGTTTATGAAAATCTATTTCGTTTGGGGGGTTAATTTGACTGACATGTTCCTTTTAATGTAATTTTTTTTCAGTTATCACGTGACCTTTCCTCTATTACATTGCAGTAACTTTTATATTTCGATTTCCTATTCTTACACTTTCTTTATTGCATGGGTAAGGTCTGAAACACGTCACCTAGCTTTTGTAGTGAATTCTACATTCCCTTTTTTTTAACCATGTCTTAATTAAAGTTTTTGAATTTTACCTTAACTTTTGGATTTTACACCTGCCTGTGCTGATTACCGACTCTCAACTCCCTCGACTCAACAAATTTATGGCTTATCCAAAGGATTAAGCATCAAAAAGCGAATGGTAGGGTAGGACGCTTGGCTCCAACTGAAGTGAATGGAGAGAGGCATGCACATTTGTGACCATTTCTTTTAATTTCATTCTTACTAATGGATTTTGCCAGACCCTATAATGCAGTCTGAGAAAATGTTGTTCATTGTCAAATGACCCCTTTTTATCTAGAGCCACGTTACTTGTTTTTCAAACTTTTATTTCACTTCTCCACTAGATGTCAGCGTTTCTATCCCTATCTGTATATATAAAACGCAAAACTTTCAAGAAAAGGTTAAATTCCCTAAGATCTATGTGCAAAGCAGAAATTGTGATATGGCAACCTAAAAAGGTTCTGCTCTGCCTTCCTAAATCTGTTCATGCTTGGAATGGTTGTGAATTATCCTTCTAGAAATCGCTCTGCAGCAAGACTATTTAGTTGCACTCAATCTTACAGCCACTTCAAGAAAATTGAAAGTTATGTGAAATAACCTTGATGTATATGATGATCAAACTGGGACTTTTTGTACTCACAACTTGATTCTCTGATTCTCAGCTCTGAAGAGAAAAATAACAAAAATAAGTCTCTTCACATCAAAATAACATTGTTATGTTATGTAGAATTGTTTTCCCTAAATCCCTTCCTCATTCAATCCTTTCCCTTCCTTGGTTTGACTTCATGGACATGTGTCTTTTTTCAACCGTATAAACAATGTAACATGTTTAAAAATGGCAGAAAAAAATAGCAACATATTTTGCGCTTTGGCCCTTCTTCTACAGTCTCTGCTGTTTCAGAAGGGATTATGTCACATACATCATTCACCACCAATCTCTGGGCTCCATGGCCACATTCCAACATCATCAGCATGTAAATGGTTGCAGCCTAAAAGGGTATTCCGGTTAAAGATCATGGGGGTCATTTACATAATGGGGCACACTTACTTACCGTCCGGAGGAGCATTGTCCGACGATAATATACTCTGCCGCGATTCACTAAGATCATGTGACCGATATCCTGCAGGTGTCGCTTCCCCACTCAGGTCCGCCGGAGTTCACCTTCTTCTTCTTGGTGCATGTAAGTGCTTGGGCTTGCGACACAACGTGAAAGTTAAATTCCACGCACGCCCCCTGTTTTCCGTTGCATGAAAGGCAGCGCAGCTGTGGCAAAAACTGATCGTGTGCGACACAATCCTCTGCTAAAGACCTGTCACAGCCTCGCTACACCAGCAATATCCGCTGTGGCAATGCATCGGTGGCTGACCTCGTCCAACAGGTCGTCCAGTCTGATTGGACGCTAGAAGGACAGGAAGCAGACATCCTAATGTGGTGAGTGTTTTTCTGGGTATGCTAGTGTAATCTGAGTGCAGTAGCACAGTTTGGTGTCCCTGCTAGACCAAATTTCTTTTGGTCTTCTTTCTGCCAGTTTACAGCGCCCAAAAATGGCTACGACAAACATTAATTATTTCGAAGATTACACTCCGCCAGAGCCATTTTTTTCTGGAGCTGCCAGCTAATAAATACATCGGAAAGCAACACATGCGGTCAGAGCGCCACATAACTGCTTAGTAGGGTGCTTGTGCCAGTTTTTGTGCAGTGAAATAATCGCAAATTCTTGCAATGTACAAGAATTTGCAATAAAAATAGTGAAGAGAGCCCACGTGGGCGCGAAGGGGCGGTTTTTACGCAAAAGTATGCCAGGTTGGACCTGATGTACTTTTGCCCGGCAGCTGTGCCGCCCTCCAGATACATCAGAAGGACTAAGCCTCTTGATGTATCTGGCAACAGGGGAATCTCCCCCAATGTGTTGGAATGGCCATCACAAAGCCCTGATCTCAATCCTTTTGAAAAGTTATAGGCAAAGCTGAAAGGTAGGTGTGAGCAAGGCGGCTACAAAGTTACACCAGTTCTGTTAGGAGAATGGGACGAAAAAACTATTTTGAGAAACTTGTGAGGATTTCCAAAATCTTTAAGGGCAATAGTATTGTATGTACCTTTTTGCAGAAAGTAATAATGATTAATATCTGGTGTGCCCCCCCTATCTATATGTGAGTTACCACTAATTTGTTGGCTGACCGAATGCTGTTCCGCACATGAATTTGCGTCAAAACTCTTGCTCATTACTCTGGCAATTGGCTGATATAAATCATTTTTAGTAAGCATAGCTGACAGGAAAGCTTTATTTTGATTACATGTCAGATATTTTCAGATTTAGTGATAAAAACCTGTATATGTGTCTTTTTACGTAGTGTATGTAAACCTCTGGTTTCAGCTGCATATAGTACCATCATTTAAAGGAAATGTATCCAAATTGCTTCATGCTTATAAATTCTCTTTAGACATGTATAGAAGTCTTTGTATTCCTATAAATTGCGGTAAGGTAAAAGCTTTTGTGGTATACCTATACATTGCACATGTTACCAGATATATAACACGCCCTTAACTAACTCACTGACTTCTGATACTGATACTATTGTTTCACTGTTATTATTGTGTTGTTTGTAGTTTCAGAACAATCAGCTGTGTGTAATCTCATTTGTTGTTTATTGTAAATATTTACTTGTTTTTCCTCAAAATGGTGTGATACACAAACTACAGAACATCTAGAACATTCTGAAACCCAAGCAAAAGAAGGCACCAACAGGGCTGTAACTTTTATGTTTCTCTTAGCTAGCCAGGTTTACTAAAAACATATATGTATTGACAGGTGCTAAAATTTGTCTTGTGCGGATCTAAGTTTAGCCCCTGCGACCCTTGTCTCGTTGCGCACGCGCACCAGTGTACCTCCGTGAGGGCCGCTGCGCTCACCATGCGAGTCACTTTGCCAGGGATCCAGCGTCGCGTCCCGTTGCTCCCTTTGTGCGTCCCCGCCGCCTAGGGCGCACGTGAACCAGCTCTGTCGGATTTATTGCCGCTGGCCATCTGCCCTTTTTGTTAAATTCCCAGCCCCTTCCTGTCTTCCCTGCCGGATCTTTGTGCCTCACAGCCTTAGTAAAAGCTTTCTTCCCATGTCCTTTGCCTGCATTGACCTGTTGCTACGTCCCCGACTCTAATCCCGTGCTGCCTGTCCTGACCTCCTGCCTGTTCCCGACTACAATTCAGTCTAACGCCTATGTCGGCTTACGTCATCGTCCGCAGTGGTACAAAGGGTCCACTGCCCCTGGAGCCTGACAGTTCATTTTTCTACATTTGTCAATGGACTTGGGTCAGGGCTTATTGGGGTTGTCTGAGAAATGTATATATAATAGCAGGAAGGGCATCAACACAACAAAAAGTCTATATTTACCTCTCGCCTCAGCTCCATCCTAGTACAGCACCTCCTTCTGGGTCCAGTTGTAGGCTGCAGATGTCTCATGCTTTCAACATTATGTTTGTTGGCCCCTCCTGCTAATGGTCACAAATTTACTAATACTAGACAACCCTCTTGTGTATTTTTAAACTAATGATAATGATAATTGTGGCTTTTATTGCATCCCTTACATCTACAGCTGCTGGGAGACTGGACCATGGAGCACCCGGTCCTGGGCAATGGTTGTAGAGCTCTTCACTTCTTTTCCCTGTTGTGGCTGTGTACCAAAACAGGGCATGAGAAGGGAGGGGGCTGCTGTAGAACAGAGGGCATTATAAAGGCGGTAAGGCAGTAAAGGGGGCATTGTATAGGGTCCCCGCACCGAACTTACCTTTCCACACTCCTGCTCCCACCCGTGTGTCCCCGCTAGCTAGGGCGCATGCGCAAGCACTCAAAGATTTAAAGGGCCAGCGCACCGCTGATTGGCACTGGCACTTCCGGGTTTCCTGAGCGCTAATTAGCCCTAGAGAAAGATTCCAGTGTGTTCCTGTGTTCCCTGCATTATTCCTGTTCCCTGCTCTGCTGAATTCCTGTTGTGACTTCGGACCTGACCTCTGCATCTCTGCCGCCTGCCCTGACTACGTGCCTGTTCCTGACTACGTGCCTACGTGCCTGTTGAGGCTGGATCACGATGTCGGCTAGTACCATCTCCTGCGGTGGTCCAGGGGGTCCACTCACCCGGAACCCTGACAGTAATAATAATAATAAAAAAACCTCCAATTGAGATCAAAAGGTTGTACTGTCAATCAATAATATCAATGAAACCATCAAATCATCCTGTAAAAAATGACATTTTACCATACATCACAAAGATGAAAAAGTTATGGTCTCACAATATGGTGATGCAAGACTTTTGTTTTGAAAAGTTTTTACATTTTTTTAGAGGTACCAAGACATTTAAATAGACATATCAATTTGGAATCGAGTGATTATACTAACCCAAAGCACACAGTGAAAGCCGTAAAAACAAATCCCAAAGGATAATTATGCAACTGTTTTGTTTTTCTCCGTAGTTGCTGAATTTCTTTCTATCTTCCCAGTACATTGCACAGTATCTTAGGAAGTACAGTTCATCCCCCAACACGCACACATATGGATTCTGTAAATGGAAAAATCAAAAAGATACCCAGTGGGGCTGATTTACTTACCCGGTCAATTTGCGATCCAGCGGCGCGTTCTCCGATGCATCTTTGGGTTCTGCCAGAATTCACTAAGGTCATGCGCCCGATGTCCACTAGGTGTCGGTGCTGTGCTGAAGTTCGTCGGAGTTCACTTCCTCCGTCTCGGTGTATGTGAGTGCTATTTTTGCGACCGTGTGCGCCAAAATCCCGGGGCAATTCGGCGCAAATCGGAAAAATTCGGGAAACCTGGCGGAAAAACCTGATTCGGACCCTTAGTAAATGAGCCCCAGTAGCTTGTAAAAGGAGGGGAGTAAAGAAATGGACAGGCATAAACCCTCAAAAACATGGTGCTGAAAGGGTTAATACGGGAAACAAGATGAAACTTATTCTACTCCTTATTAGGATGTTTTACTCTTTACTCCTCTACTCTTTTTATGATTGATGTTTTTGACTACTTTACTTTTTTATACTTCTCATTTCTCCACTTATTCTGTGACACCCAAACAGTATAACAGCTCCAACACTCATTCAGCCAAATAATATTTTTCATGACTCCCTCATATAAATACATATTTGGCATACAACTAATATAAGAGGAACTGTCAGGATCATTTCATGTTTAGTTGCATGTGTGCTAGTTGCATGTAAAATACCATTTTTATGTTTTGGTACAACAGTATTTTCTAGCAGTTACACTACTACTTTATTAATCTCCACTTTTAATTCACTTTCCTCCTCTTTTTCTGCTCCATGCTTTATGTATTACTATTCTCCTACTATTCTTCTACTATCCTACTCTTACTATTCTTCCTACTTAGGCCACCTCCACACCAAGCGTGAATGGAGGGGGCATGAAGGGAGCCGTCCGGGTCAGCGCAGGGTGTTCCTGCCCTTCCCTTGTGCACTAGGTATAGTCTGTGCCCATTACAGCACAGGTTATAGTATAGTTCTACACCAGGCAGGACCTGCTCTAGAATTGCTGCTCAATGGATTTGTACACAATTGTGACTGATCCTTATATCTCTTAAAGGGAACCTGTCACCAGGGGCCTCATTTTTCACTAAAGACAGGTTGCGGAAGCTTATTACACCTGCAGTTCAAATCTGCCTTTCTGCCTTTTCTAAGCATTTGCATTACAATATATTTGTGTGTTATAACTTACCTTGCACCTGACAAAATCCTGGGGTAGTCACAGGGGCTGGACTTTGGTTTAGATGCATTTCAAAAAACAACATGTGACTTGTCTGTGTTACTCACTCCTCAGAGCATGGCCCCCACCTTTGTGCTCCTGTCTAGCTCCTCCTCCTCCTGCTTCTTCTCAGAGGTCACAGCCTGGTCAGCCTGGCATCAGTGTGGGAGGGACAACTTGTACAGGAGCACATACATGGAGTCAGCCTGCAGTTCAAACAGGTCACATGTTGTTTTTTGAAATGCATCCAAACCAAAGTCCAGCCCCTGTGACTACCCCAGGATTTTGTCAGAATGCAAGAGTAAGTTATAACACACAATTATATTGTAATGCAAATGCTTAGAAAAGGCAGAAAGGCATTTTTGCACTGCAGGTGTCATGGGCTTTTACAATCTGTGTTTAGTGAAAAATGAGGTCCCCGGTGACAGGTTCCCTTTAAGTTTTGAAAGGAAACCTACCACCAGGAATACTAGCCATGGGTAAGTAAATCTGCCCCAATATGACTCTTCTCTGCTCATTTTCACATGACTTTAACTGAGATTTCTTTGTAGGTAAACAGGATGGGATTTGGAGATAACCTGGCACTTCTTTTAACATGTTACATGTTTTGGTTAATAATTGCACATTCTGCTGCATCTGTTCTAAGAATTCTCTATTGTCATTCTAGAAATTTTCGAATACATTGCAATTTGGGTGTTAATAGTTGCGGGTGTGTCACTATACAGTCTAGAATGGACAGCACTTATTGGTTAATATCGCATTGTGAAGGGATACACGGGTAACACACAAATGTCAATTTATTCAGAAATTTCTTGGGGAAAAAGAAAAAGTCACAATACAACAAAGAGTTCTAAGAACAGATGTGCTGTAACTGTTATAATTGGGGAAATAGGATTATTTAATAAAATTTAAGTGACTATAAGATGCAAGGAATAATAGTGGAGAAATGAGTATATGAGTATATGATTTACCACAAAATATAGTGGTGTGACACTAAACTCACTAGCAATTTCACTTCAAAATTAACACGATGTGTTACTAAACAAACTTGGTCACATGAGCAACCTAAGATTAGGTCAGGATTATTTGGTCAAGGTTAGGATGCTAAAGAGTGTCAATATTATGTTCCATGTAACAACTAAAGAATGAGATACTTGAGTAGGGCTGTCATGCTTGGCTACACTTATCCCCAAATGAAGATAGGCAAGGTATTAATGATGATGTCATCGGTCCCTTGGGTATTCTCTGGGATGCATCAGCAGAACTTAGTCAAATGTATCTGTAAATCTCAGACACCTGCACTGAAACGTGCCACACAACTTCCCAGTGACTAGAAGACAGCCTTAACCATCATCATCAACCCATTTGCATGTCGAGTATTTAAAGGTCTTTCACGGAACGTCCGTTCACTTTGGTCTGTGGTTGTGAATGAGAAACAAAATGGGTGAACGTTGTCCAACAAGTCACTATTACGATGAGTTATTACTATCTTGTCAGCCGTGTAAGCTTCGCTGTGGAAATCTTCCTCCTGATTGTCTCAAGTTCAATCCCTGTGCACGTAAGTTGTATTTTTAACAATTTCTTAAAGGATTCTAAATCTACTGAATGCACTCACTGGGGGTGGAACCTGGATGCAGTACAGGGCCGGGTGCAGGAGAGAGGGAGGTGGGGGCGGCGCTCTTTACCCCTTCCTTCTCTATAAAAATATTATATTATATATTTTATGCGAAAAAGCTGACCTGCTTGCTCACCACACCACAAATTGTGTGGCCAGATCATGGCCCCCAATACTGTCGTGTGCACGTTTCATTCCATTTTATTTTTATATTTTTGAATCAAATTAGCAATTTTGTTTTTGTGCCCATTGTTCTGATCTAATAATCAATAAAAATGTAAAGTAAATTGTAAAGTAAAATTATTTGGGCCCATTTACTAAGGGCCGTGCGCCAGTTTTCTGTCGGCCTTTGCACATTCTTTTTAGTGCAGACTCCCTGCACAGATATTTAAGAAGTGTCTGCACTACATTTGTGTCACACACAACCCTTTTGCGGTGCGGCTGCACTAGGCATCATGCAACACAAAGGGGTTGTTTTTCCGGTGCTTAGTTGGACCGTGCACCAGATTTATCATGCAAAGTCCGACAGAATTGTGTTAAAGGTGCACCTGAAAAAAAGTGGTGCACTCTGTCGGGGTAGTGCAGGTGCCAGATTCATGAAGAACATGCACCAGAAATCCTTAATAAGGTGCACCCTGCAATTTACACAGGAAAACTGCATTTAGTACAGGTTGCACTGTTCTTAGTGAAAAAAACTGTGTCAAAACCCAAAGGTGTTTTTAGCCCCCACTTTGGGTATTATTTTTTTTAGGTTTTGTTTCCTTACTGTAGCTCATAATAATTTATTATATAATAATATAAGGTGTCACATGTTACCTGCCTTTTTTTCTACTGTTCATCACTTGCTTTGAAAATTGTTGTTGGCCAAGGTTAAATGAAATGAAAGGAATGTCAGGAGAATTTGGGAACCCTTGGATGCCGTTGTGGACCATTAGTTTAGGGTCTCACACATGGCTATGGTGAACCTATTCACAAAAACAAAACTCCCTAATACTCTGTGATAGATAAGTCCACTGTTCTTACTGGGCTCATCTCCGGAGCTTTTGCAATTCAACTAGACTTCATCATATATGAACCTGACATATGGTGCTAAAGTGGAGGTGTACTGCTTTGACTTGAATAGACAATGTGCATTCGATGGTAGAATATTTCTTGGTAGGTGCAAGGGTGTTTTTTTTCCTTTTTTAAATAACCTAGAAAAGGACAGGCTTACCATAGGCACATAATGGACACTAAACCACCCTTATAACATTTTGGTGGTTTAGTTTCCCCAATTCTGACACCTTAAGATTTCCAATATTTTGCATAGTTATCCAATCTCCTTAATTACTCCATTTCCTGTGTAGGTTCCAGGTGGTGCTACTAGAATACTCAATAGGGCACATTTACTTACCTGGTCCAGTCACGATCCAGCGACATGTTCTCCGGCGCTGATTCGGGTCTGCCGGGATTCACTAAGGTCCGTGCACCCGATATACACCAGGAGTCGCTGCTGCTCTGAGGTCCACCGTAAGTGCTGATCTTGCAACCCAAATTCTTTTTCAAATTCCGTGGTTTTCCGATTTCTGTCGCGTGAAAGCCAAAATCCGATTGCGTGCACCAAAATCCCAGGGCAATTCGCCACAAATCGGAAATCGGGGGGAAACCCGACGAAAGTGCGCGATTCGGACCCTTAGTTAATGAGCCCCAGTATGAGTGTCTAGTAGCAGTAGGTTGTTTCCCTGGAACGAATCACCAGAGCAGTAAAAGATGGTGTAACACTAATATTGTTAGGCACAGGAGCATTAAAAAATATCCCAGAATTATTTTATTCCCAATCTTAAATTAAAATCGTTTAATGACACCCTCTTTAACAAATAATGCTTTCAGATAATCCTATATTCTTAGAGGATCTGTTGTAGAAACGTATAGTTTGTTGAACCACCAATCGCCCATCTCATCTGGATAAGTGATGGTCTTCTCTAAGAGGTGGTTATTGAGGTTTCATTGTTTTACAAATGTGTAATTGATTTTAAGTTTAAAAAAAAATTTTTTTCATTTTATTATTTTACAGTTAGATCTGTTTTTTTAAAGAAAAGAAAGGAAATTTTGCATTGCTACGGTTTTTTCAGTAAACAATGAAATTTCTGATATAATGCTATATACTCAGCATGCCAAAACATTGTACCGTCAGTGGAAACTGGAATGCAGTCCATAAGCGCCAGCGGTGCCGGTGGACAAGCAGAAGGGGGCATCTAAGGGGTTAAGCAGGCATGATCAGTGTTCTTATTGACTACGCTCACCAAAGCAGGAGTCTAGCCGTCAGCTTCTTGATGTGACTGTATGTCCAAATTCAGGTTAAAGGACTGCAAAACCAGACCCGTAAAACAAGTGCCCTGTGTGGAAGAAAGCGGCCATGTTTTTCAAATCTCATACTGCCCCTTTGCATTCTGGTTTACTAAAACTACTAAATTAAAAAAAAGGAAAAAAAAAACTACTAAATGAAGTGATGTTTACAGTAAATTTTGTGATGTCACATAAGTGACATCAGAGGAATTTCCCAATGTACAGGGAAGCCCTGTGGGCGAAATGAATTTCACTTCTGCTCTGTTGTTTAGTTATAATGTTATACAATAATGCTATGAAACATGCTATAAACCTTGACTACTATGACAATATATATTTCATACTCTGAATAGATTCCAAAATGTGTTTGGATTACTAAAAATTCATAAATCCAGGCACCGTAACAGTGGTGATCTTCTTATACAGTATTTGTTATTCAATTGTTATTCTTTCCTTCTAAAATCAACTTTTAAAATTATGCTTATAAACCATAAGGGCTAGAGTCCCTTCGTGCTGTAGCTTCATAGGCGTTTAAGGTGTTTAAAGGAAACCTACTACCACAGATCTACCTATTAAGGTAGATCGGGTGGTAGGCACCTCTATTGTACATGAGGATAGCCCTTTTAAGGCGGCTTCAAAGAGATGGCGCCGCATGGGCGCCGCCATCTTGTCGTGGATTGCTGCTCCCTGATGACGTCACGGGGAGCGGCGATCCGTCGCCATGGTAACCTCGGGTGTTCTGAATACCCGAGGCTACTTCGTTTTAACCCATGCATTACAATGTGCTAATTGCACATTGTAATGCATGGGGAGTAAAATCCACATATACTGCCATACTGTAGTATGGCAGTATATGATAGGATCGATCAGACTACCTAGGGTTAGAGTACCCTAGGGAGTCTGAAAAATAGTAAAAGTAAAAATAAAAAAAAGTTTAAAAAAAAAAATTATAATAAAAAAACCTAAAAATTCAAATCACCCCCCTTTCCCTAGAACTGATATAAAAATAAATAAACAGTAAAAATCATAAACACATTAGGTATCGCCGCGTCTGAAAATGCCCGATCTATCAAAATATGATAATGTTTTTTCACTACGTTTAACCCCGTAACGGAAAATAGCGTCCAAAGTCGAAAATGGCATTTTTTTGCCATTTTGAAAAATATAAAAAAATTAATAAAAAGTGATCAAAAGGTCGCACAGTCCCAAAAATTATAGTAATGAAAACGCCACAGCTCCGTACACCAAAGTATGAAAAAGTTATTGGCCCCAGAAGATGGCAAAATAAAGAAAAAATATTTTGTACAGGAGGTTTTAATTTTTTTAAATGTATGAAAACATTATAAAACCTATACAAATTTGGTATCCACGTGATCGTACCGACCCAAAGAATAAAGTGGACATGTCATTTGGGATGCAGAGTGAAAGCTGTAAAATCCAAGCCCACAAGAAAATGTCACAAATGTGGTTTTTCACCATTTTCACTGCATTTGGAATTTTTTTCCCGCTTCCCAGTACACGCCATAGAATATTAAATACCGTCACTATGAAGTGCAATTTGTTACGCAGAAAATAAGCCATAACACAGCTCTTTATGTGGAAATATAAAAAAGTTATAGATTTTTGAAGTTGGTGAGTGAAAAATGGAAGTGAAAAAACTAAAAAAGGCCAAGTCGTTAAGGGGTTAAAGAGACACAAACAACAAAAATACAACGATGAGATCAGAATTGAGCAAATTTCAAGTTTATTGTCCATCCCTGATTTTAGGACACTTGACTTACAGACAACTCCTATTTAAAAACAGAACTCTCTGCCCACTTTGACCATTTGATGCTCTCTGGATGCTAGTAAGTTAAGAAACTTTACCCCCAAGGCTACAACTAAGTTATCAAAGGTGTCTGAAATAAAGTTTTATTGTTAATCTTTGTTCCTGTGAACGACCCCTCTCCTGTTATTGTCATCATGCATAATGCAGGACCATCGATTACAGATAAGTGGCCATTGTTAGGCAAGAAGAATTTTACTTTTTACCACCATTTTACATCTCACGTTAAAGTTGACTTTGCAACATGTTGGTGTCAGGTTATAATGTCACTTTCTGCTGACAGGTTCCCTTAATGTCTTTGGAGAAATAAAGAAATGCTGTAAAGTTACACTTGTCATACGTCCTTTTCATTTGCACAGCCATATGCGTATATTTGCTCCTGCTGTAAATTAGATTTCTGTAATTGTACTTAGCTATTGTTGTTTTATCATTTTGCATAGGGTCTACCATTTCCTCAGTGAAGCACAGAGATGTCCCACTCACAAAAGGTAATTCGGAAGATGGAAACATTTTGGGACATTTCCTCAAGATTTCAGTCTAATGGACATGTATAGTTCCAGAAGTCCTATTTAGGAATGGGCATACTGATTTATAGTAAAATAGCTGTATGTAACGTATACCTTCCAGTCAATATCACTGCAACAAGTTGGCTGCTATGCGGCCACATTTTAGCATCCATATCACTGCTTCAAGTTCAAGCCAACTGTGGGTTTAATGATCTTCACTTAAAGGGGTTGTCTGGTCACAACAAGTTAGCACTTACCCACAGGAAAGGACCTGACTTGCTAATCTGTGGGTGTCTCAGTGATGGAGACCCCCATGGATCACAAGACTGGGGGTCGTTGTACCCCGTGTTGTACCCCAGATGAACAGAGAAGCCAATCACACATGCTCTATTCATCTGTTTGTCACTGACGGATATAGCAAACTAGGTGCTCGCCCATCTCCATCAGCTCCATAGAGAAGAACAGAGCAGCCTGGCTGCTCTTCTGATCCGTGGTACAACGGACCTCCGTTCTTGTGGTCGATGGGGCTCCCATCACTGAGACCTGTGGATATGGGCTAACTTGTTGTCACTGGACAACCCCTTTAAAGCATCAGACATCCCTCCCATCGGCTGAGTTCACATCTGTGTTTCAGGCTTCATTAGGACCCACAGTCACAGATTTTGTTAAGAAGCACATATGAAAAAAACCTACATATAAGCCTAATAGGGTCTTTCGGGAACTTTTGGTGTCCATTATTGCAAACATTGGGGGCCTGAGATTTTCCACTGTTCTGCTTCCATAGCAGAACATAATAATGGAAGCCCCAAAAGGAGATGGGTACATGGCCTTTGCTCTATGTAACATGCACCCCCAGTGGTACTGAGATCTCTGGTGCCTTCAGACTGATACATTTAGAAGACTATACAATGGAGCTGTATGTTGTAGATGAAGTAGTGGTAATGCTTGTTTGCCCTCACCAGTGTCCTGAGCCATGCCACCAGCAACATCTTCGAGGACTCACTCATGGAATATGTTACAGCATATATTTAACTTGCTTTTTTCTGTTTTCTTTAGGCTTCAACAGCCCAATGGATGCAAAGGATACAAACTTCATGATTTGGCTCTTGTTGGCTTTGTTTGTTGTGTTAATATCCACCATATTAATCGTAACGATTATTCTGCATAGAAAACGGAAGCTGCATGGAGGTAACGTGATTTATGGTCACCAGCTAAACTTTCCATTTCTGGCATTATGTTATAACATGGTGCTAGAGCCAGTGAATAAATAAAGTCTTGCAAGACAATAATCCGATATATGCAGTATAGAAAAGCAGAACTTCTAAAATCATAGGAGGGGGGTAAAATTTGGATGAATTTTGGCATAATTTGCTGCAAAAGAGGGGTGTCACATTGTAAGAACGTAACATGGCTCAGTAGGTAGAAGGCACCAATGTATTACTGGCCAGGTCAGTAGGCTTCATTGGTCTTGTGAGGATTCACCAAATTCGGCACAATCTTTTGAAAGCAGGCAGCACAGCTTTAGGTGTTGTGAGGTAACTCAGATCGAAAGCCCTGGGAATTCTCAGATGATAAATCTGTCAGTATTTGCATAACCATTACTTCTCCTCTGCTGTGAGGAAACTTTGACAAATAATCCGTCAGACCTCTAGTCACAGCTCACTAAGTACCTTCTCTATTTTTATATAAGCTTTTTAATACAAAAATATGAAGCGTCAAACATACATTCTAACAGTCATTCTACAAAGAAGTTATCTTTTATGATTTATTTTCTGATATTATTGTGAATAAGTGATAACAGGAAGTGCGGCCATATTGGTTGTTTCCTCTGAATTATCGTCTCTGTCAGCATATTCATTAATTTAGACACAGCTGCCCCATAATAATTTTGCTTAGCACAGCACTCCATGTATATAGGTAGCACATCACATACCCTCATCAATATATAGGCAGCAAATCACATACTCCCCTTAGTATATAGGTAGCTCAGGCCAGCACATGTCCACTAGTATATAGGAGGCCAGGTCAGCGCATGTCCCTCAGTATATAGGTAGCCCAGGCCAGTCATGTTCTTAGTATATAGGTAGCTCAGGCCGGCACATGTCCCCTAGTATATAGGAGGCCAGGCCATACCCTTTAGTATATAGGTAGCCTAGGCCAGCCATGTTCTTAGTATATAGGTAGCTCAGGCCAGCATGTGCCCCCCAGTAAAAAGGTAGCGAGGCCAGCACATGCCCCCCAACACATAGGTAGCCCAGGCCAGAACATACCTGTATATACTGTAGGTAGCCCAGACTAGCACATGTTTCCAGTATATATGTACCACATAATTAATTATACTCACCTACCCACACTCCCTGGACCCTCCTTGTTGCTCACATACAACTCCTCCGGGATAAAGGGAGCATGATGATACTGGTGCTGCCGCCCACATCGCTGCTCAGTCGATGACGGCGCCACTTGGGTCACACAGAGGGCAAAGGCATTGCTAATATTGCACTGCCTGTGTGTAGTAACCAGAGGTATGCACATACTGGTGATTGTTATTGAGGGCCAGGCCCCCCCTCCTGGCCGGCCGAGCCCTCCGCTCGGCCAGCCGCCCCCCCCTTCACGTCCCACTGGCGTGAAGGTGGCGGATCGGGGCAAATAATCGCAAAAGCTAGCAATAAGCTAGCATTTGCAGAGGTCCTGATAAATATGCCCCATCATCTTTAAATAAGTGACTTTCACAATGTCACAAATCTAACCTACCACAAAAATGAAAGCTTAGTTGCACTTTAATGACCTAACTTAACTATCGTTCTCAATGATGATTTCTTTTCTTACTATATTAACCATGGGCTAGGTGAAAGAGTTTACTATTTGTTATTTAGAAGCTGCATCAATGGTCTTCACTTACCATGTATAATCGTGTTTTCAGGTTTCGGCAAGGCTTGTGACAAGATCACAACCAAAAGCAAAATTAAGGACACAAACGGAGAACAAGGCTCATGTGATGAACTAAAGAAACCGGTAGCGGAGAACGAAGATGTGGAGAATCCAGTGGGTGTCGCTATTTGTGACAATGGTCTGTCTGATTATTTGTTTCCCTTGCCGGCTATAGAGGAAGGAGCTGCTATTCTGGTCACCACAAAGACATCTGCTTGTTTTAATCTTGGCCCAGGTGTGAGAGGCGACGCTTTTGTGGAAATTTAACTTCACAATGTTCTATCGTGGATTGAGAAACGGGGAAAACTGAGAGCTGCCTATCTGTTGTATGTGTATATATGCCATTTAATGATTATTATCGCCACTATTGCAAGGACGCCATTTTGAACTAAACTTTCAGATAAATTGCACCATCAATAGTGCAGATAATAATAGCAAACTTTGTAATATACCGTAATAAGAAATCTCTTACTGTGTCCTTCTTTTGCCCCCTGCAGTTTTTACATTAGTACTTTGTATAAGTCAGCTTTATGTCCTGTATCCAATGACAGCTGAGAGGTAAAGGAACCTGATAAAGTATCTAATGACTTAAAGGAAATATACCATTTGCTTTTAGGCAGTATGAACCAATCATACCTTTAGAATGGTGTAGTTACACTGATGCAGAAACATATCATGAGTGGATTTGCTGTAAAAACAGTTATAAAATTATGATAATGAGACTCTTTTGCTCCTGTGGCTGCTGCAGGGGTTCTCCTATTACCCTATTTATGCACTGCTCAAGAGAACACTGTATTCACTGTGTTGTCCCTAACAGGCAGAAGTAATCAATTGCTGCACCATCCCCCAGCTCCTGTGTATGAGTCATCAAGCTCAGGTTGATTAGTCCTGTCTGGACAGTTCAAGAAGCTCCATGTAATGTGTTTATGTAGGCAGCCTGCATGCAACCCAGCTTTCCCAAGGTCCTGAAATTGTATAATTGTTTTTTGAGCGACACCACTCAACTCAGGGATTAACCAAGATATGCTCAAGGTATGTTTGGTTAACAATGCATAACAACAAATGGTAGATTTCCTTTAACTCTTTACCATCAATGAGAAGTCTAATCTTCTCAGAAAGCTGATTCATTAAAGGAAATATTGGGGCACATTTACTTACCCCGTCACCTAAAGTGCATATCATGAATGTGTCACTTACCTGCACAGGTCCGCCAGAGTTCACCATCTTTTTAGTGGTGCATCTAAGTGCTTGGGCTTGCGACAAAATGTGAAAGTTAAATCCTGTGCTCAGTCTGAATCAGATGGCCTGTCCGACAACACGCCCCCTAATTTGTGTCGCACGGCTACAAAAGTAACGCATCTGCTACTAAAAAACCTGTGCAAAACACTTTACCATTGAGGAACAGCCACAGTCCAAAACAAGTGTGTTGCAAAGCGGCGCAAAGTCTTAGTAAATATGCCCCATTGTCTAGGTATGGAAAGAGTTGATCAGTAGCCTCCTTATCTGTCTGAAGTGGATAAACCTCAGAAGACTTTTAGATTCACTACTCACTACAGAGGAAAGAGTAGAAGGAAGGCACAGAGAAGCTGCTTTACTTAAATGAAATCTACTATTAAAACAGGCATGATAAATCAAGCACACTTACTCATTGATTAGGGCACTGTGACTTGGGTAATGTTTTTACATTATTCATCCATGACTTCCTTACGTTTAAAATCAATTTTAAAAATTATGCTAATAAGCTAGGCAGGGTAGAGTGCTGAAGGAGGAAGGGGTCGGGTGAGACAATGCAATAACGAGTGAAACCAGAGCTAATGCCCCAGAGCCATTTAGGCTTATAATTATCATTTTTAGAGTTGATTTTAGATGGAAGGAGGCCATAGATAAATATAACAAGATTACCACAGTCACGATGCTGGGATCTATAAGTTAGTGTCCCTGGTTTATCATGATGGATTTTGATTGTAAATTTTCTTTAATGAAGTATAATACAAAGGTTCTGTGATCACCAGCTATATGCATTTCTGTAATTAAAATAATAAGTAAGGTCATTTGAAGACACCATTCCAGGACAAAGGACAAAGGCTACATATTCCACTTTGCTACATCCAGCCTTATAAGTAGGGATATGTTACAGATTATAAATCTGTATTGACTGTAGATCAAACAGGTTCTCCAGCCAAACCATTTTCTTTAAATGGCTCAGAATTCTTTAAAAAAAATGTAAAAATTATAACTATGTCACTGCTCCTGTTCCAATGTTCTCTGGATATCCTGTTATTAGGCAGAGAACCCAGAATGTTTCAGAATGATAGCAGTGGTTTTCACTTATTTCATTTATTTATCATATTTATCTATGTGCAAGTTTTGTACAGGACATACCCTTCCTACTTACCTTAACATGCAATATGCCTGAGTTCTCCATGAATGCCAATGCCACTGCATAGGCTGAGTAGTTTCTGGTTGCCATTGCAGAGTACCTGATACAAAACAAAGAAATGGATTGGGGCTAGTGGAAGGAGGTCCTTAAGTTTGTTATATGATATAATCTGTCTAAATGATACTGTGCCTGATACTGTTGAGAGGACCTTTGTATCAATAGGAAAATACCCGCTAAGAGCTAAATCTACTCAACTGAGTGCTTGTGGCCAACCATTGTGGTCCATATTTACAGGGGAGAACCTAAACTCAACCCGCCTCATGACTAATGCTCCGCTGCATGCATGATCCTGTGCTGACAATTATGCTGTTTTATGATTATCTTTTTTTACTGTTCTATTTTTATTTCTAGTTTACTGTAACTACTATTGTCTTTATTTTAGCATTTTTAGTATGCATCCTCATCCTGCCTCTCTATCAATTACTGAGAACAAGACCCCCATTCACTCAATTGCTGGGGGTCCCATTCTCGTGAAAGGTGGTGTCCCAGCAGTGGAACCCTCACCGATCAGATTGTTATCCCATCCAGGTCATCATCTGCAAAGAGTTTGTATGTTCTCTCCGTGTTTGTGTGGGTTTCCTCCGGATCCTCCGGTTTCCTCCCACATTCCAAAACTTACTGGTAGGTTGATTAGATTGTGAGCCCCATGGGGACAGGGACCAATTTGGCAAACTCTGTGCAACGCTGCGTAATCTGTGTGCGCTATATAAATAAAGAATTATTATTATCCCCTAACCTGTGGATAGGGTATAACTTACAAAGATGGTACACTACCTTTTATGATAGGGGATCACTTTAACAGATCCATACTGCCCAAAGCAAGACAGCCTCTTTTAACTAAATAACTTTGCTCTATGCATCATAGAGAGGTATTGGTTCTGATTTATTAAACTGTCTGTCACAGTTTTCTGTCGTTCTTTGCACGGAAAAGAATGTGCAAACCACTTGCACATGTAGTTATGTAGTTTCTACACCAACGTCTGCAGCTAACAGGCGTTCCCGTGCAGAGTTGGACAGTGCGCCACATTTATTACTGCCTCTTCACAAAAGTGCAAGGTGTGCCAGATCGCATATGCCTTGCTATGGAAACGTATGTGATCGGTAACCAGAACCCGGTGTCTTGCATTTAAACAATGCCGAGGGCCCATCCGCATATACTAGCACTATGTTTGTAAACGCAGCGCTAGCGTTACATATGACTGCACCCTTAGTGTATCCCTGCTCATGTTAAGTCTTTAGTCTAGTTCAGTCTTTTGTGTATTTATGTAATATCCCATGCACATATAATTTAACCAGATTATTTTAGATCTGCTGATTTTAGCTGACGGATCTATACTATAACCTTGGACAGTTGTGGCACCGTAGAAAGCAACATTTTTCTTATCTTATCCAACTCTTTGATCTCAACAATAAAAAAATACAATATAACTAGCAAATGAATAATATAAGTTACTAAGCAATGTGTATAGATAATGCAAATGTGCAAAACTGTAGAAATTCCATCCAGGGCATGTGCGCTGCTTGAGGTGGTGATCTACTTGCACAGCCTTTGCCAGGTTTCACACTTGGTACTTTGCATATCGTTTCGCTTGATCAAGTTCTTGGTTTTGCTCAGTTTTCTTTCCTATTTTCCTTTCTCTTTGAACAAAACAACTACAGCGAATTCATGACTCACCTGTGCAGGTTAATGGTGCACATCTTAAGCTACCCATAGGATACAAGCCAGCCAAAGGGGCCTAATGTCCAGCCATCAGTCAGCAATTAGCAACGGCAGACACTTATTTGTCCGATACAAGAGCTTGGAAAATGTTTGCTTGATCAGTCATGTATATGGCATGATTGTTCCAATACAGGTAATAATTTGCCTCTACTGGCGGTCCCCTACTTAAGAACACTCGACTTACATTCGACCCCTAGTTAAAAACGGACCTCTGGATATTGGTAATTTATTGTACTTTAGTCCCAGGCTACAATAAACAGCTGTAACAGTTATCACAGGTGTCTGTAATGAAGATTTATTGTTAATATTGATTCTTATGACAACCCAACATTTTTAAAATCCAATTGTCACAGAGACCAAAAAAGTTCTGGCTGGGATTACAATGATAAAATATATAGTTCCGAGTTACATACAAATTCAACTTAAGAACAAACCTACAGTCCCTATTTTGAATGTAACCCGGGAACTGCCTGTATTTTTTTTTATCAATATTCAATTTCTCTAAAAGATATTTTTTGTTGCAATTCAAAAAAAGTTAACTATGTGATGCTACACAGGAAGGGGATATTTTAAAGTGGAAAAAACACCATATTCCATTAAATATTGCATAACGCATATCACAATGCCTTGCTATAGAGGGATACATAATTACTTGTATACTTGTATCACTATACGTAGCGATATATATGTAAGCGTATAAGGCTCCCCTTACCATTGTGCACCAGTAATTTTATAACCCTACTGAAACTTGACACTTGTAAAAGGGTGGAAAATGGATCTGGCACCCGTGTACAAAAGAAGGATAGACACTGAAGATCTAAGCTGAGCTACTGTGATAGAGATCTATTGCCTCTTATAATACTGTTTTTGACCACCACACTAGTTGCCTTATCTGATAAAATTGTAATTGCTAAATTTGTTACCTCTTTGTGAGTAAAGTTCTACAGTTCTCATTAATATTTGTGTCTGTCTGAATTCTTACACCATCCCTAAGTGGGAAAATGTTTCTACTACTGAGGGTCAGGGATGAGTGATCAGCAAAGATTTGTTTTACAGAAGCTTTGGTCCAATTGTTATGGTCACAGCCAATGGGTGTGCCAATATAGTACTAGGAGGATCGATAGGACTCAATTATTCGATAGGACCTAGAAACATGATGTCATATTAAAGATAAGAATCTTATCTCTCAGATTGCATCAGATTAGTTTCTTAATATGTTGGAGAGTCATAGGTTGGCTGCAGGGGGGTAAATAGGAGAGGCAGGGTCCTTCTGAAGGGACTTCTGAATGGGGCCCCCTTTAAAATAAATAAATAAATATATATATATATATTTATACTCAAAAATGTTATTTACAGTCACACACATGTATGTATGTATGTATATATATATATATATATATATATATATATATATATATATACTCCATGGAAGGAAGCAGCACTCCAATATAAATAGTGAATGTTTATTCCACCAGTGGTAAGAGCTACGTTTCGGCTGACTCTATGCAGCCATTCTGAAGCATATATATATATATATACACAGCAGTGGTGGCAAACCTATGGCACGGGTGCCAGAGGTGGCACTCAGATCCATTTCTGTGGGCACTCAGACAATCTCTCTTTTTCAAGAGCCACACTTCACTGGCTGTTTGGAACTGCCCAAAAAGTGAGAAGGTGTTTACAGAACTGCATTATCTTTGAAGCTCATCCTGCTGGACCCACCATTCTTTCTCTACAGAGAGACCCTGGAGAGAAGCTATCATGAGAGTCAGAATTTTCCTTCCTTCTTTCAACTGTATTGGTGGTCTTAGGCAGCCGATACGATTGAAAGATGTGGAAGAACAGGCAGCAGTAAGTTACTGCTTAAAATGCCATGTTGGCTCTTCACAGTAAATAAGTGGATTTTGGTTGTAGTTTGGGCACTCGGTCTCCAAAAGGTTCACCATCACTGATATACAGCATATACAGCCCATATACACACAAACAGCATAAACATACATACAGTATACATACCACAAATACACATACAGCAAATACACACATACATACAATATAATATAATATACATATAGCATATACACACACACACATGCAGCATATACATACCCAATACTCCAGATGCCGGGGGCCACCTGACACTGTGGGCTTCCCCTATAGTTATGTCCCTGGATGGCTGCATTGAGACTATTCTACATAGCCAGGAAGCTCATTGCTTTCCATTGGAAGGATGTTGAACCCCCTAAGCTTTGTGAGTTCTGTGCTCGGGCAAACATGTCACTGCATCTAGATAAATACATTTAACAAAAGAGGAAAGCTCAAATAATTTTTAAAGTATTTGGTGTTCACCCAAATTCTGGTGGACTCTTTTTCTCTCCCTACAGCTGAAGACATATACAGCATATGGATATTTCATCTGAGAAATGCCGCGCTCACTGGGTGGGAGGGTGGAGGGTGTTTTGGTTTGTTATGTCCCTTTTGTATATTTGTTTTGTTTTTTTATCAAAAAATTAAAAAGAGAGACTTGTATGAATCTTCAATAAAAATGTTATTGGATAAAAAAAAGAGATACAGACAGTTAAAAAAGGCAGGGATTGTTTTTTTTTAATCTTCAGCTTACAATTCCAACTTTATTTTAAATTGGCTGTGCCTATGGTTCTGTAGATCACAGAAACTCAAGTCTGAAAGGATCTTAAAGATGAGATTCTTATTTTTTAAAATGACACATGTTCCAAAGTGCTATAAAAAGGAATATAGGGGCATCTGAAGTGACACTTCCCCTGCAGCCTCTAAACTTGACTCGTCTAAGGCAAATGTGACTCTTCTGTGCCCATTTTCACTTGACTTTGGAGAATTTTTATAGATAAAGGGGTGGACATAAACAATGGAAGGTGTGGGAACCAAACTCCTGCTTACAAAAAGAAGAAAATTTAGTGCCATAAAGACAACACAATGGCCCAGATTTATTTAAAGTGAAAATGTACAGGATGCTCCAGATAATAGGGTTCCCATGGTCCTCAATTATCAGGTGCACCCTGCACTTCTCTGGAAGTGTGCACTATCTTTTTTAGTATCTGTCAAGTCACTGTATTAAATGTGCCCCTTTAGGGGCAAATTTTTTCTGTCTTGTCGGACACAGAGTAAAGCTACATGCACACGATGTATGCCCACCGTACCGTAGTACGGTGGGCATACATCGGCGCTGTGGAGAGGAGCAGGGGATGAGCGCAGCTCACCCCCACCCTTTCCATAGGAATATACAGCGCACGGCGCCGAATCATGTAGGGCTACGGAGCGGTTTGGTACCGCACGTGTGCTGCACTGTACCGCTCCCGTACAGTGCTGTGAGCCCATAGAAGTGTATGGGGGACATATATCGTCCGTATATATGTCCCCCATACATGTGTGTGAATGTAGCCTAACCGCGACACAAAACTGGCGCAGACACTTTATAATTACATGTGTAAGATCCAAAGTTGTTCTTTCTAGTGCAATAATAGACAGAAATACGCCAGTTTTCTGTCTATCGCATTTCCATAAAAATAAGCAGTACCCAGATCCTAAGGATTTGGTAGTATATTGTTATGGCAAATAACACAGGATCACACAGAAACAGATGGAGGATGTCAGTTTTTTTTATTCCATTATTACAGAAAAATTACTACTTCTCATGAGATGGAACATTGAAGAAATGCTTCATCTTTTGGACTATTGGTAATTTTATCCCATTAAACCACTTATAAAAAGCTTTATTTCTGTGAAACTGTATTTGATGCAGTATTGTCAGTCTCTTCTGACATGACTGAACAACAATAAGCCAGGAACATTTCATCATTTATTGATTTTTGCCATTGTTATACATCCTGGTGGTGTCATACTTCTAGAGGAGTTATCATCCTGCATTATATTTTGTAGGGGATTAGGTTTTTTCATCAGTATATAGGAGAAATATACTTTTATTATACCGTAATATGGTTAGAGGAAAGCACAAACTTCTCTGCTGGTCTCCCCCTTCCAATAATAAAATAATATTTACCAGATCATAATGAAACTTTTTATGTTGAATCACTTTATTGACAAAAGACAAAAGGTAAACAGTAAACAATAAACAGTAAATAATAGAAAACAGAAAAAAACACACACTATGACAGTGATGTGGAACCTTTTGGAGACAGAGTGCCCAAGCTACAAACAAACTCCACTTATATGTTGCAAAGTGCCAACATGACAATTGACGCAGTACCTTTGTAATCCCTGCTGTATCACAGGTTTTAATCGTATTGGGGTCCTGAGTTCACTAATAGAATAGAAAGATGGAGAAATTTAGATTGAAGCTTCCCTCCAGGGTCCCCTGAAGAGGAAAAAGATCAGGGGACCCAGAGCAGGAGCTCCAATGACAATCCATCTCTATCCACACCTTCTGGCACCTCCTTTAGTCCTGGAAGCCAAGGATGTCGCTTTAAAATAGGGGTTAGCATGGCACCTCCTGGGCTGTCTTGAACCACAGGAGGAAGCCTTGAGTCATATCTGAGTCCTATCTGTGTTGGGGTGAAGGCCTGGGTGCCCACAGAAAGGGCCCTGAGTGCCACCTCTGGCACCCGTGCCATAGGTTCGCCGCCACTGCACTATGACATCATAGATCATCCTGGGGATTAAACATATCCCCAAAGTAACTGTTACTTACTTTTTAAAGCCTGAAGCCAAAAGATTATGTGAGATTAAATAAGGGGTTAAGCAGCATTTTATTGCATCTAGACGGAGTCCTTGTTAGGGTTAAACAATTGGGACCAAGGTATGCAAATGAGAAATGATCTGGGCATCACCTTACAATGAAGAGTGTGGGTTTAACATCTACCGTACTTTGTACAAATACATTTAATTAAAATGAAGAGAAAACACATACAGAAAAGTCAAGAAACTTTATTCGGTCTATTTAAGAGACCCAATGTTATGGGATCAAACTTAAATATGTCCTAATAATTGCCTGTAAACACAGGCTAAAGGATTCTTCTGTAAAAGGATTATATGTAAAAACTGAAAATAGTAAGTACATTTCCAAAGTATTAATAACTAAAAGTTAAATAATTAAAAATATAAACGCATGTGCATTTTTTTTTACAAAATTGTACAGTTTACTCAAAATATCCTTTATTATTAGTCATATAACATAAACACAGTTAAACAAGAAAGAAAAATCTTTCAATCATGTACTTCTCCAACCATTTAAATACCTTAGTAGCACTTTACTAGGGGGGGAGGAAGGAAGGGGGAACAGTAAGACTTAAGACTATCTTAAGGGGTGTGAGAGGGGGGCACCAGTACAACCAGCTTATAGGGAGCGAAGAAAGAGGAAATTGTAGAGGGAAATATATAGACGGGGAGAAGGGAACAGAGTGAACATAGCGTAACTACATCATACTCTCCCATGCGTCCCTCGGTGGGCTATTTATCAGTCAAGCAAAAGATGCCCTGAGTAGGCCCTATGCTAATACTGTTCAGATATCAACTTCAGCCAGCCATTCCAGTTTCGTTTAAAATTTTTGTTGTTAATTAGACCTTGCTCCCACATAGAACTCTCATAATTATAGCACTCATTCATATTTTCCCTTATTATATCTAGTTTGATAAAATTTTAAGATTTCCACTGTTGCGCAATTACCAATCTCCCTACTGCACATAACCTACTAATTAACCATTTTTCTTTTTCAGAAAAGGAACTGGTATAAATATCCAAAAGGGCAAGAGCCGGACATGGGGGGGATGGTCCTATTGCACATTTTCGTAATGAGCTCAAAGATATGCTCCCAAATCCTAAACACATGGACACAATCCCACCACATATGTACAGTTGTCGCAGTGGCCATACAGCCCATCCAACAGAAATCACTGCAATCCGGATTAATTCTGGCTAATTTTTGGGGAGTCAAGTACCATCGGGTGCACAATTTAAACAGATTAGTTATATAATTTGTACAGAGCAGATTTCTATTTGAGTCCGAGATTGCCCTAAGCCATTGCTCAGATGATAAGGTCAGACTTAACTCTTCCTCCCATTTCAGCATATATGCCTGTTTACCCCTACTATAACAGGTTATCATATCTCTATACGCTGCTGAGGTCCCCCCCATACCTCTGACCGAATCTAGAAATGACAGAAAACAAGGCGTAAAACATGCCCGCTCCACTAAAAATTCCTTTAGCAAATGCGTTATAGAGCTCAACCTATGATAGGTACACCATTCTGAGGTCGTTAGATTGTATTTCTGCCTCAATTCCTTAAAAGATAGGTACCTACCATCCATCCTCATACATTCCAAATTATGGATGCCAGCCTGAATCCAATCCTTCAGATCCAAATTCTCAGAAAGGGATTGTAGTGTTTCTAAATCAATATTCTTGGGGGAGAATTTTACCTTGTCCCCCATTACTTTACAATATTTTCTCCATGCATGCACTGTTGAGCGTGTGTTAGGATCAGTGGATCCTCTGGACCACCGTGGGAGTTGGAACTAGCCAACACCCAGAACCGGAGCCTAGCGGCACCTGGTATTCACCAGAGCCCGCCGCAAAGCGGGTTGGACTTGCTGCGGCATGATACCACTAGGTCGTTCCCAGGTGTGACTAGCCCACGGTGGCAGACAAGGTCGAGGTACCTTAGCGGATGACAATCTCGTAGACAGGTCCAGGCACAGGGTCAGGGCAGGCGGCAGAGATGCAACATCAAGTCCAAGTCCGGGGGCAGCAACAGGAGGTCCAGGCAGGTGGGAACGGGAACACAGGCACACGGAACACAGCAACACGGAGGAACTCAGGTAACACGGCAACACAGGACTCAGGAGCGGGAACACACAGGAATACACAGGAACGCAGGAATACAGGAATACGCAGGAATACAGGAATACACAGGAACGCAGGAATACTCGCTTGGAAGCTTTCTCTAAGGCTAAGAGGCACAAAGATCCGGCAGGGGACACAGGAAGAGGCAGGATTCTTAAAGGTGAGGTGTTCAGCACCAATTAGTGGTGCGGTGGCCCTTTAAATTTTCGGCAGGAGCCGCGCGCGCGCCCTAGGAGGCGGGGACGCGTGCGCACGGCAGTCCGGGGAAGAGCAGGAGCCGGGAGAGGTGAGTGAGGAGACCGGACTGCAGCGGGGGCACACGGGGGAGCACGGATGCGCCTGCGATCCGAGACAGGGATTGCGGGAGCACCCGTGACAGCGTGTTGTTTCCAAGGTATCCATAGATACCTAATCTTTTTTTCCCTTTAAGCTCCGGGAATTCCCCTACCAGCAGGGACTTAAGTGTCAATACCTTAGCCATTTCTGACTCGATAGTTATCCACCTATCTTGCGTCTCACCTCCCGGCTACCACTTCCTGATGGGATCTAACAGAGCGGCTTCTTGATAACACGTTATGTTGGGGAGACCTGCGCCACCTAGGTTATTAGGACAATACATAACCGGCCTAGAAATTCTAGATTTTTTATAAGATCTAGCCCAGAGGGCTATATAGACCTCCATATCCTTAATTACTTGTCTGGGTAAAGGGGCAGGTATACTTCTAAGAAAATAAAGGATTAACGGAAGGATATTTTGTTTAATATAGAAGATTCTATCGAGTAGGGATATCACTATCGAGGGGCCCTTTTTACAGAGGATTTTAACCCTCTCCAATAACTGTTGTCCATTCAGTCTCTTAGTCTCATCTAAGGTCCGTCCTATTTGAATGCCTAAGTATAGAAAACATCTTTTAGATCTTATAAATTTAAATTTGTCGGTTATTTCCCGATTAAGGGATATATTTCCATTAAATGGGAGAAAATAACTTTTACCGGCATTCACTTTATAGTATGCCAAAGACGAGAAATCCTCAATCGTGGTCTCTAGAGCACTGAGAGAACCTATGGGGTCTATGCACAAAATTACTACGTCATCTGCGTATAGACTAATTTTATATTCAGAAGTATTCGTTTTAATACCCTTTATCTCTTCATTCTGCCATTGTATATAATAAACAGGGGCGTAACTAGGAAATGCTGGGACCCATAGCACAATTGTGCTTGGGGCCTCCTACACTCAAAGGGTTTCTCTGGGCCCTAAACCATTATTCAGCGCAGTATTTTTGTAAAGTAAATCACAGTACGATACAGTAGCAGAGTGGCCCTGTACTGCGGCATAATTCATCATGAAACGTGCTGATAACTTGCCAATTTTGAATCCCCAATGAAGCTGCATATACAATATAGTCTTTCACACATAGGGGGTCATTTACTAAGGGCCCGATTTGCGTTTTCCCGACGTGTTACCCGAATATTTTCGATTTGCGGCGATTTTCCCTGAATTGCCCTGGGATTTTGGCGCACGCGATCGGTTTGTGGCGCATCGGCGCTGGCATGCACGCGGCAGAAATTGGGGGGCGTGGCCGAACGGTAACACGACGGATTCGGAAAAAACGCTGCATTTTAAAAAAAAATTGGTCGCACGCGCCATACTTACATGCACCACAATGAAGACGATGAACTCCGGGGCACCTCGGCGGACTTCGGCGCAGCAGCGCCACCTGGTGGACATCGGGCGCAGGACCTTCATGACCCGAACGCTCGTCAGAGAAGCCGCCGCTGGAACGCGAATGGACCGGGTAAGTAAATGTGCCCCATACTCTTTCTTAGATAATTTACATATATACAGTGAACCCCCCCTCAAGGGTAGTTTCACAGTGCCATGTTTGCTCCGCTAGTGCCCCTAGCAGAGAGATCCGAGTTGCATGGATTCAGGAAGATACAATTGAGGAAAAAGCCGCAGCACTCGGTCTTTGTCACGCATAGTCTTAACCAAGACCAAGTGTCGAAAAGTTGAATGTATTTTTGATGAATAAAGATAACTCCTGATTCTCTGGATTACAATGGAGTGCTGCTGCGTTTTCCTCAATTGTGTCTCCGCTTCTGTTGCTCATCTGTTGCATTTGTACTCCGTTTTGCTTCTGTTTTGTCTCTGCGTCAACAAAAAACCCCCCTGATGGTTTAACATTGTTTTGAAAACAGCACACCTGGTTTCTCAGCTTCATCAGTGGACCCATAGGGGGTTACTTACTAAGGCACGCAGATTACACTTTCGTCGGACTTTTAGACTTTTTCGGCGGATTAGCTTGGAGAGGTTTAGCTTTAACAGGTATCTGCTCTCAGGATTCGGGATGTGTGGATCCACTGGACCACCGCGGGAGATGGTACTAGTTGACACCTGGGACCGGAGTCTAAGTGGCACCTGGTCTTCACCAGAGCCCGCCGCAAAGCGGGATGGACTTGCTGTGGCAGGGTACCACCAGGTCGTTCCACAGATGCGACTAGCCTGCGGCGGCAGCTGAGGTCGAGGTACCTTAACGGAAGACAGTCTCGTGGTCGGGTCCAAGCACAGGGTCAGGGCAGGCGGCAGAGATGCAGGGTCAAATCCAATCCAGGGTCAGCAACCGGAGGTCCAGGCAGATGGGAACGGGAACACAGCAACACGGAGGAACACTGGTAACACAGGACTCAGGAGCAGGAACACTCAGGAATACACAGGAAAGCAGGAATACACAGGAACGCAGGAATACTCGCTAGGAAGCTTTCTCTCAGGCTGTGAGGCACAAAAATCCAGCAAGGCAGGAAGGGAGTTGCCGGATTATAAGGTGGAGACGTTCAGCCAGGACACCAACCAACTCCTTGGACATGTAAGTAAATGTGCCCCAATGGATCAGGGAAAAATACAAGCGAAAAACACCCATTGAAAAAATTACTTTTTGAGGCAGCCATGGAAATCACTCAACCACGGGTGTGATAAACAATGGCCTAAGTCTCAGTTCACACCACCATTAGTGGTGTCCACCCATACTTTTCTGTTATTTATTATTAGAATAGCACAGGCTGCAGCGCTATTTTTGTAATTATAAATAACGGATGTGCAAGGGAACATAAATGGGAGTCAATAGAAACAGATGGTAAACTGAAGACCTTCATCCATTTAACATGTACGTTTTTCTATTCCATAAAGCAAAAGACTAACTGGGGGAGATTTATTAGAAGTGTCTGAGGTAAAACTGTTCTAGTTGTCCATGAAAACCAATCAGAGTTCAGTTTTAATTTTATAAACAGGGAAAATGAAAGCCAAGCTCTGACTGCTTGCCATAGGCAACTAGAACAGTTCTGCTCTGAAAAACTCCTGATAAATCTCCCCCACTAACAGCACTAGCAGTGGTGTGAACTAAGCCTAATCCCATTTATTGGATTTGCATACACAGTTCTCTGTAAAACAATAAAACCTGGCTGGCAAATCCTGCCTGTCTCTGGGATCTCAGCTCCCTAGAGACCTCCTTCCTCTCCCACTGTCCTATCTATCAGCTCATTCCTCTTCTAGTGCAGGAACCTAGAGCAACACCAGAGCAGTGCCGATTCTTCTCTCTACATATTCAGATGCTCTGTGCAGGTGGTAGTGGATAATTAATGATGAAAGCATTGGCCATGTAGCCCGGGCCCCCTTCCATCTTGGGCCCCTTGGCAGCCCCTATGGTTGCCGTCAGTGGTATTTCCACCACTGAGAATAAATATTTTTCTATTATTTAAACAGATACCAGGGCCGGTTCTAGACAGTGGGGCCCTGGGCAAAACTAAAAGTGGGAAAGGCTCCCTTTAATATGGTAAAACAAACTGTAATATGGGAGAATTTTATAGGAGATTGATAGATGATAGGGAGATTGAGGGCAGCACGGTGGCTCAGTGGTTAGCAAACCAGTCTTGTAGCACTTTTCAATATCTGCTACGGGGCCTGTGAGGTTAAGGGGCCCGGGGATGCACGGACTCCGTGTGTCCCTGCAGTGATGGTGCCTGCCGGATTGTGCCCCCGGGCCCCTACCTCTGTGTCCACTCCTAAATCTGCCCCCTCCGTGAGCTGCCGCGCGCACAATCCCCCCCGCGGCCGAACAAGCTGCCGCCCAATTTCCAACCTTCACTCACGCAATCGCCCCCCCCCCGGGCCCGAACGAACAAGCAAAGACCCCCTGCGCGGCAGAACTGGCTCCGGGGGCGAACAAGCACCGTACCACCCTTCCACCGAACAAACCCGCCCCCCCCCCCCCCCCCGGGGACGAACCCATTCGATCACCCACCTACCCGCCAGAACACCAACCTGAACACCCGTCTCAAGCTACCGCCGGGTGGTCACCCATACAGGCCCAAAACATCTGAAAAGGTAAGTATATACATATGTATTTATCTGTGTGTGTATATATATATATCTGCTTTTCAGCTAGAAATTTTAAGACAGTCACAACCTGCAAAATATAGCAATAAAACAGAATAAAAAGTAAAGGCGCCATAAAACCTATAGAATTTTGAAAGCAGACAACCAGGCGATGCATTTGGCAATTAACATTCAAAATTTCCTCTAATATATTTACAAATCCTGATACTTATATAAAGAAAACATACTTTCTTAAAACCGTAAGATTTGAGGAGATCATACAGACCCCAGATATTCACCAAAAAATGCAGCAAAGAGAATGTTAAATCCACAGGGGACACCAAACTGTGCGAGCGTCACACAGATCTATCATTGTATGTTCCCTTACACAATGTAACCCAAATAATAACTATATATCCATAAACCAAGCTAATGAGATAATAAAAGTCACTTTTAGAGGTCGCCATTGTATTAGCAGCACAATAACAGAACCCTCCGCGCTTCATAATAATCTGAGTGAGAACATCATAACATAGGTGTAAGTAATGGAGGATGGCGGGAAATAAAAACTTTATTCCAGAACATGTGTGTGTTGTTGGTGTTACATATAACTTTATGGACATGTTCTGGGTCGCGGTGTTAATATATAAAAGCAACATTAGGCAAAGAGGGTCAAATGTTCACTGTATCAGTCAATTTTTGCAAAAAAAACTATCACGAAATAAAAGGCAATAAGAGAGAAAGTGTGTTCTTAGATAGTTCTGCCTAGAGAAGGGTTAAAAACATGAATATTAGTGGATATTATCCCTTCTCAAAATGTAGTAACATATAAAGTGAATATTTCCATTATCTGTGAGGTGCAGCAGCTCCTGTGCCGGGAGGTGGGATGATGTTATATCCATGCGTCCGCCGGCCTGCTCTGCACACAGCCGCAGCTTGTGTGATAACCGCTGAAACACCGTCTAGCACACGTGTCATGTCCATGTGCATGAGCCCTGACGTCACATAGGATTGGCTACAATGGTGGAGGTCAGCCCAGCAATTCATCATAGGACTATCCTTCATCCTCATGAAACACAGAAAGGCTCACACCATGCACCCAAAAATAAACCCCACAGTGTCAAGAAAAAACTTCTACACGGTCCCTGATAAATCTGCATCCTTATATAATATTCAAATATACAATATTTTTCCCCCCTAAAATTTAATGATTATATGTTCCAATAAATAAGATTAAAAGCTGTGAGTGCGGTGTCACTTATAAATATGTAGGTATTAGGGCGTTTCATGCAGTCACTACTAGTACAAGAGACAAGGACATTTTTATTCCCCCTGTAGTCAGATATATTGTCAGCCATTCAAGGGTTAATCCTTCAGAATCCTGAGTGTGACCTCATAGATGCGCTGATGTCACTATTCCCACTTATGATAAATTGACCTCTGAAGCAGAAGGGGCAGGGAATGGGTGATGAGACGCCGAGCCGTGAAGAACCGTGGATCTATGGACTCCTGGACGTATGGACCCCTGGACGTATGGACCCCTGGACGTATGGACCCCTGGACGTATTGACCCCTGGATGCATGGGCCCCCGGACGCATGGGCCCTGGACGCATGGACCCCTGGATGCATGGACGCCTGGACGCATGGACCCCTGGACCTCGGGATCCCGGATACCTGGGTGACAGATATGTATTGGCAGTGACCCTCTAAGCCCAGAGGAAGGGCGATCCTTCAGCCATGGCTTCCCTAGAGGTTTCCTCCACAGGGGGTTTTTCCTCTCCTGAGTGCTGAAGGGTGACTCTTCGTGAGTCGGGGGTCTGCCATGGGATGGGATTATAAATAAATATTTGGTTATTTAGTTCCCAATTATTTGTCTTTTGTCTATTTATTGGATCTTTTTTGGTTGAATTCATTTTTCTTGGTGGTTTCTTGGGCCGGTGAATAAAAGGTCTGTGCACATCACATCTCACAGGGTCATCAGGGAACATAGTGCAGTAACTGCCCCTATGGATGTATCTGCCCCAGTGGTTGCCCCCTATGTACTGCACAGGTATCACATGTACACACACCCCCAGGGTAACATAACATATGCCAGAACTGTCCTAGTTACCCATACCAACCAATCACAGCACAGCTTCCATTCCTGACCAATCTCTCTTACACTTAAAGCTGCTCTGTGATTGGTTGCCAATTGATATACAGTAAAAGTAATTTCCTCAAGAAGCAAAGAAGATAAAAACTAAACACTTCATTAACCTATTGCTGCTCAGAAAAGGAAATATCGATCACCGGAGCTGAGCCGGTATCAGAAAAGCCGGGTGTCATCTGCTACTAACAGCTGTCACCCCAGTGTAGCACCCGCACTGAGTGTGAGCTCTGATTGCAGGAGTTTGACCTGATAGATGCCATGGTCAGCTTCATTCAAATGCCTCCTGGGGGATTGTCCCCCCATGATCAGCCCCCCATTCCGCTGTTGATGGGTGACAGTAGTTGCTATGGCAACTCTGAGGTCCGATCAGGGCCCCAGGACTGTCCATAGTCAGAACCCACATAGATGGATCTTAACATCTCTGTATCATCCTCTGCACAGGGTGTCAGTGATAACACCCTGCAATACATCAGTACTACAGGGAATTATAATGGACAAGGAATCACCTGATGTTCATGTCCCATAGTGGGACTAATAAAAATGTCTACAGACATGTGGGTACGTAGGTCTCCGTATGACCCCCCGAACTGATATGCAGGTGCAGAAGACCCTCCAGCCTCCCCTATACAACCCTGAGCAGTCTGAGCCTTCAACCATACAGTAAGTCCCTTCAGGCTTGCTATTTACTAATCCTATGACAACTGACCCGCTCCTTCACATACACACACATTACTGACACATGCTATACATGCACACACATTACTGACACATACTCTAAATACACACATATTACTGACACACACTCTACATACATACATATTACTGACACATGCTCTACTTACACACATATTACTGACACATACTCTACATACATACACACATTACTAACACATGCTCTACATACACACACATTACTGATACACTCTACATACACACACATTACTGACACATGCTGTACATACACACACATTACTGATACACTCTACATACACACACATTACTGACACATACTCTACATACACACATATTACTGACACATGCTCTACATACATACACATTACTGACACACTCTACATACACACACATTACTGACACATGCTCTACATACACACATATTACTGACACATGCTCTACATACATACACATTACTGACACATGCTCTACATACACACACATTACTGACACATGCTCCACATACACACACATTACTGACACATGCTCTACATACACACACATTACTGACACATGCTCTACATACAGACAAAAATTCTGGTGTGGAGCAGCACCGTGCAGAGGGTAAAGTCGGGTGCAAAAATCTTCCAAACGGGCTTAGACATAACCCACCATGGTAGTAAAAACAGCGATGAAGCAGCACTCCATATAGTGAAGAAAATCTTGAGTTTTATTCCACCATAGTAACCATGCAACGTTTCACCTTATCAATAAAGGCATTTTCAAGCATCCAGTGTGAACAACTGAGTGATTTATATAGAGGGTGAGCTAATCACCACAGCATGTGTGCATAAGTGACATCATAGTTACTTCCGTAAAAACAGAGTTTCCGTGAGTTTAAAATATTTAAAAGTGAACCAATATAGCGACATACATGTATCCGTATGTCATACAATTGTGTGCAGCTATACAAAAACATCAAATACAGTTAAATAAGGAAGACACGTACTGGCTATGCGTCTCCATGGTGATGATGACTCCTCCTGGTGTGCATTTGTGGGAATCAAGTCCAGTTTTGGAGTCTCAACAGTAAAGTGTGATGGTGCAAAATTTAAAAACAAATTTGAACACACAGACATATGTTCTAATTATCAAACAAAACATACATTGCATATTATATATTAGATCAAATACCGCTCGGACATTTATATGTAAACTCATGCGTATGGACATGCGCATAAAAGTCCTAGTATTAAGTATCGCCATCTTGAGTAGTGGAATATTTGCCCCTACTAGAAAAGAAGAAGCTGACTCAGGTGTATCGGGACGGGGACGATCCACATGGGACTCAGCGGAGGACGCAGAGGAGCGGTCCATCGGTGAGGAGGTATTGTCATCAGACACGATCTCTCATTGCCAAATGGCCAAGAAGTACGTGTCCGGTCCCATCCGGAATCATTCTTTCTCCTCATGTGGCCACAACTTCAGCGCAATGTTATACTCCGGAGTTCACCGTATCCAGGAAGGTCCCAAACCAATGTCCCTTGATCCATCCCGAGAAAGCACTGCGGTGTAAAAATAAAAGAAGGCGAATTACTATACATCGTATTGCTCCACTTATAGATACAGGTTATATGTCAACATCTGTGTGTTCAATACTAAACATATTAGTCAGTCAATTTCGTACCAGGACTGGTATGTCACTGAACGGGGATTATGTGTAGTGATCCAAGGTGGTATCCCTAAGGTTAGACATCTAAACGATTTCAACAATTACAGGAATACATTCAACGGAAGATCCCTGTTTAAACCATGTGGGTGCAGGGACTTTAGTTTATGTATCCATTGGACCTCTCTTCGTTTCAATATGAGTTCTCTGTTTCCACCTCTTTTTTGTGGGGGGATCCTATCCACAATCATGAATCTAAGATCCTCCACTCTATGTCCAGCTTCAGAGAAATGGAAAGGCACCGGTAAATCTAGTTTTTTAGTTCGTATGCTCGATTTATGGTTATTTAACCGTAGTCTACATTCGGTTGTGGTTTGACCCACATATAGGAGTTTACATGGACACTGGAGCACATAAATAACATAGTCACTCCTGCAGGTAAGACAAAAATTGATTTTGAAGGAAGATCCAATAGTTGGATGAATAAAGGTATCCCCCTTCATCATCAAGGAGCAATTATCGCAAGACATACAAGGGATGCTACCTGCACGGGTTAGTCTTTCTTTGGTGGGACCCGTTACATCGGTTTTAACCAATAAATCTCTCAAATTGCGTCCTCTTCTATAAGAATAAAGGGGCGGGGATTGAAAATGTTGAATCTGTTTGTAATAGGTACTTAAAATACACCAATTTTTGCGAATAATCGCTGCGATTTTGTGGCTGTGAAAGCCATATGTGGAAATCATAGGTATACGGGTAGATGTTTTGTTGGTAGTTCGCAGCGATTATTCGCAAAAATTGGTGTATTTTAAGTACCTATTACAAACAGATTGAACATTTTCAATCCCCGCCCCTTTTCTCTTATAGAAGAGGACGCAATTTGAGAGATTTATTGGTTAAAACCGATGTAACGGGTCCCACCAAAGAAAGACTAACCCGTGCAGGTAGCATCCCTTGTATGTCTTGCGATAATTGCTCCTTGATGATGAAGGGGGATACCTTTATTCATCCAACTATTGGATCTTCCTTCAAAATCAATTTTTGTCTTACCTGCAGGAGTGACTATGTTATTTATGTGCTCCAGTGTCCATGTAAACTCCTATATGTGGGTCAAACCACAACCGAATGTAGACTACGGTTAAATAACCATAAATCGAGCATACGAACTAAAAAACTAGATTTACCGGTGCCTTTCCATTTCTCTGAAGCTGGACATAGAGTGGAGGATCTTAGATTCATGATTGTGGATAGGATCCCCCCACAAAAAAGAGGTGGAAACAGAGAACTCATATTGAAACGAAGAGAGGTCCAATGGATACATAAACTAAAGTCCCTGCACCCACATGGTTTAAACAGGGATCTTCCGTTGAATGTATTCCTGTAATTGTTGAAATCGTTTAGATGTCTAACCTTAGGGATACCACCTTGGATCACTACACATAATCCCCGTTCAGTGACATACCAGTCCTGGTACGAAATTGACTGACTAATATGTTTAGTATTGAACACACAGATGTTGACATATAACCTGTATCTATAAGTGGAGCAATACGATGTATAGTAATTCGCCTTCTTTTATTTTTACACCGCAGTGCTTTCTCGGGATGGATCAAGGGACATTGGTTTGGGACCTTCCTGGATACGGTGAACTCCGGAGTATAACATTGCGCTGAAGTTGTGGCCACATGAGGAGAAAGAATGATTCCGGATGGGACCGGACACGTACTTCTTGGCCATTTGGCAATGAGAGATCGTGTCTGATGACAATACCTCCTCACCGATGGACCGCTCCTCTGCGTCCTCCGCTGAGTCCCGTGTGGATCGTCCCCGTCCCGATACACCTGAGTCAGCTTCTTCTTTTCTAGTAGGGGCAAATATTCCACTACTCAAGATGGCGATACTTAATACTAGGACTTTTATGCGCATGTCCATACGCATGAGTTTACATATAAATGTCCGAGCGGTATTTGATCTAATATATAATATGCAATGTATGTTTTGTTTGATAATTAGAACATATGTCTGTGTGTTCAAATTTGTTTTTAAATTTTGCACCATCACACTTTACTGTTGAGACTCCAAAACTGGACTTGATTCCCACAAATGCACACCAGGAGGAGTCATCATCACCATGGAGACGCATAGCCAGTACGTGTCTTCCTTATTTGTGCTTGTATTTACCTGTATTTGATGTTTTTGTATAGCTGCACACAATTGTATGACATACGGATACATGTATGTCGCTATATTGGTTCACTTTTAAATATTTTAAACTCACGGAAACTCTGTTTTTACGGAAGTAACTATGATGTCACTTATGCACACATGTTGTGGTGATTAGCTCACCCTCTATATAAATCACTCAGTTGTTCACACTGGATGCTTGAAAATGCCTTTATTGATAAGGTGAAACGTTGCATGGTTACTATGGTGGAATAAAACTCAAGATTTTCTTCACTATATGGAGTGCTGCTTCATCGCTGTTTTTACTGCTCTACATACACACACATTACTGACACATGCTAATAGATGGACATGTGTAGAGTTCACAAATGCCTCATATTGATATGTTCACATGAATAAATCCACATAATATCACTAAAACTGTAACAACTAGATATCTGCTTTTCAGCTAGAAATTTTAAGACAGTCACAACTTGCAAAATATAGCAATAAAACAGAATAAAAAGTAAAGGCGCCATAAAACCTATAGAATTTTGAAAGCAGACAACCAGGCGATGCATTTGGCAATTAACATTCAAAATTACCTCTAAAATATGTACAAATCCAGAATACTTATATAAAGAAAATATACTTTCCTAAACAAGGAAGATGTGAGGAGATCATACAGACCTATCATTGTATGTTCCCTTACACAATGGTAACCCAAATAAATAGCCTGATGGAGGTGTGTGTGTGGGGGGGGGGGGGGGGGGGAGAGGGAGGGTCACACTTCAGGGGGCTGCATCTCTGGCTCTGTGACACATAGAACCTCACTTCTTTTTTCCTATGAAAGAAGAAAGTCTTCTCTTTTATTCTAAATTTGATATTCTCACTTTAAACCTGAATATCTTCGGATCCCTGGCCCCTAGAAACAAAATTCAAGATTCGTTTGAAAGAAGAGATTCTCCCCTTTAAGGGGGCCCGGGGCAATTGCCCACTTTGCCTACCCATAGCACCAGCCCTGACAGATACTGTAAGCCACATTTACTGTAGTGTGCAGAGGGCGCCAGATTCATAAATGTGGCTCCTCCTGCACTGCTCCGACAGAGCGCACCACTTTTTTTTGGGCACCTGTAACGTGGGGCATGCAACACAATTCTGTCAGACTTTGCTTGTGAAATGTGGCACACGGCCTGACTGAGCACCAGAACGCCCCCTTCAGTGCAGAAATCTGTGTGCATGAAGAATAGTGCAGCCCTGCCACATAACAGTTGCGTGGGACATAAATGTGGCGCAGACACTATGCAAGCAGTTTGCACCTAAAAGAACATGCAAAGTCTGACTGAAAACGGGCGCATGGCCCTTAGTAAATGTGCCCAAAATGTCACAAAAATGTCACTAGTGTATACTTATTCATGTACACCGGGCATGTGGTTATATACATTCGGGTCTCATAGTCTGTTACCCTTGGGATGTTTTAACATTTTGTTGTCTTGTCTACAATTGTCTACTGTATAACAGCGCCTGGGTTCACAAACTTGTTCTCTCATAACCATTAACCTTTGCTTATACTTCCATACAGATTGAATATTTTTCTTTAAATTATTGTGAATTGTTTTGGTTTTGTCTTCTCTTAATATTAGTCACACTTTGTGCCTGACCAGGTTATGTTTTTTCCAGTGCAGTCATTTTACTTTTGTGTGGTTTTTACTATCATAGCCTAATGATGATCCCCTAAATTAGTAATTGAGTCTGCACGTGTTTCCATTTGTGGAAGTTATATTATGTATATACTATAAGGACAAAAGTATTGGGACAACTGTAGTCCGATATAGATTCTACAATTCTTTGGTGGATTATTTCTGACATCAATTCTAGTCCCAATGGCAATTATGGAAAGAGACTTTACTTATTGGATAGAGGGTAGAGTTTAGCCTACCATGTTCCAAAATTTGGTGCATTTGATATGTGGTGTTTAATCAGACTTCTGCCTAAAGAGGAACCAGATTTATCATCCAACATTAACTATGACTCCTCTGGTGCATTTTTAGACTATTTTGTAATTAATTAAAACATTTAGACAAGTTTAAAGGGGTTGTACCAACTTTGATTATTGTCACAGGATAGAGTATAACTAGTGGCCTACTTCTAATGGATCAGATCATACAATTGCTATATGCCATATATTATTTGTAGTGCGTAGCAGGCAAAAGTTATTGCCAGTCCGTAGATAGAAAGATAGAATTAATTAAATACCATAGAGTAGTAGCTATCATACATCCTTTGACAATCTTGTCCTATTAAAGGGGTTTTCCCACAAAGAAAAGATAGGGCCAAAATGGTTGATCATTGAGGGTTCAGTGCTGAGATCACGAGAACGAGGGGTCCATCGGTCGCTACGTCAGATTAATGGAGCAGACGGCCAGCATGACCCTTCTGCTCCATTAATCTGACAGAGTGATGAGGGGTCCCATGGATGTACGTGAACCCCATCAGACCCCTCGTTTTCGTGATCTGGGGGGTCTCCGCACTGAGAATCCCGCTGATTACCAAGTTAGACCCCATCCCTAACTTTTCTTCTTGGGAAACCCCTTTAATAGCTGTGTGACCGGGATATACTGATATAGGGTTATTATTATTCTTAATTATTACTATTATTAAGAGCTAGGAGAACTCCAACACTCTACTAACACCTATACCTTGTTTGGAGTTGTGCCTGAACTGCAGCACAACCTAAAAAGGTTAGTGTACCTACCTCCTCTAACACTACCATTTTATTTTAAGGATAACCTTGCTCTAGGAAGTGCTGTTGTTTCTCTTTTTTTCTATTCGTTTAACTGGATAGTTTCCAATTCAGACGCAGCAAATTACACAGTATTAAGGTTTCATATTAAGGGGGGCTATAACTTTTCTATGTGCCGCCAACATGCCAAATCTGCCTCTACTCATCTTAGAAAACTGGTGTACAAGCCCCGATAAGTGTCCCTCATTGTGTCCTATAAAATTGGCAGATGCAATTACGATGGTGTAGAGTGGAGCCTATGACTCTCTGCTCCACCTTTGCCGTCAACTCTGTCTGTGTCTGGAGGCCTCTAAGCGGCCTAATTATAATCCCTATGGCACAGGCCATGATATAGATTCTTCCTCTATATTCTCAATTTTAATATTAAAGGACATCTATCACCAGGATGAAAGATTGTAAACCAAGCACACTGACATACTGGTATGTGCCCCCTCTGACAGGATCCGCTCTTCTTTAAGCTTCTTATGCCCTAGTTTTCACAAAAAAGGCTTTTAAGATTATGCAAATGAGCCTGAGGGGCTCCGGGTTCCTAAGGTTTAATGGAGCCTGGTGCCCTCAAGCTCATTTGCATAATTTCAAAGTCTTTTTTTTAAAGCAATGGCATAAGAAGCTAAAAGAAGAGTGAATCCTACCAGAGGGAGCACACACCAGTATGTCCTTTGGTGGTAGATGTCCTTTAAATGTGAGGTTCTTAGCACACAGTTATATAAGCTGGGATGGGACCCTACACTAAGACTTTAGTTTCACTGTTAAATCTGAAATAATGTAATTTTGTTTATTTACACAATTTAGGCATTCTTTAACCCTTTGATGAATAAGGTTATTGCTATTTAAATGCAATTTATATATTTTTGTCCTATATATAAAGTTTTAGTGTAGGGACCCATCTTAATAAAGCCACAGAGTGGTCGATCGGATAAAAAATGTCTTTAAAAAAACGGCCTTTATGTATTTTTAATCTAATGGTTTAGTTTAGGATTACAGGTTTATTTATTCCAGAATACATTAGTTATGTCAAAACAATATAATATCATACCTTGCTCTGGACTGCGGTCCAACAGGCAACAGCCTTGCTCTTGCCTGGGATTCACTTGGCCTCAGCCTTGCTCTGAACGGGGTCCCACAAGAAGCCAGCCCTGCGCTGGTCAGGGACCCGTGTCGATAACCATTATCTGGTCTGGGGCCCCCATCTTCAGTCTTTCTCTGGTTTGAGGTCCGCAGAGTGAGCCGGACTGTGGCCCATGCAGTACCAGGTTTGCTCTGGACTAGGGCCAACTCGTCATCAGTCTTGCTCTGCACTGGAGCCCACGTGGTGCCAGCCTTGCTCTGGACTAGGTCCCACATGGTGCCAGCCCCTTGCTTTGGACTGGAGCCCACTGGGCAAAAGCCTTGCTCTGGTTTGGAGCCCATGCAATACCAGCCTTTCTCTGGACTGGAGCCCAGCATTGTTGTGGTTTGGATCCGCATGGGGCCAGCTTTGCTCTGGACTGGAGCCCATATGGTGCCAGCCTTGCTTTGGACTGAGGCCCACACAGTGCCAGCTTTGCTCTGAACTGGGGCCCGTGCGGTGCCAGTCTTGCTCTGGACAGGGGCCAACATGGCACCAGCCTTTCTCTGGACTGGAGCCCATGCAGTGCCATCCTTTCTCTGGATGTGTGCCAACATGGCGCCAGCCTTGCTCTGGACTGCACCCCACACCGTGCCAGCCTTACTTTGGACTGGAGTGCTTGTAGCGCATCTGGACTGGGGCTCGTTGCTTCACAAAAGTGGTACTATCAGCAGAGGTTACAGAAAAGGAGGCCCCTGCAGGGGCATTTCAGACCAGTGGCTGCTGGAAATGGCCAATTTTTTTCCAAGGTCCCTGTGGATAAAATCAGCAATGGTGTTGTTGAGCGAATTAGATTAAATCACTTTTATTAACTGTACAAGATTAAGAATATAGAGGATATAGAGTAGTACTCAAGTTCTAACATCCGAGCACATGTTGGTTTGGATGTTTGGGGAGCGAGGGGCCCAGTGTTGTGAACAGCATTGTGAACACTTAATCCACCACTGACCACTGATTTACACAGACATCTCCCACTCCCAATTGTTGGAACTTTAACAGCATATATCTCCAGTTCTGTGGCACCTAGAAACACAGAGAGGGATTGTTGAATTTTTGAGGGCTTGTACAACAGTCTTCTTGGGACTCCTGCTTCTGCACACTCGCTACAACCTGCAAACTTAAGTAGAGTAGAATAAGTAGAATTGTACGATGTCGCCTCCTGATACCAACAACGCTGAAGGAGCAGGGAGCTTTATCATATGCTGGTGCACAAGTGCCTCATTAAATGTCCTTATAAAAGGATATTGAAGGTGAGATTCTCCTCTTTAAAATGACACCGGAAGTTATGATACAGAAATTGTAGCCATATGAAGTCTGCCCCCCTCCAGCCTGTAGGTTGAAGGCAGCATGGAGATGGAGTTGTAGGAAGAGGGAACTGCAGTTATACAGAGCTGACAATTTGTTACAAGAAGCTACATGGTCAAAAAGGGCTCATATAAAGAAAGCGCCATTGCTAGAAATGAGAAAATGGGGGCAATGATTCAAAAGTCATGAGAAATTTACAATGGTACTCAGGATTTGGAGGGTTATGATGAGTTTTGGTTCAAGAATACATGTGGATTTTGTTCATGGAAAAAATAAGACATCCCCTGAAAATAAGCTCTGAAACTATTTTGGAGAAAAAAGTTATATAAGACTGGGAGAGTCCCTTGTTGAGAAGGACCTGGGGTTACTAGTAGATCATAAATTAAATAACAGCATGCAATGTCAATCAGCTGCCTCTAAAGCCAGTAAGATCTTGTCATGTATCAAAAGTAGTCTGGACTCTTGTGATAGGGATGTAATATTACCACTGTACAAGACATTGGTTCGGCCTCACCTGGAATATGCTGTCCAGTTCTGGGTACCAGTCCATAAAAAGGAGGCCCTGGAGCTGGAGAGGGTTCAACGTAGAGCCACAAAACTGATAAGGGGTATGGAGGGTCTCAGTTATGAGGAAAGATTAAAACAACTAGATTTATTTAGTCTGGAAAAGAGACAACTATGAGGGGATGTGATTAATTTATATAAATTTATGAATGGTCCATACAAAAAATATGGTGGTAAATTGTTTCAGATTAAATCAAATCAAAATAAGAGGGGGCACTGTCTGGAGAAATCAAGGTTTAATCACCAAAGGCGACAGAGCTTTTTACTATGAGAATCTGTGGAATAGCCTGCCTCAGGCGCTGGTCACAGCAGGGACAGCAGAGAGCTTCAAGAAGGGTCTAGATGCCTTTTTACACCTAAATAACATTGATGGTTATATTATATAGAATTGTTTCCCATAAATCTTTTCCTCATCCAATCCCTTCCCTTCCTTGGTTGAACTTGATGGACATGTGCCTTTTTTCAACCGTACAAACTCTGATACTATCATACTAAGACTTTTTTTCGGAGAAACAAAGTATATACTTTGGTTGTGGGTCCCAACCGGCCATCACAACCCAGATGTCAGCAGCTTTCACATTGAAAAGCTAACAAGTTGTTGTCCTCCACAGGGGACATAGTAAATTGCTAGGAACCAATTCAGAGCTAGAGGAAGAAAAGATAGCAGTTACTCCTAGATGTCCTTAGTTATCTAATCCTGTATGCATCCTACTATTCCAGGACTGCAGACCATGTGGCGCACAACCATCCACAACAACAGCATCCGTAAAGTTGTCCAAGGTTTCACAGTTTAGGGCAGGGCTGGCATTGTATGGCCCATACACTAAGTATCTTGGACCGGATCATCCCCGCGACTATGGTGGACTATAACTCAGGGACAGTGGGGCCCGCGGACCCCCTGACCAGGGCCGGATTATCATTGGGACTGTTGGAGCACCAGTGCCAGGCCCTGCAATCTAAATTTTCTGGAGGGGCCCTCAGGCAGAGGCTCCAACCTTGTCAATGACAATATGCATTTATCACTCTATGGAGCTGACGGAGATCTTGGAGCGCGGGACTCGCCAATTTCCGTCAGCTACATAGAGATTAATGTAGCAGAGCGTTCATGCACGGCCATCTGCTCCATTAGTCTGAGGAGCGGCGAGGGGTCATTCGGACCCCTTGTATTCCCGATCTGCGGGGGTCTCAGCACTGAGACCCCCACTGATCAGCAAGTTAGGCCCTATTCTGTGGATAGGACCTAACTTTAGTTCGTGGGAAAACCCCTTCAAGTCTGAACTGGCAGAGTTTTCACCCGTATCTACTAAGAGTTCAGCGGGGAAGATTTTAAGACTGGCATTTAAAACTTAATGAACTCCAATATGTCTCTTCTAGATGTCGGTGTGTACTGATAACCGTCAACTAGAATTAGAACACTGGTATATGTCATCTATATATGGTGACCCAGGAAAAACTGTTTATAATAGGTTGTAGCTTTTATATTGTTGTGGTATGGAGCTTTGGCTGCCTGCTTGAGGGGCCCCATTCAAAATGAAGAGTTCCATACTGCTGGCACCCTTAATTCTGGACAGGAGTAGGGCTCCTAACTTGTTCAGTAATGGACACTTCCTGTACTGCCACTATGAGCTGCATGGCTCCTGATGCCAGTAACTCAATGACGTCGTCAAATCTGGGTGCCATGCTGCAAGACATAAGACAGCTGCCACCGGAGAGACCATTTGAAAGGTGAGTACTGTCATAAATTATGGGTTATGAGGTCCCTTCTTATGATAGGTGCTAAGGGGAAGTTACCTTTCTCCTATGAGATAACATAATTAGCACCTGGTCCGTAGACCAACTGTTCCAACCCCGCTGTGATTCCCTTATTCCCCATTATCAAAAGAATTGTTAATTGGTTTCCTGTGTCACTTAATTGATAAAGACATTGGGGCACATTTACTTACCCGGTCCAGTCGCGTTCCCGCGGTGCGTTGTCCAACGAGGATTCAGGTCTGCCGGGATTCACTAAGGTCGTGCGCCCGATGTCCACCAGGTGTCGCTGCTGCGCCGAGGTCCGCCGGAGTTCACCTTCTTCTTCCCGGTGCTTGTGAGTGCTTGATCTTGCAACACAAATCGGTTTTTAAATTCCGCATTTTTTTTCGAATCCGTCGGGTTGTCTGACTGCCACGCCCCCCTATTTGTGTCACGTGAAAGCCGGCGCTGATGCACCACAATCCGATCATGTGCGCCAAAATCCTGGGGCAATGTGGAACAAATCGGAAGTATTCAGGAAACCCGACGAAAGTGCGTCATTCGGACCCTTAGTAAATGAGCCCCTGTGTGTCTCCAAGCCCTCATGGTTGATCATGAGTCTTAAGAACATGACAAAATTACACTTCAAAAAATACATGGTCATAAAGCAAATATTTCAATTTCTGGTCAATAAATCTGAATGAGCATCCTGTAATAATCCTGGGGTGTCGAGCACCACGGATTTCAGAGGAAGGGGGCCCAGAAAATGGATATTGGGCCAACATTTCATAATGGTGTTTGGTATTGTTCTATTTGTTAATTCATGCTAGGAAATGTGGTGGGTGCATCTTCTTCTCAGGAGATCCTTGGGAAAAGAGGAAATATGGAAATTAGGAAATATGTCCCCAACTTTCCACCTTGATTCAGGTGTAGCCACATTCCCTCACAAGACCAAGGTGGCGGATTAGGTGGTTAGTTAAAAGTAACATGCCACGGTTCAATTCTTGTCAGGGCGCTTTCACACGGTGCGTTGCATCGTGTTTTTTGTGTGTTTTGATGCATTCCAAAGGCTTCAGCCTTGGTCACATGCTGAGGTTACATTGTGTTTTAGCAGATGCTGTAGAAAAACAATATAACCTCAGCATGTGATCAAGGCTGAAACCTTTGAAAACGCATCAAAAAACGCGACGCAACGCAATGTGTGAATGCGCTCTCAGTCTACAGAGATGCACAGAGCTTGCAGGACTTTCCAGGTTTTTCTCGCTTTCTCCACAGAGGATCTCTATGCCAGTTATTTATTTTATCCCTTTTATTTTACTGTTTGCTGTTATGTATGTCTGTTATTTCATCATTTGTGTAACTATTAAGCATTGTGCCTATTTTGCATATTAAATAGTCCTTTAATATGTTTTATGCTGTATACGTGCTCTATACGTTCCTATGACTCTGGAGAGGTGAATTACTGCTAAGCCTTGATACCCAGTGAGTGTTTGTTGGCTAGTAGTAGCTATAGGCAGTGAGTGTCTGTGCTAGCAGTAGCTATAGGCAGTGTGGGTCCAGGTGATCTAGAAGAGCGTGTATCTGGGTGTATGTGTGTGATCCTGGTGTGGGCGTCTCATGAGCCATAATTACGAGTGATGGCAGCTGTGACAAAGTGTGTATCATATAATTGAGATAGTGTTGTGGCCATGGAAAAATTAATTGGCCACCCCTGGTTTAGTGGATAGTATGCACAGTATAGGGGATAACAATCATATCTGTGGGGTCTGACTGTTGGAACCCGTATCGATCACAGGAATGGACCCCAACAGTTCACAAGAAAGGGGGCTTCATTCTCACCAAATAAATGAAGCAGCAGTTCCTGGACAATTTCCAACATTCCTCCAGCATTAACCCCATAATACATTTGGACATAAATGTAGGTCCGGAAATGCGGTCTGTTGCTGCATCCTGAAGTGCATGAACGTCCTAGCGATTGCCCGGGTTCAGAAGCAGAGCCCATTTGATCGCTGTGGAACCTCGGCTGTGCGTGACAGCCGGCTTCCGCACTAACAGCTGGGATCTCGATACGTGTGAAGATATGATACATGAAGCTGAAGACATATAGGGGGATATTTATCATACGCTGGCGCTACCGCGCCCCCACTTCACGCCCCTTCACGCCCCACTGGCGTGAAGGTGGCGGATAGTGAAAAATAATCGCAAAAGCTAGCAATAAGCTAGCAGTTGCGATTATTTCTGGGCCTCTGCGCCACTGGCGGTGCACAGAGGTCCTGATAAATATGCCCCATAGAATCTAATTTTGCAGCAAGTCAAGGCTGGGAGAGGTTGCAGGAAGTTCTGGATCTGATTGGAAAGAAACATCACCTGTTAGCCGTCAGAGTGCACCACCTTTTTTGGTGCACCTTTAACAAAGGGCTTGCAACACAATTCTATCAGTCTTTGCATGATAAATCTGGTGCACGGTCCAAATATGCACTGGAATCTCTCTTTTATAGCAGAAGAATAGAGTCGCATGAAGAATAGTGCAGTTGCACCACATAATGGACGTGTTAGACACAAATGTGGTGCAGACACTTCTTAAGAACCTGTGCAAAGTCCAAGAGAAAACTGGCGCTGGGGCTCTAGTACATTTGGGCCAATGAGTCCCTTTAATAAGCCAAGTCTGCCCTTTTTATTTTGGTAATCATGTATGTTGTCAGAATTTATTTTTAAACTAGGCACATTTTTTTTTTTTAGATTTGCTGGGTAAATGTAGTTAACATGATCTAGAGTATTAAAAAAATGGTTTTGATATATAAAATAAAAAACCTAGTGGACTGGGGGGGCGGTTTGAATTTTTAATTAAATAAAAGTTTATGGTTTTGTACAGTAATATGATATAGGATGATGTACAAACTGAGGTGGAGGCAACAAAATTTGACTGTATGGGACTCTGACATGTCTGATGGTAGGTCTAATCAGAGCAGCAACCAGACTGCTACAATCATGACATCATTGACTCAATGCACTTGAATGGAGAGGGTAACGAAGCTTAACCCCAAACTGTTTTTATAAAAATTCTAAAATTAATTTATATGGTCATTTTGAGTTACTTGATCAGTTAAAAAATGTTCTATATATATTACAAAAAAAAGCCTTTTGTTCCACACTTTTTGTAACTCTAATAAAAAAAATGAGCAAAAATCCTTTAACATTTATTAACTTTTAACTAGCCCTATGTGTCATGAAATTTTTAAGTTATGACTCTTAAACCCATAAATACAAAAAAAAAAAAGCCTGCTCATTAACATCTTCGTGCTTTGCAATGTACCCCGTGAGCCCTCTTCATACAGAGGTGGGGTTTGCTGCATATTGCAGCAAACACCCACCTCTAACACCTGCAGTCACTTCTACCATTAACTCTGCCAACGCCTTCAGCAGCATTTAAAAAGACAGTGGCGCATGGGCGCGGCCATCTTTGTTCCGATCATTGCTCCCCAGGACATCATCGGGGAGTGGCGATCAGTTGCCATGAAAGCCTCAGGTCTCTGTCAGATCCGAGGCTGCAAGGCTTCCGAAGATTAGTTACAATGAGCCAGGGGCTCATTAATAATAATAATTATTGTTATTTATTTATATAACGCACACAGATTATGCAGCGCTGCACAAAGCATGTCAAATTGGTCCCTGTCCCCATGGGCTCACTATCTAAACAGCCTACCAGTATGTTTTGTAGTGTGGGAGGAAACCGGAGGACCCGGAGGAAACCCACGCAAACACGGAGAGAACATACAAACTCTTTGCAGATGTTGACCTGGGTGGGACTCGAACTGGAGTGCCACCCACTCAGCCACCGTGCTGCCCAATGTAATGAATACTATGTAAAAATACCAAATATTGCAATAAAGTATTATTGCAGTATAGGGAAGGAACGATCAGACCATCTAGGGTAGTGATGGCGAACCTTTTAGAGACTGAGTGCCGAAAGCCACATATTTTTCACAAAGTGCCAAATGGCAATTTAAAGTAACTTATTGCTCCCTGCTGTGTCAACGATTCGAACGTATTGGAGCCCTGAAGACACCAATACAGTAGAATGACGGAGAAATTCATATTATTATTGTAGCTTTCCTCTATGGTCCCCTGAACAGGATGAATCGCAGGCCCTGAGAAGGGGCTTCAATAATAATCCAGCTCTGCCCACTCCTCCCTTACTCTTCAAGTCACTTTAAAATAGAGCTAAACATGGCCGGTTCTGGACTGCCTGTGACTGCAGGAGGGGCAGTCCTGAATGGTGACCTTTTGGGTGATGGCCTGGGTGCCCACAGAGAGGGCTCCGAGTGCCACCTCTGGCACCCGTGCCATAGGTTCGCCACCACTGATCTAGGGTTAAAGTACCTTAGAAGGTCTAATAAATAGTAAAAAAAAGTTTAAAAAATAATAAAAATAATAAAAATTCAAATCACCCCCTCTTCCATAGAACTGATATAAAACGTAATAAACACTATAAATCACAAAAATGGTCCCTCCACGTCTCACAATGCCCGATCTAATCTATCAAAATATAAAAACGGTTATCGCCAGTGGTGAACCCCATAAAAGAAAATGGCGCCCAAATGTCTGAAATGCTCCTTTTATACCATTTTACATCACATAGAAAACGTAATAAAAAGGGATCAAAAGGTCACAGTTATTAGCGTCAGAAGATGGAGAGATATATTGGGACACATTTACTTACCCGGTCCTGTTGCGATCCCCCATGTGGAAGAGGAAGTCCGGCGCGATTCACCAACATTGTACACCAGAGATCCTGCATGTGTCGCTTCCCCGCTGAGGTCTGCCGGAGTTCACCTTCTTCTTCCCGGTGCATGTGAGTGCATGTCCTGCGATACAATTTACGATGTTAAATCCTGCGCGTTGTCCTAATCCGTCGGAGCGTCCGACAGCCCGCCCCCCAATTTGTGCTGCGTGGAAGCCAGTGCCGATGGGCCAAAATCCGATCATGTGCACCAAAAATCCCTGTTAAATGCGGCGCTTATCGGAAATTGTCGGGAAACCCAGCGAAAAATGCGCTCCATTATTTTTTTTATTTTTGAAAATGTAATAAAACACAATAAAACCTGTATAAATTTGGTATCACCGGGATTGTACCGTACCAAAGAATAAAGCAAAGATGATATTTGGGGCACACAGCGAAAGTCGTAAAAACCGAGCCCGCAAGAAAATGACGCAAACGTTTGCCAATCTCACCAAATTTTGGATTTTTTTCCAGCTTCCGAGTACCCGGCATGGAATAATAAATAACATCACTTTGAAGTAAAATTTGTCAGCAGAAAATGAGCCCTCACACAGCTCTGTACAGGGAAAAATTAACAAAAAAATTCCTGCGTCCTTAAGGGGTTAAAGACTTTTAACCCCTTCCCGACATTTGACGTAATAGTACTGCATGGAGGGAGGTGCGTTCCTGCAACATGCAGTACTATTACGTCAAGCCCCGGCTCCGATTGCGGGTGTTAAGCCCTAACACGCCGCGGTCGCGCTGACCGCGGCGTGTTAGGGGCAATTCACAAGAATCGGGTCCGTGGTTCTATATTATCAGTGGATCGCTTGTTCAAGCTTACCTGTAAAAGTGAAAAAAAAAAACCAGTTAAAAACATTTAATAAAAACATTTTTTAATAAAAAGAATTAATTAAAGGAAACCTACCACTTGAAGTGGCAGGTATAAGAAGGAAATACCGAGCACCAGCTCAGGGTGAGCTGGTGCCAGAGCTTATTTTTGTTATTGTTTTAAACCGATGTATCACGGTTTAAAACACTTTTTAAACATTATAGCCGAAGCTGCTTCGGCGCAGGGAGCCTCACAGTCATTACAGATAGACACCCCCTTTATATTGTGCAAGTGTCTACTGCATTGTTACTTATGGAGGCTGAAAGTACCCCCTGGCGGGGGCTGTGAGTGGTCAGTAATGCCCCAGGTGTCAGTAATGCCCCAGGTGTCAGTAAGGATGCTAGCAACTGCCCCAGGTGTCAGTAATGCCCCCATGGGTCATAAAGGATGCCAGCAGCTGCCCTAGGTGTTAGTAATGCCCTATGTGTCATAAAGAGGATGCCAGCAGCTGCCCTAGGTGTTAATAATGCCCCATGTGTCAGGATGCCAGCAGCTGCCCCAGGTGTCAGTAATGCCCCCATGTGTCAGGAAGGATGCCAGAAGCTGCCCTAGGTGTCAGTAATGCACAAGGTGTCAGGATGCCAGAAGCTGCCCCAGGTGTCGGTAATGCCCTAGGTGTCAGTAAAAATACCAGCAGCTGCCCCAGGTGCCAGTAATGCCCCATGTGTCAGTAAGGATGCCGGCAGCTGCCCCATGTGTCAGTAAGGATGCCGGCAGCTGCCCCAGGTGTCAGTAAGGATGCCGGCAGCTGCCCCAGGTGTCAGTAAGGATGCCGGCAGCTGCCCCAGGTGTCAGTAAGGATGCCGGCAGCTTCCCCAGGTGTCAGTAAGGATGCCGGCAGCTGCCCCAGGTGTCAGTAAGGATGCCGGCAACTGCCCCAGGTGTCAGTAATGCCCCAGGTGTCAGTAAGGATGCCAGCAGCTGCTACAGGTGTCAGTAAGGATCTCAGCAACTGCCCCAGGTGTCAGTAATGTCCCACGTGTCAGTAAGGATGCCGGCAGCTGCCCCGGGTGTCAGTAAGGATGCCACCCTGGCGGGGGCTGTGAGGGGTCAGTAATGCCCCAGGTGTCAGTAAGGATGCTAGCAACTGCCCCAGGTGTCAGTAATGCCCCCATGGGTCATAAAGGATGCCAGCAGCTGCCCTAGGTGTTAGTAATGCCCCATGTGTCATAAAGGATGCCAGCAGCTGCCCTAGGTGTTAGTAATGCCCCATGTGTCAGGATGGCAGCAGCTGCCCCAGGTGTCAATAATGCCCCCAATGTCAGGAAGGTGTCAGTAATGCCCCCATGTGTCAGTATGCCAGCAGCTGCCCCAGGTGTCAGTAATGCCCCATGTGTCAGTAAGAATACCAGCAGCTTCCCCAGGTGCCAGTAATGCCCCGGGTGTCAGTAAGGATGCCAGCAACTGCCCCAGGTGTCAGTAATGCCCCAGGTGTCAGTAAGGATGCCAGCAGCTGCTACAGCTGTCAGTAAGGATCTCAGCAACTGCCCCAGGTGTCAGTAATGTCCCACGTGTCAGTAAGGATGCCAGCAACTGCCCCAGGTGTCAGTAATGCCCCCATGTGTCAGTATACCAGCAGCTGTCCCAGGTGTCATTAATGCCCCAGGTGTCAGGAAGGATGCCAGCAGCTGCCCTAGGAGTCAGTGATGCCCCATGAGTCAGTATGCCAGCAGCTGCCCCAGGTGTCAGTAAGGATGCCGGCAGCTGCTACAGGTGTCAGTAAGGATCTCAGCAACTGCCCCAGGTGTCAGTAATGTCCGACGTGTCAGTAAGGATGCCAGCAGCGGCAGCCATGTGTCAGTAAGGGTGTCAGGAATGTAAGTAATGCCCCCAGGTGTAAGTAATGCCCCCAGGTGTCAGTAAGGATGACAGCAACTGCCCTGGGTGTCAGTGATGCCCCAGGTGTCAGTATGCCAACAGCTGCCCCAGGTGTCAGTAATGCCCCATGTGTCAGTAAGAATACCAGCAGCTTCCCCAGGTGCCAGTAATGCCCCGGGTGTCAGTAAGGATGCCGGCAGCTGCCCCGGGTGTCAGTAAGGATGCCGGCAGCTGCCCCGGGTGTCAGTAAGGATGCCGGCAGCTGCCCCGGGTGTCAGTAAGGATGCCGGCAGCTGCCCGGGTGTCAGTAAGGATGCCGGCAGCTGCCCCGGGTGACAGTAATGTCCCACGTGTCAGGAAGGATGCCAGCAGCTTCACCACATGTCAGGAATGCCCCCAGGTGTAAGTAATTCCCCCAGGTGTCAGTAAGGATGAGAGCAACTGCCCCAGGTGTCAGTGATGCCCCAGCTGTCAGTAAGGATGACAGCAACTGCCCCAGGTGTCAGTAATGCCCCCATGTGTCAGTATGCCAGCAGCTGCCCCAGGTGTCAGTAATGCCCCAGGTGTCAGTAAGGATGACAGCAGCTGCGACAGGTGTCAGTAAGGATGCCAGCAACTGCCCCAGGTGTCAGTAATGCCCCCATGTGTCAGGAAGGATACCAGCAGCTGCCCCAGGTGTCAGGAAGGATGCCAGTAACTGCCCCAGGTGTCAGTAATGCCCCCAGGTGTCAGGAAGGATGCCAGCAGCTGCCCCAGGTGTCAGTAAGGATGCCAGCAACTGCCCCAGGTGTCAGTAATGCCCCCAGGTGTCAGTAAGGATGCCAGCAGCTGCCCCAGGTGTCAGTAAGGATGCCGGCAGCTGCCCCAGGTGTGAGTAAGGATGCCGGCAGCTGCCCCAGGTGTCAGTAAGGATGCCGGCAGCTGCCCCAGGTGTCAGTAAGGATGCCGGCAACTGCCCCAGGTGTCAGTAATGCCTCAGGTGTCAGTAAGGATGCCAGCAGCTGCTACAGGTGTCAGTAAGGATCTCAGCAACTGCCCCAGGTGTCAGTAATGTCCCACGTGTCAGTAAGGATGCCGGCAGCTGCCCCGGGTGTCAGTAAGGATGCCACCCTGGCGGGGGCTGTGAGGGGTCAGTAATGCCCCAGGTGTCAGTAAGGATGCTAGCAACTGCCCCAGGTGTCATAAAGGATGCCAGCAGCTGCCCTAGGTGTTAGTAATGCCCCATGTGTCAGGATGGCAGCAGCTGCCCCAGGTGTCAATAATGCCCCCAATGTCAGGAAGGTGTCAGTAATGCCCCATGTGTCAGTATGCCAGCAGCTGCCCCAGGTGTCAGTAATGCCCCATGTGTCAGTAAGAATACCGGCAGCTTTCCCAGGTGCCAGTAATGCCCCGGGTGTCAGTAAGGATGCCGGCAATTGCCCCAGGTGTCAGTAGTGCCCCAGGTGTCAGTAAGGATGCCAGCAGCTGCTACAGGTGTTAGTAAGGATCTCAGCAACTGCCCCAGGTGTCAGTAATGTCCCACGTGTCAGTAAGGATGCCAGCAACTGCCCCAGGTGTCAGTAATGCCCCCATGTGTCAGTATACCAGCAGCTGTCCCAGGTGTCATTAATGCCCCAGGTGTCAGGAAGGATGCCAGCAGCTGCCCTAGGAGTCAGTGATGCCCCATGAGTCAGTATGCCAGCAGCTGCCCCAGGTGTCAGTAAGGATGCCGGCAGCTGCTACAGGTGTCAGTAAGGATCTCAGCAACTGCCCCAGGTGTCAGTAATGTCCGACGTGTCAGTAAGGATGCCAGCAGCGGCAGCCATGTGTCAGTAAGGGTGTCAGGAATGTAAGTAATGCCCCCAGGTGTAAGTAATGCCCCCAGGTGTCAGTAAGGATGACAGCAACTGCCCTGGGTGTCAGTGATGCCCCAGGTGTCAGTATGCCAACAGCTGCCCCAGGTGTCAGTAATGCCCCATGTGTCAGTAAGAATACCAGCAGCTTCCCCAGGTGCCAGTAATGCCCCGGGTGTCAGTAAGGATGCCGGCAGCTGCCCCGGGTGTCAGTAAGGATGCCGGCAGCTGCCCCGGGTGTCAGTAAGGATGCCGGCAGCTGCCCCGGGTGTCAGTAAGGATGCCGGCAGCTGCCCGGGTGTCAGTAAGGATGCCGGCAGCTGCCCCGGGTGACAGTAATGTCCCACGTGTCAGGAAGGATGCCAGCAGCTTCACCACATGTCAGGAATGCCCCCAGGTGTAAGTAATTCCCCCAGGTGTCAGTAAGGATGAGAGCAACTGCCCCAGGTGTCAGTGATGCCCCAGCTGTCAGTAAGGATGACAGCAACTGCCCCAGGTGTCAGTAATGCCCCCATGTGTCAGTATGCCAGCAGCTGCCCCAGGTGTCAGTAATGCCCCAGGTGTCAGTAAGGATGACAGCAGCTGCGACAGGTGTCAGTAAGGATGCCAGCAACTGCCCCAGGTGTCAGTAATGCCCCCATGTGTCAGGAAGGATACCAGCAGCTGCCCCAGGTGTCAGGAAGGATGCCAGTAACTGCCCCAGGTGTCAGTAATGCCCCCAGGTGTCAGGAAGGATGCCAGCAGCTGCCCCAGGTGTCAGTAAGGATGCCAGCAACTGCCCCAGGTGTCAGTAATGCCCCCAGGTGTCAGTAAGGATGCCAGCAGCTGCCCCAGGTGTCAGTAAGGATGCCGGCAGCTGCCCCAGGTGTGAGTAAGGATGCCGGCAGCTGCCCCAGGTGTCAGTAAGGATGCCGGCAGCTGCCCCAGGTGTCAGTAAGGATGCCGGCAACTGCCCCAGGTGTCAGTAATGCCTCAGGTGTCAGTAAGGATGCCAGCAGCTGCTACAGGTGTCAGTAAGGATCTCAGCAACTGCCCCAGGTGTCAGTAATGTCCCACGTGTCAGTAAGGATGCCGGCAGCTGCCCCGGGTGTCAGTAAGGATGCCACCCTGGCGGGGGCTGTGAGGGGTCAGTAATGCCCCAGGTGTCAGTAAGGATGCTAGCAACTGCCCCAGGTGTCATAAAGGATGCCAGCAGCTGCCCTAGGTGTTAGTAATGCCCCATGTGTCAGGATGGCAGCAGCTGCCCCAGGTGTCAATAATGCCCCCAATGTCAGGAAGGTGTCAGTAATGCCCCATGTGTCAGTATGCCAGCAGCTGCCCCAGGTGTCAGTAATGCCCCATGTGTCAGTAAGAATACCGGCAGCTTTCCCAGGTGCCAGTAATGCCCCGGGTGTCAGTAAGGATGCCGGCAATTGCCCCAGGTGTCAGTAGTGCCCCAGGTGTCAGTAAGGATGCCAGCAGCTGCTACAGGTGTTAGTAAGGATCTCAGCAACTGCCCCAGGTGTCAGTAATGTCCCACGTGTCAGTAAGGATGCCAGCAACTGCCCCAGGTGTCAGTAATGCCCCCATGTGTCAGTATACCAGCAGCTGCCCCAGGTGTCATTAATGCCCCACGTGTCAGGAAGGATGCCAGCAGCTGCCGTAGGAGTCAGTGATGCCCCATGAGTCAGTATGCCAGCAGCTGCCCCAGGTGTCAGTAATGCCCCCATGTGTCAGTATGCCAGCAGCTTCCCCAGGTGTCAGTAATGCCCCACATGTCAGGAAGGATTCCAGCAGCTGCCCTAGGTATCAGTGATGCCCCATGTGTCAGTAAGGGTGTCAGGAATGCCCCCAGGTGTAAGTAATGCCCCCAGGTGTCAGTAAGGATGACAGCAACTGCCCTGGGTGTCAGTGATGCCCCAGGTGTCAGTAAGGATGCCGGCAGCTGCCCCGGGTGTCAGTAAGGATGCCGGCAGCTGTCCCGGGTGTCAGTAAGGATGCCGGCAGCTGCCCCGGGTGTCAGTAAGGATGCCGGCAGCTGCCCCGGGAGTCAGTAAGGATGCCGGCAGCTGCCCCGGGTGACAGTAATGTCCCACGTGTCAGGAAGGATGCCAGCAGCTTCACCACATGTCAGGAATGCCCCCAGTTATAAGTAATTCCCCCAGGTGTCAGTAAGGATGACAGCAACTGCCCCAGGTGTCAGTGATGCCCCAGCTGTCAGTAAGGATGACAGCAACTGCCCCAGGTGTCAGTAATGCCCCCATGTGTCAGTATGCCAGCAGCTGCCCCAGGTGTCAGTAATGCCCCAGGTGTCAGTAAGGATGACAGCAGCTGCGACAGGTGTCAGTAAGGATGCCAGCAACTGCCCCAGGTGTCAGTAATGCCCCCATGTGTCAGGAAGGATGCCAGCAGCTGCCCCAGGTGTCAGGAAGGATGCCAGCAACTGCCCCAGGTGTCAGTAATGCCCCCAGGTGTCAGGAAGGATGCCAGCAGCTGCCGCAGGTGTCAGTAAGGATGCCAGCAACTGCCCCAGGTGTCAGTAATACCCCAGGTGTCAGTAAGGATGCCAGCAGCTGCCCCAGGTGTCAGTAATGCCCCAGGTGTCAGTAAGGATGACAGCAGCTGCGACAGGTGTCAGTAATGCCCCCATGTGTCAGGAAGGATGCCAGCAGCTGCCCCAGGTGTCAGGAAGGATGCCAGCAACTGCCCCAGGTGTCAGTAATGCCCCCAGGTGTCAGGAAGGATGCCAGCAGCTGCCCCAGGTGTCAGTAAGGATGCCAGCAACTGCTCCAGGTGTCAGTAATACCCCAGGTGTCAGTAAGGATGCCAGCAGCTGCCCCAGGTGTCAGTAATGCCCCAGGTGTCAGGAAGGATGCCAGCAGCTGCCCCAGGTGTCAGTAATGCCTCAAGTGTCAGTAAGGATGCCAGCAGCCGCCCCAGGCGTCAGTAAGGATGCCAGCAGCTGCTAAAGGTGTCGGTAATGCCCCATATGTCAGGATGCCATCAGCTGCCCCCACGTATCAAAAATGCCCAATGTGTCAGGAAGGATACCAGCAGGCAGCGGCTGCCCCCATGTATCAGGAAGGATGCCAGAGCGCACACTCTCTAAGCAGGGGTGCACCTAGCCTTTCTGCTGCCTGAGGCGAGCTATAGAAAGACGCCCCCCCCCCACTCCATATATGTAATATATAAAGGAGTGTCAGGACCAGACCCAATCATATTGGTTTAATGTGAAAATAAAGCAATGCAAAATACATATAGCTTCCCATTGTACTATATTATAAACAGAGTGAGCTACCACAAAGAACAAAATACATACAACAATCCGCCATATAATATAAAATCAATACAGCGTGCCGCCATATACCATTTAATATATACAGTGTGCTGCCATATACCATATAATACATACAGCGTGCCGCCATATACCATATAATACATACAGCGTGCTGCCATATACCATATAATACATACAGCGTGCAGCCATATACCATATAATACATACAGCGTGCCGCCATATACCATATAATAAATACAGCATGCCGCCATATACCATATAATACATACAGCGTGCAGCCATATACCATATAATACATACAGCATGCCCCCATACACCATATAATACACACAGCGTGCCCCCATATACCATACAATACATGCAGTGTGCCACCATATACCATATAATACATACAGTGTGCCGCCATATACCATACAATACATGCAGTGTGCCCCCATATACCATATAATACATACAGTGTGCCGCCATATACCATACAATACATGCAGTGTGCCCCCATATACCATATAATACATACAGTGTGCCGCCATATACCATACAATACATGCAGTGTGCCCCCATATACCATATAATACATACAGTGTGCTGCCATATACCATACAATACATGCAGTGTGCCCCCATATACCATATAATACATACAGCATGCCGCCATATACCATATAATACATACAGTGTGCCCCCATATACCATATAATACATACAGTGTGCCGCCATATACCATATAATACATACAGCGTGCCGCCATATACCATATAATACATACAGCGTGCTGCCATATACCATATAATACATACAGTGTGCCGCCATATACCATATAATACATACAGCGTGCCGCCATATACCATATAATACATACAGTGTGCCGCCATATACCATATAATACATACAGCGTGCCGCCATATACCATATAATACATACAGCGTGCTGCCATATACCATACAATACATACAGCGTGCCGCCATATACCATATAATACATACAGTGTGCCGCCATATACCATATAATACATACAGCGTGCCGCCATATACCATATAATACATACAGCGTGCCCCCATATACCATATAATACATACAGTGTGCCGCCATATACCATATAATACATACAGCGTGCCGCCATATACCATATAATACATACAGTGTGCTGTCATATACCATATAATACATACAGTGTGCCGCCATATACCATATAATATATACAGCGTGCCACCATATAATACATACAGATGCTGCCATATACCCTACAATACATACAGCGTGCCCCTATATAGTATATAATATATACAGCGTGCCGCCATATACCATAAAATACATACAGCGTGCCGCCATATGTTATATTTTACATGGTGGCATGCTGAATGTACACACATACATACTGACTACACTGAAGCAAATACATTTATAAACAGTATATACACCAAATATACACACACACATACATATACCACATACAGAATATACAAATATATATATACATCCATACTTACATATACATACATACAAAGAAGTTACCTTACCTTTTTTCTTCTTCCATCGTTGGCCTTGTCCTCCAGTGGGGGGGGGGTGGGCTTTGCCAGGGAGGTGGGAATCAGTCCCGGGGGAAAGGGGGGAAAGGGGGGAAACGGAGCGCGGGGGGGGGGGGGGGGGGGGGCGGGATCGGAGCCGGGGGGGGGGGGAGCGAGCCGGGGGAGGGAATCCGAGCGGGGGGTGGGGAACCGGTGTGGACTTTGGACCGGGGCAGGTACCTTTGCCGGGCGGGTGGATGTGCCGGCCGGCGGGCCGCGAGGGGAAGTGCCGGGCGGCCGGTGGATATGATGAGCGGACCGCGTGGGAAAGTGCCGGCTGGCGGGATGGTGGATGTGAAGGGCGGGCCGCGAGAGGAAGTGCCGCTGGTTTGATGTGATGGGCGGTCCGCTGGGGAGTGTGCCGGCCAGCGGGCATGTTGATGTGATGGGCGGGCTGCGAGGAGAAATGCCGGTGAGCGGGTGGATGTGATGGGCGGGATGCGGGGCGAAATGTGCCGCCGGGTGGCTGTGATGGGCGGGACGCGGGGGAGTTTGCCGGCCAGCGGGCGTGTTCATGTGATGGGCGGGCCGCGTAGGGAAGTGCCAGCAGGCGGGTTGATGTGGAGGCCAGGTCCATGCGCCGGCTGACGGTGGGGGGGGGCGGGGGACGTGGCGGCCGGAGAACATGCCGGCAGGCGGGACCCCGACGCCGCCCCCTCGTCTAGCAGGAGGCGCGCCGCCTGAGGCGAGAATCTCAACTCGCCTCATGGCAGGTGCGCCCCTGTCTCTAAGCTATTTTGACTCTAATAAGTGTAGCACCAAGCCCCATGCACGTAGAACAAGGAAGCTTGTTATAGAGCAGGAGCAGCTCAGCAGAATGTACGTAGTATCCGATCTTCAGGCAGCATGTTGCAAGCATACCTCCCAACTTTTGGGCGAGAGAAAGAGGGACAAAAAGCCCCTCCCCCTTTTTCTAAACCACTCCCACGAGCATAGTACATAGTACAATGCTGCTAACTTTTGCCAACCCCCCCCCATGGACCCCCTAATGCAACATACAAAACCCCTCTTTAATTTTATCCTCCCTTTACATTTAGTTTTTCACTTTTATTTATCTCCCCAAACTTACACATAATCCTATCTGTACTCCTACTGCTCCTCACATGGTGAGGTCCCAGTTCTCTATCCTCCTCAAGTGGTCTTCTGTCCTCCAGCCTCCTCCTGTAGCTCATGTCCTCCAGCCTCCTCCTGTAACTCGTGTCCTCCAGCCTCCTCCTGTAGCTCGTGTCCTCCAGCCTCCTCCTGTAGCTCGTGTCCTCCAGCCTATTCCTGTAACTCATGTCCTCCAGCCTCCTCCTGTAGCTCGTGTCCTCCAGCCTATTCCTGTAGCTCATGTCCTCCAGCCTCCTCCTGTAGCTCGTGTCCTCCAGCCTCCTCCTGTAGCTCGTGTCCTCCAGCCTCCTCCTGTAGCTCGTGTCCTCCAGCCTCCTCCTGTAGCTTGTGTCCTCCAGCCTCCTCCTGTAGCTCGTGTCCTCCAGCCTATTCCTGTAGCTCATGTCCTCCAGCCTCCTCCTGTAGCTCGTGTCCTCCAGCCTCCTCCTGTAGCTCGTGTCCTCCAGCCTCCTCCTGTAGCTCGTGTCCTCCAGCCTCCTCCTGTAGCTCGTGTCCTCCAGCCTATTCCTGTAGCTCATGTCCTCCAGCCTCCTCCTGTAGCTCGTGTCCTCCAGCCTCCTCCTGTAGCTCGTGTCCTCCAGCCTATTCCTGTAGCTCATGTCCTCCAGCCTCCTCCTGTAGCTCGTGTCCTCCAGCCTCCTCCTGTAGCTTGTGTCCTCCAGCCTCCTCCTGTAGCTTGTGTCCTCCAGCCTCCTCCTGTAGCTTGTGTCCTCCAGCCTCCTCCTGTAGCTCGTGTCCTCCAGCCTCCTACTGTAGCTCGTGTCCTCCAGCCTCCTCCTGTAGCTCGTGTCCTCCAGCCTCCTCCTGTAGCTTGTGTCCTCCAGCCTCCTCCTGTAGCTTGTGTCCTCCAGCCTCCTCCTGTAGCTTGTGTCCTCCAGCCTCCTCCTGTAGCTCGTGTCCTCCAGCCTCCTACTGTAGCTCGTGTCCTCCAGCCTCCTACTGTAGCTCGTGTCCTCCAGCCTCCTACTGTAGCTTGTGTCCTCCAGCCTTCTACTGTAGCTTGTGTCCTCCAGCCTCCTCCTGTAGCCCCCTGTCCTCCAGCCTCCTCCTGTAGCCCCCTGTCCTCCAGTCTTGTCATGTAGCCTCCTGTCCTTCAGCCTCCTCCTGTAGCCTCCTGTCCTCCAGCCTCCTCCTGTGGTCACCTGTTCTCCAGCCTCCTCCTGTGGTCTCCTGTTCTCCAGCCTCCTCCTGTGGTCTCCTGTCCTCCAGCCTCCTCCTGTGGTCTCCTGTCCTCCACACCCTCCTGTAGTACTCTGTCCTCCAGCCTCCTCATCCTGTGGCCTCCAGTCCTCCTCCTGTGGCCCCTGTCCTCCAGCCTCCTCCTGTGGCCCCTGTCCTCCAGCCCCCTTCTCCCGTCCCCCAGCCACCTCCTCCCATCCTCCAGCCTCCTCCTGTTCTCTAGCCCCTCTGTGCTCTATTCTCCTCCTGTCCTCCAGCTTCCTCCTATCCTCCACCCCACACTGCCCTCTATCCTCTTCCTCCTTTAGCAATCTCCTCCTGTCCCCTAGCATCTTCCTCCTGTCCACCAGCCTCCCTGTCCTCTATCCTCCTCCTGTAGCCCCCTGTCCTCCAGCCTCCTCATCCTGTGGCCTCCTGTCCCCCAGCCTCCTCATCCTGTGGCCTCCTGTCCCCCAGCCTCCTCATCCTGTGGCCTCCTGTCCCCCAGCCTCCTCATCCTGTGGCCTCCTGTCCCCCAGCCTCCTCACCCTGTGGCCTCCTGTCCTCCAGCCTCCTCATCCTGTGGCCTCCTGTCCTCTAGCCGCCTCCTGTCCTCCAGCTTCCTTCTCCCATCCTCCTCCTGTCCCCCAGCCCCTCTGTCATCTATCCTACTCCTGTCCCCCAGCCTGCTCCAGCAGCATCCTGTCCTCCAGCCTTCTCCTGTGGCTCCTGTCCTCCAGCCTCCTTCTCCCGTCCTCCAGCCTTCTCCAGCCTCCTGCTCCTGTTCTCCAGCCCCTCAGTCCTTTATCCTCATCCTGTCCTCCAGCCTTCTCCTGTCCCCAGCCTCGTCCTCCTATCACACAGCCTCGTCCTACTGTCACCCAGCATTATCATATCCTCCAGCTCATCCTCCTGTCCAACACCCTCATCCAATTGTCCCCCAGCATCCTCCTATCCTCCAGCCTCATCCTACTGTCCCCCTGCCTCATCCTATTGTCCCCCAGCATCCTCCTATCCTCTAGCCCAGAGGTCCCCAACCTTTTTTGCACCAGGGACCGGCTTTAAGCTAGACCAGTTTTCCATGTTCCGGTGGGGGTGGGGGCGGGGCTTTGGTCATATGGGGTGGGCTTATGGAGGGGTGGAGCTTGTAATATAAAATATCAGGGAGTGTCCGGACCAGATCCATTATATTGGTTTGGTGTAAAAATAAAGCAATGCAAAATGCATACAGCGTATCGCCATGTAGTATAAAATGCATACAGCATATCGCTATGTAGTATAAAATGCATACAGCGTATCGCCATGTAGTATAAAATGCATACAGTGTATCGCCATGTAGTATAAAATGCATACAGCATACCGCCATGTAGTATAAAATGCATACAGCGTATCGCCATGTAGTATAAAATGCATACAGCGTATCGCCATGGAGTATAAAATGCATACAGCGTATCGCCATGTAGTATAAAATGCATACAGCGTATCGCCATGTAGTATAAAATGCATACAGCGTATCGCCATGTAGTATAAAATGCATACAGCGTATCACCATGTAGTATAAAATGCATACAGAATACCGCCATGTAGTATAAAATGCATACAGAATACCCCCATGTAGTATAAAATGCATACGGAATACCCCCATGTAGTATAAAATGCATACAGCGTATCGCCATGTAGTATAAAATGCATACAGTGTATCGCCATGTAGTATAATATGCATACAGAATACCGCCATGTAGTATAAAATGCATACAGAATACCGCCATGTAGTATAAAATGCATACAGAATACCCCCATGTAGTATAAAATGCATACAGAATACCCCCATGTAGTATAAAATGCATACAGCGTATCGCCATGTAGTATAAAATGCATACAGCGTGCCGCCATGTAGTATAAAATGCATACAGCGTATCGCCATGTAGTATAAAATGCATACAGCGTATCGCTATGTAGTATAAAATGCATACAGTGTATCACCATGTAGTATAAAATGCATACAGCATAGCGCCATGTAGTATAAAATGCATACAGCGTATCACCATGTAGTATAAAATGCATACAGAATACCGCCATGTAGTATAAAATGCATACAGAATACCCCCATGTAGTATAAAATGCATACAGCTTATCGCCATGTAGTATAAAATGCATACAGCGTATCGCCATGTAGTATAAAATGCAAACAGCGTGCTGCCATGTAGTATAAAATGAATACAGCGTATCGCCATGTAGTATAAAATGCATACAGCGTATCGCCATGTAGTATAAAATGCGTACAGCATATTGCCATGTAGTATAAAATGCGTACAGCGTATCACCATGTAGTATAAAATGCATACAGAATAACGCCATATAGTATAAAATGCATACAGCGTATCGCCATGTAGTATAAAATGCATTCAGCGTATCGCCATGTAATATAAAATGCATACAGCGTATTGCCATGTAGTACAAAATAGAAGCTCTGATAAATATCACAAATACTACATATACATAAAGCATATATACACACATATACAAACAGTATATACAGCATATGCACACACTGCACATACATACATACACACATACATACATACACAACATATACAGAATATGCATAAACACTCATACAGCATATGCACTTATATATACACACACACACACACACACACACACATACACATATACACACACATATACATACACGAACACATAAATATATACATGCACAGATAAAGTTACATTACCTTTTTTTATGGTCCTGACAGGTATGCGGGGAGTGGAGGAGCCGGGCACCCGGTGCTGTCCAGTGGGCTGCCGCAGCATGGTGCCGGCCAACTGGCATACGGGCAGGAGCTCGGTGCCAGGTGGTCGGAAGATTGGTGCATGCCGGCTAGGCACTTGAGAGCTCGGTCCCTGGGGGCGGGCTGCTTGGTTTCGGCAGGCAGGGACCAGAGCGCGGGCGGGAGAACGATGGTGGCCGGAGGCCGTGCAAACGGGAGCTCGGTTCCGGGCGGCCTGCGGGAACTCGGCGCTTTCCGGCCGGCAGAAGGGGCAGGCGGCAGCTCAGTGCCGGCTGGCGCAGGGAGCCTCTTGCCGGCTGGAGTGTGGGCCGGAGGGCGCGTGGGAGTAGGATGCGGGCCGGCTGGCGGGAGCACGGTGCCGCCCCCTCGTACAGCAGGAGGCGCTCGCCCCTGCGCGGACCGGCTGATAGACTCCAATGGCCCAGTCCTGGTCCGCGGACCGGCGGTTGGGGACCTCTGCTCTAGCCCATCCTGTCCTCTATCCTCCTGTCATTCAGCATCCTCCTCCTGTCCTCCAGCCTCCCTGTCTTCTAGCCTCATCCTGTCCTCCAGCCTCCTCCTATAGTCATTTACTCCTCCTTGCCCGCACCAATCTGGGGTGTTAGCTGCAATACGTACCCCTGCTGTATGGAGAAAGCTCTGTCTGTGACACCTCTCCATACCCCCCTTGCCTCCTGCTGACGTACTGTTAGTGGCAATGGGTTAATAGCTGATCTCAAATAACAACCCCTTCAGGTTACACACACCTACACATATAAATACACTCTAGTCACACATAGACACATGTACTCCATAATACACTGACATGTTACACTATGACATAAGTGGCAGTCACCTACTCAGTTATTTATTAATGTCTCCTTTGGAGCCCTCAGTCAGCAGAGGGTTAAATGTGGGGCAGCAGAGGACACACCACCTACCAGGAATGAGAGGAGTCAGAGCACACAGAGTACAGAGCAGGATTACTTCTTACTTGTGAGGCTGCTCTCCATCTGCAGCCTTGGTGTCAGGCATCTCTCCCTCTGTCCTCTCTGTGACCCGACAACTGAACGGAGCTGCAGAGGAGACTCTCACACTCTGCCCCATATCAGCTCATCTCCTGCTACCATGACCCGGGAGATTGTGTCTCCACACTCTGTCATCCCCCGGCAGAGACTGACACTGGGGGCGGAGCCGGCACTGAGGTGACTGGAAGCCTCTGCTCTGTGAGTTATAATTACTACAACCTGCAGCTCCTGCCGCATGTTCTCCGCTCTGCATTGTGTCGGGACCACAAGCCAGTTGGTCAGGGACAATGCAGAGCTTATCGGGACATTATCTTATCTGTCACAGGAGGAGCTATGATGCAAGCTGTATTTATTTTCCTATGTGCAGACAGGAGGAGCTGAGCAGATGTACTGTTTCCAGCGGTGTTTCCAGTCGCCAGGGCAACCAGGGGCTTCCCTCCGCTCTGTCACATGGTGTGTCCGTCACGTGACACATGTCCGTCCTACATGGACCAAAGTATTTTTATTGTGGGGGGTGGATAAAATATTGTGGGTGCTTTACTATCTGAGATCCACGTTCTTATTCATCTTTTGTCTTCATCTTATGTAAGAAAGTAATTAAATAGTATTTGTATTGTTTTAGTTGCAAATGTCCCAATATGAATCTGTAAGGCAGTTCAGCGCACCCCTGTGTATAGTTGGAACATTCCGCCAGTCCTGTATTCCTGGGCTTGTGGACGGGGTTTACTATCCGGGGCGGAGCTGCACTTTCCGGTCCCTGTCACTGGTGTTTATTTACCTGGGAGCCACAAGCCGGGGACAATGAGTGGTGAGTGCCCGGGAGGGGTCCTGTACGTGGTATCAGCCTGGGGGTCCTGGCACTGGAGCCTCACAGTCCTGCAGCCAGTGTCCTCCTCACATGGACCCCTCACACCACGCCGGAGCCACTGCTTCCTGTGTCCTCAGCTATAGGGAGCCTCACAGTCATTACAGATAGACACCCCCTTTATATTGTGCAAGTGTCTACTGCATTGTTACTTATGGAGGTTGAAAGTACCCCCTGGCGGGGGCTGGGGGGGGGGGGGGTCAGTAATGCCCCAGTAAGGATTCCGGCAGCTGCACCAGGTGTCAGTAAGGATGCCAGCAGCTGCCCCAGGTGTCAGTAAGGATGCCGGCAGCTGCCCCAGGTGTCAGTAAGGATCTCAGCAACTGCGCCAGGTGTCAGTAATGCCCCATGTGTCAGGAAGGATTCCAGCAGCTGCCCAAGGTGTCAGTAAGGATGCCAACAACTGCCCCAGGTGTCAGTAATCCCCCAGGTGTCAGTAAGGATGCCAGCAGCTGCCCCAGGTGTCAGTAATGCCCCAAGTGTCAGTAAGGATGCCAGCAGCTGCCCCAAGTGTCAGTAAGGATGCCAGCAGCTGCCCCTGGTGTCAGTAAGGATGCCAGCAGCTGCCCCGGGTGTCAGTAAGGATGCCAGCAGCTGCCCCGGGTGTCAGTAAGGATGCCAGCAGCTGCCCCGGGTGTCAGTAAGGATGCCAGCAGCTGCCCCGGGTGTCAGTAAGGATGCCAGCAGCTGCCCCGGGTGTCAGTAAGGATGCCAGCAGCTGCCCCGGGTGTCAGTAAGGATGCCAGCAGCTGCCCCGGGTGTCAGTAAGGATGCCAGCAGCTGCCCCGGGTGTCAGTAAGGATGCCAGCAGCTGCCCCGGGTGTCAGTAAGGATGCCAGCAGCTGCCCCGGGTGTCAGTAAGGATGCCAGCAGCTGCCCCGGGTGTCAGTAAGGATGCCAGCAGCTGCCCCGGGTGTCAGTAAGGATGCCAGCAGCTGCCCCGGGTGTCAGTAAGGATGCCAGCAGCTGCCCCGGGTGTCAGTAAGGATGCCAGCAGCTGCCCCGGGTGTCAGTAAGGATGCCAGCAGCTGCCCCGGGTGTCAGTAAGGATGCCAGCAGCTGCCCCGGGTGTCAGTAAGGATGCCAGCAGCTGCCCCGGGTGTCAGTAAGGATGCCAGCAGCTGCCCCGGGTGTCAGTAAGGATGCCAGCAGCTGCCCCGGGTGTCAGTAAGGATGCCAGCAGCTGCCCCGGGTGTCAGTAAGGATGACAGTAGCTGCAACAGGTGTCAGTAAGGATCTCAGCAGTTGCCCCAGGTGTCAGGAAGGATGCCAGCAGCTGCCTCAGGTGTCAGTAATTCCCCAAGTGTCAGTAAGGATGCCAGCAACTGCCCCGGGTGTCAGTAAGGATGCCAGCAGCTGCCCCGGGTGTCAGTAATTCCCCAAGTGTCAGTAAGGATGCCAGCAGCTTCCCCGGGTGTCAGTAAGGATGCCAGCAGCTTCCCCGGGTGTCAGTAAGGATGCCAGCAGCTTCCCCGGGTGTCAGTAAGGATGCCAGCAGCTGCCCCGGGTGTCAGTAAGGATGCCAGCAGCTGCCCCGGGTGTCAGTAAGGATGCCAGCAGCTGCCCCGGGTGTCAGTAAGGATGACAGTAGCTGCAACAGGTGTCAGTAAGGATCTCAGCAGTTGCCTCAGGTGTCAGTAATTCCCCAAGTGTCAGTAAGGATGCCAGCAACTGCCCCGGGTGTCAGTAATGCCCCACGTGTCAGGAAGGATGCCAGCAGCTTCACCACGTGTCAGGAATGCCCCCAGGTGTAAGTAATGCCCCCAGGTGTCACTAAGGATGACAACAACTGCCCCAGGTGTCAGTAAGGATGCCAGCAACTGCCCCAGGTGTCAGTAATGCCCCAGGTGTCAGTAATGCCCCAGGTGTCAGTAAGGATGACAGCAACTGCCCCAGGTGTCAGTAAGGATCTCAGCAACTGCCCCAGGTGTCAGTAATGCCCTAATGTGTCAGGAGGGATGCCAGCAGCTGCCCCAGGTGTCAGGAAGGATGCCAGCAACTGCCCCAGGTGTCAGTAATGCCCTCATGTGTCAGGAAGGATGCCAGCAGCTGCCCCAGGTGTCAGGAAGGATGCCAGCAACTGCCCCAGGTGTCAGTAATGCCCTCATGTGTCAGGAAGGATGCCAGCAGCTGCCCCCAGGTGTCAGGAAGGATGCCAGCAGCTGCCCCCAGGTGTCAGGAAGGATTCCAGCAGCTGCCCAAGGTGTCAGTAAGGATGCCAACAACTGCCCCAGGTGTCAGTAATCCCCCAGGTGTCAGTAAGGATGCCAGCAGCTGCCCCAGGTGTCAGTAATGCCCCAAGTGTCAGTAAGGATGCCAGCAGCCGCCCCAGACGTCAGTAAGGATGCCAGCAGCTGCTAAAGGTGTCGGTAATGCCCCATATGTCAGGATGCCATCAGCTGCCCCCACGTATCAAAAATGCCCAATGTGTCAGGAAGGATACCAGCAGGCAGCGGCTGCCCCCATGTATCAGGAAGGATGCCAGAGCGCACACTCTCCAAGCTATTTTGACTCTAATAAGTGTAGCACCAAGCCCCATGCACGTAGAACAAGGAAGCTTGTTATAGAGCAGGAGCAGCTCAGCAGAATGTACGTAGTATCCGATCTTCAGGCAGCATGTTATAGAGCAGGAGGAGCTATGCAAGCTGTATTTATTTTCCTATGTGCAGACAGGAGGAGCTGAGCAGATGTACTGTTTCCAGCGGTGTCTTTGCATTGTGGGTGTAACTGGTTGTATGCACAGTACAGAGATGAGGTTGGTACAGGACCTGGGGATATAATGGAATAACCCTGTGCAGCTGGGGAGAATGTTTCCTATATACAAGCCTTCCTTTCTCTATACCACACTGTGTTATTGGCGCGGGACACTTTTAGGCAATACCACTGTGTTTCTCTTGTACTTAGCTTCCAAAATGTTCATTTGCTTATTCTTTTCTTTATGTAGCACTTTTCTGTATTTTGCTCCCAGATGAACAGTTACATTTTAACATTAGTGAAACATTGTTGTGATAAGATGATAATATTGTCCTTGTACTATGGACCCCTATTCCCTGCTAGTTTTACTTTTACATTTTTTTATTCTTAATTACCGTACTGGTCAGCATATGTGTGAATTATACTGTATGTACAGGGCCTGGCTGTGTTGTTGCATTTTGAAACATATACAGGAAAAGAGGTTGTACTGTGCGGTGTAAATATTCTGGTTAAGCAGCGGTGTAACTTGTAGCTTATGGGCCCCAGTGCAAAGTCTATACCAGCTACTAGGCTTTTAATGTGTGAAATTGGCACCTCCTGGGCCTCCTATGTCTCTTGGGCCCGGTCGCGACTGCACCCTCTGCACCCCCTCAAGTTACGACCCTGCGGGTAAGAGAAGTTGTGCTGTGCCATGTCGATATACAGCAGTGGTTCTCAACCTTATTAATACTGCAACCCTCTAATAACCCTTGGTTATGAATCAATCGCATTCAGAGGGATGCCTTACTGTAGCATATTAAAAAATAATAAAACATACTTGTTCCTCTGCACCTTCTCTCTGCTCTTGCTGCCTTCAATGGTGGAGTTATAACGCGTGATGCAGCAATGGATTATAATATAGGTGGTTTGGCGGTAGCCCGGTGCCCAAGTCTTCTAGGGGGCCCATGACCACTTACCAATTTTATACTGATCCCAATACACAAGAGCTGTATAAGGACTTTTAAAGGTCCTCCAAAGGTCTTTTAGCCGCAGATTGATAGCAGGCAGAAGGGACACATCCTCCATCCTCCCAAGAAGCTGATTCTAGTACCATATGTAGGAAGTGATTACAGACTTGTGGGGGGTTATAATATTGAAGCAGCCCATGGCCGACTTCTGACCCTGGCATCATGTGACATCTCTGCCCATAGGCCTCTGCAGCCTTTGACCTGGCACAAGCGGAGGTGTCAACAAACATCCCATGTGCCGCATCTACTGTCATATAAAACTAAGGAAATTGTCCGATTGGGACAGATGAACCCATTGGTCACTAAAAAGTAACTTTTATTGATATTAATTAAAAGATGGATAAGGCTTCATCCAATATTGTGTTTTAAAATTTTACAGAGTGCAGAGGGCAGCAGCTTACACCATAACAGGTTGATCGAGATTATCAAGCAGCATACATCATCTACGGATAATTTTAGGGAACTGGTGGTGTACATAGACACCGAGTATGGGGTTACTGTAACTGTGTTTTACACTATGGAGGGGATCCGTGTTTCTTTATTGAGTTCAGTTCACACTAGGTTATTATAACCCACTTATGTGTTGTACTGCCCCTAGAATTACAGGTCTAGTCTTCCAGTGTTACTAATATAGCGACCCCACTGTGCTATGCACCTCTTGCCAGTGTCCTCTGTTTAGCGGTTTAGATAATCTACGCTGCGGCTAGCTAGCTATATTTCTGATTTATTCTTATTGTGCCCTGGCTACCTAGCTGTCCGCTTTCTCTGAATTAAAACCTAACAAACTAGCCCCCCCTACTATCACACAGACGACACGCTACCCTGCGGTTCTTAAAACCTTCGGAAAATACATATTTACAATGATCTTAGGCCCCTTTCACACTTGTGTTTTCATGCGCCTGTTCTGCAGGGGTGCTTTTGATGCGCAGAACTTGCACTTTGACCCATTGTAGTCAATAAGTTTTTTCATACTTGCTTTATTTTTCATGCACACACGTGCATTGTTTTTTAGTCTATGGAGATGCATCAAACTCTGAGTGTGAACACGGGTTTCTGCACTTTCTATGGAAAATCTTCCCACCACTGACAGTCAGCGACAAGACATCAATTTAGGGTGCAGGTACCAGCTCTAGGACCTGCATCTATTGGACAGTTAGGGTGCGGTCACACAGTGCATTTTTTTTTGTGTTTTTAATGCAATTTCGTTTCACAGCTGCTTACACTCCCAGAAATGAAGAACAAAGGATTCAAACCGGCCAAATGTATGGAAAACACACTGGGGCAGATTTACTTACCCGGTCCATTTGCGATCCAGCGGCGCGTTCTCTGCGCTGGATTCGGGTCCGGCCGGGATTTAATAAGGTAGTTCCTCCGCCGTCCACCAGGTGGCGCTGAAAAGCATCTGAACGCGCTGGAGTTCACGGGCTCGGTCTGAGTGAAGGTAAGCGCGTCCCGAGCTACACATTTTCCGTTCTTAAATGCGGCGGTTTTTCCAAATACGTCGGGTTTTCGTTCGGCCACGCCCCCCGATTTCCGTCTCGCGCATGCCGGCGCCGATGCACCACAATCCGATTGCGTGCGCCAAAATCCCGGGGCAATTCAGGTACAATCGGTGCAAATCAGAAATATTCGGGTAACACGTCAGGAAAACGCGAATCGGGCCCTTAGTAAATGACCCCCACTGTGTGGCTGCACCCTTATGGCATGTCCGTAGGATATGCCATAAATGCCTTTTAAATAAAATTACTAGAACATCCTATACGTCTTCCTCTTATAGTCCTTCTGCTATTATTCCTCGTATTTCTATGCATAAATTGACGACTGGGTTTTCTAGATATGGTTTTGTGACCATGACGGCTTTACACCATGAGTAGTGACCAGACTGGGTCACAGTGTGAATATACCTGCCCGTTGTCTTCTAGAAAGAGGTTGTAAATTTCCAGGAGAGATAACAGAGGAACAGTATAAGTTCTAAGATTAGACGCTCCATAATGGCTTTACAAGTATTTACAACAACAGGGGTGTCAGGAGAGGTGTCAGATCCTGTGTAAATGTCATGTTACAGAATAAAAGTCATTACATGTAAAAGTAAAGTGGATGCAGCTCTGATCTAGTGCACACAAAGGGAAGTGTTTCCTGATTTATTGCCAGCAGTCACTTACTGGGCACATCCGTATTAATGTGGAACAATGCATTGCGCTATGATAACAAGCCGCTGACTCGGCATCTTCTGTGCTTTCAGCAGAGTCATTTATTAGGCGGCTCCGGACAAAATATAAAAATCTAGTCATTTGTCTCTCCATGACTTATCTTTGTAGCAGTTTTGTATAAGTTGTCCAAAATAAGTCAAAATGTAAAATAAGAAGTTTTTGCTTGGCCTACCCCTCCACCCAATAGTGAGAACGGATCCTTGTTCTTTGGATCGTGGTGGTCCCGTTCTCGTGATTGGTGAGGGTGTCGGCAATGTTGTCATGTGGATAGGAGATGGCTCCTAAACTTCGGACAGCCCAGGACTATAAAAACAGGGTTGCTTTCATCTAAGAACAGCACTATGCTTGTCCATTGGTTGTGTGCAGTATTGCAGATCAGTCCCTTGGAGCTCCGCTGCGATTATCCAGAGAGGGGAAGTCTGGCCTAAGCAGTACGGAAATACTGGACCATTGGAAGGAGGAAGCTAGGTGACTTTGTTAGTTGGCATTCATTGGTAAAAAATCGGCTGTGTGTAGAGAAGAGCGAACCTAAACGTTGGGTCTGCTGATCTCTACTTGTGGGTGTTCATCTTGCTAGGATATGGGAGTGGAGGATGTTTAAACCTCTGCCACTAAGCCTCAGGCCACAATCAAACGTTGCGTTGACAGGGGCTGGGACGAACGCATGCGCGATTCCATTGAAATGCATGCAATCGGTAAGTAGCGCCTGGTGTTTTGCATCTACACAATGGAAACGCATATGCAAATGCCCTGAGCCCTGTCCACTTGCATTTGCATTGTATTTCTAAATGCAATTCAAAAGCAAAGTGTTTGCAAGTGCATTTGTATTAGAATACTTGCGATCATAAACCAGTACCCAATGTCTTGCATTTAAGTTCTCTTTCCATGCACAGCGGGTGTCAGCTATATAGTACAGCTGACACCTGCCTGTTAATACCGCAGTAGTTGTGGCAGTTAACATGTTAAGTGTCACGGTCGAATGTGACCACTGCACCTAACATCGCTGCCGTTGGGCGCAGCCATCTTGGTGACCTCACCGGAGGGTGGCTATCGGTTGTCATGGCAGCCTACAGTCTCGTAGAGACTAGTAAGGCTTGCTATGTATAATGATCTCCAATAGCCTCTGAACGGAAGGCTGTTGGAGATCATCAGTTAAATTGCTATATACTGCAATACAGTAGTATTGCGGTATATAGTATGAGCAATCAGACCCATCAAGGCTCAAGTACGCTAGAGCAGTGGTGGCGAACCTATGGCACAGGTGCCAGAGGTGGCACGCGGAGCCCTTTCTGGGGGCACACAGACCTTCGCCCCAGCACAGAGTTTGCCAGAGAGGACTCAAGACAGCGAGGACGTGCAATTCTCAGTGCTATTTTAAAGCGACCACATCCTTGGCTGCCAGGACGAAAGGAGGAGCAAGAAGGTTTGATCAGAGATGGATTATCGTTGGAGCTCCTGCTCCAAATTTCGCCATCTTCTTTCTATTGTATTAACGTTCTCAGGACAACAATACGATTAAAACTTGTGATACAGCTGGGATCAATAAGTTGCTGCTTAAATTGTCATGTTGGCACTTTGGGAAATATAAGTGGGTTTTGGTTGTAGTTTGGGCACTCTGTATCTAAAAGATTCACCATCACTGCCCTAGAGGGTCTGAAATAATGGTAAAAAAAATATTAATAAAACAAAAAGTTTAAATCGCCTTCCTTTCCCTAAACGACATCTAAAAATATGTGTTTTGATGGTATTGTGGGAGTTTTACCGAGTCAGTAGGTCCTCTGATCTTATTTTCCAGCTTCCGAAAGTAAAAACTCTGTACTATGTAAAAAATAAACAGTAAAAATCATAACCATGTTAGGTATTGCCGTATTTCAAAATAACTGTTCAAAATATCAAAAAGATTATTCCTGACTGAACACCATGACGGAAAACAACGCCCAAGTGACCGAAACGCCACTTTTTAAAAATTTTTCCATCCCTGATTATTTGAATAAAAAATTATAAATACCCAATTTTTTGGACTATAAGGCGCACTGGATTATAAGGCGCACCATCAATAAATGCCTGCTAAATCGTCTAGGTTCATATATAAGGCGCTCCTTTTGACTCTGAGAAAATCAAAGGATTTCTTGTGTGCCTTATAGTCTGAGAAATACGGTAATCTTTTATTTCTTTGGATTAAAAAAAAAAACAAAAAAACATTTTTTTAAGCCTTTCGTGGTCGAAACGTACTGCTAATGTATCCCAAGACTAGGTGATCAATAGCAACTAAACAGAGAAGCAGACAGCTCCATTCTCAGTTTAGTGGCTGAACCAAGTCACTGCAGCTTAGCTGCAATACAAATGAGAAGGGACTGATCTTCAGTAACCTGGTCTGACCGCTACACTTTCTACCTTTGTTTCTCAGTATGTCATTGTTAATTGAATGCATAATGTGAATGAAGAAGATGGCCATGGATTGTCTGTATATTGGTTAGCGGCGCTGGTATATAGGAAAACGTTAGCAGGTAGGAGCCGTCTATTGCTGTCCATCATATAGTGCAGATTGCAGGTCTTTTCTATGAGCCTTATAAAAACTTTATAGTTTGCTCTGCATATTAGGAAACTGTCAGTAAAGAAAAGCTTGTTACTTTTGTTGTAATGTTTGACATTTACTAGCAAGATCTTAGATTTGATAGTTATGTGTCTGAGGTATCTGAAGAATCACCAGAATGTTTTACCCTTTACTATGTCTATCATTTTTTTTACAGTGTAAACAGAGCCTTGTACAAAGAACAAGCAGATCTTATCACACTGTTACCTTCTAGCCAGGCACTAACTTTTCAGCAAACTTTGCTATAGTACAAGAGACTGTAGGACACTTGAGTATCAAACTATGTAGTAGTGATGGGTCGTTTGCAAATGAGCCGGCTCATTCATGTGAACGACGTGAGCCGATGGCTCACTAAACCCTGCCCCTAAACGGCTCACCATGACCTTTGACCTGATAAAATTGGGTTAAAAGTGGTGTGTTGTGGGGTGACTGGCTGGCCTGCGGCTCCCTATTATATATTTAATAGGGAGCCGTTCAGGAGCCAAAAGAGTCGGCTCTTCGTAGTGAGCGGAGCCTAGTGAGCCAGCTCACTAAGAAGAGCCGGACTTCACTACTATGAATAGTCTATGGAGAGCAGATGAAGGGGAATTAGCAGGAACTGAGTTTGTAGACTTTTGAGTTATAAGGTGAGATTCAGCCCTACTTTCTGTGTACAGTGTATGGCAGACATCATAGCAGTTAAAGGATGTTTTTTTTTTTTGTTCTCCATGAGAATGTTAAGTTTTTCAGATGAAGTTTTTGACGTCCAAACCCGGAGTGGAGTGTATAAAAGAATATGTCACCCATCGTGATCCACATGTGCCTTTGGTTTCGTAAATGGCATTTGAAACTGAACATTTGCACCCTCGATGCTCTCTAATTTTGTGATGAATGAGAGCTGTAAGGCAGATGTGGTCTGCTGCTCCCTACAGCGGTGCGTTCGTGCAGAAAGCTGATTGTTCCTCCTGATCTGCTTTGTTACGTTGCACACGTGTAATGGAAGTTTAGATGAAGTCTGTACATACAGCTGCGCCCTTTATCCCTACTACAGGGTGATCCAAATGTAATAAAGAAAGGAACATCTGATGTTCAAAAGTGAATGGGGAAAAAAAACCAAACTTCACTTTATTGTGTTTTAACCCCTTACCGCCAGAGCCACTTTTTACCTTCCTAACACTGCCCATTATTTTCAAATCTGCGCTGTGTCACTGTAAGTGGTTATAACTTTGTGAAGCTCTCTGGATGTTACTATAGTCCCAGGCTGCAATGATCAGCTGTAAGGTGTCTGTAATGAAGCTTTATTGATAATCCTTGGTCCAAATACAGCAAAAGTATTTTGAATATCCAATTGTCACTGGGACAAAAGAAAATTTGTTTGAAGCTACAATTATAAAATGTACAGTTCCGACTTACATACAAATTCAACTCAAGAACAAACCTATGGAACCCATCTTGTACGTAACCCAGGGACTGCCTGTAGTTTTCTCGGGACACTTTGTACTTCATGTTAGATGAAAAATTTTGGTGGTATGTTTTGCGTTTATTTCTGTAAAAAACAAAACAACGTTTTTTGTGTAAATTTGGAAAAATGCTTGATTTTCGAAATAAAAAATGTTCTACTTTTTCAACACATAGTGATGACAGCAAAAAATATAACTTTGATTAACTGAATTTTTATGCGTCCTCTCATTTTGTGGGAGGTTATGGGGCTTTGAATCCTGCTATTGAGGGACTTAAAGTCACTTTGAGAGGCCTAAATAATAGTAAAACCCCATAAATTGTATATTGGGGTAATCTACACCCCTCAACCTATGTAAAACAACTTTTATGAAGTTTGTTAAACCTTTAATTGTTTTACAGGGGTTAAAACAATCGTGGGCAATTTTGAAATTTCAATTTTTTTTGGCTAAATGAATGTGTTTTTCAAAAAATGTACAAATTCTCAGTGGATCAAATACCAAAACGCTACATTCAGAGCAGATTGTATTATGACTTTTTAATGGCTATACAATCTTACTCATGAGATTTTATTAACTCTTGAATGTATGGAGGAAAAGAAAACCGACAATTTTGGTTTCCTTTCTTTTTTGTATTTGGGGGGCCGTTCACCAAATCAGTACATATGGCCTTTACACGCTGTGGTCATGCGTGACCGCGGTGTGTAAAGGGTTAACACCCACAATAGGAGGAATCTCCGGAGATTCCCGGGTGTTAGCAGTGGGTGTCAGCTATAATATACAGCTGACACCTGCAGCTGCTGGTTCCATTCAGCAGCCGGTGCCATAAGCGTGACGTAGTACTGCCGCTCGAGACGTACTAAGTCCAATGTCGGTAAGGGGTTAAAGGTATTTACGAGGAATGACTGCCTTCCTATTCAGTTTAGTGGTAAAATTTAATGTTTGTGCTACTTTGCACAAAGGTTAGGCTCTGTTCACTGCTGTTGGATATGCCACCACTCAAACAACTGCTGATGGATCTCATTGACATATAATTCAGTGCTTATAACGTTCCACATACTTCACTAACTCCCAAGATTGCTTAGTTTGATTGGACAGCTAGGTCGAGGAAGAGTTGTGGTTGTACCAAACTTCTTCGTTTTAAGGATTATGGAGGCTGCTGTGCTCTTAGGATAGGAACCTTGAGTGCTGCCAAAATTTCTTTGTAACCTCAGCCAGATCTGAGCCTTGCCACAATTCTTTCTCTGAGCATCTTAGGCAGTTTCTTAGACCTCATGATTCCCATGTGCTCTGACATGCACTGTGAGCTGTGTGGTCTTGTATAGACAGGTGTCTGTAAACACAGCCGGACTCCAATAAAAGAGTAGAGCCATCTCTAGGAGGATCAGAAGAAAATGTACAGCATGTGAGTTAAATATGAATGTCACAGTAGAGGGTCTGAATACTTATAACCATGTGAAATTTTCATTTTTCTTGTTTACTAAATTAGCAGAAATATCTGCATTTAAGTTTAAGTAGTTACGTTTTTTTTCTGTCAAGATGGGATGCAGAGTGTACATTTAATGAGTAAATTGGTTGTATAAAGTCACTGAGATGAACTAGTCGGCACTGCAATTAAGCTTTCCCCTACCTGATCTGCAGCTATTTAGCTGCTGCAGCACCTGGAGGACTTGCTGGGTGAGTGATGGAGCCATTAATTCTGCAGTTTACCACCAAATCCTGAAGAAGAGTGTCAGGCCATCTGTTCGTATTCTCAAGCTGAAGTGCACTTTAGTTATGCACCAGGACAATGATCCAGAATACACCAGCAACCATCCACCTCTGAATGGCTTAAGAAACTAGGGTTATGTGCACACCACCGTATACTCACCGGGGCTGGGATTCCAGCGTAGTTCTTCGCAGGGTGAAGAAAGGGGGTGGGGCACCTTACCGCTTCCCGTGCAGCCGAGCCTCAAACTGGCCACGTGTAGGACGTTTCAGAGATTCTCGAAACCCTTTCGCTCACACCACAGTGACTGAGGGCCAAAATGCTCATTGGGGGCCATGATCTGGTTGCATACTGTGCAGCTGCAAAGATGAGTGACCAAAGTCCCTCCAAAACTTTGTAAAAAGTTTTGGAGGGAAATTTTTACAAACCAAAATGCTGATACAGCAATTATTCATAGCAGAGGGGAGGAGTTGTAGAGCGCTGCAGGCTGAAAGACCCACCCAGAGCACTTCCATAGCTGGATTGGTTAATTTAACTTTTCAGTGAAGTCCTGTCCCTACTAACCACACACACAAAGACATGGTTTCACAGATCACCAGGACGGCCACCTACCTCCGTTTGCAGCTTTGTATGGTCAAAACTGCTGACAGATTCCCTTTTACATGGAAGGCTGTGAGCAAATTATGTTGTAAAATATAGTGGGCAAAACAGCTCTCTAGATTGATGGGAGTTCCATAAAATGGGTCCTTGGTAATCATAAAGTGGCAATGCTTATCAATATTTAGGGATTGGAATCAACTTTTAATACATTTTTTACTCTATAAAGAACAATAAATGCCTATTGCAATATTTGTTTTACTTCAAATAATTTTGTAAAGCGATAACAACCAAATATTCCAAAGGTGTCTGTCTATTTAAAGGGGTTTCCTCATGAAACAAAGTTTTCAAATTTTAATCGCCTAGTGATGTTTACACAATAAAGATAAATTTTAACCCTCTTACTTTACAATTTTACTCAGTTTTATTGCTGTTTTGGCGCCTATAACTCAGTGATGGTCATTGTAAAATTGCAGAATGTGGACAGGGACTCTCTCTAAGCAGACACTTCATGATCCATCTGTGCTATGAGATGCTGTGTCTTGACAATGTGCTTAGATTATCAGGGTACAGGGTTTATCTACACTTTAATTTAGCTTCGGAAATTCTACTAGTATCTGACACCTGGAAAAAGAGAGATGAGACAAATCAGAGATGAGAGACCCATGAGATGGATATAAAACACAATGACACTCTCAGCTCTGAAACTCACCTAATCGATAAAACACTCAGATAGCTCTGATATTTAGACCTTATCTGTCTGTAGCTTGCAGAGTAAGTCTCTGTACACTGCTGGTTGCTGGCAGAAGTGCCTCTGTCTCAGCTGGTCTCGTAATGCAGGAGGGAGTTGCAGGAGGCAGAGAGCACTGCAGTGTGCAGACAAGGGAAGCTATTCATGAGAGGAAGAAGAACCATAGTTAGAAGACGCCAGTTACCGGTGACAACCAAAATTGTGTACACCAGGACTGATAGAAACGTGTTGGAACAAAGAAAAAGAAAATGCAGACTGCTTGTACATTTACTTATAAAGTGTCAGCGCCAGTTTTGTGTCACGGCTGCACTTTGTCTGACAAGACAGAAAAAATGTGCACCCAAAGGGGCGAGTTAGCGCTTAGTTGGAGTTTGCACCACATTTATTACTTACATTTGCACCACAATTCTACAGCATGAACAAAGTGCAGCAAAAAAAAGTGGTGCACAGTTCCCGAGCAGTGCAGGGAGCGCCAGATTCATGAAGAGCGTGCACCAGTTTTTAGTAGTCTGGCGTCCCCTGTACACTCCACAGGCACACTGCACATAGTACAGACTGGCCCACATTTATCAAAATTAGTGCAATGTCCCTTTACTGCTCAGCCACACCCTCTTGTGGAACAGGGCAAAAAATAATATCCAAAACCCAAAGGAAAAATCCTGCACAACACATTGGACAAATTAATCCAAAATTTCTGTCACGTTTAGCTCACTAAATCTCCTCCTATTTTCTAATATCTGGTGTGAACTACTGACTCAACTATGCCCCTTAAAGGGGTTGGTCTTGATTGTGTGTGTGTGTGTGTATATATATATATATATATATATATTTTAATGGCCTATTCTGTGGATAGATGTGAGGAGGCCGGCAGATGGCCGTGTACATATAATAGTGGGGAGCTAAAATCCTTTAAATAATGAATTCTTTGTTTTTTTCCCATCACAGGGTTGCAGAACAATGACTTGAAAAGACAGTTTCTCATGGAGCGACTGCTGGATGCTGTCAAGCAGGTATGACACGCACTGTCTATGTTTGTAGCAGCTATTAACCCCTTAAGGACGGAGGGTTTTCCGGCTCATTTCTCGCTCTCCAACTTCAAAAATCCATAACTTTTTCATTTTTCCGTGTACAGACCTGTGTGAGGGCTTATTTTGTGCGTAACAAATTTTACTTTCCCGTAATGTTATTTATTTTAACATGCCGTGTACTGCGAAGCTGAAAAAAAATTCCAAATGTGGAAAAATTGAAAAAAAAACGCACGTGCGTCACGTTCTTGTGGGCTCAGTTTTTACGACTTTCACTCTTCGCTCCAAATAACACTCCTACTTTATTCTTTGGTTCGGTGCGATCGCGGTGATACCAAATTTATATAGGTTTTATTGTGTTTTAATACATTTTCAAAAATTAAACGAATGTGTACAAAAAAGAAAAAAAATTTTTTGCCATCTTCTGACGCTAATAACTTTTTCATACTTTGGCGCACGGAAATGTGTGAGGGGTCATTTTTTGCGAAATGAGGCGACGTTTTCATTGCTACCATTTTGAGGTCTGTGCGACATTTTGATCATTTTTTATTTCATTTTTTATGTTATGTAAAAAGGTGTAAAAGTCGCATTTCGGACATTTGGGCGCCATTTCCCGCCTCGGAGGTCACCGCCGGCCGTAACCGTTTTTATATTTTGATAGATCGGGCATTTTGGGACGCGGCGATACCTAATATGTCTGTGATTTTTACTGTTTGTTATGTTTTATATCCGTTCTAGGGAAAGGGGGGTGATTTGAACTTTTAATATTTTATTAATTTTTTTTATTTTTTAAACTTTTTTTTTTCTTTTTTTTTTCACTATTTTTTAGACCATCTAGGGTACAATAACCCTAGATGATCAGATCGCTCCTACCATATACTGCAATACTACAGTATTGCAATATATGGCGTTTTTGCAGGTCTTACATTACAATGAGCCACTGGCTCATTGTAACGAACCTGCATAAACCATGTAGCCTCGTGTCAAGAGAAGACCCGAGGCTACCATGGTAACCGATCGCCGCCCCCCGATGACGTTCGGGGGCGTGGCGATCGAAAAAAAGATGGCGGCGCCCGCGCGCCGCCGTCTTTTAAACGCCGCCCGCGACTTTGCGGGCGGCGTTTAGAGGGTTAATAGCCGCGATCGGTGCAAGCACCGACCGCGGTTATTAGCGGTGGGGGTTTTGTGCAAAATGCAAAAACCCCCACCTCTGTATGAAGAGGACTCAGCCCGTGAGCCCTCTTCATACTTCCCTTATACCTCTGCGCCGTAGAGCTACGGCGCAGAGCGTTAAGGAGTTAATCTTTGTAATAACCAAGTATTCATTTTGTACAAAAATATATAAAAATTAAAGCTAACTTCACCTTTACTATGTATATATTGCTGTAAGGGACTTGTGTACTACACAGTGGGAGGGAGCTACAACCTGACCAATGATGAGACAGGAGGCGTGTCTCAGACTACATCAGACTTTCTGCTGGCACTGGTGCCATGACACAGCTGAGCTAACAAGTGTTGTGGAAAATCAATCACTAGTGGGGAAAAAAACAACGGATTGGTTTCTAATCTACTTTTTGCCCTACCCAGTTGGTTGCCAGCAACATTTTAGAAAAACGGACCTCATTCCGATGTAATCATTGTGCCATCAGTCTTTTTTATTTTTGCGGATTCGTTGACTTCTAAGGAAGTCTGTGGTCTGCATTTCAGAAAAAAATAGTGCAGGCTGCTCTTTGTTTTTCTCTCTCTGTCTGCACGTCTGTGAAAAAAATGAATGTGTGAACAGAACCCTAGGAATCAATGGGTCTGTAGGCTGTCTGCCAAAAGAACTGATCGAGCACTAAATTTTCACACCTGAGTACTGAATTTTATGTAGGTGTGTATGTTTATTTTATAGAGTTTGTACATATATGTACAATGTTAGATTTTTTTTCTTTTGCTTGTTTATTCGGTTTTAATCCTTAAGGCATCTTTTCACTCTTCTATGCATAATGTTATTCACAAAGCAGGCCAAGTGTTTTAGTAGTTCTTGCAGTTTCTGGAAAAAAATATATATATCTTATGCCGTTTTAGAACTTTTAACCAATTCCTCTTGCAGGTGGCCTGAGTACATGCAATTCACATCCAATTTAGGACCCATTGAACATTTTTCAAATTTCTGTTTTGCTGACCTTGAGGGCACCTTGTGGGATAAGTAACACATTAGGTGGGATGGATCCACTATCCTATGGACTGAATGAAGAGAGTTGCTTTGATACTCCACTTATTCTGCATTTTTTTAGCATACAGAGATGGGGTCGTACCTGTCCCCATGTTTTCACTTTTTCTTCAGCAGAACTCTGCGAAGGACCCCGCCGGATACATCACGTGGCTGCAGCCTCTTGATGTATCGACCTCCCCCCGGGTAGCGGGCTATCAAACGCTGGTGCACAATAAATAATTCCTGTTGCCCTTAAATGGCAGGATGCAGTGATTTCTTAAAAACATCATTTAAAAAATCCCCCTTGATAAACAGATCTCACAAAAGATGTTTTTAAGGCTGATCTTCTATATCATATGCATTAGTTTCTACAGTGTTTGTTGACATTCATGTTTTATCTTTTGAGTGTTTTTTTTAATGCTTTCTCCTTTTTGAGTGGTTTCAGATCAATATTTTTGGGAATCATTTTGCTGTCTTTGATTTGTAGTGCCAGATTCGCTTTGGAGGACGTAAAGAGATTGCTTCAGATTCTGATAGCCGGTATGTCTATCCTTTTCTAGATTTTGATTCTTTTTAGTTTTAATTTGGTTACTTTTTCAATTATGTATGTGACATAAAGCATGTATCCTTACAATAGGTGATCAGTGTGATATTGGTGGGGGTCTCACACCTAACAAATCCATTCATTAGCTAACCGATGCAGTCTCTCCACAGTTTACCAAGAACAGCACCTTATATTGTTTAGGGCAGTGGTGGCGAACCTATGGCACGGGTGCCAGAGGCGGCACTCCAAGCCCTTTCTGTGCGCACCCGGGCCATCGCCCCATCACACCAGACAGGACTCAAAGAATCTTCCTGCAGTTCCAACTTAAAGGATGCTGCTTTCAGTGATAGTTACTTGGCTACTTGGGACTGTAGGAAGAGGGAGAATTTGTAGACAGGATTCTCTGTGCACAGAGGGACACTGGAAAGAAGCTACAATTATGCAAATAATAATAATAAGTTACTGCTTTAATGTTTGGTTGGCACCTTGCGATAAATGAGGGGGGTTTGGGGTTGCAGTTTGCGCACTCTGTCACTAAAAGGTTCGCCATCACTGGTTTAGGGGATGTGCTTGGTAATGCAGCTTCACTCCATTCAGTTAAAGGAGTTGTCCAGCCAAATCAAATGCCATCCCCACAGATGTGGTGTCCCTTTTACCCAAAATGAACAGACCAGCTGGTCACACATTCAGCTTCTGATCCTTTCATCTCTATGGCTCTGAGCGCAGTACTCCGCCACTTTCATCTGCACCGTAGACTGTGCATGGAGCAGTAGCGCACATGCTCAACGTGCCTTTTCATTCATTTGGGCCCCATTCTTGTGAGCCCATTCTACCTTTTGTACCATTACCGTCTGGCAAGTTGTCCCCTTTCCTGTGGATAGGCAAACGGGTAATGTGACTAATATACGTGACAGCACTGGCCTATGAGGTGGAAGTGGTGCTCACTGTAGTTCTATGACAACTTCAAACATCTGATCAGAAGGGTTTCTTGGTGTCATACCTATTACTAATCTGATATTATTACCTATCCGAAGTGTAGGCTATAACATAAAAATGCTGGAGTGCCCTTTAAATGAAATTTTCTGCTTTCTTTGGAGTTTTGCACAATAATTGTTTAGTCTGGACAGAAGTTTTGTTCTTTGTATGAGAAAGTGGAAGTGGAATGAATACTTTCTTATTCTTATTGTTACTCTATTAACTGTACCATCTTTATCCATTGTGTCTCGCATGTTATTGGGAGAAAAGTTTTTACATAAGCCTCTTTTTATGTACTGCAGGCTCTGTATAGACAGCAGCACACGTAGGGGGATTTCGGCTATAAGACTGCATTCACACTACCTTCCGTATGGGGGGCGTATATACGGCTGTAAGCTTGCAGCTGTACATATATCCCCCATAGACAGCATTGGCTGCACACGTGCGGCACCGTACCGCTCCGTCCATGGCGCCAAACTTGCGGGCATACGTTCGTGTGTGTGCAGCCTAATTCTGAACCCTGTGACTCTCTTTTTGTAAACTGGGTGCCTGCTTAAAATTGTATTAATAAGTGCTTATTTTAAGGCTTCTGTCTGAGTTTAAGTCATCTGGGGGTACTATAGATATTAACTAGACCAAAAAGTTTTCTGTTATTTAGCATGAGAACAAAACGAGTCCTTGTGAAACTTGAATGAAACGCGGAGGCTTTGATGGAAATGGGAATAGAGCTATAAACGTTTTGATTGTCTAATTCAATTCTTCCTTTCATCTGAATGCTCTGCTTGGCCAAGTATGCACATGTTATGGGAGAAAATCCTGGCTGCACCAACTCAAAAGCCAAGGGGTGAGAGATGTGTGTCGTGAGGCCACCATTCAGTTTAGGTCAGTAGACGCCAACCGTTTGCTAGATAAAGGAATTATTAGTATAAAATTATTAGATATTGGCTGCACACAAAACTTTCTTCCAAGGATCTGTGGGAAGGAGTGTGCCACAAAATTCAAGTCTGCTTGCCCAACTCTTATTCAGTACCTAACCCCAACCCCTCGAGTGCCGACAACATATAATATGCCCCTTACTGGTCCCCACGCTATATAATACCTTGTTCCTAGAACCCCCCCCCCTTTATAATTTTTTTTTTGTTGCTTTTTTAATGCCCTTTCTTATATTGCCACTTTGCAGCTGGGGATCCCTGCTTTAGATGGTTGGCTCCTCTTTCAGAAATTAATGTGTGTGGTAGTTCATTAATTTAGTTTGTTAAAGGGTTTCTTCACACATTCACTTCAATGGGAGCTGTGCCTGCAGTTACAGCTATTCGTCAGTAAACATTCATTTCTGCAGTAAAAGCTCTTGATTTCTCAGTGTAACCGAAGATTTCCTGGGATGAATTTTCTTGGCCTGGTGTCTGTTTTCCAGCAGGGATCTAGTTGTTGATGATGTGTCGCTGATGCCTGCAGTGTACATCACGCATCATTGCTCCCGCTGTCTAGTACAGATCCACAGTATAACTCCATATCCCCGGCTTCATTGCTTCCTCCAGCGCTACTAGAGCTTTAGTGCCGGCATTTATACCCACTAATTCTTACAAAGATATAGAGAGGAAAGCCGGCCATATCATTCATTCTACCTAGTATCCACTTCATGTGGGACCTCATCTGCAGTGAATTGCACTGTAATGGAATAGGGGGAGCCCGTAGCCAAATTCTACTATTTGTATCCAGAGGATAACAATCCAGGTGCGGTCCCACGAAGCGGGCACTGTGCTGCAATATTTTCGACTTTGCCTTAGTATTGAATGGAGCGTCAGGACACTGCTGCATCATTCAATTAGTTAGAATGGTGTTTTGGGGGATTGGTGGGGGGTCCCAGCAGTCAGACTTCCATTGATCAGATTGTTTTCATATATCCTGTGGATGGGGGATAACAGTAATTCTTGGTGCAACACTATTTAGGGTTGTCCTTACACTGCTGTGCTCTTAGTTCTCTACAATGATTAGTTCTGCACAGCTCTTTCTCCTCCTTTCTAATGATAACTAAATAGATGCTTGCTTCACCCATAATTCAGAGCAGCATGGATTGGCTGTGGAGCTAGAGCACAGCAGTGTGAGGACATGCCCCGGTGATCTTGGTACATACTGGTACATAAGCAAAACTATGACAATGTAGCATTATATACAACACAGTCTGCAGCTTTGTATGGTCAGGGTTGCTGTAAGGCCTCCTTAATCATCATATAGTAATAACAATGGGTCGTTCTTTATACATGTATAAATCATACAATTATTCCGTCAAGATGTAACGATGGTGATTTGTAAACGGTTTCCTGCCCCCTCCACCTTTTGATCCTCGGAGAAGACATGTTTGCGGTTCCTCTCTCATTGTGATGTGTTTGGTTGCAGAGTTATTTGTCTGTGCGCTCAGTTTGAGGCCGTTCTTCAGCATGGCTTGAAGAGAAGCAGAGGATTAGCATTAACAGCGGCAGCAATCAAACAGGCAGCAGGATTCTCCAGTAAAACAGAGACAGGTAACCCTCCATTATCGCCCCTCTGCCTAATGATGTTGTGACAGATCCTCGCTGTGCACTTTGCATGGCTTGTTGCTGCAGCATTTTATTTAGTAATTTGGCTAATGTACCAAACCAGAGTGAATTCTGCTTAACCGTTAAGCAATTTGCACTATTTCTACTAGTCTTTCTAATGCTCATTATCGAAATGCTTCTTTTAACTATCTGATTGCACCTATTCACTATATATATCCAATGTAACACACACTATATCTGAAGCAAATGTGCAAGTCATCCCCGCCACCCCCATCCGATGGAAGACTGATAGCCGCGCCTGAACACCCAAGGCTTAGGCATGGAGAAAAAATCCAGCGCCGTCCCCATATAAAAAGTCTCGATCAACGCGTTTCGGCCAACAACCTTAGTCTAGATCAAGACTAAGGCTCTTAGCCGAAACAAGCCACTTGTTTTCTGTGTTTTTACCCAATGTACTTCTTGCTGTTACACAAATAGACTTTTTTCATATGGGGACGAATAGGCTTGGGCTTTTTTTTTTTTTCTCCTTACAGACTAAATACTGTACATAGTTTAGTTGTGAATACAAGAAAAAACACAGTGGAAAGTGTTGCAGTACTTGGCTTTGTTTGACAGCAATCTTCCTCTGTCCGCTTCACTTTACGGCCATAGATGCTGTTCACGTGTTGCCTGTATGGTGCACTGGCCCTTTAAGAAACCATTGTTCTGCTGGTGTCCTGCAAGACCACCCTTAGGCTACATTCACACGGACGTATGAAAACGTCCGTATCCGTACCGTTTTTTTACGGATTACATACGGCCACATTCATTTCAATGGACAATACGTCTGACCATTTATATTGCCGTTGTTAACTCCGTTTCGTACCGTACCGTATACTAGCCGTATAAAAATATAGAGCATGTCCTATTTTCTCCCGTATTTCAGTTCCGTATGCCCTAGTCTATGGGGACGTATAAAATACGGGTTACATACGTGCTGCACACGGATGAAAAACGTCACGTATATACGGCCCGTAAATACGGGACTAGAGAATTCATACGTCCGTGTGAATGAATTATGTTTGTATATGTTGTTCTTCTTTTCCATTAATAAACGTGGATTAAACATAAGAAACCATTGTTATCCTCCCTCCGCCAGATAGGTGATGACTGAAGTAAGAATAGATCCCCACCCTTCGTAAAAGCAGGGTTCCCATTCTCCCTTAACGAATGAAGCGGTAGGTCAAGCAAGCATGCGGCTGCTCAGTTCAATACTATGTGAGGGTCAGAAATTGTTGAGTACATCATTTGGCTATTTCCAATCCTCTTATTCAATGTCTATGAAACTGCCGGAGATAGCAAAGCACTGTGTTCGGCAATTTTCAACACTCCCATTATATTCAGTATATTCAGTGACAGGATGATACTCATTCAATTAATAAATATGGGGGAGGGTCCCAATAATGCTTGGAACAACCCCTTTAAGATGGCTCCTTCCACAGAAAGTTAAAAAAAATCAGTTCCTTGCTTCCTAGATCCTATGAATATGTTCCTCTATGTTTGGCTCCCCAAATCTGCATGCCCTGACCTTGGATTGCTCACTGACTACTCTTTGTTACTGTACTTAGATATCTCTTCACCTGCCTGGGTCACCCATCAACTGCAGTAGGATTAATACTAGGGGAAGCCGCCTGGTGACCTCATTTCAGTGAAGTCCAAATAACTTTTTTGTTTCTTTATTTTAAGGAGCAGCCGAATGCTGCACATGTAACATGATGCAGTGGGTCCATATTACAGAATCAGACTGTAGATAATTTCTAGGCATTAAAGGGATTCTCCAAACCTATGAAATTTTCTAGAAAGAGATTACAAGGTTATAAAATAACAAAAGGAGTAAGCAAACTAGTTTGATGAGCAAAGTATTACTCTTTCTGTCTTCTAGCTGAAGTTTTTATGAAACTTGGTTCTGTTGGTGGCAGTTCTTTTTCCTTTCTTTCCACTCTTCTTCTTTCTCCCTCAAAATACATACCTCTTTCTGATGCTTCTTTAAGTGGTTCAACAGATGGTTATTGTTTTGTTGGATCTCGTTGTTTTTTTCCATTTGTGTAATAACTTTTCTGATGGTGTTTAGCAGCTTGTGTGCCAACAGCATTTTATTGCAGATGTGCTCAGACATATACTACAGGGCTCAGCTTTTTCTTCATTTGATGCCTGTTTATGGAACAAAATAGTTTTGCTCTTTTGTACAAGAACCGAAAAGGGTTTACTGCAGTATACTGACTCCCATGGGGGACTCAAGTGCTGTTTAGACCCTTTTGGAGAGCCAATAGATGTTCCAGTACGTGCAGACGCTACAAAACCTGGCAGGAATTTCTAGGAATTGTCACCCTAATTATTTAAAACCACCTACCCTGAGAAAGCGTCTTACAAACTCCTTATGTCATATTATCTCATGTATGAAAGGCTAAGGGCCACCTAAGGAGAATTATATCAAAACAATGGAGAGGAGATGTTGTCAAAAAGTTGGCATTGCAAACCAACATAGACTGCATGCCAGCACCTAGAAAGAAAGATGGCACAATATAACTAAACTTGGTCTGTTAGCTCTGCAGTACACACTTTTATCTAGGAACCTCATAAGATGTTGGTGCTAACAATACAAGATATTAAAACGTAACCAAACCTTTCATGCAAATTTTTTTTAATTTCAGAAATCGTTATTGCTGGAGAGAATATTAAACTTTTGTAATATACTTGATTGAGTAAAGCTGCTTCTCTGTGCCCTTTTCCTGCTCTTTTCCCTGCGGTGAGCAGTGTATCTAAAAAACCTTCAGAGGTCCATCCATTACAGAGGAGGCTAATGATTAACTCTTGTCATAACTAGAGAATATTTCCATTCATAATTTACCTCTGAAATGATTAGACTCTATCGGGTTCTTTTATCTCTCCGCTATCAGTGGATACAGGACAGAAAGCTGATTTACACCTCTTAAATTGGGAATAAAGGCAAGTGGAAAAGAAGGACATAGGAATAGATTTCTATAATAAAGTATATCACAAAGTTTACTATTATCATCTGCACCATTCATTTGTAAAATTTGCTTGAAAATTTAGTTAGACTAAATAGCAAAAATAAAGTCTGCACACGTCCCAGGTGATAATAGAAACAGTATATGCAGGCAGTATATAAGAAGATGTTTATATATATTCTAGTTTGCTTCATTTTATAAACTAATATGGCTAATCCCTCAGCGATTAAAGGTCATCAATGTATTAAAGGAAACCTACCACTTGAAGTGGCAGGTTTCCAATGGCAATACCGAGCACCAGCTCAGGGTGAGCTGGTGCCGGAGCCTATTTTAGTTAGTGTTTTAAACCGCGGTATCGCGGTTTAAAACACTTTTTAAACTGTATAGCCGGCGCATGGAGGTACGCGCTCGGCGCTTACCATGCGCGCGGCTCTCATTCACTTCCTTTGTAGCCGCGCGCACGGTAAGCGCCGAGCGCGTACCTGCCTGCGCCGGCTATAAAGTTTAAAAAGTGTTTTAAACCGCGATACCGCGGTTTAAAACACTAACTAAAATAAGCTCCGGCACCAGCTCACCCTGAGCTGGTGCTCGGTATTGCCATCGGAAACCTGCCACTTCAAGTGGTAGGTTTCCTTTAACATTTCGGATCAAATTTTATCCAACCTCCGAATATGAAATCATCTCTATTTCTTGCTGTCACTGCCAAATATCTTGATACAGTTTTTAATGATTTGCAGGAGATGTAGGATGAAATGCGTATTATCAGACCTATGGCAATTATTGGGATCAAATGTTCAGAGAAATATTTGTTCTTGATAAGCTGCGGATCAGCTGACAAATATGCAGTGGTGACTTTTTTTTTTCTTTTCCCCCCTAGAACCGGTATTTTGGGTGTACGTGAAAGAAATTCTAAACAAGCATGAGCTCCAGAGATTTTACTCTTTAAAGAACATAACTACTGATATCGGTAGGGGCCGTGCCTGGCTGCGATGTGCGCTCAATGAACATTCCCTGGAGCGTTACGTACATATGCTGCTCGCTGATCCAAACCGGCTTAGGTAATGCTCAGATCAGCAAACCTTCTTTTTTTAAAAACGTTTTCTTTTTAAACCTTTTTTATTCAGTTGTTCAACCCTGAAATATAGTTGCTTATTCTAGACATATATTGCAGTAACATTTAGCTCAGTCTGTTCTGATAATGGATCATTGAGGAGTTATTGCAGTTATTACAGATCACATGGTGTGGATACAGCATATGTTACTCATGTTGTAAGGTTAACACAGTGGAAACTCAATGGTGCCCTGCTCCAGCACAACTGATGATGAGGATAAAGGTCCATGGCTCGCCTCAAACTATAATGGTCTGACAGTCATCTCAAATCCAAAGCTGATCGATTTTTAACGTGACCACATTAACCATCATCAGTTGAGACTGGCAAGACAACAATTGAGACCTTAGGGCTATTTCAGACTAACGTGAACCAGGTAATGGTGACATATAATGCTCAATGTCCCTTCTTCTTTGGTGCTGCTGTTTTGGCAATGACAGGGGCTCTTTGTATCATATATCACTATAATGCATGGAGTCCCATTCTCTGCACTTTTGTTGGTCTGTGAAACTGTGGCCTGCACGATCGGTGATTCCTGAACAACCACAATGGTCAGAAACGTGGCCACAAGTTGGCTTTTTTTTTTTTTTACCATATAAAGTGTATATGTACAATATAGGACCTTCTATATGTGTGTATACCAGAAGGGGGAGTAGGGATCAGTGGGGCAGATTTACTTATACTGTATAAAGCTTAGTTCACAAAAAGGTCTCGTCTTGTCAAGGTGACCAATGCTGAATAATAATTAGGGCTCCATGCACACAAACAATGCACACAAGTGCAGACCTATGACAAAATATTGACAGACGGGCATATTTTTGGCTAATTTGGTCTGATCATGGGACATATTATGTATGGGAATATTGGAGGTTTTTTTACATTTTAAATCGATGTATGACAGGGGGAACCACTCCTCACAGGCCACTCCCAGGGGACTAGGGACACCAATCTACATACAAAATGGTAAACTTTTATCTAACTTATCTTATTATCTTATATTATTTTGAAAAAAGACAGTTTTACTATAAAAACTCGAATCAAAAGGCAAAGAGTTCGTGGGCACAGCCAGCACCAGGCTCAAGTAGAACAGCGTAATGGAGAGGACGGGGGGTGTATGAGAGGGCACTCGACTACACCGTGGCGGTGCTCAAACCCGAAAGCAGCAGCAACAACAGTCCAATAAGTACGAACAAAAGGCAGGCTGGCACTCACCGGTGGTGAAAAGTCTTCCTTATTTGTGTAGAGACATATACAGGGAGGCACACAGTGCCGCTAAGCCGACGGGCCGTTGCCTGGAGAAAGCGCCGAGCAGCGCGAAACCAGCCTGCCTTTTGTTCGTACTTACTATAAAAACTCTTTGGCAATGGGCACACTATTCTCTACGTGGTCAGTGGGGAGCCAGAAAAAGGGATCTTGATGACCGGTTCCCTTTAATGGGATTCTGTCAGCATCCAACTCACATAAACCTATTTCACCTGGATTAAAAAAAAATAAAAATGTTTAATAGCTTTAGGATAAATAAATGTTTGAGTGAAGATAAGAAGGCAGTGACACATACACACAAGAGCCCTTCAGGACCATTATTATTCTGTCGCTGTTAGAATGAAATGCGTCATAACCCTCCATACTAATACAAGATTTTTTTTTTTTCCTTTTTATTGATTTTAGTTTCTTCTATGAAGACTGGTCATTTCTATTAGATGAAGAGCGTTCCAGTATGCTTCCCACCATGGCAGCTGGTAAGCTAAACTCATACATAACTGAGACTAGATGACTTCAAAGATTGTTATTGTGGAAAGGAGATCTGTAAAAGAGAAAAAACATTTTTTTTCCATCAAAGAGAGTGTCCAAAATCGCACCTCCTAGAGACTTCTGTCACTGACTGATCAAAAAGGAATTCCTTATATATATTTGTTGAATTGAGCAGATATTATTCTACTTGTATTAAAGAAAATCTACCATTTTATTTTTATGCACTGTGAACCAAACATACACTCACCGGCCACTTTATTAGGTACACCATGCTAGTAACGGGTTGGACCCCCTTTTGCCTTCAGAACTGCCTCAATTCTTCGTGGCATAGATTCAACAAGGTGCTGGAAGCATTCCTCAGAGATTTTGGTCCATATTGACATGATGGCATCACACAGTTGCCGCAGATTTGTCGGCTGCACATCCATGATGCGAATCTCCTGTTCCACCACATCCCAAAGATGCTCTATTGGATTGAGATCTGGTGACTGTGGAGGCCATTTATGTACGGTGATAGACAAACCATTATTTTTAATATTTGAAGATTCACTGAGGACTGGTTATGTTCCACAGGAATGGCGCATAGCAAATGTGGTACCAATATACAAAAAAGGATCAAATAGTGATTCTGGAAACTACAGACCCGTGAGTCTAACTGCTGTGGTGGGGAAAATATTTGAGGGGTTTATTAGAGATGCTATCCTGGAGTTTCTCACTGTGCACAACCTTATAACCCAGCGTCAGCATGGGTTTATGAGAGATCGGTCCTGTCAGACTAATATGATTGGTTTCTACGAGGAGGTAAGTTCAAGACTGGATCAGGGGGACGCTGTAGATGTTGTATATTTGGACTTTTCAAAGGCATTTGACACCGTGCCACATAAAAGGTTGGTATATAAAATGAGACTGCTGGGAATAGGAGAAAATCTGTGTATTTGGGTAAGTAATTGGCTTAGTGATAGAAAACAGAGGGTGGTCATTAATGGCACATTCTCAGATTGGGTTGATGTTACCAGTGGAGTGCCACAGGGGTCAGTATTGGGGCCACTTCTTTTTAATATTTTTATTAATGACCTTGTACTGGGTTTACACAGTCAAGTTTCAATATTTGCAGATGATACTAAGCTGTGTAAAGTAATAAATACTGAGGTCGATAGTTTAGCATTACAGAGGGATTTGTTGAAGCTTGAGGGATGGGCAGAGAAATGGTTGATGAGGTTTAATGTAGATAAATGTAAAGTTATGCACTTGGGCCATGGAAACAAAAAGTATAATTATGTTCTAAATGGTCAATTACTTAGTAAAACTGAAGCTGAAAAGGACTTGTGGATATTGGTGGATGGTAAACTTAATTTTAGTGACCAGAGTCAGGCGGCTGCTGCTAAAGCAAATAAAATTATGGGATGTATCAAGAGAGGAATAGATTCTCATGATGACGACATAGTTTTGCCCTTATACAAATCCCTGGTCAGACCACACATGGAATATTGTGTACAGTTTTGGGCACCAGTGTATAAAAAGGATATAGTAGAGCTGGAACGGGTGCAGAGGAGAGCAACCAGGATTATTAGCGGAATGGGGAACTAAAATACACTGACAGATTAAAAAATTTGGGATTATTCAGTTTAGAAAAAAGATGGCTGAGGGGAGACCTCATTACAATGTACAAATACCTGAACGGACAGTACAAGGATCTCTCCAAAGATCTCTTTATACCTCGGCATGTGACCAGGACAAGGGGGCATCCTCTACGCCTAGAGGAGAGGCGATTCTACCATCAACATAGACAATGGTTCTTTACTGTAAGAGCAGTGAGACTATGGAACTCTCTGCCACAGGAGGTTGTTATGGCGGACTCTATGTACATGTTCAAGAGAGGCCTGGATGACTTTCTGGAGAGAAAAAATATCACGGGTTATGGGGATAAAACATTTATTTAATTCTTAAAGGTTGGACTTGATGGACTTGCGTCTCCTTCCAGCCTTATATACTATGATACAGTGAACTCATTGTCTTGTTCAAGAAACCAGTCTGAGATGATTCCAGCTTTATGACATGGTGCATTATCCTGCTGAAAGTAGCCTTCAGATGTTAGGTACATTGTGGTCATAAATGGATGGACATGGTCAGCAACAATACTCAGGTAGGCTGTGGCGTTGCAACGATGCTCAATTGGTACCAAGGGGCCCAAAGAGTGCCAAGAAAATATTCCCCACACCATGACACCACCACCACCAACCTGAACCATTGATACAAGGCAGGATGGATCCATGCTTTCATGTTGTTGACGCCAAATTCTGACCCTACCATCCGAATGTCGCAGCAGAAATCGAGACTCATCAGACCAGGCAACGTTTTTCCAATCTTCTACTGTCCAATTTCGTTGAGCTTGTGCCAATTGTAGCCTCAGTTTCCTGTTCTTAGTTGAAAGGAGTGGCACCCAGTGTGGTCTTCTGCTGCTGTAGCCCATCTGCCTCAAAGTTCGACGTACTGGACGTTCAGAGATGCTCTTCTGCCTACCTTGGTTGTAATGGGTGGCAATTTGAGTCGCTGTTGCCTTTCTATCAGCCTGAACCAGTCTGCCCATTCTCCTCTGGCATCAACAAGGCATTTCCGCCCACAGAACTGCCGCTCACTGGATGTTTTTTCTTTTTCGGACCATTCTCTGTAAACCCTAGAGATGGTTGTGCAGTTGGACAGGTGTACCTAATAAAGTGGCCGGTGAGTGTACATTGAGAATGCTGTAACTACACTGATGCCGAAACATATCTTGTTTTATCCCTGTGCTGAGTGGTTTTGCTCAAAAAACTATTATGACATTCAGGACCTTTGGAAAGCTGGATGCAGACTGGTACACACACAACACAGAGCTTCCTGAACTCTCCATAATGGACAAATCAACTTGAGCTGGATGACTCGTACACATCAGCAGCTGGAAGGTGCATAACTTCTGGCTGTCAGGGACAGCACCATGAAAGCAGCGTTCTCTGAAGTAGTGCATATATAGGGTAAGAGGAGAAGTGCTTGGGGAGGGGGCACAGTAGTGACTGAGCTCCATTATCATAATTTTATCATAGTTTTTTTCAGCAAAATCACTCAGTTCAGGGATTAAACAAGATATGTTTCTGCATCAGTGTAATTACAGCATTCTCAAGGTATGTTTGATTCATAATGCATAAAAGCAAATGACGTAGGGTGCTTGTAGTTTCAACACCATGCAAAACTACAACTCTACAGGCTCAGGAGTGGCCTATTTACTTTGTATGTGAGTGCCAGAGATGACCAATTAATGTGTTCAGCAATTTCCATCACTCCCACAATATTGAATGGAGTAGCAGGACACATGCTTGAAAACTGCATCCTAAAAACTGAACATATGAATGCACCCTCAATATTTAAATATTTTAATAATTAATGGATCAGATAGTTGGAGATCAAACGCTCATCACCCAAACAGCCCGTTGATTCTGGTTTCATTTGGCACTGGAAGGAATAAAGAGCACTGATCCAGGTGAACAGCTCCATTCTCTGTCTAGTGGCTGAACTTTGTTACTGCTGCTTAGCTTGTGGGTTGCTGAGTTGTGGTTACCTGATTGGACATTATTACCATTCTTGTTTTGTCTGCCAACTTGTGGTTGAAGTACTGTATCGATCTATTTGGTTCATTTGTGTTTATCTGTTTCATGTTTCTTATAATGGGATGTATTTGTGATATTCTAAGGTCTGAACTCAATCCTGTTTGCGATCAACATTGATAACAAGGATCTAAATGGACAAGTAAAGACGGCTCCTACAGTTTCCCATCTTCTGAAGGAGTCCACCCAGAATGTCACCTCTTTACTGAAGGAATCCACTCAAGGTGTCAGCACTCTCCTTCGAGAGATCACATCGTCGTCTGCGGTTTCTATTTTGATCAAACCAGAGCAAGAATCTGACCCTCTCCCAGTGATTTCCAGAAGTCTTACATCAGGTCAGTTTCATGGAACAGGTTGAGTTCATGCGAAAGAAATTCCACCTAAGGGTGCGTTCACATGTTCAGTTTTTCAAATTCAGTTTCCAATGTCCAAACCAGGAGTGGAGTGAAAAAAGAGTAGTAGTAGCATCTTTCAGTGATATTTGCTCGCCCATTACGATCCACACCTGCTTTTGGCTTCAACAACTGCATTTGAAAAACTGAACCTTTGAACGCACCCTAAATTATGACCTCTTAGGAGCGATTCTGTTTGTGCGAGCTTTGGGGTGCATTCACACCTTGTGTTTACTGCTACTGATCCTGAGAACTGGACCACCCCAACTCTCCGAGGGTCCCCTTTCCAATAAAGGGTGGAGCCGCAGCCAAGGAAGTCATCGGGGGGGTTTAGTGTGACTGTGTTCAGGGGGCCCCAAGGAGGAGAAGGGGCCCTAAGTCACAGAAAACCCTCCTCCCATTCCAGGTGTGGGGAACTCCCCATGTACACAGGAGGGGGGTTGATCATTCTATGGAGGGGGCCACAAAATTTGCCAGTCAGGGGCCCCTGAACTTCCTAGTGGTGCTCCTGGCCGCAGGACAAGCATATGCCCTGCCACTTCATGGCTATGTTGATGATAGGAGGCATAATAGGTAGGAGGCAAGGGTAGGGGAAAACTGTAATATGTACTGATCCTCATATCTAACAAAACTGCTATTTATTAGTGCAGAAAACTTTTAAAACTTTCTTGAGTATCACTGATGTTTCTTCCAAAGACGCCTATCTTCCTTGTTGTTAGGAATTTACTAAAATATACAAGGCAGGGAACTAATCTATTATCTTTCCTGTAGATGGCAAAGCTAAAAAAGATCGAAAGAAGAAGAAGAAAGTGACAACAATCATCTCATTTGATGATGACGGGGAAATGGAAGATTCGCAATCCGCAGGGGTTTCAAAGACCACAGTGAGCGGCATGGAGAGTTCAGAGGAGCATTCTGACAGGTCCTCCGCTGCTCTTTCTAACTTTGAAGCTCAGTTTCAAATGAACTTGAATGACAAAGAAAACACAGACTGCTCCTGGAGAGACAATTCTCTGCGTGTTAATGGGGATTTCGGTTACAGAAAACTGGACGTGAAGAGCATCGATGATGAAGACTTAGATGACTATGACACCTATGAAGTCCACTCTGTCAGCAAATCTGAAGTTAGAACTGGGAGTCTTTCTGCAGAACAGTAAGTTTTTCCTAATCACAGCATCACTTTGTACCGCACGTTTTACTGGGTACGACGTCTCCAGAGCACTGTCAGGTTACATAATCCTTTTTATAGTGTTTGTTGTGGCTTGTTTTACTCTGTGTAATCTCATTTGACAATGAAGAGCCACTACTGAAATCCAGCGGAGTATTTCTTATGTGTCAGGGGAGTATAAAGTAAAGGCAGTGAGAAAGGAGAAAGAGTTGTTACTTTTTTTTCCTACTCTATATATGGCTGTAAAGAAATTTGAGAAAAGGTAGGGGTACTGTTTCCCCTTTGGGAGGACACCATGTAGACAAAGGACACTATGCAATACATCTCTGTGAAGAGTTATGCAAATTTTTTTTTACATATGCACTTTTTTTTTTACATATTTTTTTTTTTTACATAATCTAATTTATGCTTCTAGCAGCACCTGAGTAAGAAACCCTTAGGAGGGTATGGTTGCGCTCTGTGCTTGTGCGGCGTTTCCAAGCGCAGGGGGCCATGCCTTGGCCAGATCTCATTAGCCTCTTCAGTGAAACGCATACGATTGTTTACACATCGAACGGATTTCACTGTAAACGCAAATGTCTTCGGCCCAAAGGCACGCCCCATTGCGCTTGTAAACGCAGCGCTAGTGCTACATATGACCGCACCCTTAAAGGAAAACTACCTGCAGAATCCTGTAACTTAAACCAGTGTCACTTACTTGTTGTTGTGGAACCCCTTGTTCAGCATCTTCTTTTCTCTTTCTTTTTAATGACCTCGTTTGCCTAAAAAAATAGGCTCATTAGCAAAATTTTAAAACTTAAGGGCCTTTGGTGGGCATCCTCGGAGCCACTCCAGGCTCTGTCACCTTAGGTCTAATGGGGGCGTACATAAATCAAAATCTGTGCCGTTACCCAGCTCTGGCCAATTCCTGCGTATGTGTGGTCGTCTCTTCAGTGTACAGTCACAATGAGGTAAAACCAGCTGCAATTTGAAGAAACAACCACAGACGTCTAGGAATTCCTGAGAGCTGGGTGATATTTGTTTTTGGGCAAACAAGGTCGTAAAAAAGAAAGAAAAAAAGCAGATGGATGGATAGGTAAAACTTTCCAAGGGGAAATTCATTTGCTCAGCGAGGGGGTCCACATGTAAGTGACGCTGGTGTATATTACAGCGATCTGCTGGTAGTTTTCCTTTAAAGGAAACCTACCATGAGGAATCTACTATCAGAAGTAGATCTGATGGTAGATTCCTCCTGCCTGTAGCAATATCAAAGAAGAAGCCAGCGTGTATTGGCTAAAGAATATGCAATTTTATTTCACAAAGTACAAACGGATAGATGCCGTGCATCACATATAGTAAAACCATTTAAAAATGTGGAAAAAATACATAAAAGATTCTTATGGACGAGAGCCAGTCACAAAGGTCCACATACAGCCACAAGTGAAAAGAAATGGGGACTGTCTCCTCAAGCAAGGTAGATGATAGTCCGTATTTGCAATAATACACTCAGTCCTAAGGAACAATGCATAGTAAATTACATACAAAAACTCCAAAAAAAGGTCCCTGTACAGTATACCAGGGGACCCCTTGAATTAAAGCGTCAGGAGAAAACATAAGTGATCAACAGTGGGGCTCCCTAATACTGAAACCAGGACCTGATCCCTACGGTCAGAGTTAACCGATGCAGTATGTGGAATGAAAGAGAAACATCGTCCCACGTTACCCCTTCCTCAGGGGTCTGCCCTAACCTGTAATTTTATAATCCTGGAACCTATCCGATATGTTCCAACATACCGGGTGTTTTGGGGTGAATTTAACAAAAGTTTAACTTATATGGACACCAGATTTATCAAAGTTTCTGTTAGACTCTCTGTTTATAGAGAGTGAAGAAAAAATTTAAGGTCTTCTGTTCAACATTTGACTTTAATGGACCTTGTGTTATACACCAGAATGTGTAACAGAAATTCAGGTGTGAAGTAAGCCTAACTTTACACCTCCTATTTGTTAATGAGCCCGCGGATGTGTCCTGTCTAAACTTAAAAATCTGTGGTTGCTGGGAAGAATGAGGAGACATAAGTGATCTTTGAGATTACATAGGATGTATATTATAATAATTGCCTGTCTATCGTTTGTTTAAAGTTTGTATAGTTTACATACGTTTGCCATCTTTGAGATACATTTTATGTGTTCGGCTAACTGATCATAAACTTGTGTCCCAAGTCACTTTGTACTTAGGAAAGTTAGAAAAAAAACAATAAAAGAAAGTGAATGTGTAAAACTATTTCCATATAAACCGTTTTAAGTTTTATAGTCCTTCAGTTTTACTGGGAAATTGGTGGAATAAATGTAGTAAAGTAATGAGCACAGTTTGATGTAGAAAGCCTCCAGGTTTGTTTAAGCAGCGGTGGCACCGAACACGTAGTTTCATCTCCATATAATGTGAATGTGTGAGGTAAAATAACCGTATTCTGATCCAATTTTCAATTATATCCTCAATAAAACATCTGCATGATGGCGAATACTGTGAATACTCCCTTAATCCAATCAGCAGTGCTCTCCGCTTCAGCCTACCCATGAAAAGTAACGTGACAACTTCAAGGGAAGATATAAATTCTACTTTGTACACAAGATGATTGGCCGCAGGCTCTCACTTTCTAACACAAGCTTTATACATCTTCTGAGCACCAAATTTGGGACTGTGCTCGGGTTCGTAGATCATCAAAAAGGTGGACAAGTCATATTACATCCTGATTTAATGGGTTGAGAAGGAAAAACCATTTTGACATCAATACTTGGCTCCTTTTGAATCTGTATTGTCCAGAAGCTCCCAATTACACTCAGGACTAAGCCGCTTCAGGAGAACGGAGCCAAAATTTTCCAGCTCCATGCCCTGTGTTTCCACCTTATAATGCTATACATCAGCTGAGGAGATGAGTTTTGCCTGATTACACTACTATTACCATTTGCATTTGCAAAACACAATGTTTACTCTTTAATGGCCGCTGTATCAGGATTCTACGGCAGCACAGAAGAAGAATATTGCAGGACATCGGGTCCTGCAAGTCCCAGCTTGTGGTGTTATCACAACCCAGCCCCGAAACTTGGGCCGATTTCACACGGGGAACGTATGTATGGATGAAAGCTTGTGCTCACTGTTCCGAGCCATAGCCGCAAAAAGATTGTCTGCTTTATCTTTGGCCGTATCTACCGCTGTGTGGCTACTTTTTTCTATGAAGAGGGGCGGGGGGAGAAGCGCTAACCCACTTCTCCTCACCTGTGTGCCTGCCAGGCTACGGTGGGCACAGTTCCAAACCAGACTGTTTAACCCATTAGACACTGCAGGCAAACCTGGACTTCAGCATCTAATTGGCTGCAGATGGTGTGCTCCCTCTGCCACCCATTTGCACTATGTGGCTGTAATCGCTGGGTGCCGCTGGTGTTATTTAGGTTTGACAATATAGGCAGCATATTTGATTTAGAAACTACCTCAGATTTGCGTTGTTTTTTTAAACTGCATAGAAAGAGTTAATAAAATTTCTCGAGTGGGGCTTATGCATCTCAAAATTGTGCTATTGAAAACTACACCCCCTCTTGGAAAAACAAGACCCCGTACAACTATAGTACGGGTTATACTATACTATAGTAGTAAAAGTTATAGCTTGTCAAAAAAATTAATTGGGAAATAGGGCTGGGAATTGACATGGAAACGGGTGCTAGAGATAGGGGGTTAACAATCCCTTTTTGTAAATGCAATGTTAACACGATGTACCGTAATTAAGCTAAACGCAATGTAAACACCACATGTGGGCACAGCCCCAAACTTGCATTCAGCACATTTTCTTTGATTGCATAACATAGCTTATTGTGTAGCTTAACTTGTATTACCGTATTTTTCGGAATATAAGGCGCACAAAAAATCCTTTGATACTCTCAGAAATCAAAGGTGCGCCTTATAGTCCAGTGCGCCTTATATATGAACCGTACTTACAGACAACAGCTGCCTTGAACTGTGCACAGGTCTGCCACCTGCTGGTCATTCATCCTTATATTCCGGTGCGCCTTATATACGAACCTAGACCTTTAAGCAGGCATTTATTGATGGTGCGCATTATAATCCGGTGCGGTAGTTATATTTGCACTCATTCACCCCTGTTTCACATGTCCTATACTTTTTGATTTTAGGACGCCTGTAGGAAGCTCAGAAAATCCACAGGTTTGCTGCTGGACTCCTCTACAAGTCTTGGATGACCACTCGGAGGTCTTATTCCCTGTTAATGCTGCAAATTCGTATAACCAATCAGGTAATTGAGTTACAACCTGTCTTTGAAGATTGAAATGCTGTTAACTGAATATTGGGGCTGATTTACCCAACCAGCTTTAGAGAAGGAAATTGAGAAGGAATTCTGCCAATTATGTCATACGCCACATTTGTGAAGTGTGTTTTGGACACCCCGGGTTCACACTCTGATTTTTCTAGTTTTGGGCCCTACGCCCAATGGGAAGTTCCAGGGGAGCAGGTCAGTTGTACTGTATGGTTGAAAGCTCAGATTGCTCAGGTGTGTATGGGGGAGGCTGCAGGGTCCTCTGTACATATCAGTACGGCATTACAGGGGGGGACATACAGAGTCCTGTGCACCCAAACATCAATGCAGGAAGGGTCATACAGGGACCTCTGCACCCACATATCATGAGATTTCTTGTTCATTATAATGCCCTGCAGTACTGTTGCAGATGCATCACCTTTTGCAGCCACAGCGTCTCCAAAAGGCCTGAGCTGATTTCCCCCCATTTTTCAAACCGGAGACAATGAGTCATAAAACTCTTAGACCAATACGTTGATTAAGGACAGTTATGGAGTTATGGTCCATCTCAACCCAAGGGCAAATACATTTTTGGAATCTGTATCACCAGGGTATCATATCAATATGTCTAATTAGGTTCTAGCACCCTTGGATCCAAATATTGCGGGATGGAACTATAGCAAATGGTTCTGGTTTGGTTTAAATGCGTTCCAGGGATTCCAGAACCATGACCCTACGAAGCTATAACTTCTCCAAGGTTCTGGACTTAATACCAGGTACGAAGGTCCTGTGCACCCTCCTGGGGGTGGGCAGAGGTGTGTCTGCACCTAATATAATCAGAGCACCCCTGATGCTTTCGTCTGGGAAACCATTTACCTTCAAGTACATAGGAAAGATCTTGGGGTGTGGACTACCAGGTTCCATTAGGCCCACACATAAGGTAACCAACCTACAGATTGCTGATACTTGTAGTTCTACCTGTGTATTTGTACTCTGCTTAACTCACTTCCTGTGCCTCTAAGATCCTGTGCGTTCTTGGAGTGTCTAAAAAGGAAAACTTCAGGGGTCTGAAACGTCACGGTTTCCTTCAGTCATTTTTTGCTTAGATGAATGTATTTTCCCCCAAAAAATCAATTTTCTAAATCACACTTCCATTTTGTTTTAACCCGTGTGAAACACTTAAACGGTTAATAGACTTAATAGAAGTTGATTTACATACGTTGTGGGGTTGTCGTTTCTATAGTGGGGTAATTTATAGGGTTTTACTATTACTTAGGCCTTTCAAAGTCACTTGAAGGCTGAGTTGTCCCTCAAAATGTTTGTTTTTTGGCGATTTTCATGAAAATTTGAAAAATCGCACCTAAAGTTCTAAGCCTCATAACATCCTAGAAAAATTAGAGAAGGTGTAAAATTTCATTCCAATGAAAAGCAGACATTCCGGAAATGTTAGTTAAAGTACCCATAAAGCTTGTTCACTATCTGCCTGGAAAACCGGAACGTTTCAGACTTTGAAAATGAAGAATTTTTCTGAACTTTTGCCAAATTTTTATTTTCAGAATGAAACGCAAAACTTATCACAACTAACATGAAGTCTCTAGAATACAGTCTCAAAATCACCTGGATATGTAAAAGCGCTCTGAAGTTATAACCAATTATCATGACACAGGGCAGATTCTAAAAATCTAGTCTGGACATTAAGCTGCAAACAAGTGTCTGCATTATTAGTTGTCTGCTCTGGGGTCTACAAAGATCTACGTTATTATTGTCTGCTCTTAGAGAAATACATTATTATTAATTGTGTGCTCTAGGGTTTCTATTACTTATGTCTTGGGTCTATATTTTATATTGCCTGAATGCAATATATGGTTGGTGGGGTGATTATTGAGTGTGAATGTATGTTGAACATGTCTTGTGGGTATATAATACAGTGTTACAAGAAGAGAGGTTTCTGTGTGCGCCCTCCCTGACAATCCCCCCCCCCCCCCCACGCATTCCACTAGGTGACGGGGAGTTGAGCAGATGGGCAAGGACATGATCTATAGATTAGTCTCTACCAGAAAGCAGAAAACTTTGCCAGATCAGACCTGGTGTTGGGTCCGCACTGGCAGAGTTTGTACCTGTATCTACTAAAAGGTCAGAACCTTTTAGTAGATTATGGGGGCCAGAACATTGTCTTTTGGGGGGGGGGGGGGGTTTTAAGACTGGCATCTAAAACGGAATTAATTTCTCTTCTTCTGTCTCTTCTATGTGTCGGTGTGTACAGATAGCTGATACCAGTCATCTAGAATTAGATTACTTTTATATATCATCTGTAATTAGTAATAGGAGGGGACACATAACTTGTGCCCCAGGTAAAAAACTATTTATAATAGGTTGTAGATTTTAGATATATTGTTGTGGTAGTGGTCCTGGGTTTGGCAACCTGGAGGGGAAGGCTTTTAAAATGAAGTGCTCCATACTGCTGCCACCCTTATACTGTCCCTGTTCACAGGATCAGATTCTTAAACAAAGGAAGTCCATTCTATTATTCTGGGGGCTTCAATTCCTCTATCATACCATGGTCTAAGGAGGCCATTCTTTGGATGAAGGGGGTACCGTGACCCCCCTGGAACTTCTGGTTGGACACAGGACATGAAAACCAGAAGTACCATAGCAAGGAACACAGGAATCGGGAGCCAGAGCTGTGTATGGACATGTTTTTTTCAAGCCCTGTTCCAGGTCCCCAGGCGTTTTTCCATATTTATGGTAAACCCCTTTTAAATATGATTTTACAGTTTGGGGGAGTTGTATATAATGCCACGTTTCTGTGGAATTGAGCTTGGCAAATCTAGGGAGACTGCTCCCTCTTTATATGATTATAGGTTGATTTTCACCATAAAATTGGTAGAGATGAGCCTGTAAAAAATCTATGACCAAGAATCTGTAATAAAACGGTATAAACCTGACTAATTAGCAAAGTTATCATTTGTAATGACTCTGACTATCCACTAGTTTCTCAGCTACAATATATGGTTGTTAGAGATCAGTAATGCCGATCCTAGTATTTTGTGCAGTGCATATACCAGGTAGCCTAGTTTTTAGTTTGAGTTATTACTTGCGTGTTGGTTTTTAATCGAGATTGATGGCATAACCTTTACTGTATAATTAATTGTTGTGTAAAAGGGCAATCGCACATCCTAATAATGACATATTACATCCATACTGCTTCCTCGCACATAATCACCATATGCTAAATATTAAAGCTGCTAGGAAAACGACACCTTGGTATCGATGGTGTGGAGGATATTTTACACTGCGCACAATATGTCATTTTTTTGTATTCGATGAGAGCGACTCTAATTCTCAACACAACATTTCTGTCATGGAAATAGGAAAGTCGTAAAATAAGTCCACGCTGACCCTGGTAAATCTGTATGTCGCACTGCTCTGCTGAGACCAGCGGTCAAACCTGTTCATGGATCTCTACATTCAACAAGTAAAACGGAAAAAACACCAAACAATTTACTCTACCGAATATAGTTTCAGTTTCCATTCTTCTTGGGGATACATAACTAGATTTTTTTTTTCTGCCGATACGTTCCAGCTTTTTGAAGTTGGATGGGAACAGTCGGTAAACGGCAATGTGTAGATCTCCAGAGAAGTTCAATTAGTTTTGGGTCTGGTTTTGGGGAATTGGCTGGACCATTGAAGGGTATTTACAAAGTTGTCCCTCAGCCACAGCTGTGATTTTTGTGGCTGTGTGGTTGAGGACTTTGGGGACCAATAAAGATCCTCCATCTAGCTTTTTTTTTTTTTTAGCTGCATTGCAAATCTGCCTTTCTGCTATCTCCTAAGCATTTGAATTTACAGTATAATTGTGTTATAACTTACCTAATCCTCTGTTGTTGTCATTGGATGCAATACTGTAAGTTTATACAGGTTTTACTTTTGGGGACAAGAATGAAGGTCTTGAAACAGAATAATGTAGTGTGAATAAAACAGAGCAGAGAAGATGGTGGCAGCCTCTACTTGTATATAATGAAGTAGATTAACACCGTCCATCCAGATCTTATTTCTTTCATTACCCAGGGTGGTGGTATCATCCAGTAAATCAACTTTGAAGTGAGAGCAATATGTGTTCTTTAAAGTCATGGAGGTGGAAAATTTATCGCTGAAGTCAAGCTCTCCACACCACAAAACGTCGTCTCCTCTGCTGTGATTGGCAGACTTCAGGAGATATTGTTGGTGATGACCCTAGATGCAGGGCTTTCGGGTAAAGTAAAGCATAGGCCCCATGCGCACGACCATTGGGGACACGTATATGGCTATGGCGCCCGGGCACAACGTGTGCTCACCATTTATTGCCGTGCCCACACAAAAGACAGAGCTTGTTTTATCTTTGGCAGTAAGAGGGGTGGTGCGATTTCCTATGCAGAAGGGAGGGATGAGCAGCACAAACTGGGTCATGAAAGAAACATGATGTGGATGGTGTTAAACTGTTTGACAACATACTGGTAGTAATTTAATAGGTCAATTTCTGCTGACAGGTTCCCATTCTGTTTGTAGAACCCCTTTTGCCATGTAAAATGACCAATGTGGGTCTGGGTGTTGAGACTAATTAATAGGGTCTAACCATCTAACCACTTTGGCTGTGGTCAGCTCTGGTCAAACACAAGCGAATGCATATATATTTATATATATAAACACTATAACTTGTAACCTTAAATCTACAGCAAAACTCGGATGTTCATAGAAATGAAAAGTAAATGTTAAATGTGATTGAAATAAAGTTCGTTCCTATACTTGTGCCTGGTTACTTTGCGTATGTACCGCCCTAGTGAAAAGGTGATATACAGGCGGTCCCCAACTTAAAGGGGTTTTCCCACTGCGTCTAGGGCCTAACTTGCTGATTGGTGGGGGTCTCGGTGATGAAACCCCACAGATCACGAAAAGGAGCGGTCCGCAGCACTCTGCAATTTCCAACGGCTCCATAGAGATTAACGGAGCAGAACGATCATGCGTGGCTGCCTGATGCATTAGTCTGACGGAGCGACGAGGGGTCCGACAAAGGTACATGGGACCCTATCAAACCACTCGTTTTCGTGATCTCATCATGGAGACCCCCACCAGTCAGCAAGTTAGGCCCTATCCACATATGTTTGTGGGAAAACCCCTTTTGAGAACCCCTAGTTACAAACGGACCTCTGGATATTGGTAATTTGCTGTACTATAATCCCTGGCTACAATGATCAGCTTTAACAGTTATCAAAGATGACTGCTATAAATATTTATTGTTAAACCTAGTACATATGACAACCCAAAAGTTTTAAAATCCAAAAATATTTGGGCTGGGATTACAGTTATTAAATATACAGTTCCGACTTGCATACAAATTCAACTTAAGAACAAACCTACAGGACCCACCCTGTACGCAACCCGAGGTCTGCCTGTAGATGTTTTATGATGTAATTGCATGTGACCGTGTTATTGGTATTCAGTAGTTTTCTTTCTTATTATTTTGCATGCAGATGATGCCTTGAATCATTTGCCATATGGAGATGGAAGTGTCAGCGCTGCCCTTGCTGTAGAGTTGGCTCAGAGAGGATCAGACATCCAGTTCAGGTAAAATGCAATGAACTGAATTATATAATAGTGTCTATGTGATAATATAACTGACAATATCTATCAAACACATTAGTAGAAGCCTACACAATGGAGCCTTCCTGAGATTGGTGTATGGCCAGCTTCAGCTTCAAATTTTTTAATTAATCGCTGATGGCCACTGATTTTCCTCTTGGTCCCCCATACAAATGTATCCTCAGTCTGCATTCACACATTCAACCTGCCAGACCTATTATTTAAAGGAAACCTACCATCACAGATCTACCTAATGGCTGTATACTTTACTAGCAAATTACATGAAGAGGCTACTCGGGCGTGGAGTAGTCGTGCCGTGGAGTGGAACTCCATGCCCCAGTAGCCTCTTCATGTAATTTGCATATATACGACATAAACTTTTTATCAAGATATCGGCCTCTCAAGATTTTGAAATAAAAAGTATAGGACTTGTTCCTAGTAAAGGAACCTGATATCAGATCTACCTAGTAAGTGATGGTAGGTTTCCTTTAACCTAACCCTGGTAGAGATGAGAGGATCTATTCGATGGTCCATAGTTTCATTCAAATCTACCCTCCTGTCATCCAACAAATCTAATCTGAATCTTCTGTGTTCCGCTTCAGATGTATCTTGTGAAATACTAATATTGTTCATCTGGGAGCTTGGGGAAGGAAGACGGACAATGATAAAATTTGTAGAAAAAATTACTAAATAAGATAGATTTATCATGAAAGATCTATGTTTAAGAGGACTACAGGGGGTTATGAAACAGTTTTCAGAATTAAGAAAATATGAAAATGGTGCAGTATTATGAGCTGGTCTCCTAGCACAGGTGCGGCTTTGACTACATTATTTCATCATGGGATCATTGTGATTAGATTGTTTTGATACCTTCCTCATTACAGTCTATTTCCCCCCCCCCCCCATGCAGCATGGAAGCCAGTCCACCGGTATCAGTGACGGAAATAAGCAGTGCCTTGCCTGCCGAGCAGGCGCCAGACTCCATGACAATAAGTAAGTCAACGTGTAAGTTACCACATTATTATTATTTAGACTAAAAACCTATGTGTATATTAGTTGGAATATATCTTATAAGAATCTGGAGAAATTTTTTTGAATGTTTAGAAGCTTTCCCAGTCACTAAAAGGTTAATCATCCTAGAAAGAAGGAGAGGGGATATGAAGCTGCAGTCCAGTGCTGTGGAATGGAAGTTTTCTCTGTTTGCAGTCATGGGTATCAGATTTATTACATTTTACACCAGAAATATGAGCCTCTTAATGAAGCTCTGAAGGCAATATTTTTTAAATCAGATATATATACATATAATTTTTTTTTTTACATTTTAATACAACGCACAAATCCCCTCGCCATAAATTCTCTCCCCTCCTCTGGTCTTGATCCCAATTAGCAAAGATAAGGCAAAAGAAGACACAGACTCCACAGTGAATGGGTAAAAAGACCACAATAAACTATCGTAAAGTCTAATACATCTGACATACACCTCCGTACATCGGAAGCCAAATCTCACTTCCCAGGCTTCCTAGCTCCTGGACAGAAGGTGATTCAAGTTCTACACCCCTACAGAACCTCATCCAGCATGCAAAAAGACCTTCCATCCTTGCTAGAGACCTGTTTCTCGACAGGATAAGTGAGACCTTCGCCATTCTCTTCCACTAACTTATGGTATAGTCCTTAGGTCGCGATGTGCCCTCTCCCCCCTCTTTAAACAGGCTGAGATGATGTTTACTCTGGCAAACACATCCCCCAACAGCTCTTTCTTTCAGGCGGCCAATCACAAACTGTTGTCCCGCTGGGACCGTGTCCCTCTTCCCGCTTTCATTCCCAGATGCTTGCTCTATCTGTATGAGATGTGGTGATGAAGAGGGCACATTTTTGCAATTTTCAGTCTTATCCTCTTTCTGTAGTGTGGTCCATTAACCCTTTCCATGCCAAGGATGTATCTCCTACTGCCTCATCTGTATAGCCAAGGACGTATGTGATATGCCCTCACTTCATAGGGCTATAACATTTGGCCCTGTGGCACGTAGAAACACACTTTTTTTTCCTATGAGAATTTCTTTTTCCGAATGAATCTGAAGTTGTGTTTCTAGGTGTCGGGGAACCTGAGATTTTCACGTTTAAAATGAGAATTTTGGGTGCGATTCTTTTATATAAAAATCACTCCTAACGGCACTTTAATAGTCCCTGACACCTAGAAACACAAAGATTCTCTTCTTTCATGGGAAAAAAAAAGAAGTTAGTTTCTAGATGCCACAGAACCAAAGATATAGTCCTTTGAAGTGTACTCCCCCCCCCCCCCCCCCTTTTGCCATAGGGCTGCAGGGAGAATACATTATCTGTGTGTACCTCACAGATAATGTAAATATGGACTTTATATAATCACTAAATTTTGATAAGGAATAATATTAACTATTGCTCATATTTTTAACCCTCTCCTACTCAGAACAATCTAAGAACACTCTTTCTCTCTAATTGCTTTTTATTTCGGGATTATTTTTTTCCAAAATTGAGTAATGGGGCTACATATTAACACGGTGACCCAGAACATTTCCATAAAGTTATATGTAATACGAAAAACACACACACATTCCTGAATAAAGTGTTTTATTTCACGCCATCCCTTTATTATTCATACCTATGTTATGACATTCTTGCTCAAATTATTATGAACTGCAGAGGGTTCTTGTGCGGTTAATACATCTAAAACGTGACTTTTGTTATCTCATTAGCTTGGTTTATGGATAAATAGGTTTTTATTTGGGTTACCATTATGTAAGGGAGCATCCAAGAATACAGTATATCTGTGTGAAGCTCAGTGCAATTTTCTGCAAAAAATGTTTTGTCCCCCAAGCGGATATATAACGTTCCCTCTGCTGCATATTTTGGTGAATAAACACAATATGAACTCCTCAAAACTTACTGTTTTTTATGTAAGTATATTTCTTTATGCTGGATTTGTAGAAATTTTAGAGGAAATTTGAATTTTCAATTTGTTGGCTGCAAAGTTGCATGAAGGTGGAGTGTGTATGAAGTTATTTTTGTTTAAATGGTAGGCGGTAATTTCTGAAGACAAAATGATTTTCACAGAATAGGAGCTTCTTACTTTGTGTGTTATATATTTTTAAACACATTTGTGGATTGCAACTAAATATGGTATGGTTTTTGTTTTAGCATTTTTGGGAGGGTAAATTCTTGTTGTGTATTGTGGTATATATAAATCTGCTCACTTTGTGTTATTATTTTAAATGCCTTTTTGTGCGTAAACCTCCACTTCGATGTGAGTTTTATGTAAAAAGGTATGTTTTCCTGGCATTTTTAATGCATTTTTTGTTTAACTATTTGTGTTTGTCACAAAGTTACGTCAGGGTGGTACAGACTTTCAAACCGTTAATCAAGGAAAATGCAATCGCTGGTCGTCTGCTTTCAAAAAATAAATAGGTTTCATGGGCGCCTTTGCTTTTTAATCTGTTTTATTGATATATATTTTGCAGGTTGTGACTGTCTTAAAATTTCTAGCTGAAAAGCAGATATTTAGTTGTTTCAGTTTTAGTGATTATTATGATTTATTCATGTGAACATATGACTATGAAGTATCTCTGAACTCTACACATGTTCATCTATTACATTTCAGAGATGTGAAAGTAAATATTTTCTCTTTGGATCACATTTTTTTGCCATCAAAGTTTTTAAATTTATGTATTTTTTAAAAAATAAAATTTTACTTTTTGAATCAAAATTACACGAAGGCGCCTATATCTATAAACTCGTTAATGCAATTGTAAAAATGGGGCAAGTGTCTGCTTTCGGAAAATATATTGTTTGTCAGGATTTAGTATAATTCTTTTTGCTGTAATTTCAGTTTTATTTGTAAACGTCAAAATTGCTCTGGCCAATAACGCGGCAAAATTTCTAGAAATGCCTGGCAGTGAAAGGGTTAATTAGGGAGTAGACTTCTCCCTAATTTTTTACTGGGCATTGTTCCTCTTGCTTCATTAACACCCAGGACTATAAAAGCTTTCCCTTCCATACTCTCGCCATTGGACTCTGTTCTGTATCCTTCTCCTGTGGCATCAGACCATTGCTCCTGATGTATCCTGATGGGTTTCAAAGGTGAGTGACATCATGCATAAGGAAGAGTTCAACGCTTCTGCTACTGCCACTTATGAAAAACTCCATTGCACTTGGTCTCCATGGGGTCTCATTCAGTAGAGTTCTACCACATATGTACCATCAGTATTACTGATGGTCGATGTGTCTTGCTAAGAAGTTCATGAGGAACAATTTTCTTCAGGACTTCTTTTATTATAACTCAATACACTGCTATTGCGGCTGGGGAGCACTGGAGGGCCTCGTATTTTAATTTAGTAAACCGCCCCCTCCATTGTGGGACCAGGCGTGACCGCTAGCGCTACGCGGGGTACATAAATGAATATACAAGTTGCTCTTGCGCCCCAGGCTAATTAGAATAATTTTTAGAACTCTAATTTGCCACGATTGCAGCATATAGAGTTAGTAGGACAAGTATAGCACAGTAATCCTGATGGTAGATGTCCTATAAAGTTAGCCCCTCTTTTTTGATGTCTAACCCTTTTAATCTAGAGTATTTTAACCTGGACCAGAAACTCCCTTTTTGAGTGGGATCATCCACTACACCATGATCACTGTGGACGGCACAATTGGCAATCGATAAACCACCAGCTTACCCCCCTATGATGTATAACAACATGGTTCTTGAGTACACACCATCAATCAGATCTATAATTCAAGACCAAAAAGGGTGTAGTTTACCACAACTGAATTGGGCACATCTCGGGGGATAAGGGAGATCCAGACTGTCCCCAGAAGTGATAATCTCCCCTAGCGTCTCATATAAAGAAGCTCCTTTCGGAAAAACTATTGATCAGAGAATTCTTTGTGAAGACACTGCACCAGCAGGGAATGCGGTAGAATTGTAAATTCCGCCCTCTGGTATGATACAGACAGTAACTGAAAAGTAGTGCTAAGTATTTGTAGCTCTCCTTTTTTACCTACATTTATTTATTGGATGATTATACGCTTGAAGATTGAGGTCGTCACACCTTTGTCTGACTTTTATTAGAATTTGTAGAATTAAACATGAACTCCACCCGCGTCTTCTCTCCACATACCTGTGAGCAATCAAGGCTCATGTTTGTGCCCTAGATTCTGATGGATAGTGGCCTATCCATAGTTTCCTGTACTATATCCCGACATATATAGTAGTTTAACAGATGCCTGCTATGGCCACATATTTTAAAAGAATCTACATGGAATGAAAGGCTAAGCCAATTAATATTATAATTGCTGTGCCAGATCTGTTTCAATGTAACAAGTAACTACATGCAAATTTTGGATATGATCCTAGTTTTCTGTATGTAATTATTCCACAAGGCCGACATGTAAATCTAAAATAGAAAGAAAAAAAGTCCTAACCCTAATTAACCCAGATAGAACTTGTGAATAATTGTAAATTTTCTTAATCAGACGGAATATTTAAATGATAAGGGGATATTTAAAAGTCAGGCCGTGTCCACAAAGCTGAGATCAATATATTAAACATTTCTGTCTGCTTGAAATTTGCACAATGTTCTATGCATCCCCATGAATAGGGGATTTAACGTGAGAGCAATTCTAAGCCGAGCTACTTTTATGGAAGAAGAGCTAGGAAACAACTTTTACAGTATAATTTTTCTATTTATGATGTCAGTATTCAGTTTCTTTATCTTTATTCTTGCGCGTGGAGTCTACATCGGTCATTGGTCAGCACTCAGACTTAACACTGACTCATTGGGGGACATTTATCATAGCCTGCGCTCCATGTGCACAGCGTATGACAAAGGCCCTGCCCACCAGCTTCCGTGGATACAGCATTGGTCTCTGATGCCGACCACGCTCTTATGGCGTGGAGGTGGCGTAGTCTCAAAGGGAAAAAAAAATGCAAGAAATTCTGATTATTGCAGGATGTGGACTGGCCTTAAAGGGAACCTGTCATCAGAAATTGGCCTAATAAACCACTACCAGCATGTTGACAAGCATCTGAGCAGCTCCTAGATTTTGTTTCTTTCATGGTCCAGTGTGGTGGCATCATTCAGAAAATCTGCTTTGAAGTGAGATATAAATTGGTTTAGTGAAGTCAAGGAGGTGGAGAGTTTAACACTGAAGTCATGCCCTCCCTGCCTCATAATACCCCATTCACTGTAATTGATGGTCCTGCTTCTAGGGACATCGTAAGCAGATCTTTGGTTCGGTACAATCACAGAGATACCAAATTTTTGTAGGTTTTATTATGTTTAAGTAGATTTAGAAAAATGTACCGTATATACTCGTGTATAAGCCGAGTTTTTCAGCAAAAAAATGTGCTGAAAAACGTCCCCTCGGCTTATACACGAGTCTATAACAAAAAAAAATTACCGACTTAAATAAACTTAAATACTCACCCTCCGATGTCAGCGCGGCTCCCCGATGTCGGCGCGACTTACCGATGTCCCCGATGTCAGCGCGTCCCGTCTTCTTTCTTCTCCGCGGCTCTTCTTCTATCTTCCGTCATGGACGCGGCCATGTTTTCTTTGTGGCCGCACATACTATGACGTCAGCAGCGGCCGCGTCATAGTATGCGCCTGCTAGAAGAAGAGATGGCCGCGTCCATGCCGGAAGAGAGAAGAGGAGCCGCGGAGAAGAAAGAAGACGGGACGCACTGACATCGGGGACATCGGTAAGTCGCGCCGACATCGGGGAGCCGCGCTGACATAGGAGGGTGAGTATATAAGTTTATTTTTTTAAGGGCCGTGGGGGCAGGCTGGCTGTATACTACTGTGGGCTGCTGTATACTACTGTGGGCTACTGTATACTACTGTGGGCTACTGTATACTACTGTGGGCTACTGTATACTACTGTGGGCTGCTGTATACTACTGTGGGCTGCTGTATACTACATGGGGGCTGGCAGGCTGTATACTACTGGGGGCTGGCAGGCTGTATACTACTGGGGGGGTTTGACCAATGCATTTCCCACCCTCGGCTTATACTCGAGTCAGTAGTCTTTCCCAGTTTTTGGTGGTAAAATTAGGGGTCTCGGCTTATACTCGGGTCGGCTTATACTCGAGTATATACGGTAAATGTTTTATACAAAAAAAAAAATCTCTATTTTTGCCATATAGTGAGACCAATAATTTTTTTTTATACTTCGGTGTACAGAGCGGTGTAAATTGTTGTTTTTTGCAGGATGAGATAGTTTTCACTGTTACCATTATAGAGATCATTATAGAGACCTTCTGATCGCTTTTTACCAGTAAAATCACTGGCTGATGCTGATGTTCACTCATGCGCTCAATTTTAGAGGGAGGAGCCGGATGACGTATCTGACTATATGTGCATAAAGTGGGATACATCTTGGCCGTTTGTTGTAGAGGTACACCAGGAATCCTCCCAACGTTTTGAATCCGTTTTTGGCCCGTTTTTAAGCAAAAAGCAAAAGACGGGCCAAAAGCGGATTCAGAGCGCCATGTGTGGCATCACCCTTACAACGTAGATCCAAAACATTGCTTGTCCAAGATAATTGCTGCTCTATCTCTTCGTTGGCAACATGCAAAACTTCAGTTTTTATAGATTGGATCACATTTGCTGATGAGAAGGGTGCATCCACATGTTAAAACTGCATCATTATCAGTCTTGATGTAGTTTTAGGTGCAGTTTTGTTAATTTAACAGGTGAAAGACATGAACTGAACAGTCGACTTTCATTTTGAAGAGGAATCCTGTTTAACAACTGGGATTCACCAGCAGAAATTCTTGTAATATAGATCCAAAAAGGTTTCTCCAAAAAATCCATAGGTTTTGGTGGGGGTTCTCCACCAATCTGATGATTCTTGTTGCCTCTGCTGCCAGAAATAAAAACAGTGTAGTGGCCGTACAGGGAACTTCAGCTGATCCAATAATCATTTGGATAGGACCTGAGCTGCAGCTCCTGGAGAACGCTGGACAACAAGCATAGAATGGGGGAGCCTGGAGGCTGCTGAAGTCAACTGATAAGTGAGGGGTTCCAAATCTACTATTAATATCCTATACTACAGGGTTACACATTTTGTTAGAGTAGAAAAGCCCTTTAACTTGTATGTACTCTATACCCTTGTATACCCCCCTACACAGTGTGTGTGTGTGTGTGTGGGGGGGGGGGGGATTTAACAATGTGTCTCAGGTTCTTTCTTGTGAGGCCACGCCCATCTCCTAAAGGCCACGCCCCCTTAACCGGAAAAGTCAGGAAAGTTAAAAAAAAAAAAAAAAAAAAAAAGTCTAAAAGCCTTGATGACTGTGGTGCAAGGCAAAACCACCAAATTGTGGCGCAAGTGCGTTTATAAATCCACCCGACTGTGAGTTATTCCCATAGGGCAGTGGTGGCGAACCTATGGCACGGGTGCCAGAGGCGGCACTCAGAGCCCTTTTTGTGGGCACCCGGGCCATCGCCCCAGCACACCAGACAGGACATAAAGAATCTTCCTGCAGTTCCAAGCAACTTAAAAGATGCTGCTTTCAGTCATATTATGATACTTACTTCGCTACTTGGGAATCTAGGAAGAGGGAGTCAAATTATTTTTGGAGGACCTCCTGCTGGCCCCACGATTCTCTGTGTGTAGAGGGAAACTGGAACGAAGCTAAAATGATGAAAATTTTCCATCTTTCTACTGTGTTGCTGTCCTCAGGAGGCAAATATGATTGAAAGTTGTTGAAGAACAGGGAGCAACTGCTTTCATTTTTGTTTGGCACCTCGCCATAAATAAGCATGGTTTCGCGTTGCAGTTTGGGCACTCGGCCTCTAAAAGGTTCGCCATCACTGCCATAGGGATCTTCTACCATGGTAATAGGAATACTGACAAATTCTATTAAACTTCTCATCATTCATGTCGGTGGCCCATTATTTGCGGCACACGTTTCATTGATGTTGCGACCCACTCAGATGTTGATGACAGGAGAAAATACTACCCCCGACCCGCAAACACACGCGTGAATAGGATCTACTGTGAGTTTTACGTCTCAAGTAGTCGGCTCATACATGGGGCACTGGAAAATATAGCTGTGTGTATGAGCCCATAGAAATACATGGGTCTGTATCAATGGCTAACAAGGTTCATGTGCTCACTTGAATGTTTCGTATCTAACCTCACAGAATGACACTATTTTATATCCAAACCAGAAATCCTGTATTTTGCTACAGCTTGCAATTTTAAAAAGCGACCACCAGGGGGAGAAGTTGATCTTTTCCATGATTTTTCGTGTCTCTTGTTATTTAACATGTAGCAAGCACAAAATCCTGCATCCACTTCCTAGTGTTTCATTTCTAGATTCCCAAGAGAGGTTAACAAAAAAAAAAAAAAAAGAATGAAAAAACAATATCTGTAAGTGGAGCGCTGTCCGTGGTAACTGGTGAATGCGTGAAATAAAGTATAATCACATATTATGGAGAAATCCCCCATATGATTGGTAACACTCCTTCCTAATGTGTGACTAATTAAGGGAATGCACAGTAACTCCGATGCCCTGTCCATGCACATGCATGTCCGTCTTGGTTTATTTCATCCTTTTATTTTTCCGGGGGAAATCTTGTGTGTAAAATGTATATCCCTCAGCCATTAGTACGGATTCTAAATAACGGAGGCTTCTCGCTTGTTGCATAGCAACCACTTTCTAAATGGATGGCAGGTATAAAATATGGAATAGGATTTCACAATAACAAAAGCACAGGAGAGCTGAAGTGTACACCGACCCTTCTCTCTGTGCGTATTGGCAGACATAAAGCAAAAGTGCGATCGTGTTTTCCGTAATGTCTCGTAAATGGGTCATATCGGGTCTACGGAGCAGATTATGAAGGAAGCCGTTGAGTCTGTATATTAGTAATAAACAATTAAATCCCCATAGTGTCATAAAGCCACGTGACGCTTCGCTTTAAGTGATGATTATGGGTCGTATTAAATAAAATGTTCTGTAACTAGAAGCAACCAGCGCCTGCGTTTCAGTCCCAAGGGTGCTATAGAAATGACGGCTAGGATGTGCACAACGCTTATGGGTTACAGAGTCCTTACTGCAGTAAATTGCTCATCTATAAGGAGACACTGGTTGTATTTTGGATTGTGAGGCTCATTTGCAGAAGGCTTGGAAGGAATCGTAGTAATGTGCCCATAAGATAAGTGGGGGATGCTGGGACTTGTAGTCCCATGGCAGAATTGTTTATGTCTTTGGAATACATGTATACAATAGCCGGCTGTGAAGTACAAGCCACAGGTTAGGGGCATTCTTAGGGGGACAAAATACATAAAACAGATGGTAACTTACATGAATATCTATTAATTATACTCTCTCATGTGTCAATGGGCAGCCTCAGCATATGTCTCATTAACATTGACAGTCCTTCCAAGGATTTCTGACATGATTGCAAAATGTTCTTCTGATTTGTCTGTCTGTTGTTTTTCCTGGTCTGTTGTTAAAGAGCAAGCAGAAGTGAGCAAGTTACACATAGCAAGCATCATGTAATTAAGAAGGAACAGCTGAGCACATTATAGAGCAAGAGGAACTGAGTAGATTGTACATAGTGTCCTATCTGCAGGCAGCATGTTATATAGAACAAAAGCAACTGAGCAGATTGTACATAGTGTCCTATCTGCAGGCAGCATGTTATATAGAGCAAGAGAGCAGAACTTGCTGAGCAGCTTACACAGTGTCCTATCAGTAGGCGGTATATAACAGAGTAGGTGGAGCCAAGTAAGTTTTATGAAGTGTCCTATTTGGAGGCGAAATGTAATGAAGCAGGATTTGCTTAGTAGCATCTACAAAGTGACTTTAGGAAACAGATTATAGAGCAGGAATAGCCTAGTAGAATGTGTGCAGTGTCCTGTCTGTAGGCAGTGTGTTAAAGGAAATCTACCATTACCAAAAAGTAAAAAATCCTACAGATACTCACCTGTCCTCCTCTTTATCTTGATCCCAGCGCTTGTCTTCTGTAATCTTGACACATCAGGATTACCTAAAAAATAGACTTCTAATTAGCAGGCCGAAGTGCGGGGACGAGATGTCCGGCACTCCGGGCTGCTAATTATGCACACCCCCGTGCATAATTAGCGGCCTGGAGTGCCGGACATCTCGTCCCAGCACTTCAGCTTGCTAATTCTAAGTCTTTTTGCTCTAACTATAAGACTTTTTGTCTATAACCTATCCCTGCCAACATCTGGTTATAAGATGTGCATTTCTCTTGGAACAGTGACTCTCTCTTCAAGGTTCTAATGTGTTCATGTCATGCACTGGTTGCATTTTTAGTTTTTGACCATGGCTTGTATTGCAGCTCTTCTCCGCTGTGTTTCCGGGATGGCCTCTTATTCCTTAAAGGGCATCTACCACTAGGATGAAGGACTATGCAGATGAGCCTGAGGGGCTCCAGGCTCCATAGGGGTTAATGTATCCTGGAGGCCCTCAGGCTAATTTGCATACAATCTTTCATCCTCGTGGCAGATGTCCTTTAACTACGATGCTGAGCCTCCTGTCCTGATCTTCATTATGATCCTCAATTGCTCTAGAACAATGCACGCCCTGTCTTGCTCCTGACCTTTCTCTGCCTTTCCCACTGGTGCATTACACTGGAATCTGTTGACCAGCCCTTGTTCTACAATCTCTTACGTGAGGACTAAAGCATGAGATGCCATCAAAGTGAAAACCAGATCCCTGTACAGGGGTTGAGGAGTGAAAGCCGTGTGTAAAACTTTTGTCCAGGCATGTCGTTATAATGATTGAAATAATGACTGAAATATCAACTTGTATTCACAGGCAGTTATCAGTCTGAGGGGTGGGGTTTGGGGTAGAGCAGTCAAGCTTTCACCAGCCCTCCAGGCAGCTTATCATGAAAACTCCTCCTACAGCCCTCTGTTGAGCCACGCCTCCCCGTCCTCTGCACTATTGTTTGAAATCTCGGACATGCATGGGCCACTGAAGTGCTCAGTCGGGTCCTACATTACAAACTAGAGCGCAGAGGACGTGGAGGCAGTGCAGGAAATCAGCTCAAGTAAGGTATGTTTGGGGGTTTAACAGCCGTATGGCTGGTGACTGGTTTCCTTTAAGGGTATGGTCACATGTTGCGTTTGACGCATGTGTTTAAAAACGCATTGCAACAGCTGAAGAGAGATTTGCCTAATTAAACAGCTGTTAACACTTGTGTTTACAAAACACAACTGTTAACACATTAACACAATGTTAACGTGTGTTCTCAATGCAGGTTCTCAAATGGGTTGAACCAAGTTTGCCTTTTGTAACAAGCCGATCCAAAGTATCCGATCATTAAAACCAACCTCCAATGATCTGGAGAATAGGGGTCCGCTCCACCCAATGGCAATAGAATCTTCAGTTCTGTAGCACCGAGAAACAAGCTCTTGGTGCCATATTACACATGACCAAATCATCAGAAAATCGCACAGCATTCCACTTTTCCTGGCACTCGCATACACAAGGAACGGGAATGCTAGAGATGGCCAAGCTAGTGCTTATAAATGACATCGGGGAGACATTATTTTACATATTTATGACCTACTTTCCATTAATTCCTTTTAATCGCAGATCATTCTATTTGCCTTTCAATAGATCTTACTAATCCTACATACTTTTTATTATATCCTTTCTTCTTATCTTACCATTAGCAGTCCTTGCTTTGTGCCCTCACTTACATACTGTATATGCATAGTCTAATGTAAGGTTATCCTCCTCAGTAGCAGTGAAAACATCCCATGTGGTCCGTGGGATTTGGGCGATACGTATAGTATATAAAGATTGATGGGGCTGCACTGAGCCTATGGGCATCAGGCATCCAACTCTGCAATTCATAAATAATAGATACAAAAATAATGTAAGTAAAAGCAGGAGCCAGTTTTCCTGTATAGAAAGTTCATCTCCCCATAACATTCAATCCAGTATACATTATTAATAAGATTAAGAAAAAACACATTACCAGCGAGTACAGTGAGAGAATGATTCCTGCCCTGGGCACCGCTCTTGTCTGTCCGCAGTCCCATGCCAAGACCCTGGCATTCATTAATAATAAGTTCAAATGTCTGAGAAGTCACAGGTACTGGAGAAATGATGAGGCTGCACATTCATTTATGAGCCAGATGTGAAGCTCTGTGATCATGAAATTGACATCACGGAGCTCTCGAGCTTCCAGAATGCTATTTTATTTCCTTTGCCCATGTTTAGTCAGGTAGGAAAGGATTGTTTCTTTTGTAAAGATGCTGGAAAACAAAATAAAATGTAGCTATATTTTTGAATTCACGAAGATGTCAACATCTGCAAAGAGTTTGTATGTTCTCTCCGTGTTTGCTTGGGTTTCCTCTGGGTACTTTGGTTTCCTCCCACACTCCAAAACATACTGTTAGGTTGTTTAGATTGTAAGCCCCATGGGGACAGGGACTGATTTGACATGCTTTGTGCGGCGCTGTGTAATCTGTGTGCGCTACATAAATAAAGAATTATTATTATGTCTTGATTGAGGCTTTTCAAGCCCCCATATAATTTCATGTATAGGACAATGTAGGGGTATCTGGTTAGGTGCTCATCGGAAGGCAAAAGCAGCAAGAATGGTCATTACTACATTGTTATGCTGGCTAGTCTGGGTTGCGGAAGTATAGACTTACTAGGTCACCTTCCAGAATAGTTGTACATGGTGATCATAAGTTAAAGGACATCAACCACCAGTTTACTGGTGGTAACATGCCCCAACTAGACAGTTTGTTCAGTCTAGGAGATGGGGGGGGGGCTGTTTTTAATATGTTTTCGGGCATCCTTATCAATGAAATATGAACTTTGAACTTTGTAAAACAGCCAGAGGCGCTCAGGCGCCGTCAGCCTGAGCACCTCTCGGCTTCGCCAGCTTTCAACTTATGCACACACCCCCGCTGCAAGGCTCCTCCTGCTCCAGGCTGGGAAATCATGATCCGGCCGGTGATGTCATAGCCGGGCATGTGCTCTCTCCTAGTTCTACGGCCGGAGCAGGAGGAGGCTTGCAGAGGGGGGTGCATAAATAAAGAGTCGGGGAAGCCAAAATAACATGTTTTCTAATTCACTGTTATTAACAAAATTGCAGCATTTTAAAGATATAAGTCTAATCTCACTGATCACTTCCTGCCAGGAGATCGTGAGCACAGAGAGCGGTTTCATCTACAAGCTACAAGGAGATAAGTGATCCGGGGGATTGGGGAAACAGGCACATATCTGTGAGATGTAGCAGTGCTGACAGTGTAAAAGTCTGTCAGCCTGTGTCTATCATGCGTAATCCCATGCATCTCTGATCTGTCTCCTCTCTATGTATCAGATACTAGTACAATGTCAGCAGCTAGATGAAAATGTATATACACCTGTACCCTGATAATATAACCACATTGTTTAGTATTTACATAACCACATTGTTACCCCACAGAACTATATTTATTATAATGTGTCTGCTTAGAGAGGCCCCGCCCACACCCTGGGATTTTGCACTGAGCAGCATATAGCATGTGAAAATTTTCTTTAGTGGGAAAACCCCTTTAATGCAGCAACCAGGCTCGTCTTTCAGACCAAACACTAGATGGATTCCTCTAGTTTGTGCCAGTCCCTGCATTGGTTACCTGTCTCCTTCCAAATACAGTATAAAATAATCACAAATCCACAAAGCTCTGCACAATGCTTCATCTCCCTACCTCGACTCTCTTATCTCACTCTATCGCCCAACCAGTGTTCTATCATCTGCCAGTGAACTTGGATTGTTCTCTTCCTTAATTCGACCCCTATTGGTCACTTCTACAGAACTTTTCATGAGCTGCACCAATTCTCTGGAACGCTCTACCATGGAATATCAAACTAATACCCAACCTCCAAAGCTTCAAACATGCTTTTAAAGCCCGTCTCTTTAGGTACAGCTATCACATTCCTTAAAGGGGTATTCCGGGAATATGAAAGTCTGACACATAAACCCATGATAATATAAATATATGAATATAACAAAAGTCAATGTCATTAGTCACAAAATGGAGCTTAAATAGTTTGATTTTATGATTTACAAAATGTATGGCCTCTCTAAAGTAGGCGGAGTTATCACCAAGATGGCTGACACTGGAAACTACAACTCCCATGATCCTTTAGTTCTCAGTAACAGCTCCTGCCTCTTATGTTCTGCTCCCTGTGATGATGTAACAGACTGTCCTGCTCTGTTACCATACTAATGATATGTAACTACCATCATTGCACATTACCTCACTGAAATGACATCTCGCCACAACACCAGCCATACTGAATGCACTGCAACCAACCAACTACAGGCAAACCATAGTGGTGATTACATGACCTGTCCAGGCAGGTGCAGGACATATGATTTGGACATGTGACCAGCGGCCATCTTCTGTCCTGTGTCTGCTCCGTGTGGAGGAAATCAACGGACTGATTAACCCGTTCACGACCCGTGACGTAATAGCACGTCACGGGTGGGCCGCGGGTGCATGGAGAGGGCTCACACGCTGAGCCCTCTCCGTAGCCGGTAAGTCTTTGCTGTTTTCCCGCTGATCGCCGTCGGCAAAGATGCGGGCGGCTTCAAAAGGTTGGCAGCGCATGGGCGCCCCCATCTTTTCGAGTATCGCCGCTCCCCGTGACGTCATCAGGGAGCGGTGATCCGTCGCCATGGTAGCCTCGGGTCTCACGAAGACCCGAGGCTACTTCGGGTTAACCCATGCATTACAATGTGCTATCAGCACATTGTAATGTATGAGTAGTAAAATTCACATATACTGCCATACTGTAGTATGGCAGTATATGATAGGATCGTACAGACAACCTAGGGTTAAAGTACCCTAGGGAGTCTGAAAAATAGTAAAAATAAAAAAAAAAGTAAAAAATAAAATTTATAATAAAAAACCCTAAAAACTCAAATCACCCCCCTTTCCCTAGAACTGACATAAATATAAATAAACAGTAAAAATCATAAGCACATTAGGTATCCAAAAATGCCCGATCTATCAAAATATGATAACGGTTTTTCACTGCGTTTAATCCCGTAACGGAAAATCACGCCCAGAGTCGAAAATGGCACTTTTTTGTCATTAAAAAAAATTCTATAAAAAGTGATCACAAGGCCGAACAGTCCTAAAATTGATAACATTGTAAACGTCATCAAAATCCGCAAAAAATTACACCACCCACATCTCCGTACACCAAAGAATAAAAAAGTTATTAGCGCCAGATGGCAAAATCCCCCCAAAAATTTTTGTACAGGAGGTTTTAATTTTTTTAATTGTATGAAAACATTATAAAACCTATGTAAATTTGGTATCCCCGTAATTGCACTGACCCAAAGAATAAAGTGGACATGTCCTTTGGGGCGCTCAGTGAAATCCGTAAGATCCAAGCCCACAAGAAAACGGCACAAATGCGTTTTTTTACCAATTTCACAGCATTTGGAATTTTTTTCCCGCTTCCCAGTACACGGCATGGAATAATAAATACCATCTCTATGAAGTGTAATTTGTTACGCAGAAAACAAGTTGTCACACAGCTCTGGACATGGAAAAATAAAAAAGTTATGGATTTTTAATCAAGGGGAGTGAAAAATGAAAATGAAAAAACAAAAAAGGGCAAGGTTCTGAAAGGGTTAAAGGGCCAGTAGCATTTTAATTCTCCATTACAGTCTGTGTATGTCCACAGCATTTTCGACTAAGGGGAGCAAAAATTTAAATAACTAATTACATATTAACTTATATTTTGAGGACCCATTTGTATATGAACTATGCTTTTTCCTTGAATACCCATTTAAGCAACAAACCTCAAATCAGCTCCAGGTCTTTTATCAGCTATATTAAAAATGACATAAGAAGAAATTGCCCAATCCTGCCATGAAACTCCTTTGAGTCACTGGTCCGGTTACTTTTGGTCCCTTTCAAAACAAGGTGGCACATGTTTTGGAGCTGAAATTCTTAAACCAGGGGTGTCAAAATAATTTTCCTAGTGGCCCACATCAGCCTTGTGGTTGCCTTAATGGGACCAAATGTCAATTTAGTCCTGTATAAATTTATCTACTCAAGTTGTTTAGTAATTCCATTTATACACCATAAACATTGCATTCAGCCATTTAAAGGACACCTGTCATCAGGTCTGTGTCACTTGTCCTGTCACTACTACCTGTTGGAGCAGCTCACAAGGATCCATCCCAGCCTTTATCTAGTTATTTCATACATTATTCATTGTAAAATCATCTATTCTTTATCATGTAAATGAGGCTGGTCACATGGTCAGAGGCAGTGATGTCACCCCTGTTACCCCTCCCCTCATGTCTGTGTGTAATGTATAGTAAAGCATTGCTAGTGTGTGTGCTGCATCTGCTGACATGCTGCATCCTCCTAATATACAGGTGAGAGACACAGACATCAGCTACACATGAATCTGACATGTTCTGCTGTAACATGGCTGCCTGGAGCTGCTGTATCTCTCCTAAACACACACACATGCACACACAGGCTGCAGGGGGCGTGGCCACCAGCTCCAGGAAGCACATCATTATACAGCCTCACATCATTATACAGGCTGTCAGTCAAGCACTGGGGGTGTGGCTGTGCCTCCCACTCATGAATAGAGTGGACAGCTTGAATATGCTAATGCTTCATTGGACACTTCACAGGTCATTTGCATACAGCTTTAGGACCTCATTGCTTTGGTTTACAGGCATGTAGAGGGACAATGAAGGGATAGAGGCAATGCTCTCTAATGGCAGTTTATGAAAATATATTTAGTTTAGGGGGGTTATTTTGCATGACGGGTTCTCTTTAAAGGACACCTGTCATCAGGTCTGTGTCGTTTGTCCTGTCACTACTACCTGTTGGAGCAGCTCACAAGGATACATCCCAGCCTTTATCTAGTCAATTCATACATTAATCATTATAAAATCTTTTCTTTATTATGTAAGTGAGGCTGGTCACATGGTCAGAGGCAGTGATTTCACCAGTTACCCCTCCCCTCTCCCTGCTCATGTCTCTGTGTAATGTACAGTAAAGCATTGCTGGTGTCTGGGCTTTTATCTGCTGACATGCTGCATCCTCCCATACACGTGTGTGAGACACAGACATCAGCCACACAAGTACCTGACATGTTCTGCTATAACATGGCTGCCTGGAGCAGTTGTATCTCTCCTATACATATACACACAGGCTACAGGGGGCGCCAGCACCAGGAAGGACATGGAGGAGCCATTACACCATTATACCTCACATCATTATACAGGCTGTTAGTGATGTGTATAGCAGTATCTCATACACACACAGGCTGCAGGGGGCGCCAGCACCAGGAAGCACATGGAGGATCCATTACACCATTATACCTAACATCATTATACAGGCTGTCAGTCATGTGTATAGCAGTATCTCATACACACAAGCTGCAGGGGCGCCAGCACCAGGAAGCACATGGAGGAGCCATTACACCGTTATCCTCACTTCATTATACAGGCTGTCAATCAAACACTGGGGGTGTGGCTGAGTTGGCGCATACAGCGGGCACACAGTGGAGCAAAGAAGGTCACCAATGGCGCCGCTTTGGGGTAGGGAGGAAAGGTGAGTATCGGAGGCACATTAACTCTATTCTGTGCTTCCGACAAGCATACGACAGTGGCAGGGAGCCAGAGCCGAGCCAGATAACGCAAGGCCGCGGGCCGGATTTGGCTCTCTCATCTGTGTCCAAAACCCTTTATCCCTTTAAATGAAAGCTGAAAGTTTGAAAGAACATCATATAACTAGAACTTGAAAATGTTTCAGTAAACTTGTAAAAGAAAAACCAAAATTTGTAGTCTAAATATTAATGGACTCATCTCTGCTCATTTTACACATGAGTCTGGAGAAGTTATTTTGATTGACATCCTATTGTGCGATTGAGGCCACCGATGACATGTTGATGGGGTTCGTACTCCTAGCACCCCAGCATTGTGCTATTAGACTCTTCTGTGTGTAGTCTGTCTGCATGTCATGTACGTGTCAGAGGATACTGCAGATGCACCTTGCTGCTAATGAGAATTTCTATAGCACCTCGCCACAGGTGTTCAGCTGCTGCACAAATTAAAGGAGCGTCCCCAACCTTCTCCAAATTCCCAAACCTGTACAAAGTAATTTAATTTGCCTGCCACTAAGCTGATATCTCGGTATTGGATCTTTCAGAGGTGTTGCAATAAATAAAGTTACGTGTCTGTAAATGGCGCTATTTAGGAAGGCGGCTTCCTGTTCTACAGATGAGAAGTGTGTTCCATTCTGAGAGTTCAATGACAGGCAAGCAAAGAAGAAGCAGGTTTGTTTTAGCATAACTGCACATAGCACAGGCTGGCAGGGAGTCAACGAATGAGTGCCATGCAAACTGATTATTTTTAACTTTTCAATGAAATCGAAGCCAGGAATAGGATTTTCATGATATGACATAGGATATTAGAAATGAAGCCTATAATTGGAAATGGGATTATTCAGTGACGCGGGATGCATGATTTACATATGAACACAGGATGAATTCATTAGCCGCAAACGTGTCGCCTCCTCTCTAAATTTTTTCTTTTTCTTATGCCGTTCTTTCCAAGTGATGAAATATCTGCTACAGATTGATGTCAAGATTGTACACTGATTTTTTTTTTTTTTTTTAATTTTGTTGCCATCTCTTTAGGTGAACTCCGTCAAGCTGTTGTTCTCATGGTGAACAGGAAAGATGAACTCGAGGAGCAAAACGCGTAGGTGTAAATTAGCATTGTTTAATCTTTCCTCTAATGTGTGTGATCACTGTATGTGTCACTAAATCACTAAAATGTAATATTTAGTACGATTTGCTAATGCAGCCATAGGTGGTTTCTGAGACTCCCCTGCTGTACATACTGATCCTGTGTGGTTTCATATCTTAAATATAAGATAACACACCAACCCGAAGTTACTAGGGGCATAAGGGGAAAGTTTACCAGGATAAATATGTATGGTACACATATGTATGGTATTGTAATTTCTAGTATGTGGCCAATGCTCTTTCCGAATTCCTTTAAAATAGTATTATCATACTTTACTCAAGATTTAGTATTATAGGGCATCAACAAGTCTTTCAATCAAGAGAGGGAGCATACAGTACAAAGAGAATATAGAGACCCAATTCAGTTCACAGCTAAGTTCCTCCTTTCAGCCTCCTAACAGCCTGTGATAAGGCCTCAATAAGGGGCTCTGGTAAAAATCCCCAGGAGCCCTTCTTACTCCTTAGCATAATTTTCAAAGTTGATTTTAGAAGGAGGCCATGGATAACAAATATAAGAAGATTACCTCAGTCAGAGAGCCTGGATCTATTAGTAAGTGCACCTGGTTTATCATGATGGATTTTAATAGTAGATTTCTTTTTACATATAAATAATTTTTCTTTTTATAATTTATATTTTGTTCTTTTCATACTAATATTTGCCCACTTCTAATGGAACAATGAAATTTTTGCAAATTGTTGTGTCGAACATTCAGTTTATGCGTATACAGCTCTCATTCAGACGCATTTGTAATAACTAGAAACAACTCACCTGTAAGTTATCAAGGAAATGAGGAAGGTAAGTTACACAGGAGCAGCATCTTACTGTACGGACAGTTTGTAGTCAGGAACAACTGTGGCGCACAATTCTGCATTGGTGCTGCATACATAATGGTGGAATAGTTTATTCACGAAGTTGCTTTTCTTGTATAAAGTTTTTATTGGATTCATCCCCAAAAATTAAATAGTAATAAAATAAATAAGACAATTCTGTGGAAACTTGAGTTAGTTACAACTACTTTTCCTCCAGTACTTGAGCATTTTGGAGGAAAGGCAGCCTTTGCAAGCTGTGGCAGATGGTTTTCTCTTTTTCCAGATCACTGAGAAACCTGCTCGATTCAGAGATGGAACATTCTTCAGCACTCAGGCTGGAAATTGACAACCTGAGGAGGAAAGTGGCAGAACAGGAGGAGCGTCACGCAGCGAAAATCCAAGCTTTGGCAAGGTAGGAGGCTTCAGCCAGGAAACGGTTCCAGCTCATTTCAGAAGGGTTTTGGGCCCCGGAGTTAATGACTGATCTGCTGAGGACAGCTTCTACCACTTAATTGCAGAAAGATTAACACATGGCTGTGCTGGGTGAAATTCTCGGCTTTTTTAATATTTGGCTTCAAGCATTATTTGTACTTTGGTTTTATTTTTTAATTTTTTTTAAAGCACAGTACCACTGACAACCTCTAGGTGGCAGTTTTGCGCCTGTTGTTCTATGAAGAGGTATATTATAGATGCTATCCATAGTCCAGCTGAATAAGAGGGATTCAACTCAATCACTAAACTGTATATTTAGTGCTATTTGCTATTGCAGATATAGATAGACCATGGTGGACGTCCCACCAAAATGGATTTCAACTTTTGCTGAATGCTCTGTCCTCTTCACCTGAATTGGGCTTAGCTGCAGTTCCAAACGGAATCATAATACAGATTATGACGCTGTGACTTTCCAATTTGTTTGTCTCTTCAAACAGTCGTCCTCTGGAGTCACAATCTGATATTAAGAACCGTCCCAAAGCGTAGGTAATCTATGAATTCAAGCCAGCCTACCAATCCTATAATAACTTCCAGCTTCAGAAGCCAAGGATGTCATGGTTCAGTCAAATACACCTCTTTTCTAACACAAATTAGTTGGACTGTTATCAGGAATTTACTACCGCATTTTTCCGACTATAAGGCGCACAAAAAATCCTTTGATTTTTCTCAGAAATCAAAGGTGCGCCTTATAGTCCAGTGCACCTTATATATGAACCATACTTACAGACAACAGCTGCCTTGAACTGTGCACAGGTCCACCACCTGCTGGTCATTCATCCTTATAATCCGGTGCGCCTAAAATATGAACCCAGATGTTTTAGCAGGCATTTATTGATGGTGCACCTTATAATCTGGTGCGCCTTATAGTCCGAAAAATACGGTATGCTTTTTGAAGAGACTTGAATGTATTATTGACTACCCATGATCATTTCATTGGTGGTGGTCCAGCTCCTGTACCCCCCCATTGATCAGTTGCTTTCATGATGATACCTTTTCAGGGTTTTGCTGTGGTGTCACATTCATTCTTAGCTGTTATCTCATATAATTCTTTTTCTCAACTATTAAAAAATGCAGCACATAAAATTCCATTTTTGCAATAATTTGTAATGACATTCGATGGTAACATGACTGTTCTTGCTCCTGCAATGGCTGCTCATGTACAAGTGAAAAACTTTAAAGTGATCAATTAACATCATGTTAGTCTAATGTTATCTGGGAACAAAAAGGCTTTGGACGTTAAAGGCCTTATGTTTCCTATATATATCCAGGGAAAACTTAGAAAGGTGCACAACCTCACTCCAGCTAGTGGAATTGCTTACACCGGAGACCCTTCTCTCTCTAATGGGGTCCCACTTATCTGTTTATAAGGATCATAAGGTGATGGGTTGGCTTAAAGGGCACCTACCACCCCGATTCTACCTATAAAGGTAGAAGGGGTGGTAGGTGGATGGATGGGACGTGAGGATAGCCCTTTTTTGGGCTAATCCTCACGTCCCGGGTGTCTTTTAGAAAACTTTATTGCATGTATATGCTAATTTTTTTATGCGGCTACTGGGGCGTGGAGTAGCCGGACATGAGGCTACTAGTCGCGGCTACTCCACGCCCCTGTAGCCGCGTTACTCCGCCTACCAGGTAATCTTCGGCTCGCAGCTCCTGGTAGCTGCGCGCCCTCGTCCGGGTCCCCTGCGTTCTGCGCGGCCGCGGCTCCGGGGCCGGAACTACTGCGCATGCGCAGTAGCCGGGGGACTCGGACGAGGGCGCGAGGGCCGAAGATTACCTGGTAGGTGGAGTAACGCGGCTCATGTCCGGCTACTCCACACCCCAGTAGCCGCATAAAAAAATTAGCATATACATGTAATAAAGTTTTCTAAAAGACACCCGGGACGTGAGGATTAGCCCAAAAAAGGGCTATCCTCACGTCCCATCCATCCACCTACCACCCCTTCTACCTTTTATAGGTAGAATCGGGGTGGTAGGTGCCCTTTAAGCCAACCCATCACCTTATGATCCTTATAAACAGATAAGTGGGACCCCATTAGAGAGAGAAGGGTCTCCGGTGTAAGCAATTCCACTAGCTGGAGTGAGGTTGTGCACCTTTCTAAGTTTTCCCTGGATATATATAGGAAACATAAGGCCTTTAACGTCCAAAGCCTTTTTGTTCCCAGATAACATTAGACTAACATGATGTTAATTGATCACTTTAAAGTTTTTCACTTGTACATGAGCAGCCATTGCAGGAGCAAGAACAGTCATGTTACCATCGAATGTCATTACAAATTATTGCAAAAATGGAATTTTATGTGCTACATTTTTTAATAGTTGAGAAAAAGAATTATAGCTGTTATGCTAAGAATGAATGTGACACCACAGCAAAACCCTGAAAAGGTATCATCATGAAAGCAACAAAAAAGGGCTATCCTCACGTCCCATCCATCCACCTACCACCCCTTCTACCTTTATAGGTAGAATCGGGGTGGTAGGTTCCCTTTAAAGGGAATCTCTCACCACATTTTTACAGATAGTGACAAGTTCCTATAGAACCCTATTAACTAACTGACACCCTTCTTTTAGCTAAAAACTGTTTCCTTCAAATCAACTATATCTTATATTCCCTGGCATCAGAGGGGGTGTCTCCTGCTTGGCTGGTCCCTCCCATCTACTCCTCCCCATGCCTTATGCATCCTTATTATACAGCACTTCATGTCATGTGATGTTTTTAAGGTCCTATATCCTTTACATTTGCAAAATGTACCCAGTGTATGTATATCATCACATGAAATCACAGCAGCCTCCATGGACTTCTACTCCTTACTGTATGCTGTAGTTTCATGTGATTTAGATACATACATGCAGAAGATTTTGCAAATGTAAAGGGTATAAGACCTTAGATGGCATCACCCTGGTCACATGAATGTAACACCATGGCACCGTGTAAATAAATAGACACAATAATTCCTATAAGTAAAAAGAGCTGGTCGAATATGTGTCTTTAGTTGAATTTTGGCAGATGCTTCAAGGAAGTAGGGCAGTGATTTGAAGAGACATAGAGCTGCCAGTCAAAATAATGGGGTTTGGTTCACGGCAGCCTGGAAGAAAACACAGTCATATCTGTATATCTTGAATAAAAAAAAGTCAAGTAAGCTAATTTGCATATCCGAAAAATGGCTGTGATTAAGGTACAGTGCCTGACTGGCAGCTAATTTTAGGTGATATGGGGAAGACTTGTAACCCTTTGCCAGCAGACATTGTTGGCATGGGAAGAGAGAATAAGGTAGAGCAGGATGAGTCATAATCTTCTGCTGCAGCTGCTCCTATTCATCAGTGCTCAGACATCTAAACAAGTAATCATGGAGAGTTTGCACACAGCACAAAAGTAAGTAGCAGGGATGCTGTATCCCTTGATGAACATTCAGGGTTTATCTGCAGGACAGTAAAGGCATATGAGCACTTTATGTGAAAGAGTGGCCAACCCCTTTAATGATGGAAGTTAATCAGAGTTTCAAAGCATGTTATTCCTTGATTCTAACACTTTAAAGGAGCAAGGCAATAACAATGGGACGTAACCTTCACATAAAAGTTTGTTGACAAGTGGGAGCTCTCAACATAAAAGTCATGATCTTTTAAGTGAAAATGTTACAAACCTGAGCAAAGGGCCACAAAGGGATATTTGTGGTGTAAACATTTAATTTGGCCTTATAGCTACAGTAAAGGAAAGGTTAGTATTTTCACATCACTTTCAACTAGTTCTTTTTTTTTTTAATCCTAAATACCAATTCCACATTTAACCCAGCACAGGCTGCATCATATAGTATGTCCTGAAATAAAGTGGACCCATCAATAACCATCACTTTCCTATTCTCCTTAATATTCTGACAATTTCTATTTTATTTTTTTATTATTTTTATTAAAACGATCATACTCCTTAAGCCTCGATTCATCTATGCTACAATTTTAAACATAAAATAATTTTAAAAATTTCAAGAATTAGGGACTGAATTGGTTTAAAAGTCACATGGCATGCCATACAAGTTAGATCTGATCCAATCAGTTCAAGGTGAGCAGAAGCATTAGGGAACATTGACGTATAATAGTTGTGCCTAGCTAGCAGTCGGGCTGCAGCTGCATATGCTGGTTGCCGGTTCTGCTTCTGCATAGGTGCAGCACCATATAGCTGGCGTAGCCTTTGATATCACTGATCCCTTAAAATATTTAGCAAAGTTGAAAGATTCTAGTTCCTTCATTTGGATCTTCGTTATTATCATCACTAAAACAACAAAAATCAGAAAGCTTATGGATTTGTTGAAGTATCCCTCAATTGCAGTGGGCTTTCAATGGCTTCTGTTAATCCCCTTTTCCATCACTTCCATTATTTCAGCTTTAAATTGGTGGTGAAATCAATAGGCATCTTTTAGACTTCCATAATCCTATTGGAAGTCCAAACGTAGGTGTGAACTGGGCCTTACCTTGATCTGGCTCTCAGGGCGTACTCCGGAATTCCTGGAAAAGGAGATCTACCACATGGGTGCAGTGCTTCTAAACCAAATACACTTACATGCTGGTGAGTGCCTCTGCAAATGGGATCCATTCTTCCTTTTAACCTCTAATAGCTTAGTGATTTTTAAGAAAATGTATTTTATATTATGCAAATGAGCCTCAGGGTCTCCTGGCTATGTCACAGATGCCCCTTCTGGCTCCGTCGTCTGCTAAATATTCACACCTCAATTAAGTGTTTCTGCCCTCATCCTTCCTTACCTGGCCAGAGAGACTGTGATGTCAGCTTGTTCTCGGCAATTGTTGTGCATGCGCATTCATGCGTGCACAGGAATTACTGACTCTTGGCTGATATCGCCAGCGTTCTGGCTGAGGAGGGGAGGGAGGCGGCTGGAAGAAACGCAGAATGGAGATGTGAATATTAAGCAGATGAAAGAGCCAGGAGGGGTTTCTCTGTTTTAGTCCGGGAGCCCTGAGGCTCATTTGCAAACTTTTAAAAGATGTTTTCTAAAAAACTAAGCTATTTGAGGCAAAATGAATAACGAATCCTGTTCCAGGAGGTTTAGAAGATCTGTACCCATGGGGTAGATTTCTTTTAAGATAGGTTTTCGTAACCTTTTAGATCTTTCTCCACTGTATACTCCATCCTTCTTCACTAACTCTTAGGTGACTGGTAACATTTTTCTTAAATTGAGGACAGTTTTTTATGTCATAAAATAGATAACTGCTGAGTGAATAAGATGGTGACAAATATGCACTAACACTGTTGGAGCTTTTAGTAAGCGTTTTCCTCACCCTAGTATTATATTGCCCAGCTGTGCTGCCTAATGTCCCCCATGCTGCTGCTGCTGCTGCTTGTGGATATGAGATGGATAAGATCCTCTTAGCGTTGTGTGTATTAGTTTAGACAAAAACTATAATCGGTGCAGGATACAAGTGAATATTGTGTTATTCCTCATGTAATACACACTTTTTGCAATAATATAAATGACTACATTGGTATCGATGTAAATATTATATTGCTGTTCATTCTGCATTTCTTTCTGTCCGTTTCTCTCCGGCGTAGCACAGTGGTCATATTCTAAAATGATTCCCTCCAATTATTGCCCATATTTCCTGTACTTTTTATATGTAAAAGACTTGCTAGAAAGTCAATAAAGTAATCTTAACCGAATATTTTACACAGACTAAGGTAAACACGCTTCATTGCTAATCTTCTCAGCACTGTAATTGTTTTCCTTCAACCTGACCACGCCATGGAGATAGTCTGCTCATTGAAAAACATTGCTTGCCTAGCTGACACAAAACCTGCAGTTACCGCAACGGATCTTCACTTAATGAATCCGGATCCTATTTCCTCCCATAGCACGTTACATCTGCAAATAGAAAGTTACTGTCTCAGAGTCGTGTCTGGAGTCTGTGATTACGAAAATACATTTTATTCCTCCATGTTTGCAATAATTGTATTGCAGGATGGTCAGGCATGACTTTTCTGCTAAATTATCGAAGACAGATTGATGGAGTTAATGAAGGAGGTTATGGAAAACAGTCTAGAATTTTTTTTAATATTAAGGAAACCGCTGATCTTTTGTTGCTAGGTCTGCAGTTTACAAGGTTATTACAACAAGGTAGAAATATAAAAAAAATTACAATTCTGATTAGTTAAATGCTTTAACGCTAGCAGTCTGTCCCTGCCGCTGTGTAACCTTACAGAATGGAGGCAGTGGCTGATGTCTCTAATGCTGTTTTGGCCCAGACGGTCACCTGTGCCGGTTTCCTTGCAAATTTTGTTCCCTAAGCTTGAAGACGTGGGCCCGTAACCTTTGTTCAAATGGGTTCCTAGCCAATTAGTGTGCACCCCTTACTATAAAAGGAACATCCCAAAGTCAAGATCTCTGTATATTGGTTAAAGGTTGAATACCAAAGGGGACACTAGAAAAATACCCTTGGGAATTAGCCCATGCCGTACTGGTTTGGAAGCACAGTGAGACTCCTGAGGAAGATGGGTGAACTTTTTTTCAGTGGTTACATAGTTGACTTTAGTGTCAATATTCATTAATTGGGTTGTCCGTTATTTTTATATTGGTGGTCTTATTGATGAAAGGTCTTCACCTGGTAAGACATTTATCTATATTTGCATAACGTAGTAGAGAACAGAGCTGGAAGAGGATCCTCTTCATAAGATCCATCATAAGAAAACCTGATTTGTATTCTGGTAGGCAGTGGCATAACAAGACATGCATATAATTGATTGGATTCTTCTTCTTGGACTCATGATCTGCCTCCTAGTAAATGCAGGCCCCCTCCAGCTCCGGACCTAGTCGCAGTCACAGTTCCCCCGCTGGTAGAGTAAACAATACAATACACTACACTACACTACACAGTGCACAGAACCAGTAACTGTAACTAGTTAAGGGTGTGGTCATATATACAAATGCAGCGCTAGGGCACGGGGCCAAGGCCTTATCCCATATACTCTAGTGCTGCGTTTGTAAATGCAGCGTTAGCGGTACACGTGAACGCACCCTAAGTCTTGTAGCTAGATGTTACGGTATGTTTATCCCAGTATAGGACATTGAGAATGCATATTATTTTGTATATTATCCTGTTTTACTTTGTCATCTATTATACCTTTTAATTAAATAAGCCTTTCTCCAAGTCTAGACTCTGCATCTTTAAAGAACAAATTCCTAGATAGAGCAGTTAGAAGGCACAACTCCCTTATTACAAACCCCCAAACTCGGCTGATTTGCAGTATTTATCCATTATTCCTTAGGTTATTCTTTGGGAATTAATGTGTCTTTGGTGACTCCCACACAGATTATTTTGACCTTTTTTTAAACTTAACTGCAGGTTTAGATTGGATAGTCTGCTCACCTGCTACCTCCTTGTCCTTCATGTTGCACCGAAGCAGGTTCTACAGGAATGTAACAAAAGTTCTTTCCAGCACACAGATGGGCGATTAAAATCTTTCTTTATTCTATAATAGTAAAAAAAAAATTTAGTTGCAAAAACAGCAACTTTCTTCTAGGCTATTTTTTTTTATTTTTGTTTCCGTCCCAATTTCTTGTCTGGATAGAATATATTGAACTGCTCTGTACAGTACAGTACTCGCTGCACTTTCTCAAACCTGACACAAGGTTCCTTTCTGCTTTAGTTTTTTTTTTGCCCATATGGCAAGAGTGCATCAGCTCAATTTTCAGTTTAATTTCAAGGAAAGTTAGTTGTCACAATTTCTGGGGTGCACCTGCTGTTGGCCGGCATCTGGTTCTGTAACGGCTCTGGATTCCGTGTGCTGTTTTAGTGTGGAGTTTATGTCTAGTCATTGAAGTGTGTTCTCACAGCCTGTTCACTGCTGTCTTATTCTCTCTGAGGGCTAAAAACCCTTCTTATAGGTATGATAAATTATTTATTTATACCCATGGGGCCTATGTATAGATACAAGGAAGCTGCAAAGTTTCACTTTTTCTTTTTCCATTTATTTCTTTGTTCAACTTTGTGTGAGCACATAAGTTTTGAGTAAATGGATAAAACCTAATAATTGTCAAAAGAAGAGATCAAATTGTAGAGATGTATTTTTATTAGATTTCTATCAATACCTTTTATGAAGAATTATTTATGTTTATGCGCAGCTGTGTAGTAGCATTCACTTGTGTATTAGCTTTATGTGGAGATACAGTAGGTCCTTGTGATGGGTTGTTCGTGAATGAGTCTTCTTTAAGACGAGAGTCGGATCTTGGTTCGGAGGCGATGGCTTACTTTAAAAGGGTTTTCCCATGAATAAAAGTTAGGCCCTATCTACGGGATAGGGACCAACTTGCATATCTGCGGGGGTCTCAGTGTTAAGACCCCAACAGATTACAAAAATGAGGGGTCCGATGGGATCCCACATGCCTCAGTCAGACCCCTCGTCACTCCTCAGACTAATGGAGCAGACGGCCGCGCATGACCGTTCTGCTCCATTAATCTCTACAGAGCTGATGGAAATTGCCAAGTGCTGCACTCTTCAATCTCCATCCGCTCCATGGAGATTAATGGACCAGAACGGTCACGCGTGGCTGTCTGCTTCATTAGTCTGACAGAGCTACGAGGGGTCCGACTGAGGTACGTGGGACCCCATTGGATCCCGTGGATAGGGCCTAACTTTTGTTCATGGGAAAACCCCTTTAATCACGCCCCTTACATGGTAAACCCAAAAATTGGGTTAAAGGGGTTGTCCACTTTAAGCAAATTTATATTTTTTTGTCATGAAAAGTTATACAATTTTCCAATATATTTTCTCTATGAAATGCTTGCAGTTTTCTAAATCTTAGCTTGTTGTCATTTTATAGGACACTGTTTAATTCTTGTGGATAAAAATTTGTCCATGGTCATGTGTTGTCACAGAGGGGCCCTGCTTGTTACAATTGGCGATTAATCAGAGCTGTGTGTTATATCAAGCCTTGCACCTCAATGACATCACAGCAAGCAGAGATCTAGAAAACTGAAAAATTTATTTAAAAACTATATTGAAAATTGTAGAAATTTTCACTACACAAACTATATCAGTTAGTTTGCTGGAAGTGGACACCCCCCCCCCCCCCTTAAACCAGCCAGCTTTTGGTTGTGTAACTGTATAAACCAGTTTCCTAATGGAGCAACCATGCCCCTTTTAACCCCATAAATTGGGTTAAACCGGAAGTGAGGATGGGTGGCTTAAATCCTATCCCAATGTAATTAATTAGGGAGCCATTGAGGAGCCATAAGAGTCTCTTGTATTACTGAGCTTAACAATATGATCCAACTCTCTAAAATGACCCAGACTTCCCATCACTAGTAGGGTCCCCATAGACACCTTGGTGTTTAAATGACAGGCAGACAGTAAAGTTTATTGATTTCAGGTGATTTCTTATTCTGAATGTGCATGTATTTACATGCTTTTGCCTCTTTTGTGTAGTGGTTTTTAGACGTGAGAGTTTAGAGCTAGCTGAATTTCCCATTTCTTCAAAGCGAGGAGCCTATAGGCAAGTTCTCCAGCAGAGCCCATGTGCCATTGATCTTCCCAGTTACTCTTTCTATATAGAATCTGCAGGTCATTTATCGATCAGCCTTTCCCAAGGTCTGAAGAACAATGTCACTTTCTAACTAACCCCTCAAAGATCTGTATTGATAGATTTTTCAAATCTTCTCTTACGCCAAGAAGAGACTCGGGTTATTTTGTATATTTTATACCCACAAATGAGCACTTTATAAAGTAAACTTTTGCTTTGTTTTGCCGCCTAGTCACAAGATTGCCAGTATCAGAGATATTTTTTAGATTTTTTTTTTTTATGTATTTGATAGGAAATTTGTACTCTAGACTGTATTTAAAGAGGACCTGTCACCCAAAATTTCGGCACTAGGAGCTGCTTACTAAAGTAAGCAGCTCCTAGTGCTTGAACAAACGCCGCAATGTTAGAAGGATAGCGTTACCGAAAAAAACCCCGGTAACGCCATCTAACACTGCGGCGAGCGCTCCGATGTATTCATGAGGGGCTGGCTCTTCCCCGGACCGCCCCGTTTGCTCCATAGGGTGGGGGTGACTGCCGTGCGTCATGTGGCAGTCACCGCCCCTAACCCCGTCCCAACCCCGCCCCCTCATGGATACACCAGACCGCTTTGTGAGCGGTCCGATGATTACACTGTACCCCCCCGCAGTGTTAAATAGCGTTACCGGAGGTTTCCGGTAACGCTATCCTTCTAACACTGCGGCGTTTGTTCAAGCACTAGGAGCTGCTTACTTTAGTAAGCAGCTCCTAGTGCCAGAATTTTGGGTGACAGTTCCTCTTTAAAAGCTGATAAGCAGAATCCGTGGGGAATTCAGTCCAAGAACAGGCTTTTTTCCTGTCGTCAATCCTGTCCTCTTTCTGAGACAAAAGTCTAAAGACATGACAAGACTGTGGACTTTTTTGCGAGAGATGTATCTGGTTAGAACAGCTAAATGATGCCATCTGAGATGACATTTATTGCAAGACACCAATTTCCCAAGCTTTTGTTTTTCAGAAGCAATATAACAGGTGTTCCTGTCTGCAAGATTGACAGTATTGATGTCACTGGGTACAATTTATAGCAAAAGACATCTCCAAGGGCTTAAAAGCACATGGATGTGATACAATGATTCAGTCCACGAATTGCTTCATTTTTTCCTGAAAGCTATAGTGTGTGCGTGCTGTCCCTCTCATATCCTTCTGTTTGGAAACATTCACACAGTGCGGTTTGTGATCGCAGTGTTAGAAACTGCATTTAGTTTCATTGTAGTCTTTCATGCAGTTTTTTATTTTGGTTGTGAACCTTTTTAAAGGGAACCTGTCATCAGCAATCGGCCTAATAAACCACTGCCAATATGTTGTCAAACAGTGTAACACCTTCAAGTTTTTGTTGCTTTCATGGTCCAGTGTGGTGGTATCATCCAGAAAAAAAACTTTGAAGCGAGCTGTAAATTAGTTGTATAAAGTCAAGGAGGCGGAGAGTTTAACACTACAGTCAAGGTTGGGAGCTCTGAACGCCTCCTTCATCATTGACATCATACATCAGACTTCAGGAGATCTGTTTAATGATGTCTCTGTGAAGAATTACAGTGAGGGGGGTTTTTTGAGGAAGAGAGAGCTTGACTTCAGTGTTAAAATTCCCACATCCTTGACTTTATACAATCAGTTTACATCTCAATTTAAAGTGGATTTTCTGGATGATGCCACCACACTGGGTCATGAAAGAGACATGATTTGGAAGGTGTTCAGCTGCTTGGCAACATGCTGGTAGTGGTTTATTAGCTCAGTTTCTGCTGACAGGTTCCCTGTAAGTAAACAAACTACACCGAAAACAATACATCAAAACTGAACGCAGTTGTCTGTACCCTTAAAAGGAATGGTCACCCAGAAAAATCAATAAACGCCGATGTTACTAAATTCCTGTAATTAAATAAGATGCACTTAGCTGTTTCTCTTCAAATTGCAGTTTCTTCTACGTTTGGAGTTTTGGCTGTGGGTCGTTCATTTGCACTGATTAGGCTAAATTTACATGATGTTTTCTGTGTACGCGCAGCATATATATGGAGAGATATCCCTTGATCAATCATGATACACCCAGGTCACATGGCCGAACCTGAACAGAAACTACAAATCCACTTATCTGTACTGATATTTAATTGCCTTTCCTTGGGTCATTATTTTGAGATTATTTTGAGATTCTGAGCTGGAAGAAGACTTCTCCGTACATTCTGTAGTGGCTATTTCAACAATAGCTTGTGCTGTAACAGCATTAATTTACAGACAGTACAGTGGGATGGTGGATTACACCCTGTTTATAGGGTATATACTCCCCTTCTGATTGCTAGATGAGCAATAACAAAAAGAAATGGAATATCCCTTTAGACATCCATACTCTACTACTATGGGTGCTGTCACACAATAGCATTTCAATTAGTCTTGAAACTGAATCAAACGCACTGGGGCAGCCACAGCCGATCATATATTTTTGTTGTAAGAGTGTGAGCCTAGAGCAGTGATGGCGAACCTTTTGGAGATAGAATGCCCAAAGTACAACCAAAACCCACTTACTTATATGTTGCAAAGTACCAACATGACAATTTAAGCAGTAGCTTATTGATCCCTGCTGCATCACAGGTTTCAATCTTATTGGTGTCCTGAGTTCACCAATACAATAGAAAAAAGATGGAGAACTTGGATTCAGGTTCCCCTGAAGAGGAACAATCCGGATTCCCTGAGCAGGAACTCCAACAATAATCTATCACTGCCCACACCTTCTTGTTCCTCCTGTAGCCCTGGCAGCCAAGGATTTTGCTTTAAAATGGAGCTTGGCACGTCCTGGGCTCTATTGGACCGAAGGGGGAAGCCCCGAGTCCTGTCTGGCAAACTCTGTGTTGGGGTGAAAGCCTGGGTGCCCACAGAAAGGGCTCAGAGTGCCACCTCTGGCACCCGTGCCATAGGTTCGCCACCACTGGCCTAGAGGGTGCTGGAGAGCCACCCAAAACCAGCGTTGGAAAGGACCTTGATTACTGCCATCCCAGGTCTACACCAGAGGGAGAGCTCACCGCAAGGCAGCGCTTTGTGTCAGCAGAAGGACTGTGGACCAGTTGTAGACAGACAGGTGGACTGTCCCAAAAGGACTGGAATCCAGTAAGAACATTGATTGTTTGAGTTCACTGAGAGCCAGAGAGCTGAGGAGGCACCGCAGTAATGTTTCTACAATCTGGAAGGTAACTAGGGTTCAAGAAGTGAGCTAGAGCACTATATAGGGGCTAAGCTGTTTGTTATATTTGTTCCTTTAATTGCTGAATAATGCCATTTTTTTGTATTGCTACAAGCTCCTGCGTTATTGCTGTGGCACCACAAAAGATGTCTGTGAGGCCAAGAAGTTTTTTCATTGATGCAAATGCATGCTATCAGCCATTAGCTGATTGCCGATCGCATGCGTTTTCATAGAAATGCATATGCAATTGGCCATTGCCACTCCAATGCGTTTTGATTCTGTTTCAAAACTAAGTCAAAATGCTATTGTGTGACAACACCCTATGGGGCACATTTACTAAGGGTCAGCAGACCGCAATTCTGTCGGGTTTCTTGAACATTTCCTTTTTGAGACGAATTGCCCCAGGTTTTTGGCGCACACAATCGGATTGTGGCGCATCGGCGCCGGCTTGCAAGCCACAGGAGTCGGGGGCGCGCGTGCGGGCAACCTGGATGATTTGTCCAAACGGCGGAATTTAAAAACGAAATTGTGTCAAAAGATCAAGCACTCACATGCACCAGGAAGAAGGTGAACTCTGGTGGACCTCGGCGGGAAAGCGGCACATGAAGGACCCGAATCATCGCACAACGCACAGCGACAGGACCGGGTAAGTAAATCTGCCCCTATATGTTTGGTTTGGATGATGTTACGGAGCTTAAAAGGGAACCCTGTTATCAGAAAATGGCCTGATAAACCACTAATTGTATGTTGTCAAGTGGCTGAACAGCTTCTTTCATGGCCTAGCTTGGTGGCATCATCCAGAAAATCAACTTTGAAGTGAGATGTTTATTGGTTGTATAAAAGTCAGGGAGGTAGTGAGCTTAACACTGAAGTCAAGTCTCTGAGTTCACCAATACAATAGAAAAAAGATGGAGAACTTGGATTCAGGTTCCCCTGAAGAGGAACAATCCGGATTCCCTGAGCAGGAACTCCAACAATAATCTATCACTGCCCACACCTTCTTGTTCCTCCTGTAGCCCTGGCAGCCAAGGATTTTGCTTTAAAATGGAGCTTGGCACGTCCTGGGCTCTATTGGACCGAAGGGGGAAGCCCCGAGTCCTGTCTGGCAAACTCTGTGTTGGGGTGAAAGCCTGGGTGCCCACAGAAAGGGCTCCGAGTGCCACCTCTGGCACCCGTGCCATAGGTTCGCCACCACTGGCCTAGAGGGTGCTGGAGAGCCACCCAAAACCAGCGTTGGAAAGGACCTTGATTACTGCCATCCCAGGTCTACACCAGAGGGAGAGCTCACCGCAAGGCAGCGCTTTGTGTCAGCAGAAGGACTGTGGACCAGTTGTAGACAGACAGGTGGACTGTCCCAAAAGGACTGGAATCCAGTAAGAACATTGATTGTTTGAGTTCACTGAGAGCCAGAGAGCTGAGGAGGCACCGCAGTAATGTTTCTACAATCTGGAAGGTAACTAGGGTTCAAGAAGTGAGCTAGAGCACTATATAGGGGCTAAGCTGTTTGTTATATTTGTTCCTTTAATTGCTGAATAATGCCATTTTTTTGTATTGCTACAAGCTCCTGCGTTATTGCTGTGGCACCACAAAAGATGTCTGTGAGGCCAAGAAGTTTTTTCATTGATGCAAATGCATGCTATCAGCCATTAGCTGATTGCCGATCGCATGCGTTTTCATAGAAATGCATATGCAATTGGCCATTGCCACTCCAATGCGTTTTGATTCTGTTTCAAAACTAAGTCAAAATGCTATTGTGTGACAACACCCTATGGGGCACATTTACTAAGGGTCAGCAGACCGCAATTCTGTCGGGTTTCTTGAACATTTCCTTTTTGAGACGAATTGCCCCAGGTTTTTGGCGCACACAATCGGATTGTGGCGCATCGGCGCCGGCTTGCAAGCCACAGGAGTCGGGGGCGCGCGTGCGGGCAACCTGGATGATTTGTCCAAACGGCGGAATTTAAAAACGAAATTGTGTCAAAAGATCAAGCACTCACATGCACCAGGAAGAAGGTGAACTCTGGTGGACCTCGGCGGGAAAGCGGCACATGAAGGACCCGAATCATCGCACAACGCACAGCGACAGGACCGGGTAAGTAAATCTGCCCCTATATGTTTGGTTTGGATGATGTTACGGAGCTTAAAAGGGAACCCTGTTATCAGAAAATGGCCTGATAAACCACTAATTGTATGTTGTCAAGTGGCTGAACAGCTTCTTTCATGGCCTAGCTTGGTGGCATCATCCAGAAAATCAACTTTGAAGTGAGATGTTTATTGGTTGTATAAAAGTCAGGGAGGTAGTGAGCTTAACACTGAAGTCAAGTCTCTGAACACCTCCTCCCGTGTGTTTGACATCATGCATCAGACTTCAGGAGATTTAATCAGGACCATAATTACAGTGTAGGGGAATTTAAGGCAGGGAAAGCTTTACTTCAGTCTTAAACTCTGCCTTCTGGACTTCACCAAACCAATTTACATCTCACTTCAAAGTTGATTTTCTGGATGATGCCTTCACATCAGGTGATGAGAGAAACGCGATATAGAAGCTGCTCAGCTGCTTGACAATATACTGGTAGTGGTTTTTTAAGCCAATTTCTGATGACAGGTTTCCTTTAAACATGGATAAAGGTTTTTTTTCTTTTTTTAATTTATATTTTGAAATATATACAGGCAGTCCCTGAGTTATGTACAAGATAGGTTCCGTAGGTTTGTACTGAAGTTGGATTTGTATGCAAGTCAGAAGTGTAAATTTTATAATTGTGACCCCAGCCACAATTAGGCTGGACAGGGCCTAACTTCTTGATCAGTGGGGGTCTTGGGGCTGAGACAACGCTCAGATCGCAAAAACGAGTGTTCTTAAGTAGGGGACCACCTGTATGGGTGAACAAAGCCACTTATTCTTACCCTGTCTATTGGAGTACTGTGTTTTTTCTGCTATACTACAGAGGTTTTCTGGATTACTCCCTGGGATAGCACCCAGACCATCACCTTCTGTGCTGTGTTTTTTTCTTATTGTATATACACTCACCGGCCACTTTATTAGGTACACATGTCCAACTGCTCGTTAACACTTAATTTCTAATCAGCCAATCACATGGCGACAACTCAGTGCATTTAGGCATGTAGACATGGTCAAGACAATCTCCTGCAGTTCAAACCGAGCATCAGTATGGGGAAGAAAGGTGATTTCAGTGCCTTTGAACGTGGCATGGTTGTTGGTGCCAGAAGGGCTGGTCTGAGTATTTCAGAAACTGCTGATCTACTGGGATTTTCACGCACAACCATCTCTAGGGTTTACAGAGAATGGTCCGAAAAAGAAAAAACATCCAGTGAGAGGCAGTTCTGTTGGCGGAAATGCCTTGTTGATGCCAGAGGTCAGAGGAGAATGGGCAGACTGGTTGGAGCTGATAGAAAGGCAACAGTGACTCAAATCGCCACCTGTTACAACCAAGGTAGGCAGAAGAGCATCTCTGAACGCACAGTACGTCCAACTTTGAGGCAGATGGGCTACAGCAGCAGAAGACCACACCGGGTTCCACTCCTTTCAGCTAAGAACAGGAAACTGAGGCTACAATTTGCACAAGCTTCGAAATTGGACAGTAGAAGATTGGAAAAACGTTGCCTGGTCTGATGAGTCTCGATTTCTGCTGCGACATTCTGATGGTAGGGTCAGAATTTGGCGTCAACAACATGAAAGCATGGATCCATCCTGCCTTGTATCAACGGTTCAGGCTGGTGGTGGTGGTGTCATGGTGTGGGGAATATTTTCTTGGCACTCTTTGGGCCCCTTGATACCAATTGAGCATGGTTGCAACCCCACAGCCTACCTGAGTATTGTTGCTGACCATGTCCATCCCTTTATGACCACAATGTACCCAACATCTGATGGCTACTTTCAGCAGGATAATGCGCCATGTCATAAAGCTGGAATCATCTCAGACTGGTTTCTTGAAATTGGCCTCCGCAGTCACCAGATCTCAATCCAATAGAGCATCTTTGGGATGTGGTGGAACGGGAGATTCGCATCATGGACGTGCAGCCAACAAATCTGCGGCAACTGTGTGATGCCATCATGTCAATATGGACCAAAATCTCTGAGGAATGCTTCCAGCACCTTGTTGAATCTATGCCACGAAGAATTGAGGCAGTTCTGAAGGCAAAAGGGGGTCCAACCCGTTACTAGCATGGTGTACCTAATAAAGTGGCCGGTGAGTGTATATTTCTTTTCTTCTCTTTTTATTTTTTATTTCACTTTTATAATTGTAACCAAAAAAAAACGGTTAAGAATATTTTAGAATTCCTTCAGATTTTCACATTTTGTTATTACACGTATTAAACAGATCTGAGCTGCGATAATTTATTAAGACACTGAAAAGATCCTCCAGATGGAGACGGCTCAGGGATCAGCCGGTGAAATGCTTTCAGTAACTGAAAGCTTTATAATGGAAATCCGCTCACTGGTGTCAGTGACTACAAGATGTTCAGGTGCTTTGGGAAAATAAAAAAAGTCTGATTTCAATAAACTTTTGGTAAAACAACTTTCTTGCTTTCTTTACTGGTGGAGCATTGATTGTTAAGTGCCGGGTTGGAAAAAGCAGCAGATCCAGATATTGTTGTGTAAAATAATAACATAAAATGACCTTTTGCTGTTTTGCGATTTTCATCAGCCTTGTTGTTACACAGAATAAAATTACACAATAGATTGATGATTCTGGACAGACTGAAGCTAATTACTTTGTGCCGGCAGTATAGGTAGCTTCCTGCCTTATTACACCATGGCTATCCCAATGCTTCTCATCCGCTTATAAGAAGACTAAGACAAGAGCTCAAGGGAAATACAGAGGGGAACAAGAAAAATCAAAATAAACCACACTTTAAAAAAAAAAATTTAATGAAAGTCCGTAGAAACCCCACAGCTCTGCAGGCAGCGCATACAAAAATATTCTGCCTGAAGAAGAATAGTAAGTAGAGGAGTATCTCTATCCCACACAGGTAACTGCAGAGAAAAATCTATATCAACATGTAGACAGCAGAGCAGTGCGCCCTTAGGAGGAACTTAATTAGGGCGAGAGAAATACTTGAGATGCCTTACAAGCAAAAGGCTTCTTTTCACTGTGAATTTTGTAAAATACACAGCTAGATTAGATCCTTTCCTTATCTGATTTGTATTTGGACAACCTGTATTCAACCAACGGAGGGTAAACAAACGCCCAACATGGCAGCTAGAAAAAGCGAACCCCAAAATAATAATTATCATTAAATCACTTCGCTTTCGCCAATGGCTCCAAAAACCTTACTGTGTCTTCTACATAGTAGAAACAAATTCAGTATTTCAGGATAATTCCATATATTTACATATATTGTTTCCGATATTTGGAGTATATTCCTAATTTGAAGAGAGAACTGTAGGAAATGCTTCGAATGTGTGTCAGACCACTTCATGTATTAACGGAAACCTACCACCACGGATCTACCTATAAAGGTAGATCGGGTGGTAGGTGCATCTATTGGACGTGTGGATAGTCCTTTTAAGACGCACAGCAATGAGGAGCTGCACGCCCTCGTCCGCGAAGCCTGCTGTCTGCGCATGCGCTGTAGCTCTGGCTCCGGAGCAATGACCGTGCAGCCTCAGACAGCAGGCTTTGCAGACGAGGGTGCGCAGCTCCTCATAGCTGCACACCAAAGATTTCTGTTAGGAGGATCAAAGAGGCTACTGGGGCATGGAGTAGCCGCGCCGTGTAGCCTCAGCTCCAGCTACTCCACACCTCAGTAGCCTCTTTAGAAAATCTGCATATAAGGGAAATAAAAGTTTTAAAAAGATTGCGGGGACGTGAGGATTAGCCCTTAAAAGGGCTATCCTCCCGTCCAATACATGCACCTACCATCCAATCTCCAATCTATAGGTATCTATAGGTAGATCCGTGGTGGTAAGTTTCCTTTAAGTGTTCCCCATTCTTGTAATCAAAGGGAACCCTATTAAACAGTAATTCACTACCCGGTGGGCATGGATTTATGGAGGGTGCACTCCTTTTTTTTTAAATTCTTTTGAAGCAGTTCTTCTACATCTAATCAACTCTTTATTCCAGCTGGATAAGACCACCAGATTCCATGACTGTTGTATGTACAATGTATATGTACTTGGTGTATGTGCTGGGAGCACCTAGTTCATGTTCTTTCATGGCCGGTTGCGCAATGGGGGAAATAATCGCAATTCCTGACAATCCACAACCTAATGCGATCATTTTGGGTCTTGCATGTGACGAAACAGGCACGGAAAATCTACAGCAACATGCAGTAGCAGGGTACAGTGGCTGCGGAATCGCCTGACATGTCACTTATTCCTGTGGATGGCGCTGTGGAAATAAACCATAGCAATGCAAAATTTACAGAATTTTTACCCACTGGGGTAGATCCTACAACCATTCTGATACTGTGGGCAGGTAATCAGCACATTTTTGGGGGTTTGTTTTTTCATGGCAAAGTATTACAAACTATGGTGTCGGTGCAACTCTAGTTTCAGGTGATTTTAAAAAGTGGCATGGCTTCACAGTAAGATGGGCAAATCCTGAGATGTCACAGGGACCAAAAGATATTTGGCTGGGGTTACAATTATAAAGTATACAGTTCCGACATAAAAATTCAACGTAAGAACAAACCTACAGATCCTATCTTGTACATAACCTGGGGACTGCCAGTAAACAGAAGATGAAGGAATATTAAGAGTACCAGTCACATAATGTTTTTTCATTAGTTATCCGGATCTTTCTCTTCATTTGGGCTATGCGTAGTGACCCCCTCACATAAAATGCCTCTCTGTTGCCTCAAGAGGGTGCTCATGAGATTCCTTGGATGATACAGTTGCAATGTCAATACCATAAAGGCTCTTCACATGTGGGAAGAAAAAAATCCCATGAAAAAAAACTCATGACTGGACAGACCCCTGTCACACACTTATAAAGAAGAAGATGTGCGCTGCCTCCCTGTCTATTTTACTATTGCTTTGTTAAGGATATAGAGAAAATCATAACCTAAGTAGACAGAAATAGCATAGATTCTAGCTGTCCATGTGATGCTGTACTGAGGAATCATGAGATGGTTAGCAGGCAGCCTAAACATGGAGAAATCTTATAGTTAAGATGGTGTTTGTTCGGATCGGAGGGATTTTTCTGTATGTAGGGAAATGTGCCTCTGATTCTGCTCTTTTATGCAGAATGGAGTACAAGGATGGAAAAAGTTAAAAATTTTAAAATTTTTGTTGCTGTATATTTCCAGTTAGATAATTTTCTATACATTTCTACGATCTATTGAAAAAAATTTTGCTCCTCACAGTAGTGACTTGAACACATCAGAACTTGGAAACTAGGCCACTGTACTTGCATCTTAAGCACCGCTACCCTTTAATATGTATATGTAGATTTTATTTAAAAATGTAGCATCTGTCATCTTATAAAATTAAATCTTTCTCTCCTAAACTTTTAACTCTGAAAACGCATCTTATCAATGCCCCGAAAGCAAGAACGTATCCTGTGACACTGGATGATTTATCGGTTCTCTGGTTACGAGTGGTGGCCGGTGTTTAATACTGGCTACCTCCATGTGTAGAGATAATTGGTGCACTTTAAACAATGGACTCGCCTGTCACTAGGATCAGAAATGTTTGCATTAACAGCGGCTTGCAATAAATCCTCTACTATCAGCAGATGATGCATTGTGTTCTTATTGTATTTGGACAGGGAGAACGAGGTATTGAAGGTTCAGCTGAAGAAGTACGTCGGGGCCGTTCAGATGCTGAAGAAAGAGGGGCAAAATGACAGTAAGTGAAACGCCGGCCATACACCTCACTATAATGGATTGGGATGTGATGCTGACATTTCATTAGTTTCCGAAAATTCTTTCCACTTATCAATCCATCTTGCAATTAGTTGAATTTTTAGTTTCAACAAATTTTTATTAAACAAAATACAGCAAAGTGCCTTTCACTCGAACAGGCAAAACAGAGACCCTGCGCAAGGGGGAACATCGGAAATCAATCTTATCTGATACATGACCTATTACAGCCTCATATTAAGAAGTGAAACAAAAACAAACAAGTACTTGGATTTTTAGACGATTGGGTTCTTTAGGAATTATTTTTATGTTAAATATTTAATAATTTTTCTTTTTTTTTAATCCCTCACATATTCCATTAATTTTAAGAAGGTAATGTCTGGTGGCATAGCTGTTTATTGTACCCTAAGGCAAAAGTATAGTAAATTACCAATATCCAGATCTCCGTATGTAACTAGGAGTCATCTGCAAGTCGGTGTTCTTAAAGGGGTTTTCCCACAAACTAAAGTTAGGCCCTATCCAGTGGCCTAACTTGCTAACTTGCTGATCAGATCGCCAAAGCGAGGGGTCCGTCGGATCCCTTGTCGCTCCGTCAGACTAATGAAGCATATGGCCACACATGACCATTCTGACCATGACCATTCATTAATCTCTATGGAACTGACGGAAATAGCAGAGTGCCACGTGCCAAGATCTCCGTCAGCTCCATTAGTCTGACTGAGCGGCGAGGAGTCCGACAGAGGTACGTGGGACCCCATCGGACCCCTCGTTTTTGCACCGAGACCCCAACTGATCAGAAGTGAGGCCCTATCCCGTTCGTGGGAAAACCCCTTTAAGTAGGGGACCGCCTGTACACTATTTGGGGTTAGTGTATTTGTATCTGGTGTTACAGGTCATCCTTCTTTTTTAATAATAATAATAATTCTTTATTTATATAGCGCACACAGATTACGCAGCGCTGCACATGGCATGTCAAATTTTTTAATATACGCCAAATAAAAGTTAAGTTACGTTTTCGTAGTTAATTTGTTATGATTAGCTTTGGCACTTATTACCAAGTTGAGTCATTGAATTGATAGGAATAACGTTGCTGTTTCTGTGGAAGGTGGCAGGGCCTAACCCCGGGACTTTTTAATAAGTGTAGGGATCTGGGATTTATGTGTGCAGCCCAGAGAGGGAAGATGGTATTATGAAGGAATAAGGTGGTGACTCAGACAACTGCTCATGCAAGACTTGCAAATGCTACTTGTCGCCCTAGGCAAAAATCAGCACTGCGCAAGCTTTATTTGGTTTCACAAGTCTATATAGAAACGGAAGGAAAGAAGCAGAAGAGGAGGAGAATACTAATCATAACATCAGAGTTCCCAGCTCATGTAGTTTCTTGATTGGAGAACTTCTCTGCTGTCGCGCGTTGACGTCATCATAGTGAATTTCTGAAATTCTTCGGCATTTTATGTTTTGGGTTCATTCTAAGATCTCGGCGCCATCTTGAGTTCATTGTTTCTATTACAGTATATTTTAGGATAATAAGACAAGCAGAAATGACAGGATTTGATCTATTAGCTAGGTTTACTTTAACAGTTATACTAGTAACAGGGTAGCTTGTGAATCCTCCCCTGTACCCAGCGGTGATGTTGTTGCTATATGACGGTGGCTAGCTGGGGTATCTCTGGGTGCTGAGGCAGCCAGTGATGAGGGGGCCGCACTGGTATATGATGATGATGATGATGATGAGGGTGGTGGTGGGTTCCCCCAGGATGCTCACTGTATATAGTGTCCCTTCCTGTTGGTATGTGAGAGGGCCCTTAAGGTGCTGGTGTGGAGAGAAAGATGGATGGGTGGATGGATGGAGGCAGGAGGCAGCGAGGTAAACCAAATGACTTTACTTAAGAACTTCTTCCTTAAAATGGAGGCAGAAATACTTGGCTGCAAGCTGGTAAATGTCAGAGACCTGGAGGAAGATGATGATGATGATGGTGGTGGTAGTATTGTTGCGACTGTCCTTCTCTTCAGTAGCTGCTTTATGTGACTCTTCTATTGCACTAATTATTATTGTGGCATCCAAAATGAAGCATACACAATTCCCAGCTGCCAGGTGTGGATCTATTCAGACAAGTAGCTCTTGTGGTTACTCTCTTTTTGCATCTTTAGCCGGGCTGACCCCATTAACGTCTCACAGGGAGAAATGTGGGGCCATCTCAGGCAGTGCCCTCATGCAATAACTTTGCCACTCTTCCTAAAATTCTCCTCTTCAGGACCAATTTTCAACTGCTCCTCTCACATCACCTCACCCTGACTAAACCCAAAATAAACTTAAAGGGGTTGGCCACTTTATCTCATATTTTTTGTAATGTATGTTTATGTTTGGGGGGCAGGATATTAGGTCATTTAACAATATACATGTATTAATAGTTCTGCTCCCCTTTCCTGATATGTAAAGTGAAGCCTCCGGTCTTTTACCTCATCAGCCAGATATTCCTGTCCATAACATGGCCACAGATGGGGGGTCGTTTTATGGACAGGAATGTCAGGCTGATGAGGTAAAAGACAGGAGGCTTCACTTTACATATCAAGAAAGAGATGGAAAACTATTACTAGATGTATATTGGTAAATTATCTAAGGTCCTTCCCCCCACACTTATACACACATTACAAAAAACATGGGGTAAAGTGCCAACCTTAAAGTTTAGTTAGGGGTTAGTCAGGGTGATTTGATGTGAGAGGAGCAGTTGGAGAGGTCCTGTGAGGAGGTAGTAAAGCTACAAGAGAAAGTTTTTGTGAATATGATAATGATTCATTGGAGCTTACCTGATTATTTAAAGGGCATTTACTACCAGGATGAAGGACTATATGCAAATGAGCCCGAGGTGCCCTTCAGGCTCATTTGCATACAGTCTTTCATCCTGGTGGTAGATGTCCTTTAAGTTTACAGACATGTAGGGATTAGGGCAATGCTTTTTAATGGCAGTTTATGAAAATATAGTTAGTTATGGAGGGAAACTGGAAATATTCTAGAATACAGGTCATATATTGGGTCAAACACAGTCATTCCAATAGGAATAGCCAGCAATCTAATGGACATGGCAGTGTCTAAATATCTACATCTCAAGTACATAATAACCTCCTCTTTATACACCGCACACCTCATGCTATTTATGTCCTTTTTTGGAAATATCAGTGGATAAATGTCTTTCGCATCTTCAAAGCTTGAAATATCATTGGTCCCAATACCTATTTTTACCACTGAATGAAGGCTGAGGCCAGTGTGTGTATAGGTCAGGGTCGACCCGGCCTGCAATGTTAACACATGGTTAAAGGATCTCGGGCCGTAAATAAATTGTTTTGCTCGCTGCCGGTCAATTAATTACATTGTGCTGCGGTGTCGTCTTATCTTGAAAAATGGTAATAGCGAGATAGTGGTCTCAATTATTAATGGCTACAAGTCCTGGAGCTGCTTTTTCCTCTTAGTAATTGGAAACTGTTATAAATAAGACCTTGTACAACTAAAGTCAGCAATTTGGCTTTAATTTTTCATTTTCACCTTGTTACCCATTGTACCGTAATCTGCCCATTAAATGGAGAGAGTGAAGACATTATTTGTTAAACAAACAAAAAGACAGAGTACTTCATTCACCTCTTAAAGGTAATTTAAACAGATTACCTCGCTTGTCTGAACTTTTCATTTTGTCTCATTTCTGCGTAAAAACAGATGAGAACAAGAACATTACCATAAGTAATCTTATTTTATTTTGTACCATTAGCCGCTGGAAATGACCTTTCCAACCACTCATATCCCCAGCCCTAAATGTGATATGTAAAACACAAGTGGGTTTAAAGCTGTGTGACAAATATCTTGGCCTTACTCAGATGAAAACGGAAGAATTAGCCTTTCTTTTCAAATCTTATTGATTTGGAATGGAAGTTTAGGGAAGAATAATGAAAATCTCTGCTCATATGCTGTAATAAAGGGGCTATACAACCGTGGATTATTATACCTTATCCACAGAATAGGGCATAACAATAAGATCAGTGGGAGTTCTACTCATAGGACCACTGCTCATCAAAGCCTCCCACTGATTGAATCACTTATTGAATGAAGTGACAGGTTGACCATGTGCCATGACACCCAATTTAATCACGTACCCCTGCCAATAACAAACCCTATGTTGATTTACTAGTTGAATGCAGCGATGGGTCAAGCATGGGTCCATCAGATCCACGATCCATTCAGTACTATGAGAACGTCGGATTTGCATGGGCACTTTCATTCACATCAAGTCAGAAATGGTGAAGTGCTCAATTTGTGCCAATCCCATTGAATTGAGTGGCAGGAAGCATGCTTGACCTTGTGCTTCATTTATTTAGTGCGAATGGGATCCCTTTTCGCATGAATGGCGTGGGTCCCAGCAGTACCGATCACAAAAACAAGGATCCCATTCTCACTTAATGAATGAAGTGGTAGGTTGTGCTTGCGTCTTGCCTCTCAATCCAATACTCTGGAGTTCTAGGTACCTGAGTGGCTGGCTGAGCACGGCCTAGCGCTCATCTTCGATCATGGTGCTGGGTATCAGGGAACACAGGCCTTCGTCCACAGCCTGGCAGGTGGATGGTACAAGACATGGAGGGAGAAGCTGAAGACGCAGGTTTCTCCTTGGGGCAACTCTGATGTAGATATGGGATATAGTGGTGAATGGGGTGCCCGTAGTGGTAACAGCCTTGCTCAGGGATCACTCAGAAGTAGAGTTTGTAAAGCATTCAACTTACAGTTTGTTTATTGGAACTCAGTAATGGCCACAACAGCAGTAATTTCAACTGGGATAAGATGGCTGGTTGGATATGCACAGGAGGTGGAGTAAAAGTACCCTGGCTGCTTCAGCAGTAGGGTAAGACTGACTCCTGGAGGTGGACATCTCCTAGGGCCTGGTCTTCAGACTGGCCAAGTGTGTCTGGGCAGCGTGCCACAGATACATGTGCTTTTAAAAATCTCTATAGACGAGACCTGGGACTTTCCAGCCAAAAGGGGTTTTATTAACTCTCCTTGTGAGGTGGCAAGTTTGTTATTCAAACAGAATTCTCTTTGCATTACAACAAGAACAGTACATCTGGTTGGTCAACATTAATACATTCCTTCTCAGCCAGAGTTACCAGCTGCATTACCATTTCCAAACACTTGAGGCCCCCTAGGTTGATCAGGCTATGGAGAAAACCCTATTAAATGGAGAGGGATTTTGATTTTGCAACGCTAGTTTTAATCCTGCGTTGGCAGGGGTGTTGCGCTACAAACAAGAGGACTAGTCACTAAGTAAGTCAGAAATATACACAGAGGCACAAACTCAGAGGAAATGAAGGGTAACCTTTCATGTGAGCTAAATCATTCATTAACTGCTAGCAGCTCTATATTTTGAAAAAAGGATAATTTGTCAAATATTTTAAAACCTTTTTAAATAATTGCTGCAGTTTTTTTTATCCAACTCCCAAAAATACACATTTAAGAAATCAAAAAAATGCGGCGGAATTGCATTTTACACTATTCTATCCAAAATAATTGTTAATAAAAACTCACGAATCACGTTTTATATTCCTTAAAATGCAAAATTACCTAATTCTACTAGAACATTAATAAACAAGCTTTAGTGTGGCTATTTGTTATGCAGTAATTCATATCATCATAGTAGATAATGACATTGTAATTATCATTGTGTAGGTTTTTGGGTCGTTTTGCTCTAGACGCATTGGGGCAGATTTACTTAACAGTCCCTGCACGATCACCGAGGTGCGTTCCCTGACGATTCTACACAGCTGCGGCGATTTACTACCAGTGTGCGCCCGATATCCTGCATCTGTCGCTTCCCCGATCAGGTCCGCCGGAGTTCACCTTCTTCTTCCCGGTGCATGTAAGTGCTTGGCTTGCGACACAATTTAAATGTTAAATCCTACGGTTTGCCGAATCCATCGGATCGTCCGACGGCCCGCCCCCCTATTTGTGTTGCATGAAAGCCGGCGCTGATGCGCCAAAATCCGATCGGTGCAACACAATCCGTGGTGCGATTCCCGAAAAGTCAGGAAACCTGTTGAAAATGCGTCCGGGGGGCTTTAGTACATAAGCCCCATTGTCTTGCTTATGTCTCATAAAATAATGCCTCTGCCTTGTGTTCACATGTGGCAGCACTTATGGACTGGATAACATGTGCTATATAAAAAGGGCTCTTGGGGGCACTCCTGCTTTAAAATATTTTCAGTATTTTTCCTTCTTGCTTTACTGCGCTCATTAATAAATTGTAGTCTTATTTTTAGTTGCAGATCTTGTGTACATTGCAGTCAGATGTTCAGTTAAACTAGGATAGCAGGTGGTGAGCTTTGCATTGCACAATCAATGCGCTATTCAATGCTATGTCTTGGCATGCTTTTTTTTGTTGCGCGCATGTCACACAAAATAGAAATTCCGACAGCTGTCCGAATCGGAATCCGTAGCACATCTAAAAAAATAAATTGCATCCTGTGTCACTTTTACTTGTTTTCAGAGGTGTAACTTAAAGGGAACCTGTCACCACATTTTTCACAAATACAGCTAGTGACAGGTTCCCATAGAGCCATATTAAAGGGTTGTCCAATTTTCTTTAAAAAATCTACCGGTGGGTTGATGGGACTTGCACTAAATGTGTACTTACCTTCTCCAACATAACCCGGTCTTCTTTGCTGTCATCATTTAACAACTTCCAGCCACCTTGCACACCAACTAACTAAATGACCCTTCTTATAGCTAAAAATTGTTTTCCTCAGATCCCCACATATCAACTTACCTGGCCAGATCTAGAAGGAGTCAGAAGGCGTGTTTCCTGGTCCAGCAGCCCCTCCCCATGCCACATGCCTCCTTCTTACTATTCACCACTTCATGTCATGTGCGCAGGATTATCTAAGGTCTTTTACCCATTAACATTTGCAAAATCTACCCCATGTATGCATCAGATTACATGAAATCACATCATGCCTCCATGGACTTCTAGTCCTCCCCATCCACCATGGAGTCATGCTGATCCGATAAATACATTGGGTAGATTTTGTAAATATTGGTGGGTAAAGGACCTTAGATTACATCATCCTGGTCACATGACATGAAGTGGTGAATGGTGAGAAGAGGCATGGGGAGGAGCTGCTGGACTCTGTCAAGAAGGGCTCATTTAGTTTATAGGGCTCCATGAGAACTTGCCATTAGCTGTATGTGTGAAATATGTGGTATCAGGTTCCCTTTAAATCTAAGTTTCTATCACAATCTTTAGTGTATCATTTATAGTGCTGGTGTCTTTCGGGTAGAGACCCATTAATAGCTCCCTAACACTTCCAGGCAAAGTTTTGCCAACAATCTCTACACACAGCACAGCTCTTTTTCGCATCATGTTTTGGCATTGGTGACTGTTGTATGGGATCTCCCAGCTTTCTAGGATCAGATCACAGATAATTTGTGGAGTTAGTTAGACATGATGACTTAGCTTAGGTTAAAATCTGTGTTCACTTTTTTGTGTGTAGGCATTGGAACAGGAAACCATCAGGGTGCTACGCCTTATGTTAAAACCTTGAGTGCTTCCTATCAGCTGCCTCTCAGTCAGCTCAGTAGCCAAATCTTAGGGTGAGGTCACAGGTCGCGTTTAAAGTATGCATTTAAAAATGCATTGCAAAAGCTGAAGAGAGATTTGCCTAATTAAACAGCTGTTAACAAGTGTGTTTACAAAATGCAACTGTTAATGAATTGTTAACATATGTGTTAACATCGCATTAACACATGCATTTGTTAACACAACATTGACGCAAGTGTTAACATTAGCATTTTGTAAACACAAGTGGTAACATCTCTCTTCAGCTGTTGCAATGGGTTTTTAAACGCATGCTTTAAATGCGACTTGTGACCGCACCCTAAAGCTTTCTTGAGACTTGGATTCATTGCCAGTTATTTGATGTATTAATTCTGTATATCTGGCCTATTTTCTGTTTTGATTTCTGTCCATCCCTTGCCTCCTGATTCTGTAAAGCATTGCCTGGATGTGATTGGTTTGTACTCTCATTTTTTATTCGGTTATCTTATCTGAACTTTGTTTTTCCTCTTCCTTTCCCTCATATTAGTCATTGTCAAGACATTGCCAAGTTGGGGGCCATAATCTATGGCAGTTGTCAAGTAGGCAGTGACATTGGAGGGCTTTTGTATCACTTTCCCTCTCCTGATGCAGGGGTGATATCGGACCTCATGATGAATGCCGAAACTGGTTGACAATATGTAAGGGACTCCAAAATGTTGCTTCATGTTTTGCTTCTTTTCTGGTATTAAGTATTCAATCTGTGACCTATGTACTGCAGATGTTAAAAAAGAGGATATAGGTATATACAGGCAGTCCCTGGGTTATATACAATATAGGCTCTTAAGGTTTGTTCTTAAGTTGAATTTGTATGTAAGTTGGAACTATATATTTTATCATTGTAACCCCAGTCAGAATTTTTAAGGACAATTGGATTTGAAAAATGTCGGATTGTCATAAGAACCAGGATTAAAAATAAAGCTTCATTACATACACATTTAAGAACTATTGTTTAGTAATAAGTATAAGCCTAGGTATAAAGTACAGTAATTTAACAATGTCCAGAGGTCAGTTTGTAACTAGGGGTGGCCTGTAAGTCGGGTGTTCTTAAGTAGGGGACCGCCTGTAAAGGTCTTTCTCTGGCTTCCCATTTTCTTTTGCTTAAAATGTCAAGGAGCTCATGATAACTATTTTGTTTATGTTTCTTGGCAACCCAAGGGTTTTATAAAAAAAAATAAAAAATTAAACACATGGGTACTCTTAAAGGGTGTGTTCACTTTGGCAATATTTCTTTAAAAAATTTGTGACTTTTCTTCTTTTACTGTAGCGTATACATGGATTTTCTGAAACCTCATTTAGGCTACCTTTACATTTTAGTTTTTTTTTTTTTGCATACACTGATAACCGTGACATCATTGAGGTCACACCCTGAATGTTGGCAGCAGCAAATCACTGCCTGATCACATTCAGTGGGTGAGGGGAGTAGCAGGACGGTGTAACCCACTCTAAAAGTATATATTGGGATATCTCCTAGCCCTCCGAGATATTACAAAAATGTGAATGTAGCCTTCCATATATTAATAGCTGCAGACATTTCATAAATGGAAGGATCTTTTTGACAGACACACGCCACTTCCAGTGGTTTTTGCTGACTCTATTGCTCATAAAAAAATTTTTTATGTTTTCTGCTAAACTTAAATTTGTTTTATATATATATAATAATTCTAGCAGCAGATAATATTCCATCTGTAAATCTTTCCGCCTGCAGCACATGATATGGTTAATGCTGAGGGGAAAGGCTTCCCGTTGAGCTGAGGATTTTTGACCACTCTGAAGGAAGCCTCTGATCATATCTGCTCATCATTTATGATAAGTGTTACCTATGTATAGCTTGAAATGTCTATATTTGGCTGCCTGAGAAGAGTCCATTAGACCTCCGCTGAGTTTAAGTTGCCTTGAAAAAGGAAATTGACTGAGTTAATAAACCATAATTAAAGTTTAACCCTTATTAAAATTTAAATTCTTATCGTCCTCAAGTAGCAGGCAGAAGAACTGGGAATTAGGAGGCAGCAGATTTCTCTGGATTTTCCTGGGACGCCATGTAACTGTCTGAGAGGCTATGCATTAATAATGGTGTTATCAAGTCTGTTGAAGTTGAGACCTTCTTATGTATTTCAGCTTTCTATGTTTGATGTGTGGAAGACTTTCCAAGGTTGAAGGGGTTAATTGATATTGCGGTCTCATGACAAAGCTTACTTTTTCATTTTTTTTGCCTAGATCCATCATTTTGAGTTTATGAATTGCAACTCTCTAAAAGGTCAGAGGTCCTCGGTGTGGTAGATATGCCCCCGGCATGTAGTTTTCCATAACCTTAACTGCTGGTCTTAAAGGGGTTTTCTAGAAATCCTAGAAATCCCTTTGAGGGCCAAGGTAGGGGGTACCAAAAATTAGTATACTTGCTCTGCTTCCATCTGGCATGATTCTTGGGAGATCCCTTCAAATTGACCCCTTTGATTGTTTTTTTTTTTTTTTTTTAAGTCTAAAGGTTCCAGGTTTCTTAACTCATACACAACCCCTAGAGGGGTTACGTTGGGCACATGGTGAAGACCAGGTGGAAAGCATCATTCTTTCACATTTTGGAAGGTTTTGGAAAGCGGGAAGATCTACTACCAACAGTGATGAAAAATTACATGGTACTGGCTTATGTTGGCTCCTGTACTACACCCCTATAAGGCCACGTGCAGATGTTTTTTTAAAATCCGTTGTTCTTTTTAATCTGATAATGTGCTGACACATTGATTTCTTAATTGGTTAATATGGTTGAAAAAAGACAGATGTCCGTCAAGTTCATCCAAGAAAAGGAAGGGATTGGATGAGGAAAGAATGTAAGGAAAAAATTCTGTAGTATAACATAATTGTCATGACCCTGTTTTTTACAGATACTTGTGGAGGCTGTAGAAAACGTAACATTTGGAGAGAGAAAGACCTGGGCCACACATCCACACATTACACACTGATCAGTTGTCGCTTGACTACATTAACAACATAAACTTGAGGTTTTTAGTTGCATTGTTAATCATACTGCGTAAGCCCACCAGCCACTTCACGGTGACCTTGTTTTAGTGGGACCCTACACTGGTGGCATCACATAGTGTCCACAGACCCAGCAATCCCCCAGTACCCCTACTGGCAATCTAAGCCTCCATGGCTCTGGGCCCTGCGTCCCCACCAGCACAGCACCACAGAAACAGCGCATTTCCATAGACTGATAATCTATTGTTAGCTTCGAAACAGATTGCACACTGGTGAAACATACAGATCTTTTTACTTTGGCCCAAGAACTGCATGTGTATGCAGGTAGCCTTAGATTGTAAAGGGTAGTTTTTCTTGCCTCAGCACAATATGTGACATTTCACATAAGAATGTCACCTGACATTAAGGGAGTGTTCTGCATCCCCCTCATTAAATATGCTGGAGAAAGGGAGGGATCTAATCAAACATTTTAGAATCTTGTCTTGGTGAGAATACCCCTTTAATAAAATATACATATTGGCTGTTCGTACATGTGTATGGTGGAGGTGAGGGGAATAGCACATGCCTAAGCATGCATTAGATCCAAGCTATGATGTGTTTATGGTGGCCTTAAACAGTCACAAACCTTTCAACAAACCTTGCATAAATGAGTTGTGCAAGTGAATACAAGAAACTTTGTTATACGTTATTAGAAGAAAATGCTTTTTTCTCTACTTTCATTCCTATATAACTTCCTCCTTTTCTTCTAATTTGCTTTTCACTTTGAAATCTCTGCTGAATTTCATCTTGCTCGTTATTGTGCTGAAGCTCAGTGCAGGGAGGAGGGACAAACCTAGACCTACACTAGCCAAGTCTCCTCTTAGGAGGTTTAATACAACAACTTTACAGTCACAGCAGAGGAGAAATATGCTAGATTGTGAAGATAAGAAGTTGCTTAATGTCCAGAAACTGTTTTATGAGATTTTTTGTAAGCTCACTTACAGGAAATCTACCACCATGATCGAGGATTGTATACCAGTCACACTGACATACTGGTGTGTCTTTAGTAGCATCTGCTCTTCTTTTACCTTTGCCTTCTTTTTTATTTTTTTACAAAAATAGGCTTTAAAAGATTATGCAAATGAGTCTTAGGGGCTCTGGGCTCGATAGCTGTCAATTGAGACTGGAGCGCCTCAGGCTTGCATAATTTTTAAAGCCTATTTTTTATAAAAAACAAGGGCAAAAAATCTAAAAGAATAGGTGATCCTACCAGTATGTCAGTGTGCTTGGTTTCTTTCATCCTGGCGGTAGATTTCCTTTAACCCCTTCCAACAGAATGGGGGACAGGTGCCTTTAAAGGAACTTCACAGTTAGGAAACCCACAGTGCCCTTAACCCCTAATAGAGATGTAGTTAACTTTTAAGGAACTGGAAGAGGTAGCCAAGTGCACCTCCCATAACAGTGAATAGAGTGTAGGTCACACATGTAAACTACAATTATTTAGACTTTCATGAGCATGAACAGATTTATTATTGTGCTGAAAACACTGATTCCATGTATCATCTGTATATGAGATCTGCTCCCATTCTGATAACCAAAGAAAAGGCTGCCCAATCCCCAAACTCGGGTAGTAATGGGATCTGCATTGTGTTGTGCATTTCGGGCAGTCGTCTCACACATGGGCCGTGTACATGAGCCCAATAAAATGAATGTGTCCCTGTGCGATCAATGGGTAGCACGTAAACAAAAACAATGTTCATGTGTAGTGGGCCTTATTCGGGGAACTCATGGATATCCTAAAGATTCAACCCTGACCAATCGGGTGCAAAACCATTTTCATAGTCTCACATATTTAAGAGAAGTGAATGATTTTTATCCTCATCGTTATAGAATTCCTTGTTTTATATCTTTGGGCAAAGATATTTGGAGGCATCACTAGCACAATTTTATTCATGAAGAGATCAGTCTTTATACATGTGATTGACCCTCGGCAGGGCCGGCGCTATGGGTAGGCAAAGGTGGCAATTGCCCAGGGCCCCTGGAAGAAAGGGGATAATCTCTTCTTTCAAATGAATCTTGAATTTTGTTTCTAGGTGCTATGGATCCAGAGATATTCAGGTTTAAAGTGAGAATATCAGGTGCCATTATTTATATATAAAAATCACTCCCAACGGCAGTTTAACAGTTAATATCTCTGTTTTCCTACATTTTAGAAACACAAATTTAGATTCATATAAAAGAGGAGACTCTCTTCTTTCATAGGAAAAAAAAATGAGGTTCTATGTGTCACAGAGCCAGAGATACAGCCCCCTGAAATTAAAGCCCCCCCCCCCCCCACAATCCAGATTCTTAGCCATCAGGCTGCAGGGAGCATTTGCTTTACACAGGAGCTGCTGCACCTCACAGATTCACTTTATGTGTTACTACATTTTGAGAAGGGATAATATCAACTAATATTCATGTTTTTAACCCTTCTCTATGCAGAACTATCTAAGAACACACTTTGGGCCACATGTATCAATCGTTTTTTTCTGTTGTTTTTGGGCCTTTTCATTCAGGTGCACCGTTTTTGTGCCATCTTTGCGACTAAACGCCAAACTAGCTGCGCAGCAAAAATAACCAGCTTTCCCTCATTTATCCTAGCAATCCAGATGTTTTGCTGTGCCTAATGATATTCATCACTTGCGACTTTTCATTTAGGCGCAAAAACGGGCGCAAAAACACTCCAGCCCGAAGGTGGCGTTAACTGAGAAGAAAGCACTGAGCCCCTTTGCAGAACAGCTCATTTCTAGCAGCAGAGCTCAGCCAGACACTGGAACATATAATAGATACATTAGATACATTACAGACAGGAGCTGCAGACTCTATTTACAGTTCATCACCTTCTATTTACAAAACATTATGCAGAATCCTGAGCTCAGAGCAAGAGAGAAGAGAACGTTACAGAATGTTGCAGATACTACAGACAAGTGTCCCCCATGTAATTCTGCACAGTATCACCAGTGTGTCTGAGGGGGATACTGTGCAGAATTACAGGGGTGCAGCAGGAGACCAGCACTGGGGGATCCCCTCCAGGAGAAGCCCCTGCTGAGGAGGTCACTGGGTGCTGGGTGTCACACACCTGGGTGCTGCTGTGAGTGTTATCTTCATTCTGGGCTGTGGGAGAAGCAGAGAGGAGCCTGAATCTAACATTGCGCCAAAATTGCGCCTAAACTGTGTTAAAGTAAAGTGATTAATAAGAGGCAGGAAATTAACTTATCACAGATGGTTGTAGCTTGTGATAATTCTGGAAAACAGTGAGCCAGGATTTAGGCGCAACTACTACACTTAGGCGCACAAAAGTGATAAATGTGGCCCTTTCTCTCTTATTCCCTTTTATTTTGTGATACTGTTTTAGGAAAGTATATTTTCTTTATATAAGTATTCTGGATTTGTACATATTTTAGAGGAAATTTTGAATGTTAATTGCCAAATGCATCGCCTGGTTGTCTGCTTTCAAAATTATGTAGGTTTTATGGCGCCTTTACTTTTTATTCTGTTTTATTGATATATTTTGCAGGTTGTGACTGTCTAAAAATGTCTAGCTGAAAAGCAGATATCTAGTTATTACAGTTTTATTGATATTATGTGGATTTATTTATGTGAACATATCAATAGGGCACATTTGTGAACTCTACAAATGTCCATGTATTACATTTAGGAGATGTGAAGGTAAACATTTTCTGTTTGGATCAAATTTTTTGCCATCAAAGTCAAATTTTAAGTATTTTTAATAAAATGTTTCAATTTGATTAAAAATTGCATGAAGGCGCCTATGTCTATAAAATCTTTGATGCAATTTTGAAAATGGGGCAAGTGTCTGCTTTCAGAAAATATCGGTCCCTCTCCCCAATGGGCCTCACAGTCTAATCAACCTACCAGTAATTTTTTGGAGTGTGGGAGGAAACCGGAGGACCCAGAGGAAACCCACGCAGACACAGAGAGAACATACAAAATATTTTCAGATGTTGACCAGCGCTGCAAGGCTGTAGTGCTAATCACGGAGCCACCATGCTGCCCATCAATCTCCCTATGATCTATCTCCTATAAAATTCTTCCATATTACAGTTTCTTTTACCATACTAAAGGGAGCCTCTTGCTGACTGTGACTGGTCATAAAATAGTTTTATTTTGGGGCCCCACTTTGTCTAGAACCGGCCCTGACCCTCGGTACCCACCCCAGGATTATTCAGTGGGGTAATTTTGTAGTTTGCGAGATATTTGGAGATTCTGACAAAGTAAAAGTTCCCGGTATATTTTACTGATTTGACAGTGGCGTATCGCGAGGCATGATCTGGATAAACCGATTCCACCCATTACATATATTTTGTATTTTTGTTGCCCTTTAGATGCGGACAAGGCAATCTGTATAAACGAATTACATAAAAGCCTTTATTTTAGTGTTTGATTACTCACAAAAATGTCATATAGTCTTCAGCGCAGTCTGTTTTTTACTTGAACATCTGCTCCAAATATCAAACATTTTGATAACCATTTTAATATTTAATGTGTGTGATTCATAATCATATGCTTGGGCTGAGTGATCCCGTTTTTTGGTGAACACATATTTTGATGCCTTTTAATAAATGCTCAGGCGTCTAGTGCAGCGACTCTGGAAATGTTCTCCACTGCGGGAATCTGCAATGTATATTATTGTTTAGAATAGAAAGCTACACTTTTTTTATGAGTTGTGTAGGATTTGCTCCATTCGTCATAAAGTAGTCACGGAATAAAGCTGTGTGTTTTCTATGTAAAATATGAAAAGGATTTATGGATAACTTACAGCAGTAAAATGAAATATGGTATAACAACAAATCCTAGTGGTAAAATTATACCTCGGTAGTGGAAATCTGCTGTGGTTACATGGGTTTTCTATGTAAACTGAGCCTTTATTAACAAGCCCTTGTAGACCATTACAGCCATCGTTATTAAGGGGGCACACAGTGATAGATGTTGCTTTAAAAACCTTTAGTGAAATTATTTTACTTTGGATCTTTTATAAAGAGCATTGCTCACTGGAATAAAGTTCATTACAAGTCTTCATTTAAAGAAATATTAAACACAAAAGTGAACTGAACAGAACTGAAAACATACATTTAAAGGGGTTGTTCCAAATTTCAACGTTATCCACTATACAATGTATATTCTTCCACATTCTCCTGATCCTGTGGATAGAAGATGGTATTTAAAGGGACAATGTCACCAGCTTTTACCCCCACTAAACTACCAGCCTCCTCAGGTAGGTTATGAAATGTCCTTTGACATTGTTGAGAAGGGTCATGTATTGCCAGAGATGAGTAAGTGTTTTTTAGAGGCTGAACGGGCCGTGTTATTCTAGGCACTTTTTGGTGTCATATTAAAGATAAGAATCTTATCTTTCAGTTCACATCAGGCTTGTGGTTCTGTGATCTATAGTACCGGCAGTTAAAAACATAATTTGAAATGCAAGCTACACATAAAAATCCAGCTGCCACATTATATAAAACCGTGGATCTCCAAAATTCTGTACAGAACCACAGATGTGATGCAAACTGAAAGATCCCTTCAGCCTATAAAAGTCATAATGGGCAAATATGACTCTTCACTGGACTTTAGAGGTGACTTTTTTTTAATAGGGAAATTGGTGAGGTTTAAAATAAAAAAACCGAGAATTCTAAATAAAAGGACATTTCATACCCCACCACAGGGGGCTAGCAGTTTACAAGGGTAAAATTGCTGATGGTGTTGCGTACACCCTCAGAAATGCTGAATGTTGACTAAGGCATTTTTAAAATCAGTATAGCAAAGGCAATTGGAACCTGTCACCAGGAATGTCACTTTTAGCTGGTGACAGGATCCAATAGCCGTTGCTATGCTGATTTAAAAAATGCCTTTGTCAGCATTCGTAATCATTTCAGTACTTCATATGAGTATAATTAACATTACCTAGATCTGTGCCAGCAGCATGTTATGCTTTAAAAGACTAGCAGTTTATCACTTCTAAAAAGGGGGTAGCGCTACTTTAGCTAGTGCTTACTTTAGGAAGCGGCTCCTAGTGCCTTTTTTATGGGTGACAGGTCCTCTTTAAGTGTATTCTCCATCTGAAATCTAAAATCTGCTGATCGGCATGGTACATAAATATAACATCCGTCACTAATTTACTTTTTTTCATCCACATCTTACATGTCAAGGCTTCTTTAAACTAGAAATAAGACCTATATACCCCTTCTAAATCTATTGCTATTCCCTGTAGACCTTGAGGTAATGAATAACATCTCTTCTATATTCTCCCTGAGATGTCAGCGCCCATAAGAGACGCCAAACAGTCTCTCTATATCTTTTTTTTTTTTTTTTCCCTTAAGTGTTGAATTTAATGCGATAAGTGTAGTTTTGCAATATAACACATTTTTGACCTTGGCTCTAGTGACATCATCTTCTCAGATGAAACCATTCACACAAAGCCTTGGAATCAGCAGGACATTGCTCGATTTATTTTCCAACACAGCAGTGCCTTGGGAAGATCTTTCCGTTATTTTTATGCATTGATGGCACAAGGTGAAAATGCAGACTGTGCAGTTTTTGAGAAGTTTGTCCTTTTCAACAGGTTTCCATCATTTTATTTATTTTATTTTTTTGGCTTTAGATTCCACACACAACACAGGTTCTAAATATATCTAGGTTTTCTCCAACAGCGGCTCAATTACTTAGTTTATATTATGTTTCATATGTAATAGAGAATCACATTTGAGGACTGGAATTTTAAGATTCCCAAATAACATACAATATATGTACATAATAAGATTTTAAATTGGAAGCTCCGCTGGTGATAATGATTCTGTACAAAATGTCACAATAGGGGACAATGGGGCACATTAACTTACCTGTCTGATAAAGTTTCCCGAAAGTGCCCTGTCCGACGTTAATGCACTGTGCCGCGATTCACTAAGATTTTGCAATATCGTGCATGTGTCCGCCGGAGTTCACCTTCTTCTTCCTGGTGCATGAGACAAAATTTTAAATTTAAATCCTGCGCTCAGGTCGAATCATTTCTTTCGCATGAAAGCCAGCACAGCTGCGCCAAAATCCGATCGCGTGCGACACGTTATCAGCGCAGACCCCTGTTAAGTACCTGTCTGATGAAAGTGCGCATGAGAACCCTTAGTAAATAAACCTCAATGAGTCACTTTTGGGAAGCTAAGTATCTTCAGTAAATTGTTGAATGTGGTGTATATATATATTAGGTATTATAAGCGATCAAGAACAGGCACAATAATGCTTATTCTACAAACCCCACCACCACCACCCCCCACTGTGACTTTTGTTGAAAAGTGCAGGTGTCCCAGTTTAAATCTGCCCAACAGTAAAATTTCTCCCTAAATGTTTTCTGCCTTTGTCTTTATTGGCCCCGCCTATTGCTGCTTGGCTCTGCCCACCACAGGGTATGTAAAATGGGGACGAGAACTGCCGTATCCACACAGGACTAAATTCAGCATTCAGTGAGTGGGACAGCATTCTGGTAAGGACAGGAAGTGGACATGGAGAAGGTTTCCCGTCTGCTCAGGCTAAAATGTAAAGGGACACAGAGCTGTCAATCCAGAGAAGAAGGCGTTCACTGGCAGACTGGAGAAAGCATGACTCTTCTTTTCAGAACTGACTCTTTGTCTACTCATTTGCATATCAGAAAATAGGCTGTAGTTAAAGTATAGAGCCTCGTTGGCAGGCAATTTTAGGTGATATGGGAAGGACTTTAAACCCTTTGCCAGCAGGTATTACTGGTGTGAGGGGTAAAATTCTGGGGATAGGTCTACTTTTAAAGACATCTACATAACAATATTCCAGTACTTCCTCCTCCCTTCTTTTCTCTTTTCCATTGAACCTATTTTGTATTGTCGTGCAGTTAAAAAGAAGAAATTTAGTTATTGTGTATGCCTCTTTAGAGCTCATTCACTATATTACTTACAAATGAAGCGAGTCAATGGGATATTAGTCCTTGTGTTCTCTGTAAGGTATCTATAAGACTCCTTGCATACATTACTACAGACAAACACTGAAGGCAATTGGATAGTAAGCAGTGGTTGGTTGTGTCTGTTATGAAGCTACAGCATGGAGGAGCTCTGGTAACACCTCCCAGAGCTCAGGTTCATTAGCACAATTTTAAAGGTTGATTTTAGAAGGAAGGAGGCCATGGATAACAAATGTAAGAAGGTTACCACAGTCGCAGTGCCTGGATCTATGAGTAAGTGTCCCTGGTTTATCATGATGGATTTTGATGGTATATTTCCTCTTATTTTTCCAGCAGCGCCACCGCAGGGGAAATTAAGCATTAAACAATTAATATTGAATTGACCTCTCTATATACTTTAGGTGCTGCTACCACTATAACTGGACACTTGTTGTAACCACTGTGAGCTGCTGACTCCCCCAATAGACTATTCCTTTAATTTCTTCTGATGAATGCTATGCTTTTTGCAGTTTGAGCTTGAAGAAACGGTTCCTTCATTTTAGATACCGGTTGTATCTGCTTCAGACCTCTTCATGTGTTTTCAGTGTAACCCTTGAGAGAACTTAAAGTTTCCGAGTCTCTTTACTGGACTTTGAGTTCTATTGTCATTATTTTATTGCAGTGGATTTACTTTGGCATAGAACTTGGCATTGGTTGTAGTGGATGAGTAACCCTGCAGAGTGCTGTGCCAGGGAGACTGTATGAATACTGATGGTATGGATGTGTGACTCATTTATACCCTTCATGAATACGAATGCTATGATCACAGGACCTGCATGAAAGTTATCCTTCTTTTTATATCATTGCTTGTTGTTATCTTTTATTTATATAGTCATATGACTTTTTCTTGTAGCAGCTCGTTGCATGGGGCAGGATGGTTTCAGATGTAGGGTCAAATTTACAAATATTATATATTAAAACTAATATTATATTTTTTATAACTTATATTTATTTCAATTTTTGGTCAAAAAATAAAATGAGTACTATAAATTACAAAAAAAAGACTTTTTTACACTTTTAACCCCAAATAAAAATACAAATGAAAAAAAATGTTTAGACTTTTTATTTACGTTTTAATTAGCTCTATGTTTCGGGGGGAAAAAAACCACCACAAAAAGGTAGCATGAAGAAAAAACAAGCTATGGTCCTTAAACCGCCTCTTACGGAAATTTGCTAAAATGTCTCGGTCGCTAGAGCCTTTTCAGGGCATGTCACTAAGGGGTTAAATGTAGGCTATACTTCTCACCTGTAGAGAGCATCTGGATTGCCCTCTTCATGGTAATTCTGTTATAAGTGTTGCTTCCAGCTCTTAATTTTGTGGGGAAATTAAGCCTTCTGCTCGTAGTCCACTTGTGGACACCCAGATTAATCTCCAGCTCATCTCCTCTTGATATGGTCTCTGCACTGTTCAGCCGGACAAGTGGATTGGATTCTTGGTTCATTATCTTACAGTACTGCCAGCGCTCGAAGCTTCCTCTCACTACTGTATAAGCTTCTGCTTCTAATTCCCGACAATTGCTTTTTAAGTGCAAGGATATATTGAATTCCCACTTGTGTGAGATGACTGGTTGGATGGGATATAAGGTGATAGATCAGAAACTAGTGATTATGTGATGGCAGAGAGGTGGTTAAAGGGCATCCTAACAAGGAGCAGTTCTTGTGATCAATATTATCCACCAAGAATATTGGGCCTGATCAGTAAATGTGGTTCTCTGGGCTGATTATCAAACAATCAAAACCAGTGGTTATAGTTAACGATCATAACACATGCCACCATTCACACTGTCGTATGGGGGGCGTATATACGGCTAACATACGTCCCCCATAAACTGCAATGGGCGCCCAAAGGGAGTGGTACGGTGCAACACACTTGCGGTACCGTAGAAAGAGAGGACATGTCCTCTCTTTCTCCAGAATACGTGCCGTGCACCATATATTCCTATGGAGAGGGACGAGGGTGAGCGGCGCTCTCCCCCCTCCTCTCCCCAGCACTGCCGTGCTAAGGTACGGCGGGCAATGGCAGTGTGATTGGTTGCTAGTATTCTTACTAGATCCAGTCATTTCACATTCATACGGTTTACAGACACTTGCTTCTAGGATTTCTGTATGGTTATTTGAAAATAATCAAATACATTTTCAAGGGTGGGATAATGAAAAATGTACCTCTGTACTTCATTGAAAGACCGCTGCCTATACATCAAGAATTTCAAGAAACCTACTGACACTACCAGTATATCTATTCCAAAGGAAACAGATACTGTGGACAGCAATGTTCAACTCCTCAGCACAGTGTAGGGAACTAGGGAAAGAGGACAAAGAAACAAAACTCATTAACCAGTTCCTTACTGCTGTATGACTATATGCGTAATAGAGCAGTAAGGGCTGTATGGAGAGGGCTCACAGGCTATTATACATCGTGGTCGGTTCTGGTACCAATCGCTGCAGTTAGTGTTTAACCTGGGTACAGCCAGCTTACATTGCCTTTCAGCAATCCTCATGACATCATGGGAGGGTGCCAATTCCAGCTGGTAGACTGATGGAGGCATTACTGTTGAATTGCAGTATATTGCATGAGTGATCAAATTCCCAAGGGATAAATTACCCTAGTGTGCCTGACATGATATTGAATAAGAAAAATTTATATGTCTCTGTGAGGGGAGTTAAAAACAGAAAAGCAAAAATAGAAAGGCATGTGGCAGTGAAATGGTTAAGGATACCTTAAGGACCTCTACCACCAGGATGAAGGATTGTATGCAAATGAACCGGAGGGGCTCCAGACTCCATTGACACCTATGGAGCCCCTCAGGTTCATTTGCATACAGTCCTTCATCCTGGTGGTAGATGTCCTTTAAAAGAAATCTACCATCAGTTTGATTGGTGGTAGATGTCCAGCATTACATTCTTTATGCACTCATCAGAACAGTTATTAGTGCATAAAGAAACCGCATATTTGCTGCTAAAATGACTTCAGGCTGGCGACTTCCTCTCGGCATCAACAAATTTTAATGCATGCCCACCCCCTTCCCCCCACTGTAACAGTACCTCCTGCTACCTGTCGGTAACATCAGAGTCCTGGGTGTGGAGAGAGCAGGGCCATGCTCTCTCCTAGCTCCCCTGCCTGGTGCAGGAGGTACTGGTACGGCAGGGGGGGTGGACATAAATTCAAAATCGGTGATGCCGATTTTACATGACTGCCTCTGGCTCATTTACATAATTTTTAAAAGTAATTTTAGAAATCTTTTTGAACTAATCTGATTAGCGCATAAAGGAACAAGCATGTCATGCTCGACATCTACTATCAGTCAAACCGATGGTAGATGTCCTCCAAGTCCCATCCTGGAAAACATGTTTTCATATTCTCTTACCTGTCGATGGGGTGTAACATCCTGCCATAATTTTAGTCAGACAAATTTTTTATGCTGGGATTTAAAGAGAAGAAAAGTGCGCCCTAGAAATAATTATGTAATGGGCTGCAACCACTATTATAAAAAAAAAAAAAATATTTTCTGTAAATATTTAACTGATCATATAGCTGTATATGTATCAGGAGTGTACTAGTACTGAGGTTGAGGTTTATACAATGTTTCTATTTTATCTAAATATGTAGTAAATCAATCGGTCACCCTTCCCCAGGTTCAGCTACAGATGCAGAGTGTGTATGTATCTTTGCAGACTGTCCTCTCTATTTCCCTGCTGCTTCTACATTCTGCCCTCAAATGATAGAGAGGAGCAGGGCATATTTCACATGCTTGTTTTACAATCCTTCATCTTGGTGGTAGATTTCCTTTAAGGAGTTAATATAGGTTTCTATGGGTTTTTTTAAATTGATATTCCAGGGAGCACAATGCGTTTCAATGCAAAAATACCTCTTGGTCATGTTTTAAGAACTTGTGTGAATGGAAAGGTAGTTTCTTGTACCAACCTTTCACTATTTACTACTGTCCGACTGACATAACATTGTATCAGTGATTGGAGGCCCACAATCGGACATCCTGTAGGACAGGGGTCAGGAACCTTTTTGGCTGAGAGAGCCTTGAACGCCACATATTTTAAAATGTTATTCTGTAAGAGCCGTACCATATGCACATGCTTCCCAGTAGATAAGTAGTCCCAGTGTCACGGGTTCCCCTGCGATCTAGGTCTTGGATCGCAGGCACACCTGTGCCCCTCTCTGTGGCGGCGCCCCTTTCCAAGCTCACTCAACCCACCACTTTCCGGCTCCCGTCCCGGCTGGCCAGTGCGCCGCTGATTGGCGCTGCCCACTTCCTGGGTTCCTACAAAGACTGGCGGCTACAGAAAGGTAGCCATAGCACATGTCCCCCAGTAAATAAGTAGCCACAGCATACGCCCCCAGTATATAGGTATCCACAGCACATCCCCCCCATTAGATAGGTAGCCCCAGCACATCCCCCCCATTAGATAGGTAGCCATAGCACATGTCCCCCAGTAAATAGGTAGCCACAGCACATGCCCCCAAGTAAATAGGTAGCCAAAGCACACGCCCCCAGTATATAGGTATCCACAGCACATCCCCCCCCCATTAGATAGGTAGCCATAGCACATGTCCCCCAGTAAATAGGTAGCCACAGCACATGCCCCCAAGTAAATAGGTAGCCAAAGCACACGCCCCCAGTATATAGGTATCCACAGCACATCCCCCCCCATTAGATAGGTAGGCCCAGCACATACTCCCAGTAGATAGGTAGCCACAGCACATGCCACCCAGTAGACAGGTAGTCACAGCAAAAAAAAAAAAAAAAGTTCACTTACCGGAGCCCCTCATCACTCCCACACAGCGGTAACATCGTTGCCTGTGTCCAGTGATCAGTCGAAGACACACAGCGCTGATCACTATTTATTACAAATCTGTCTGAGAGCCAGATGCAGCCAACAAAAGAGCCACATCTGGCTCCCGAGCCATAGGTTCCCTACCGGCGCTGATATTTTCCATGCAGTACACATAAGTTACTGAGTATTCACATGTTGTTAACATTTGTTCTAATAAGAAACTAATATTAAAATTTAATTATAAATATTTTGTATAATTGAAAACATTTGCTTCATATTTTTTGAGTTCACATTTAAGTCTTAAGTTTGCTAAACCCCATTTGATTTATTTGTTAAAACATATTTCACTTATAACTTTTTTATTAACTTTTATTTCACTTTTTAATTATTTCACCTTTTCCTCCCGTTAAGCTAAATCTTTGATGTTGTACATTGTGATATGTATCCAACAGTTAGTTAATTCATCTCTTTGTGGAGAGTTGTTTTTTTCCCTCTAAATAAAGTTCTATCTACAGACTTTCAGAAAAGTGGAACATTTTAGAGATTTGATGTTATTGGTTTAATTTTTTTTTAATTTAAATTTTAAATTGTTTTTGTAGAATTTCTATATAAGAATTATTCATGAAAATGATCCTTTTCACTTGTTATAATAGCAGAAATTATTTTTCATTATCTGCTGACAGTTGTCTGTGATGAGTGTAATTATATATAAAGAAAGTATTCCTGTGTTAGCTATATTCGGCAGCAGTTCTACTACACAAATTAAGCCCAGTTAAGAATAGAAATGAGTGGGAGGGTCAGATTTATGCAAGTGGTGGGAGTGAGGATGAAAAAAAGCAACTAGGAAACTGGCAATATTTGTTGTTTAAAATATCTGCACATTCTTGGAAACCACGGAGAGTGATAATAGCTGAATGTATTTATTTGTTAACCATTTCCTGAAGTTAATCCTTTTTTAGTGGAATAGATAGATTTTAATTTTGTGATTTTAGTTTTTTTATTTTACATATAACTTATGACTTATTTAAAGGGACTCTAGCATCCAAATCACAGGCTGTTACACTGTGCAGGAGAATCCCCCCCCCCCCCCCATACTATGTGCGAGGGGGGGGGGATTAGACACAGTAACATCCAGTGAAGCTACAGAAGGAGGCGCTCTGGTAACACCACACAGAGCCCAATTGGCTTATCAGCATAATTTTAAAAGTTGATTTTTAGAAGCAACGAAGCCATGGATAACAATTATACGGCTATTAACACAGTCGGTGTACCTGGATCTATGAGAAAATGTCCCTGTTTTATCATGCTTGAATTTGATGGTAGATTTCTTTCAATGCTTGCAGTGTAGTCAAATCTAAGTACCTAAATCTCCTTGTGTAAAACAGCTGGGACCCACATAGTTCACAATAGTTCCATTCTTTGTGGAGAACAGAGATCCGACTCTCACTAATTGATGAAGTGGGAAAATATGCAAAGTTTTTCAATGGTGGGATAAGGAAAACTTTTTTAGCTACCTTGTTAGGCAGCTACCTTGACATCAAACATGACCTTCAGGAAGCCTTATGACATGACACGGGATTCAAACCAAACCAGTATATCTATTCCAGAAGGAACAGACTCCCAACTGTAGACAGTGCTGTTTCGCCCCGATTCGGTCTCCTCAGTACAGCATAGGGAACTGGTTTGGCTGTGTGAGAGGCTTGTGACTAGGGTCGGTAAGTAAGAGTTCTCCTTACAGAGACTTCTAATTAAGGCCACTGTGTAGGCGCGTGGAGTCTTTTAGCCGTGGATGCTGCACTAGGGCGATTCTGGGAAAATATGCAAAGTTTTCCAAGATGGGATAAGGAAAACTCTTTTAGCTACCGTGTAAGGCAGCTCCCTTGACATCAAGTATGACCTTCAGGAAGCCTTATGACATGATGCCGGATTAAAACCAAACCAGTATCTATTCCAGAAGGAACAAACTTAATTGATGGAGTGGCAGTCATTGTCATCCGGGGGAGACAACACCCTTTTCCTTAGAACTTATATAAAAATTAATAAATAAAAATGTTTTGTATCGCACCATTTCAAAATGCGTGATCTACCAAAATATAAAACTTGTAATTCCGGGCGGAATTTTTGCCTTTTTGCAACCCATAGAAATCAAACGGTTGTACAAAATGTTCACAAAATGGTAGCAATGAAAATGTGGCCTTTAGAATATGGCAAGATGAAGAATTTTTTTTGTAATTTTTTTTAAAATCTACTAAAACATATGTAAATTTGGCATTGCTCTGATTGTATCAACCCAAAGAATAAAGTACAAGTTTTATTTGGTGCACATGGAAAGCAGTATAAACACAGCCCAAAAGAAAATGGCCCAAATGTGTTTTTTCAGCAGTTTCACCGCATTCCGAATTTATTTTTACTGTATTTTCCCAGTACACTGCATGAAATACCATCACTAGTAAGTACACAGAAAACAAACCCTCATATAGCTCTCTACACAGAAAAATAAATAATGTATAAAAAAAAGCTGTGGATTATAACATGGAAATACAAAAATAAAAAAGGCCGTGTCCTTAAGGTGTTTAAAAGGGAGAATGGTGGCTTTTTAAACCATGCCATTTTTTTTGGAAATTACCCTTTAAAAGAAAATGTAAAAAATCATTGATAACTTGATCTGTCATGTAACTGGATCTGATGTAACCATACAGAGCAAAACTCTTACTCCTTTTAGTACGGCAAAACTTCTCCCAAAGACAGCCCCTTCCTTGTTTTTCGGTCTTTCCAAATGTGAAAATTTTTCTGGTCTGTGTTAGTGTTTTAGAGTTGTGTTGTTTCTCTGTTATCCCCACTGTAACTTTTTTTTATTAATTGATGCCTGGGTTACTATTCCTATTTTAGTTTTTTAATCTATAATGAAATTCCTTCTTTAGTCATGTAGGTCAACTGGTGGTTGGGGCAATTTTAGTTGACTATATCCATTGTATGTATGTGTATATGTATGTATGTATGTATGTGTGTGTGTGTGTGTGTGTGTGTATATATATATATATATATATTATCCTAGGGATATATTCTGATTATTGATTATAGGGGGCACAAAATACTAAATAAACTCCAACTAAAATATATATATATAGAGAGAGAGATAGTTGTTAACTTTAAAATTAGCATAAGATTTCTCTTTTTTTAATTTTTCTTTTTTTTTTTAACCGGATCGCGACCGCCCGCCGTGTATTCACGGCGGCGGTCGCGTCGCGCTGCATGGAGAGGGCTCACGGGCTGAGCCCTCTCCATAGCCGGTAAGTCTTTGCTGCATATTGCAGCAAAGGCTTACCGGTAACATCCGCGATCGGTGCTAGCACCGATCGCGGGTGTTTTTACAGCGTGGGCTGCCGGCAAAGCTGCCGGCAGCTGCAAACAGATAGCGGCGCATGGACGCCGCCATCTTACCTGGGATCGCCGCTCCCCGTGACGTCATCGGGGGGCGGCGATCCGTCTCCATGGTAGCCTCGGGTCTTCCGAAGACCCGAGGCTATTTCGTTTTAACCCCTTCATTACAATGTGCTGATAGCACATTGTAATGAATGAGGAAGAAAATCCCCATATACTGCCATACTGTAGTATGGCAGTATATGATATGATCGATCTGACAACCTAGGGTTAAAGTACCCTAGGGAGTCTGAAAAATAGTATAAATAAAAATAAAAAAAAGTTTAAAAAAAAAAATTATAATAAAAAAACCTAAAATTTCAAATCACCCCCCTTTCCCTAGAACTGACATAAATATAAATAAACAGTAAAAATCATAAACACATCAGGTATCGACGCGTCCAAAAATGCCCGATCTATCAAAATATGATAACGGTTTTTCAATGCGTTTAACCCCGTAACGGAAAATAGCGCCCAAAGTCGAAAATGGCACTTTTTTGCCATTTAGAAAAATCTAAAAAAATCTATAAAAAGTGATCAAAAGGTCGTACAGTCCTAAAAATGATATCACTGAAAATATTATCAAATTTCGCAAAAAATGACACCATGCACAGCTCCGTACACCAAAGTATAAAAAAGTTATTAGCGCCAGAAGTTGGCAAAATCAAAAAAAAAATTTTTGTACAGGAGGTTTTAATTTTTGTAAATGTATGAAAACATTATAAAACCTATACAAATTTGGTATCCCCTTAATCGTACCGACCCAAAGAATAAAGTAGACATGTGATTTGGGGCGCTCAGTGAAAGACGTAATATCCAAGCCCACAAGAAAATGGCGCAAATGCGTTTTTTCACCATTTTCATTGCATTTGGAATTTTTTTCTCGCTTCCGAGTACATGGCATGGAATATTTAATACCATCATTATGAAGTGCAATTTGTTACGCAGAAAACAAGCCGTCACACAGCTCTTTACGTGTAAAAATAAAAAAGTTATAGATTTTTGAAGGTGGGGAGTGAAAAATGGACATGAAAAAACAGGAAAGGGCCCGGTCCTTAACCGGTTAATGTTTACAGTCTCTCTTTAGATATTGAAGCCTGGAATGCTACAAGGTGCAAACTAGCCCTTCAGAAAGATCATAGCAAATGTAAAAACATCCAATTTTCCTTGACGTAAAAGTGTGAAATTATTTACGCACAAGGTTTTCCTTCTGTACTGAAATTGTGTCTCTAGTTATTAAAATAAAAAACATCACATTTGTTAGGTGTAAACTCACTGAATGCATTTACTTCCAGTGCTTGAGAAAAGACGTTACAATGTAGACATATTTAAGTGTTCCGGAATATCGTTCACATCTCCTAATCTCATGTATACTCCCTAATCCAACTGCGGCTTTCTCTGAGGCTCTGATCTGTAGCACATAACTTGGGGAGATGTCGGAGGCTGAAGGATGTCAGGCTCAGAAGACTCCCTTAAATTCAGAGGGAATAAAATGTCAATGTGAGCTATGAAAAATGTCTTAAACCTTACCAGTCTATCTGCCCACAGCCTTATGATTGGGCACATGTGCTTGTAATGAGGATGGTTCCATCTCGTGCATCTTGTTCTGCTGCTTGACGAAGGTTTCAAAATGATCAATGTTAAATCTGTGACAAAACCTACATTGAGAAATCCTGTATGAGTGGTTGGAGGTAGATCCTGAAATGTTACATGATAATTTCACAATAGTTCCTCCAATGGATTCTTTCACATTTCTGTATTATTCTTCTAAAATGTCTGACAACTCGGCAATAAGTATAGAAAGAAATGTGCTGTGCACACATACAGACTAGCGGGTTGTGTTTTTGTTAACACGTTCCTTGGGTATTCCAAGGGCACAAAAATTGGTAAAATGTCTAGACAGTGTGTACTGACTGAGACACGGAAGAGGGCGACATCGCTGCTAGGAACACTAACATTGGGAAGTCGGCTCTGGAATTGCAGGCACCTCTTTGGAGAATGGCGAATCCAAAAATATGAAACTGTCACGCTATGGGGGTAAATACATTGGGGGGTAATTCATAAAGACACTTTTGCACCCAAAACCGCCTTCTGACACAAGTCTTTTAGAAAATGTTTCCCCTTTTCCAACAAAGGGGCTGGGGGCCTTCAGAAAAGGAAGGTTATCCCTGGAAAAGTTGGCATGGTCAGGTGGAAAATGGCCTGTGTTCTCCAAATATAGTGGCGCAAAAGAAGGAAAACCAGTGACACATGAATGAATTGACTGCAAAGTCCATTGTAGTGTCTATAGATGCTCATTCCTGGCTTGAATTAATGTTCCTTGTAAGGACGCAGGTTTTAGGGATCTGTGCACATTCCTGGTTTCAGATATGAAGCGCACAATCTCCATGCATTCCAGTACACAGACAAACATGGGAAAAACATTGATAAAATATCTAAACATCCCCTATCAATCACTTCCCACCACTACCTGGGCCTCCGCTGGTGTCCACTTCCTTATGTCTCTTGACATTTGGGAAATTTATGACGATGTCCAGCCGTTCCTCAACAAGTGATTGGGGTATAAGGAGGGGTGAGTAATTGTGTAGCCATTTTTATCTAGTGGTAGCGGTTATTCAGCAGACATGGTAGCAAGTGCAGCACATGGCTGATTGGCTACAGTGGTTATTTGAATAAGCATGCATGAGGCCAGTGAAGAACAGAGCTGCGGGCATAAACCTTGCATATGGCCCATGACACAAATATATATTAAATAGTATTTGGAGTTTGACTTTAGGATCAGATAACACAGAGTTTGGTTGTAGTCTGTTACCATGGAGATGCATAAGAACATAAATGCTTTGGCTTCATTTTCCTGTTTTGATAAGGACTATGAAAACTTTGCTAAGCCTTATGAATAAACTTGTGATGGTAATATTTGTTTTTGGTCCCCTGTGCTTGGCTCTTTAAAAAAAATAAAATTATGTAAGTCTTTATTTTATTGGACACAGAAGTAACTTGAAATCCCTGTTTTACATAATTTTGAGCCATTTGGATTCCATGCATTATGTTACAATCCGGTTGTTTTGTATGGTAACAAGAGGGTACATTAAAATTCGATAAGTAGAATCCTGCAATCAACCCCCCTCCCCCAACACCAGTTACGAAATTAATCAAAAATAGCAATAATTACATGAGGTCGTCAGCTCTCTAACGTGAAACATTGCTAGGGTTATTTAACATTCTATTGAGCTTAGACCAAGCCTTCCTCCTTAAACTAGTTTTTTTTGTAGCTTTATCATACAGCTTTATTACTCTGACATGGATTTCAAACTTTGTTCTTTACGTTGATATTACATTGTCATGCTTGAGTTGTCTATCTCATGTGCAGTTTTCATATATGTAGCTAGTCCTGTGTGTCATAAGATATCCATCGGAGCGGAAAGTGTATGGGCGCCCTTTTTTTTACTGTTTTGAACATATGCATCTATATATATATATATATATATATATATATATATATATATATATATATATATATCTATATATATATATATATCTATTTATGTAAAAAAAGAGATATATATATATCTATGTCTATATCTCTTTCTCTCCCTGTCTGTCACTCACTTAATATCACTGCCTGTCTCTTTATATTTCACTCACTTACTCTCTCTGTCTGTCTCACTCACACTCTCTAGCTGTTTCTCTGTCTCTAATTTACTCTCCCTGCCTGTCTCTGTCTTTCACTCGCTTACTGTTCCTGTCTGTGTCTCACACTCCTTGTCTGTCTCTCTGTCACTCACACTCTCTGTCACTCACTCTCCCTGTGTGTCTTTGTGTCTCCATCCATCTTACCGCACACATAAACTGTCTTATGCTTTCCTTTAGTAACCAATCAAAGTTTAGAGCTCATATTAATGACCTGTGGCAAAACGGCAGCCAATCACGGCTCTGCTTCTAACTGCCACAGCAGTAGCAGACAATGGCTCCTGTATATGATGATTAATAAGTGGATTTTGGATGGTGCGTTGTGAAAATTTTGGCTCAAAACCGAGCCTATGACGTTCCGTGAGTCACAGAAAGCCACTGTGCAAAATTTGGTGACTGTAAATGCGACGGTGCAGATTCCTTCAGCGGACATACATGCATACAAACACATATTTTTCTAATATACTTAATTAAAAAATTCTGATTAATTTGTAAAGAAACAGACTGTAAAGTGCCCTTTAGTTACAGTGTTACTTCTACGTTGGTCTGTCGACCTCTCCTATTTGTTACACAGCTGTTAGTGTTAACCTTTTCTGCCCACCTCCCGGTTGCAGTATGCTGTGAGCAGTACATTTAAAGATCAAGCTGAAAGTGAAGGGGTTAATCTTCACTGCCAGAGCAGTTTAACCAAACAAAGGGAGCTTAGATGTGATTTCATGCAGCCTCCATAGACACACACTGTACAGGCTGGAATATGCATCTATGCGAAAAGGAGGTTGTCTCATTTTTTTTTTTCTTGCAAACTAAGGGTATATTCACACAGCCGTATGCCGCCTGTCTGCACTGTGCGCTGGAGAGGAGTAGGAGGAGGTGACCCCTCCATAGAGAAAAGCGCTGCACGGCCTCACACACAGGAAAAGATAGAGCATGATATATGCTTTCTCCGTGTACGGCACAACACATGTGTGGCACCATACACTGGAGGTAGGCTGGAGGAGCATGGTGGTAAAAAAAAATTAATAAAATAATTAATAAATAAAACCGTCCCTCAATGCCGTGCACCGCCTGGCATACCCACCCATCCCCTGTCCCAAGCGCTGTATCGGGTTCTTTGTTATGGTACTTCTAGATAGGATGGGTTGTCTACAACAGGGACAAAAAAACTCTGTATGCCTCATAGGTTTTACAGAGCCGTATTACATTCAGCCACAAGAGGTCTAGAAATAACACACCTAATAAATATGCCGAATTTCATTGTAAAACCCTGTAAACTACAACATCTGCTTAGTAGAATGTAATTATAAGCGATTTGTCACTCTACTATTGTCTTGACTCTTTAAAAATGATTTATTTCCTAATGCATACACGCTATCTGTGTATGAATAAATAATGCACAGAGAAGATCGCAGCATAAAAGTCGATATATTTTTGACAGATGGACTGAGTCTCATTGACTTGGAGTTAGACAATGCCCATTGCACCTGTGCTTCTGAAGCAAATCTCAATCCACACGGCACACAAATAACTCACGATTTCCAACTGGCTCAGACAATTGCCACCGTTGCGAGAAAGAATTGTTTGCTGTGTGGGTAGAAGATCAAGCGTTGAATACAGAGTTGCTTCTATTTGGTTTGGCGCAAACTTGCGTGACTGGGGAGCAATTCTGTCGAGTCACAATTAAGTCTTAAAAAACAAAATTGAATCTTTAAGCGGTTTGTTCTCCGGAGTGCTGATGTGTAGCCTAGAATACAAAGAAAAAGGCAAACATGGGGGGAAAAAAAACAACAAAAACAAAATTAATTAATATAAGCAAATAGAGTCACTAAAAATAAACCTGTTTTTTAGGATTTATACTTTGAGTTGTATTTAGAAAAATGCTTCTCTTTTAATGTACAAGGCAAAATATATAATCTTTCAATCTGAACTTTTAAAAGTAATGTCTATATATCCTTTTTTTCATACTTATTCTCTTGACAGGTAAATTTATGAGGGCACCGAAAATGTGGCAGAAAGTGGTTGGGGGATGTTGGTGCTTCTGTAACCCGTTACTATCCAATTGTTTTTAATATAACTCCTGTTTTTTGTAGTATGACTTATAGTAATGACATTTTAACTTTGAAAATCTGATAATTGCAGCCAATTAATGGTTGTAGCAGTGACCTCTGTGGTGGCCGGTGCAGCTAGAGAATAGATACCACAGTCACATGCCCTAGTAAAGGCTTCATCCCTGGAAGTTATGGTAGAGAGGCCAGCTAAGCAAACAGGAATAGGTTGAGGTTCGGACAATATATTTTTATATATATTTGGGCTATTGCTCACGGCCAAGTTTGGTCTCCCATTTTCAACTCTGTGAGAATTGAAGGAGTGTTGCATTTTGGAGGTAATGGGGGTGGTGATGGGCCCTCTTAAAAAAAAAAAAAAAAAAAATTACAAAAAAAATTATCATGATCTTCTAGCACAGCTGAATCAAGTTTTACTACTGGTTAGATTTATATTCAGAGTTTAATGACAAACTATAAAGCCAGGTCCATATTGTATAGTTAGAACTTAAAACTAACCCCTATGTTTCTTCATTTCTGCAAGGTAACCACCAGTTTCAAAGACTGCTCTGTATATCATCTTTTGATAGTCTGAAGTTCCTCCCTCTGTCAATAAAGAAGGTGCAGGTTCCATCATTTTGCTGAAAGTTAACAATGAAAATAAAGTAGCAGAAACTGCATACTGTATTGGATTTTAACTTTTCTAAAGACCTTGATCAACTACGTGTGTTATCAGTTTCTGTAGGGTCCTTGGTGCCTAGACACCCTGGAACAACAAAGTATTGCTTTTGGACTCCACAATGCCGCTCATTTCCTGGGTACTTGGGTTCACATCTAACTAACATCTTTTTCTGAAACTCTAATACTCCATGATTAAACACAATTTTCGAATAAGTACAATATGTGAACATACATGCCATCTAGAAATATGAAGTAGTTGGTGGCATTGAGCTTCTCCCTACTTGGCCTTGTGAGATTCCTTGGAAGGGTATCTTGTCCCCATATAGACCTCCCATAGGATCTTTGAAGTGAAAGAATCTACAGTGACCACTCAGAAGTCCTGATGAGGGGTCTGAATAAGTCACATGAGGCGCTGCCTAGACAGGATTTTATTGTATTCTGCCTCTGAATGTGATAATTTGCCTACAGCAGACAAAGATCTAAAGAAATTGCAAAAAAGTTTTTATTGAAGTGACATTTTGGTTCACAATACAAATAATTTGTGTAATGGGCCACTTACACTATACTTTAGCAGGGTAAGACCCTAATACGGTCACCCATAATATCCTTATCCTGTCATGTGACGTCACTGGTCCGGCTGGTTTCTGGCAGTTGGGGGGTGCCGAGCAGTCATTAATGTCTGCACACCCCCTCTGTCATATCCACTGCCATATCAGTGGTTGGATGGACGAGTGTATGTATCCCAACCACTGAAATGATAGTGGTTACAACTGAGGTGACATGCAGATAGTAATGAATGCTCGGCCCCCTCCATCCACTGGAAGCAGACGGAAAGGAAATCTACCATCAAAATTAAGCGGTATAAACCAGGGACCCTTACTCATAGATCCAGGCACTGTGACTGTGGTAATCCTCTTATATCTGTTATCCATGACCTCCTTCCTTCTAAAATCAATTTTTAAAATTATGCTAATATGGCTGAGGAGCTTTGGAGGATGTTTCTTATTAAAATTTAGTAAAATAGGCCAACCCATTTTTAAACGCTACCATCATTTTAGACTTTTCTATACCTGTTATTGTTTGGTAGTCTAAGACCTTCCTCCTTTTCTACAGCAGGGGTGTTGTGTCTCAGACTGCCTGGACAGAGAATACTAAACCATATTCATACAGTCATCTGAGAAACCAGGAGGATTAATCTCTTGTGAAATTTTTATCACAACCAGAGTGTTCCTTTAAGCTTTATTAACGTAACCTGGAAATCCTTTAAAATAAACCTCTGTCTTGCCATTTCTTAAGTTAGTTAACATTGCCATGGTAAAGCAAGGCATCCCTAACGTGTGTCTGTTTGCACAGATAACACAGGTGTCTGCGGTGTAGCTGTGCAGTTACTTCAGAGTAGATAAGAACTAGCCCCAGGTTTTCAGCTCAAGAATTGTGAAACAAGATTTTTCTTAGAAGAGCATCTGGCACCTTGGCAGCACCGGCAGTTGCGTTGGCAACTTTGGACGAGCTCCCGGCTCTGTGCAGTTTGCAAGGACTGTCTGGTCTGCTTGGATACTGCTTCCACTTAACACCTTCACCCCCAAGATCCATTTTTGTAGTCAAGTTCTCACTTGATGAGATTAGTGTGGGCATCATGTCATGTGCAGGCATGTCAAATTTGACAAGCAGCACGTATGGCACAGACTTCAGTGACTACCAGATCGTTCTCTATTTCAGCTACTACAAGATCTTTCTGTGTCCGTGCCATCGCTACCCACTAAACTACTGCTGGACTAATTTCAAAAGTTCCTTGTTTAACTTCCTAATCCTGATTTTTTTCATATTGTTCTTTCAAGTTTTGTTTTTCATCTTAATAGACCATAATTTTCATGTGTCAACTAATTTCTTAATGTATCAATATCATTGGCACAAAGCACCAAACTAATCGCCTTTGGCAACCTGTCAGGGTGATATGGGACACTAAACTGGCCACAGGTCATTATGGATTGTGAATATTGCTCAGTACAGAGCTCTTGGTGTCTGTGTGAGCAGTAATTGAAGATAGTCGTTCCGGCGCATGCGCAAGGAAGCTGGGGTGTACTACATTGCTTCATTGAATCGCCACGCCAGCTCAAAGAGCCAATAGAGGAGTCCGACACACCTTATCGTACTCATCTCTTGGTAAGTTTAAAGGTTTTTATAAAGGCCATGTACTAAAATATAACAGGGTGATTTGGGACACTAAACCACAGGTCCACAAGTAACTGTAGTTGGTTTATTGTCGCCAATTGACCTAAACGGTTGTTGCCTGAAACAATTATTAGCCTTGGAGCCCACAGAAGATGACTTCCATTAGAATCATATGGACCTTTTTTTCCACTTTCACTTCTCCTGGACTCAATTTTAGTATTGTACAGTAATTTGTAACTGTTTAAACCTTAAAGGGAAATCTGCAGTGTAACTATATCTTTGTGTGTGTTTTAAGTATATGAGTAAAATGTATGTATGTCCCAGGATTGTAGATGGATTCAGTGCATTTGGTGCATTGCTGTCCAGCTACAATATTAAAATGTAAGTGCATTTTCACAGTCCTGCTGCTACTAACAAATTACATAGTGGTATGGTTACATATTTAGCACTATGGCACCATATCCTACACTGCAGCTTTGTATGGTAAATGTTTCCATACCTTTTTTTAAAACTAAGTTCCAGAATTCGCAGTATATATCTTATTATATTGTTTGAGTATTACATCCAGATCATAGTTAGTCTAATTCAACTTCACAGCTGGACAGCTATATAAACAGTAGGATAGATGATATGGGTGTTTCATTGGTGCGACTCTGAACACTGTCACCCCATTGACGAGAATTGTATAAAAAACTGCACTAATTTATCAGGATGAAACATCACCCTATTGTATTATTGGAACCTATAGAGAAACATACCGGGGCTTATTTACTAAGGGTCCGTGTCCACACTTTCGTCGGGTTATCCGATGTTTTCGGGCTTTGCACGGCTGTGACGTTTTAAAAGCGATCAGATTTCTGCCGCAGCTGCTCTAGCTTTCATGCGGCAGGAATCGCGGGGGAGGGGGCAGGCCATTGGACAATCAAAGTGATGTGGACTGAGGGCGGGATTTAACTTTTAAAGCTAGATCAAGCAGTAGCGCAGTAGGCATCAACCATAGTAACTATTGTGTATTGAATCTGAACAGGCATAGATAAAGTGGATTTCTACTCAATGGGCCAAATTTGATACTGATTACCTATCCTTAGGATCAAGGGTACAACAGCTATGAGGCGAGTTGAGCCTCTTGCTTCAGACAGCACCACCTGTAGCAAGATGGACAGTTATCTACTACAAAGCTGGACCTTCCAGTTAAAAATAATGTCTCTTCACACCTAATGTCATGAGGGCTGTGAGATACTGCAGAGAGAACCCGCTAATTATAAAAAACTTTTGGATGGGATGAAGAGGGTGCCTTACAATAGCTTGCCTCAGGCAGCAGAGAGTTTGGGTTTACCCTGGCTTAAGATAGATCTTAGTAACAGCTGAGTGGGTTCTGATACCGCAACCCTGTACAGCAGACCTGTGGGATGACTGCAGTACTCCTTCTATTCTGATGAATGAGCAGAGCTGCTTCCAACTTTATCCACTGTGTTTCCTTTTTTCTTTATGGGTTTTTTTCATCTGAGTGCTGCAGCTTTTTTGTCATTAGTGCCCTATTCTAGCAGCATCATTTTAATAATATTAAAGAGTAACTGTAAAAACTGTAAAGTCCCCCCCACACACACACACAAATCAATACCTTTTGGGATGTAAAACAACCTTGCCTATTATCTTTGTTACCTATATCCAGTAGTTTCTTTGCTATACCCCTCGGATTAGCTCATTGCTGCAGTAGCTGCTTCAACTGCTTGTGCTGATAAGCCCATACATCTCCTGTACAGTGGATTACAACATATCCCCTGCTCCCTATCAGTCCCTCCAGCCCAGTCTGTGATTTTACAAAACTTTCTCTGTCACTCTCTGCACCTCATTCTTCAACCCTTCCCTCACCTTGTCATCGTCACTTTGTGTTCTGTGCAGATAAGCTACTAACCCTAAGTGCTCACACAGCATAGGCTATAAACTTCATGTAATTGGTTTGCTTATGATTTCTACCACTTATTACATGTTCCCTGCTCCTTTATGTGATGGAAGCTGCCAGGCTGGTCACCATATACATCCTGTATCTGCACTCTGCAGTGTTCAGTGGATTTACTTTTGGGAAACTAAATGGACTTAATGCTAAAGTACTTTGAAAGAGACCAGAAGGCATCATGGGATCTGTGGGCAAGCTAACTGGCCTCAGCTTGAGGGCATAGACTGACAGACATTAGTCTCTGCCCACTTCACCTGTGGTAAGAAAGATTTTTGGCAAACACTTTCAGAACAGAAAATGCCAGAACTTTGGAAGGAAAAGGATGAGCAGCACAAAGTAGGGATCGTTCTGTTTGTTTTTAAAGGGGGAATCACAAATAATTATTTGGTTATAGTTCTTGCCCTTATGCGATTGTGTTCCCATGGTAAATAGGATTTTTGTAACAGATTACTAAAGATGAGGTCTACTGAAAGATTTAAGCATTGCAGGGAATGTTTTCCTACAGAGAAACCTCTTTGTGGAGAACGCCATCACACTGTGTGAGGTTACACATAAACTGCTTGTTCAGTCCACAAACAGCAGTCCTGGCTTTGCATTTCCAGCGGCAGGAAAGTCTAATGCTCCGGTGTGCTGCTGCGTGTTGTAACATGGGAAGCACGTACAGAGGACTGTCATTCAGATCACGTCTGAAGATTCCTGCAATGATTTACTGTCACTTTTTGTCAAACATTTAAATAAGTGCAATCATTTGATTAAGTTAAATAAATATGTCCAAAAATATGTTCTGTGGTTTTTTTTGTCAGGCGACAAGGCGAGTTTAACCCTTTCCTTTCAGAAAGCTGAACATTTTAATGTCATCCCCCAGTCACTTTATTTCAAGATCTGTGTAATGTCATTATATGCAGTATATTTTTATCTTTCTTTGGAAATCCCTACTGGTTACCCTACTGGTTAAGATGATTACTGAGAGTTCTGATATTGGGACCCCCAGCCGTCAACGAATAAGCATCCCTCTTACACGTGCAGCGTTAGTTAATTTTATAGCATCTTCTCTCCCAGAGCACAATGATCAGGCACTTGGATTTAGCTTGCCCATTCCTCATTTCTTCTATCTAAAAAGTTGAGTTTGAGTCAGGTCACATTAGATTGGGTCACATTACACCTTTTGGACATATTTGGCTTATATGCTCTGGACATACATACTAGGGAGAGATTTATCACTGCTTCTGCAGCAGTTTTCTGTTTACTGCATAAGAATTTGAAATTACAATTGTGACTGCGCTTAGAGGGGAGTGGTGGGATGTGGTTGGGATAGATGAGGGGTGTTCGCTACACCAAATAGGATCTGGCGTAGTTTTACCTAGAGCACCTGCGTATAATACATCTCCCCCACAATGTTTCCATAAACTTCTACATAGAGATGCTGTTGTAAGGATAAGTCAGCAATCCTTGTGATTAGTAATGAGCGGACCTGTTAAAATTCGGGTTTGGCCAAACCCAAATTTTAAGTCCGTTTGTGCCCAGGAACCAAAACCAAACTTCCTCCAGCAATACAAGAAGCCCTAGGGTATTAACTGTTTAAATGCTACTGGACATCGGAAAAAGTTGCCAGGTGAATTTCAATAATCGCTCCCTGCACTGCTGGAACGCCAGTGGTGGCACCTGCAGCAATTTAAACGCTGCGAATGACTTTGCAAGCAGCATTTGAAGGGTTATCGTCTGTGGTTGTGGGTGGTTCTTGCCTGTTTTTTTATTTAATGGGGCTCATTTACTAATGGTCCGCGGTCAGCACTATCGGCAGAATACCCGACCATTTCCGTTTTTGGCGCACACGATCGGATTTTGGCTCATCGGCGCTGACTTTCACGCTACACAAATCGGGGGGGGGGGGCGTCAGACGATTCGACGGATTCGGACAACGCACAGGATCTAACAAAGCAGTTTGTGTCGCAAGACATGCACTTACATGCTCCAGGAAGAAGTAGGTGAACTCTGGTGGACCTGATCGGGGGAAGTGACACATGCAGGAACTCGGGCGCACGATCTTTATGAATCGCGGCAGATGTGGATTCCGTCGGACAACGCACCTCTGGGACCGCGCAGGGACCAAGTAAGTAAACGTGCCCCAATGTGTTTGAAAAGTGTTCTGTTTCCACATAGGACACCAATCATTACACTGTGGCCAGTTATATTAGTCAGTTGTTTGGGTGGTCTATAGATTTTCTTAAGTTGAAAAGTTGACATTGTGAAAAAATATTCTATTAAAGCAAATGAACACTTTTGTAAAGAAGCTCCTAATCTCTCTCTTTACCATACTCTACCAAGTAACATAGGTTCTTAATAGTTAAAGAGTTTACACTTCTAGTGGCTTCTTATTTCCCTTGTGAACAAAATGCCTTTTGGTCTGCTGACATTCGTCTAATGTGTGTGGCTACATCATAAACTATTCTTCAGGTCTTAAAGGGGTATTCCCACTGAGACAAGTTTCTTAAATATACTCAGGATAGCATGATAACACATTCTCTAATTTACATAAAAAAATACAGCATTTCACAGATATAAGTCCAACCTGTCTCTATCAGTCCTGGTGTACACAATTTCAGTTGCCCCTAGACACGACCCTGTAACTTCTTGGTTTTCTGTCTGAGGGCTGTGGAGCTGAGATTTTTGTCTCTCTCTGTTCTCTGCCTCTAGCCCCTTCCCTTGCAGGACGGATCTCTCACTGATACAGACACTGAGTGAGGAGTGTAAAGCTACAGACAGATAAGTTTTTTATCTAGGGAGGGGGAGGAAGGCACAGAAGATCGTGCAATGTGTTGTGGAATAGCAGAGATTTAGGAGAGCTAACTGTGTCATTGTGTGACACAGTTGTGTGACATCTCATGGATCTAATCATCTCTAATCGGTCTCATCTCTCTTTCTATGTTGTCAGATACTAGAACAATGTTCAGAATGTAAATGAAAGTGTATATAAACCTTGTACCTTGATAATCTAACCAAGCTTTTACCTCACAGAACTTGATGGATCATAATGTGCCTGCTTAGAGAGGCCCCGCCCACACCCTGGAATTTTTCACTGACCAGCCTAGGGAGTGATAGGAGCTAAAACTGCAATAAAACTGATTAAACTTGTAAATTAAAGGGTTAAAAATTATCTTTATTGGATTAACATCAGTACGGGATTGACAGGATTTGACAGGAAAACCCCTTTAAGGAACAGATACTTCAGCCAAATCCATTGATTTTGAGTGACTGGCCAACTACCTTGTTTGTATAATGGCCTCCTGATTCTTATCTCACAGGTGATGTAGTGGGAAAGTATTGGACTTGTTGAATATCAACCACCAACCATTATTTATTCATTTTTTTGGCGGCGAAGGTGGGAAGTTGGTTATCGGTTGATCTACAGAGAAATCTAATTTTTAAATGATTTGCACTGTATTATTGTTTTGTAACTGCACAAATACTAACTAGAGTACTGCCATGCATACACCCCTTTTAAGGTTTTCAAGGTTTTATATAGTTCTCTACAAGCATGTGCTTCATTTAGACAGCTCAGGTGGACTTGCCATGATTGTTCTTTAGCTGTTCTCTGTGGCCCTTCAGTTATAAGAGCATTTCATATCTGTTTTAAGAGATTCAACTGGAGTTCTATAGTTTTCATTGTGATAACACAGAATCAGTGACATTAAGTGATTGAAGGCAGCTTTCCTTATATACTCGAGTATAAGCTGATCCAAGTTTAAGCCGAGGTACCTAATTTTATCACCAAAAACTGGGAAAAACTATTGACTCAAGCATAAGCCGAGGGTAGTGAATGCAATAGTCACAGCATCCCCAGTATAACGCTCGCCAGCCCCCTGTAGTGTATAGCCTGGCAGCCCCCTGTGGTGTATAGCCTGGTAGCCCCCTGTGGTGTATAGCCTGGCAGCCCCCTGTGGTGTATAGCCTGGCAGCCCCCTGTGGTGTATAGCCTGGCAGCCCCCTGTGGTGTATAGCCTGGCAGCCCCCTGTGGTGTATAGCCTGGCAGCCCCCTGTAGCATATACCCGAGTATAAGTCGATCGTGAATTTTCAGCTCAAACAACTTATATATGGTACTTCGCCTCCCTACTCAAAGAATAACACATACAATGGGTACAGGAAGTATTCAGATCAAAAAAGTCCTTTTTCGGCTCATTAATGTGCAGCCTGCCTCCATCTTGACAGAAAAATTACTTAATAAATAATAATGTAGATATTTTTGCTAATTTATTAAACAAGAAAAACTAAAATATCACATGTTCATAAGTATTCAGCCCCTTTGCTCAGTATTGAGTAGCAGCAGCTTTGGAGCTGGTGCAGCCAGGAGTCCTCTAGGGAAGATGCAACACATTTTTCATACCTGGATTTGGGGATTCTCTGCCTCTTCCTTGCAGATCCTCTCCAGTTCCCTCAGGTTTAAACACCAAAAAATTCAATCTTGGTCTCCTCAGACGAAAGAATCTTTTTTTGCATAGTCTTTGAGTCCTCAATGCATTTTTTCCCCAAACTGTATGTGGGATTTCAAATGTCTGTCTTGCACGGAGGACAGGCTTTTGTCAGCACATTCTGCCATAAAGCCCCAACTGGTGGAGGCTGAAGTGATAGTTGACTTTGTGGAACATTCTCCCCTCTCCTTACTGCATCTCTGGAGCTCAGCCACAATGATCTTGGGGTTCTTCTTTACCTCTGTCACCAAGGTTCTTCTCCCCCGATTGGTTAATTTGGTTGAACGACCAAGGAAGATTTGCAGTCATCCCAAACTACTTCCATTTAAGCATTTTGGAGGCCATTGCGATCTTAGGTCCTTTGAGTGCTGCAGAAATCCTTTTATAACCCTGGCCTGATCTGTGCTTTATGACAATTCCGTCTCTAAGCTCCATGAACCTTTTTAGACCTCATGATTCTCATGTGCTCTGACATGCACTGTGAGCTGTGAGGTCCTTATATAGACAGTAGGGTACCTTTCCTAATCAAGACCAATCAGTTTAATTAAACACAGCTGGGCTCCAATGAAGGAGTAGAACCATCTCAAGGAGGATCAGAAGGAAATGGACAGCTGAGCGTTAAATATGAATAAATTAGCAAAAATATCTACATTTCAGTATTTTTATGTCAAGATGGGGTGTCCATTAATGAGCAAAAAAAAGAACTTTTTTGATCTAACTAATTCGCTTCAATAAAGCAGAGTGGAAAATTTAAAGGCGTCTTAATACTTTCCATACCCACTGTATGTAAGAGAGCATGCCCTCACCACTCTCAATGGGATATTGTTTGACTAATTGGTCTCTTTTAAGCAAAACTTAGGAATTGCTGTTCTCTGCACAGAACAACTTCAGTATAAAACATCACAGTGTGGTGTATTACTACAAAACATTCATGTCCAAAATAGAAATTTCTTAATATTTGTTAAATATGCAAATAAATACAGAATGTTTTACTGTAACTAAAACCTTCTTTGTAGAGTACGCAAGTTATATGGTAAGTGTTGCACATTATAAATCTGCTCTCTGTATATGACCGTGTTTTGTTGAATGTGGGTTAGGGCTGGTAATTAGTTTAATAAGAGAATGGGGATTCCATCTTAAATTTAGTCTGTTTGACAGCTTCACTGCCTTTTTTCTGAATTACTTCACTACAAATTTTCTCTCCATTCCAGGACTTCCTTTATTAGACAGTCTACAGCAAGTATTGAGCAGCTGCTGGTATTTCTGTATTGCTCTCTTGGGATATCTCTTGCCAGTCAATTGCCTTAGTAAGATCATTGCAGATTAGACTCTGTATACTGGAAATTTCTGTAGAACTGTTGGAATTTGTCTTTTAGACGCAAACAAGTGTTATATACCGACTATAGGAGAAGAATGAATAATTTAAAATTCTTAGTTGCATTTATTTTTGTTTTATTGGTGGACCTGGCTTTTTTGGGGGGGTTATGGGAGGAACTCTAGTCAACTGGCCATTGAAAAATCCTATGTAAAATTCCAAAACATCTATCACTTGATGGTTGAATCTCCCTCTGTTTCAGCAGCACAGTCCGTCAGTCTTTATTATAAACATGATATAATCAGTTCATTATGCAAAACGAGTAAAGCAAGAGCGAGTGACTCTGAAATCAGTAATTACTACAGTAAATAGTGCGTCTTTTGTTTGCATTTATTCAGTTCTGTATGAACCCCTGGGGTCCTGAAAGCTCCTCTAAAAAGTTAATCTACTAAATTGTAACTAACTCACATCAAGAGGTGTACTTCAAACGTAGTGGGGCACATTTACTTACCTGTCCGAAGGAGTTCACGGGTGATTGTCCAACGATTCACTAAGATCGTGCAGCCGTAGTTCACCCTCTTCTTCACGGTGCATGTAAGTGCATTTGATTGCAACACAATTTGAATGTTAAATCCCGCGCTCAGTCCGAATCAGTCGGATTGTCCGACGGCACGCCGCCCAATTTGTGTCGCATGAAACCAGCGCAGCTGCACCAAAACACGATCGTGTGCGACAGTATCCCAGCACAGACTCCTGTTAAATACCAGTCCAAGTCGTGCAAACCCCGGAGAATGTGCACAATCCGATGAAAGTGCAGCGCGTGACCCTTAGTAAATGAGCCTGAATAGGTTTTACCAGATTTGCAAGTGATTCCCTACCCACAGGGAGGTTATGGGTCTCTGAGTCTCTGATCCATATTTGACCAGTTACTAATAGGTAAAAAAAAAATAGAAGAATACACTTCTAAAGGGATTGTACCAATCTGTGGGAAATGGGATAACAAGCCAATTTTCAACACTCCCATGCTATTGAATGGATCAGCAGACTAGGTGCTTGTCCTCACCTAATATCCATTAGTGGGCTCCATTCTCCGGATTGTTGGGGCTCCCATTCTCATTATGGTTGGTGGTCCTAGCAGTTGCAGATGCCTAATGATCAGCCTGTTATCCCCTTTCCTGTAGTTTGGGGATTAATTGCAAAGTTGCATACAAAAGGGGATATCACTCAGCCCATAAATACCTTATCCAAGCATTAAAACTTAGCTTTTATTGATGTTGTACATAAAAATACAAGAGTGTGAAGTTTAGGTCTTAAAAACACAGTATGGCCACTTATTGTGTGTGTCTAATATACATATCATTGGTTTTCCCGGGTAAGCAATCGGATTTGGTATTTGTGTACTGTATATCTCAAAATCGTATGATTTTGTGATACACACTATAATTTTTTTTACGGAGTATATTGTGGAAGCATTGGTGTTTGTGTCTGAGTTACTATATATACAGCAGGATATATATTGGCTACAGTTGTCCTGCAGCACAAGGGGGAATTTAGCCAGAGATATTGTAGGGGCCTATACGTCTCCAAACAATAGTTATTATTGAAGGGGTGTATAGTTACACTCTCCTCCTACATCATCAGAACTGCTTTGGGAGTATTCACTGGAGCAGTACACTCCCAGGGCTAACCCTACGGTATCAGGACGCAGGATAGCTTATGTATCGTGCACTGGCTATATTGTTGACTTTAGCTGTCAACTTTAGATAGATAGTGTAGATGTCACAACGCGGAGAGTTTAACAGACTCCTATCAACTGGTAGTATGCTAACTCAAATAACATTATTTGAGTGATAGCCCCTTTTGGATGCATTATACTTAACCTGTCAAGTATAGATCCTTTTCCCTCTTTTGGAATATTAAATTGCAAAAATAGTACAAACCCTTTAAAAGTGTATTGTTAAAATTTTAGGCCATCAATTGCAGATTGTGAGGCACAGAGGCACTCAGAACGCACTCTGATCAGCTCTTTTATGAGACCATATTGCTCAGACAAGTGACTACCGAGCACAGTGCCGTTTATTGTACAGTGGCTAGTTTTGGTAATGCACCTCAACTGTATCGTTTTGAATGGTAAACAGGTCATGTTGGTGCTTTAAAAACAATGAATGGACAAAAATGAGAAAAGATTTTCAAGATATAAGCATTTTATTTTTCAGAAGACTGAAGAGTTTGTAGCTTTACCATTTTGACTACAAATATAGATTTTCCTCATAGCAGAGATCTAGATTTGTATCTAGAATTTCACAATGTAAAATATGCTTTGTTTATAGGACTACAATTTCAGACCAGACACCACATGGATTTGTATTCTGTAGTCTGGAGTGGTGACATATATATTGGCAGAATTCTTCTTTAATACTGGTGTTTTTTGGTTTTTAAACCGTGAGAAATCTTTTTATTTTATTCAACATTTCAACAAAATGTGTTCAAGACCTTTGTTAGATAACCTTGTCATAGTTGTTTCCGTAACGGCAACCTTGTGACCTGAGCTCATTTATAAGGCTAGTCATTTTAAAGTCCCCTTTTATTATAGATGATTAGGGTTAAAGGCTAATCTGTGTCTAGTTGGCTGTGGAGTGCAAAGTCTTTAATGGAGCAGACTAAAAGTCATTCCTGACCTCCAGTTGATAGTAGTTTTATTTTGTATATAGAAGTGTAGATTGGAAAATAGGTAAAATAAAAAAAACACAACTAAATGTACACAGTGACTCACGGACCAGGATTGTCGATTTAAGCCACCTCTAGTGAGCATAATAGGGTTGGACATGGTGTGATCTTACGGTCTGCTTCAGCAGAGATGCTGCTCTCTCTAGCTCCCTATGTGATGCTGTGCTCAGGAATCTGTACATAAAGATAGTGTCATATCAGTGCAGATAAGAGGCTGTACTGCCGAGAGTATCTAATGTCTTCGCGATAACTTTGCTTCTTCAACATCCCCCACCGGGACCTAGCTTTTTTGCGGCTTGGGGGAAGCCGGAGCCCTAGGTACTTGAGAGGCTGGCTGAGCATGGCTTAGCATTCGTCTTACCCTTGCATTGGCAGGGGTGTTGCACTTCTTGTACTCCTTTAGTGTCATGTAGGACCACCTCTATTTGGAAGTGACATTAGAGAGAAAATAAGACATGGATTTCTTTTTGGTAACGTTGTTTTGCCATGTGTACCAGTTGTGTCCCCCATAGCTGCTCATTGTCGGATCATCCCAATCCATGTAGAAATTATAAAAATAATTGTATTTTAACATAAAATGTAATAACAAAGAAGTTTATATAATACTTCAGCATTGTGGCTTTTTGGTTATATATGTTAATTTTTGTATTTCCTAATCAGCCTGTACTGGTCTTATCTGAACTGGTCTCTTTATATGCAGATTTTTGCCTTGAGATAAATGTGAAAGGCGCCTTTAGAATGAATAATTACAAGGAACAATTTCATTACTTTCTTTGTGACCTTTACATTTTTTATACAGTCGTTTTTTTTTTTTACAGACCTGAATGATCACCTTCTAATACATAGACAGTAGAAGTATCAAAAGTATGCTGTTCTTTGGCTATATTAAAGGGAACCTGTCACCTCACTAACCCCCCCCCCTCTCCCCCACCACCACCGCCTCAACCTTAAAAACAGAACCCTCGTCTGTAATATGTGTTTTTAGCATATCCCTGCAGCATGAATAAAAGATAATTTATTCTTTTGTAGGATGCAGTCTGGTGACCCCCTCCACCTCTGGCAGTCTGGTGACCCCCTCCACCTCTGGCAGTCTGGTGACCCCCTCCACCTCTGGCAGTCTGGTGACCCCCTCCACCTCTGGCAGTCTGGTGACCCCCTCCACCTCTGGCAGTCTGGTGACCCCCTCCACCTCTGGCAGTCTGGTGACCCCCTCCACCTCTGGCAGTCTGGTGACCCCCTCCACCTCTGGCAGTCTGGTGACCCCCTCCACCTCTGGCAGTCAGGTGACACTTCCATCTCTGGCAGTCAGGTGACACTTCCATCTCTGGCAGTCAGGTGACCCCCCCCCCCCCCTGAATTGAGTGGCTTTGCTCAAAAAACAATTATAACATTCTGGGCCTTGGGAAAGCTGAGTGCCCTGGCTCCTGTGCATAAACACATTACACGGGATCTGCCTGAACTGTCCAGACAGAACTTATCAACCTGAGCTGGATGACTCATACACAGCAGCTGGGGGACGGTGCAGTGATTGATTACTTCTGCCTGTCATGGACAATAAAATGAATACAGCGTTCTCTGGAGCAGTTCCTAATTAGGGTACCTAAGAGGATACTTGTCAGGGCAGCCACACAAGGGACATTATCATTTTAGAATGTTTTTTTTTTTTTTTAGCAAAATCACTCATTTCAGTGAGTAAACAAGATATGTTTCTGCATCAGTGTAGTTACAGCATTCTCAAGGTATGTTCATAATGCATAAAAGCAAATGGTAGATTTCCTATAATCAGCCTTTTAAGTCCCTACTACAACTACTACTTGTATTTTCTACACTATCTTGGAGAAGCTCCACTTCCTTGGTCCCCGTGCTGTAAGAAACTACTTGATTGTGAATATCAATTTGCATCTTACTTCAAAGTTGATTTTCATGTTGATGCCATCACACTGGACTATGGAAAAAACCCCCAAAACTAGAAGGTGTTACACTGTTAGACAATATAGTGGTAGTGGTTATATAGGCCACTTGCTGATGTCAGGTTCCCTTTAAGTGGAAGTCACCTTTCTACTGGCTGATGTGCAGTCATTGTGCAGATGCGTTTCTGTCGCTCTGAATAGAGTTTGCAGAGGAAATCATTGTATTGGCAGGTGTCTTCTGACTTCAGCCAAACACACAAAAAAAGTATGGAAAGACATTTAAGATTCTTCTTTAATATATTAGGTGATCTCTATGTAGCCATGAGAAGTGTCAAAAAGGGTGAGGGGTATTCTAGAAATTGTGGCAGCCAAAGAACCAGAGTTGAAGACTGTCTTGGAATAAATTTTGATCCTGCAACCAGAATAAACTGAGCGCAATGAAAGGAAATACATTGAATCCATCTGACTTTGCGTCAAGTAATTTTTCCATCTAAAATTTTCCACAATCAACACAACATCTTCAGATGTTCTGCCTTTAGAAGTGACAAATCTACTGTATATCAGCCATGTATAATGTGACGTGCTATCTATATGAGAGCCTTATCTAGGCGTAATGTGGATTATGAAGGATCATTATTGTGCAGACCACTCTGCAACATATGCAAATGGTATGGAGGAAGATAAAATGCAAGGATGTATATTCAAAGCAAATAATTCTTCTGAAAGGAAATCTAGCATCTTAATCAATCATGATAAACCAGGGGCACTTAATCCGAGATCCAGGCACTGTGATTATGGTAATCTTATTATATTTGTTATCCATGGTCCTTCCTTCTAAAATCAATGTTTAAAATTATACTAATGAGCCTGATGGTCTCTGGAGAGCATTACCAGAGATCCCTCATGCTGAAGCTTCAGAGTCTGTTACACTGTCTCCCTCCCCCCCTCCTCAAAGTAAAAGTGCAGGAAAGGCTCTGAGGAAGCAGGGGGGGAGGATGAGACATTGTAACAGCCAGATCACAAAGGGGCTAGTAGCCCCTCAGGCTCATTATAATTTTAAAAGTTGATTTTAAACCCTTCCTGACGCGTAAAAGTATGGAGCACGTCAGGTGCGGGTACATGGAGAGGGCAACCATGTGCAATCAGACAACCTAGCAGTTTTTTGCCATTTTAAAAAATATAAAAAATTCAATAAAAAGTGATCAAAAGATCGTACAGTCCTAAAAATGGTAGCGTTAAAAACGTCATCAAAAGTCACAAAAAATGACACCACCCACATACACAGAAGTATGAAAACATTATTAGCGCCAGAAGATGGCAAAATCCCCCAAAAAAATTTGTAAAGGAAGGTTTCATTTTTGTAAATGTGTGAAAACATTCTAAAACCCATACAAATTTGGTTTCCCCATGACCGTACCGACCCAAAGAATAAAGTAGACATGTCATTTGGGGCGCACAGTGAAAGCTGTAAAATACAAGCCCACAAGAAAACGGCGCATGTATTTTTTCACCATTTTCACTGCATTTGGAATTTTTTTTTTCGCTACCCAGTACACGCCATGGAATATTACATACTATCACTATGAAGTGCAATTTGTTACGCAGAAAACAAGCCCAAACAGAGACCTTTATGTGTAAAAATAAAAAAGTTATAGATTTTTGAAGGTGGGGAGTGAAAACTGGAAATGAAAAAACAAAAAAGGGCAGGTCATTAAGGGGTTAAAGGAATGAGGCCTTTGATAACAAGAATAAGAAAATTACCTCTGTCACGGTCCCTGGATCTATGAGTAAGTGTCCCTGGTTTATCACGCTGGATTTTGATGGTAGATTTCCTTCAAGAAGATCAAGATATTGAAGGCAAAGATAATGGCCATGCTTGAAAATATGGCGACCGAGACTCCAGTCGGGAAACTTTTTTTGCAAATAATTCACAATTCTGCAACCCAAATCGGCACAGGGAAACTGAGGGAATTATGTTAATTCCGTTTAGCATCCCAGTGTGATGTGCTTTCCATCTGATATGTACTAAGGCTTAATCAACTCCTTCAGCTATTGCGTCCAAGGGAGAAATAACTTCAGTGTCAGCCATAGTATAACATCATTTACCATCTACATGTTCAATGCCAACAACCACAACGTTACAGAAACATCCTTGGGGTGACCACTTGTCGTTTTGAGTTTTCCTCTATTAATTCTGTACATCAGTGTTATGCTTCCATTGTTCTTCTGAGCTTGTTGTTCAATAAGTTCTCATTGTTTGCAGTTATTCTATTATGTATTGTATTATATAATGTGGCAGAGTATTTGACTTTGTATTTGACTTTGTATCTAGGACTTGTCTTCACATATTACTATTTGGTATATAGATTCAGCAATAGCTTAAAGGAAACCTACCACTTCAAAATGGTCCTTTTGACCTAAACATACCTTTATCTTGGGGTATGTAAGCTGATGCTGGAGGTCGTCTTGTGAAGGCAGATAAATCCTCAGTTTCGCCCCAAAAAATCTATTTTTACACTAATCAAATTACCCCATTGGGCGCACCTGTGCCCCTGACACTGGACCGTCGGCGCTTGGTCACGATCGTAAGAATACACCTGCCTTGCGTGTGTGAAACTACTCACCCCACCCTCGCTCCCGAGAGCTGGTGACATCACCGAGCTCTCAGAAAGCACTGGCGCATGCGCACTGTATCTTAATTTTGCACGGCCGCAATACAAAGTGGATGGTCGTACAAAATTAAGATACAGTGCGCATGCACCAGTGCTTTCCGAGAGCTCGGTGACGTAACCGGCTCTCGGGAGCAAAGGAGGGTGGGGGTAGCAGTTTCACACATGCAAGGAGTGTGTATTCTTATGATCGTGACCAAGTGCCGACCGTCCAGTGTCAGGGGCACAGGTGCGCCGAATGGGGTAATTTGATTAGTGTAAAAATAGATTTTTTTTGGCGAAACTGCGGATTTATCTGCCTTAAAAAGACCACCTCCAGCATCAGCTTACATACCCCAAGATAAAGGTATGTTTTTCAAAAAGACCATTTTGAAGTCATAGGTTTCCTTTAAGCGAGATATTAGAGATATGGTTTGTGTAATCTATAAAAGATCTATCTAGTATCCTATGTATTCTGGTGACCAGGTGACATCTACATAGTGATAAATGGGTTAGTAAACCGATTGTGGCTTAAAACTTGGCCTCCCATACAATCTCTTCCGTTTTAAATAAGCAAGTGAAGCCTAGAATAATAGCAAGTAAAGAATAAAACGAATAGGGGGAAATTTATCAGAAGTGCCTGAGAGCAGAACTGTTCTAGTTGTTCATGGCAACCAATCAGAGATCAGCTGTTATTTTCATAGCTGTTTATAGAATGAAAGCTGAGCTCTAATTGGCTGTCTAGGACAGTACTGCTGTGAGAGACTTAAATACTACATAAATGATAATTAGTACACACAAAACTCACAACAGAGCGAAAGTAAATTAGAATTACCCTTGAAGCATTAGCTGGGTAACATAGCCCCTTGAGTCAAAACTGCAACTACATCCTTTTTTTATTTTTTTATTTCTCAACTAAATCTTTTAAGGTAAGTGTCTGGTGCTGTTTGGCGCGCGCTTCCCCTTCTCTTAGAGTGCGTGCACTGGCTTTCTGAAACTTAAAGGGCCAGCGCGCCGCTGATTGGCGCTGGCCATCCCAGCCTTTTATCAGTTGCCAACCTTACCAGATCTTTGTGCTCTCATGCCTTTGAAAAGGCCGTGTGTTTTAGACGGATTTTCCGTTGTGATCCCGGTTCTGTTCCTGAGTTTGCTCCTCCGCTGCCTGCCCTGGCCATCTGCTCTACCAAGATCACCATTAGAAATGTGGAGATGTTGGTCATGTTTACCATAGTTGTTTCTTTCCTCACCTGCACACGGGGGCTTTCCTGGGCCACAGACAGTGGATACATGGTCTGATGTTTGCAGTGTGGGGAGTCCACTCATGTGCTGATGGTTGTAAATGACTGCGCTGGTCTCTGCTCTGAATCAACGGCTCGGGCATTCAGCCCAAATACAGGGCCGTGGAAACTGCGGCCACGTGTATGAACCCATAGAAAGGGCATGTTCCTATTCTGTAAAACATTTTTTTGTGTCGGTTTTTGGCTTTATAGTGTGCTGTACTCTATTATAAACTGATATCTATTTTACCCCTTAGGCGATTTTCACATTTGGGCATAGCAATGTTTCCCTGAAAACTTTCTGTTAGTATATGAATATCAGTGGGAAACTGTAAGAATAAATGTTATCACTATACAAGAGTTAGCTTTTTGGCAGGCGTGGAAAAGTCTAGGTAAAGGATTAACACTAGTTGGCCTGACACCCCCGCATCCTCCTGTGTACACTGAGGTGTGTTATATCCTTCCGTGGATGAGCACAGAATCACAGTATGAATGAAGCTCCCAGTATATAATGTGACAACTGTGAACACTGATCCACAATTGCCAGTTGGCTTTGGATTACGGGAACCTACAGAAAGCTGTAGTTTCTCCTTACATAATTGTATCATTCCAGCGTAGAGGATCATTCGGAAGGAACCTAAATGATGTGTGCCATGATACGTCAAGGAAACTGCCAGTTTGTAAGACAGATGAACACATAAATATTCACTTCTTCTTTTTCTCGTTCCAGTGTCTTTACAAAGTGTCAAGTCCCAAAGATACATTATAGTTTTATCATATTTTCATCCACATGTCTTACAGTGGGTATTTTAATTGACGACTGGGAAAATTCCCGGAGTTTCTTACCCTTAAGCTGCACATTAATTGAAACAACTGTAGAGCAAAAATATAATGTAGCCTGCAGCCAGACACAAGACTGCCGTTCTGTTACCCTGAGATGTCCCTCCATTGTGTAGGAACGATTTTCCCTGGAATTCTTTACTGTGCTCCAATGATGTCTGTAAGTAATGATGATAGTGATAAGTAGGAATATGGAGGATGCCGGAAAATATGCAGTAATTGAAGGATGTAGTAATAGCAGAGCAGACCTGTATAGAATAAATGGAGATATTTGAGATCTGCTACATCTTTATCTATTGACTGTGAGGAAAATATTACCGACACAGAATTGAGAGGATTGTTATTTTTGTTGTGGGAACATTTCAACTGGGAGAGACATGATCTAAAAAGAAATCTAGGAAATTGCATTGTATAATTTCTGAATAATTAATTTGCATATTATTGAATGAAATAAGTATTTGATCACCTCCCAACCAGTAAGATTTGTGCCTCCGTTAGTGCTGTTAGATTTGCTTTAAGGCCGCGTTCAAACTCTGTTTTTGAATTGGGTTTGGAATGCAATTCAAAAGCGACATGGAGAGATGTGGTGAGATAGCAGATACTTTTCCACCGTCTCAAAGATTACTGTTAGTTACACAATAGGCCATCATGGATTATAAGCGTTCAGGGCTTGCAAGGTCCACCTGCTCATGCCGGCGCATGTCCAGGTTTGTTTGAAGTTCCCCACTATTTGGATGATCCACAGGTGGCATGAGAGAAGATCATGTGCTCAGATGAGACCAAAATGGAACTTTTTGGTATCAACTCCTCTTGCAGTCTTTTGATGAAGAAAGATGAAGACAACCCCAAGAACACCTTCCAAACTGTGAAGCATAGGGGTGGGAACATTCTACTTTAGGGGTGTTCTACTGCAAAAGGGATAGCACAACTGAACAGTATTGAAGGTTAGGATGGAAGGGGTCATGTATCATGAGATTCCTAAGTAAGAGGGTTGTAGATGGGTTGTGGCTGGGTCTTCCAAAATGACAATGACCTAAAAAAAATACACTTCCCAGGGCAACTAAGGACAGGCTCCTTAAGAAGTATTTCAAGGCGCTGGAGTGACCTATCTAGACCTGAACCCAATGGAAAATTTGTGGTGGGAGGTGATACTTAATGAGGGAGATTCATCAACCTGTGTTCGCCAGAATACTGGAGTAATTTCTGCCTGAAATGCTGTGCACCACATTTGTTGAGGTTTTTAAACATTTTCTCAGCCCTTTTTCAGCTTTTTCCGAAAAGGGACGTCTTCTATCTAAAGTATGACTCCACAGTTCTTAACAACTCCACATCACTCTGCATGATTTATATTGCTGTGGAATATGAGGGGTATATTCACAGACTCTTTTTATACATCTCCCTCAATGTTCTGGAGAATATCCGTATGGAGGACTTCCTGCTGAAGTGTCTGCAAACTTAGTCGAGAGCTATAGGAAATGTCTGACCTCTGTAATTGCAAAGGTTTTTGTACCAAATATGAAGTTCTGTTTTCCTATCGTATCAAATATTTATTTTGTGCAATAAAATACAACTTACCATATATACTCGTGTACAGGCAGTCCCCTGGTTACATACAAGATGGGGTCCGTAGGTTTGTTCTTAAGTTGAATTTGTATGTAAGTCGAAACTCTATATTTTATAATGGTAGATCCAGACAAAAAAAATATTTTTGCCCCAGTGACAATTGGAGTTTCCAAGGTTTTTGCTGTAATTGGACCAAGGATTATTAATAAAGCTTCATTACAGACACCTTACAGCTGGTCATTACAGTCTGGGACTATACTAAAGCATCTAGAGAACTTCACCAGAGGTCACAGTGGGCAGAGTGGGTCCGTCTTTAACTATGGGTCAGCCTAAGTTGGGTGTCCTTAAGTAGGGGACCGCCTGTCTAATTGGAATTTTTCAGCACAAAAAAAATGTGCTGAAAAAACCCAATTCGAGGAAAAAAAAAAATCTTAATAAAAAGTTCTTGCGTCTTATAGTATATAGGTAAGGAGGATCCAGCACTGCCAAACCTTCCTCACTCCTGTAATGGAGGTTGGGTGAAGTGCCGATAAAGATTTTAAGAAACGGCATTGCCCAGTACAAGAAAGATCTAACAATGAGCATTTCTTTGGCTTATGCTCCAATTGATATCCCATGGAAGAGGTTGGTGTGTGTTCTCTAGGTTTGCATGGGGTTCCTGTAGGTACTCTGGTTTTGTCCCACTTGCCAATAACTTGCTGTTGCAGACAAGGATGGCTCTGACTAAGTAAATACATTGTGGCTATATATCAGACTAATGCGATCTCTCTCTTGTTTTTAGCATTCCCAAACCTGCGGAATATTGATGGAGAAATACTTCCTGAAGTAAAGCCTTCGGTGGATCACGATGAGTTGGCCAGCTCATATGAACGCAAACTTATAGAGGTAGATGATGCAAATATGTGATATATTCATACTAAAAAAGAGATTTAATTGATTCTTTAGGACAGTGGTGGCGAACCTATGGCACGGGTGCCAGAGGTGGCACTCGGAGCCCTCTCTTTGGGCACCCAGGCCATCACCCAGCACAAAGGTCAACATTCAGGACTAAAGACCTGAATCAAGGAGGTGTGGACAGCTTGATTATCATTGTAGCCTCTTCTCTGCACCTATGATTCATCCTGTCAAGAGGACTTTAGAGGGAAACTACAATAACAATCCAAAATTTTCCTTCTTTCTCTTGTATTGGTGTCATCAGGGCGCCAATACGTTTGAAACCAGTGAGGTACTTTACATTGGCATTTGGCACTTTGTGAAAAATATCTGGTTTTTGCTTGTAGTTTTAGCACTCTGGGCCTAAATGGTTCGCCATCACTGCTTTAGGGCCTTTGTCAGCATTTTAAGCACTTGCACATCTTCTGACAGGAATTGAACATACAATGATTTAAAATTCAAAAAAGGCTATAAAACAACTTTAATCTCACTGCGTGCCGCTCTTACAAGTTCTATGAGAATGGACCCTCATGTTGAAATTCTCTTGTTTGTATATTGATCTTCTCAACTGCAGCTCCCCCTTGCTCTGAGTGAAAGCTCTGGCCATCTTCCTATGGGATGTTACAGTTAATGGTTGGCCCCGGTAACGGCTGTGAGAGTGGGGCCTAGTGGATCAACATTAAAGTTAAATCATACCTCTACTGATCTTTTCTACATAAATTTCTGCCAAATTTATTTCCATAAATACAGGTAATATTGAATATGAGTTCAGTACTTTGTAGCAGACTTTTATTATCAGTATTAGGCCCAGTTTACGTGTCTCTTATGTCATTAGTTTTTTTGCCTTTTTTTTTTATACAATGTTTTCCTTATTAGTTAGTTATGGCGTATATTAGATGTTAGTTATCACTCACTTTGTAGTGAGTAGGAGGTTTAGGAGCCATCCCTAATATAAGCTGAGGTACCTGTTTTTAACCAAAAAAAAGGGGGAACCTTTTGACTCGAGTATAAGCCTATGGCAGGGAATGCGATTATCAAGGCTTCCTTTCAGTATAAAGCTATTTAGCCCCCTGGCCCCCAGTTTATAGCCTGCCAGCCATCCCCTGCCCCAGTATATAGCGAGCCAGCCCATACCCCCTAGTATATAGTCAGCCAGCCCCATGCCCCCAGTATATAGCCAGCTAGCCTATGCCCCCTAGTATATATCCAGGCAGCAACTTGACACCAGTATATAGCCAGCCCTTGGCCCAGTATATAGCCAGCCCTTGCCCTCTTAGTATGTAGCCAGCCTCTTGTCCCCAGTATATAGCTAGCCCCCTTACCCAGTATATAGCCAGCACATGCCCCCCATTATATTGCCAGCCAATGCCTCCCAATTTATAGCCAGCCAGCCCGCCCATGCCCCCCAGTAGACAGCCAGCCACTGTCCCAGTATATAGCGATAAAATAAATTTTAGCCAGATTCTTTGCATTTTTTAAGTAAATTGTCCACTGTAACATCTAAAAAACACAATGTGGAAAAATACCATAAATACGTATCTTGGATTCTCCTTTTAATACTTGATCATGAAAAAGTATTATTCTTTAATGAAGGCTCTAGTCTTCCTTCAACTTTAGATAAAATGGTGTCTCATGTTCCAGTCCTAAAGTAAAATATTTATCAAGATCTCATTTTAATAAGTTGTAGAAACCTAAACATAATTGAACTTGCACATGAATAAAGTAGGTTTACTAATTGGATTTCTGTTCTAACGCCTTTGCTCTGATGTTTTGTTGGTCTGATTATAGCTGCTTCATGTATCCGACGGTGATGTTCTTGCAGAAATGTTGCGATGCTGACCCACTTTGTGGTTTTTACCAGTTCATTCTAGGTAAAGTCGGAGATAAACACTCAGCTTTTGCTCAGCATCTACTAAAGTTAAAAAGCACTTGTCAGTGCTGCCAACATGTGTGTTTTTCAAAATACTTGTATTTTATTTATTTTTTTATATCAATTCTGGAGCTTCTTTTCTTAATATGACCAGCGTAATATGTTCCTAGCAAGAATAACAACTCAGACTTCTAAGAATGTATTGTAAAGAAGTAGAGGAATGATAGCATTGTGTAGAACTCTACTAAGAGGTGTACTCCTGGTGAGTACCAACTATTTTTACATCCCTATGCCTCTATACTGCCCGGATCAGATAGCATCTTCATTTTGCAGATATTTCTTTCCCTGTGGTGACTGCTAGTAATCCCATTATGCCTCTGCACATGACATGGGCATCTATAGTCATTATTACCTTTTCCTCCTTGTGTGGTTTAGTCCCTGGAATGTCCTCATACAAGAAGCCTGCCTTGGGAGATTGGATCTGATGTGGGACTGGCAATCCTTTTCTTCTATAAAAAAATCCAGGGTAATCACATTTGATAACTTCTAAGTTCGGGGGCCCCAATCAGAAGGTCTCTGTTCACCCATGTCCTGTAAGACATGACATGTGACTGTTAAGGTCAATCACAGACTACAGATGTGGCCTTGGTGGAGATAACACACCACTGCTACGGTCACTGGTACACCCTAATTTGCAGCTATTTTCATTTGAAGGGAACCCCTCTGTTCGATTTGGGGCACTAAACCACCCACATGTCTTTTTGGTTTAGTGCCCCAAGTTGGCCTAACATATTTTTGTCGGTTCCTGCATTAAAAATACTAAACCTTTATATTCCCCTCAGTCTGGAGCCCTTGATACCTTCATGATGCCTCAGTGAAGTCAGTGTAGATGGCGAGCATGTGCAATAAAGACACAATGGGGCACATTTACTTATCCGGCCCCGATCCCATGGAGTTCACAGAACGATAATGCACTGTGCCCCGATTCACTAACATTGTGCGCCCGATATCCTGCATGTGTTACTCCTGGTGCATGTAAGTGCATTGTCTTGCGACACAATTTGAAAGTTAAATCCTGGGCTCAGTCCGAATCAGTCGGATCATCCGACAGCACCCCTTCCCAATTTCTGTTGCATGAAAGCCGGCACAGCTGCGCCACAATCTGATCGCATGTGACACAATCCCCAGTTAAATAACTATCACAGCGCCGCAAATCTTGTAAATGTTGGAAAATCCGACGTAATTGTAGCCGCGGACCCTTAGTCAGTAAGCCACAATAGGTTTCCATCCTTCTTAGGCATCTTCCTAGAACGCACTTGGTGCAGGACATTTATATGTGATTTGGTCTTGGGAATAGAAGATGTAAATAGTATGTGGCACATCAGTCGTTCCCCTTCCATATGTTTCCTTTGACATCAGTTGGTTCTGTGTATGGTATTGTAGCTCAAGCACAGTCTATAGCTAACCTGTAGTACTATGTGCTTGTCATGATGATTGTGATCATCTACAATCTGGATCTAAACACATGTGTTACAGAAATTTCTTCTTGACATACACACGGAGAGCTTTACACCGCGGTGGCCTCTATCGGTTTTGACGCACAGTCACATTTATTACAATAAAACCGTTTGAGGAAGATATTTGCTAACTTGGGTTTTCTAACTTTCTCACTAGTCTGCAAAAGAGAAATAAATCTGCTTTAAAGGTTTATTTTCTCAAGCATAATAAGAAAGAGCAGTTAAAATATGCAGTCCTAAATAATTCAGCATGCGAGGGGAAAATGATGAATTCTAAATACCGTCTCCGAAATCTTTATGACCTGAGTCACTGCTAAAGTAGAAAGTCGTCGAATTCGGATCACTTTCTTGTATGCAGAAATGCCCTGAGGTTAAAATTAAAGATATTTTTTGCAGTCTAATGCTGAGGACTCTTTGATATTCTTCTGCTGATAATGACATAATGGCAAGTGAAGCATTCTGGCCAACAGCGATTGAGCCACTAATTTTGATTTCATCTACTTGACAGTTTTTTTTTTCCGTCTCCTAATTTGACAGCAAAGGACGCACAATGGTGACAGAAAATACAAATAAATGTTATCTGTTTTTTCCATTTCCATAGTGACCTTGTTACAGTTATACAGTCAAAGGGCGGTTTAGGTCATAAAAAAAGAATACATCTCAGATTTTGTGTCTTTCTCTATCACAGCACTGTGTGTATTTCGAGTTTAGGGAATCATTTATAGTCAGTAAACCTGCAAAATTATACATAATAAAATCGTTTAATACAAATCCTTTCAATGTCCTGGTAACAAAAAAATATTGTTTCCTTCTTCATTGTGCGTTGTTTTTTTTTTTTTTGTTTCACAAATCCATTTCATTGACAAACAACCAAAATTTGTATCTTGAGAATTAGATGACAGATTTAGTGGGGGGGGTTTATCATCTTCAGAATGAATTAATTTGGTTTACTTCAAACAATAAGTTGTAGTATAAGTTATAATAAGTCATCAACTAGTGACATGCACATAAAAATTAAACAGTTACATTTTTTATAACTCAATGGTTCCAAAAAAATTTGGCCAAGTCCCGAAGGCCAAAACTAGTTGTGACCTATATGGGTTAAAAGGCTAATTCCAAAGCAAGTGACACTCCTTACATTATTAAAAATACCTCGGGTTTTGAACTACACCGTAGAGGATAAATACTATTAATATATATCAAATTCATGAAAATCCAACTTAAATTGTCTATGAGCAATGAAATCAAACTTTAGGTCTTCTGTAGAGACAAGTGAACCCAGTGTTTGTGTTCAGCCATGCAACCTGGACACATTGCTGGATATGTGACCCCCTGGCCAATCATAGACATAGCTTGTAGCTAGGGAAGTCAATTTGACGGATTGACTGTTCTTTCGACAATATTCCTGGACGAATCATAATTGTTGAGCCTTCATCTCTAGCCTCTTGATTTATAGACCAGGTTTGACTTTGTCTAAACAACTCACATCTAGCTGATCTAGATTACCTTTATTCCCAGTAGAATTTACTAAGACCAAGGCTAATTAAAACCAGCATTTGATTGATTTTGAGCTGTTTAGAGACAAACTGGTGGGGGCAAGTGCGGGCTTGAACTTATTTACTGAAGACTCCTGATTTATAGACTGCTGATTTTTAGACCAAGTGTGACTTGTCACATCTGGTGGAAAACCTTTAAGCCCAGTAGAATACCTAGATTATTTCCATTGATTCTGTCTTTTTACATGTTGAAAAAAAAGACATACTGTATATACTCGAGTATAAGCCGAGTTTTTCAGCACAAAAAATCTGCTGAAAAAATTCACCTTGGCTTATACTTAAGTCGACTTAAGTATACTTAAAACAAACACTGTACTCACCTACCGAGGCCCCTCCGGCAGGTCCTCTTCTATGCCGCAATGCTCCGGCATCGGCTCAGTGTCCCCGTGCTGTCCATCGCAGGGATCATGTCGTCAGCCGCTTGGCACACACTATGATGTCAGCAAGCGGCTGACGTCATGATCCCAGCGACGGACAGCGCGGGGACATTGAGCCGATGCCGGAGCATCGCGGTATAGAAGAGGCTGGGTAGGCTGTATACTACTGGGGGCTGGGTAGGCTGTATACTACTGGGGGCTGGGTAGGCTGTATACTACTGGGGGCTGGGTAGGCTGTATACTGCAGGGGGCTGGACAGGCTGTATACTGCAGGGGACTGGGCAGGCTGTATACTGCAGGGGACTGGGCAGGCTGTATACTGCAGGGGGCTGGACAGGCTGTATACTACAGGGGCTGGCTATATACTTGGAGGCTGTGAAGAATGCATTTCCCACCCGCAGCTTATACTCAAGTCAATAGGTTTTAAAATTAGGAGTCTCGGCTTATACTTGGGTTGGCTTATACTCGAGTATATATAAGGTATATCCATCAAGTTCCATGAAAGATGATGTGAAAATATGGAAAGGCTAAATTGGAGAACTTTGTTTCCCCCTCGTAATCTAAAATAATTTTAAAAGAACAAAACAGAAGTCATGCACTATTGTGCTTTTATGGGGAAAAAAGAGACTTGTAGAGTAGATTGGATCAATAATATTTTTATTTCATAAATTTTTTTAACAGCAGTTCTAAAAGGGATTTGGTTAGAATTAAAATAGACATCTCGGGAATTGAGATGTACTTGTTGTCTATAACACTGTAGCATTCTGTAATAATATAATAAAATATTCCATGAATATAAACATCGGTAAAACCTCTACCTCCAATGCTGTTTTATAAGGTCTGTCAAAGGCTCCTTCTGGTTAGTGTACCTTTTGGTAAGAGATAATGAAACGTGCTTCCACAATCCACATAAAAGAATTATATTTTCCGTAGAGGTCAAAATATAGTGATAAGGGGGCATTATTGAACTGAGAGAACCAGGATGGTTATGACGCCGTTCGTAGGTGTTGGTAGCAGGGGTTACGCCAAGATCACAGACAGACCATTGGTATTATTTTCCCCTAAAAATATGCTCTAACATGATTTTTCTTCATTTTTAACTGCAAAAATAGGTGCTAGTTACTGTTTTTGAAAAAAAAAATTATTGAAATAATGTCTAGGTAGCTATATCTTCGAAATACAAGGCATAATGCATTGTTTGGAGCAAAAAAAAACATTCTACACTCTGTCCGGTAAACTGGGTAAAAGAGGATTTTTGATCCACAGGCAGTAACTCCTGTCCACCAGACACATACCCTTTCTCTTCCCAAACCGAACACACCTACAAAGTTTAATTGGATTCTAACAATTTCTTCTTGGTATATTAACCACTATTATATCTGGTTTATGTTGAAGATTTTGGTATTTTCAAAAAAAATGCTACAAAGTAATGTTTACAAGCTTCCCCAAAATTTCAAGCTGCCAACAACGCGTTTTCAGCATTGTTTTGATGTAGTAGAACAATCAGGATAAATGTATGCTTAACACTGTGCTACTCTTCAGAATGTTTGATTACTTTATGAATTTTTTATAAAAGAAAAAGCTAGAAAATAGCATCTGGGGGCAAACTGCTCTAGTGATAATTTGAGAATCAATTTGGCTTCTTAATTTGCAGGAAATTGCCTAATTATGATTTAATGCTGCCAGTTCTTGTTTGCAGAGGGCGCTATTTATAGTTCATTAAATGATTCAGAATTACACTTTCTTGCACCTACTTTGAACTGATGAGAGTGTATTTTAGGGGCAGCCAAGGATAATGTGCATTCAAGACTATCTTGAAAATATAAAATGTTTCTGTAGGGCTTTTTACCATTCAAATAAGCAAAGATTTATGAATATTTGTTTACATTGTTTGAACACAGTGGGTGGCATTTACTAAGCCCAAGGATAATTGTGCATTTCCATTGATTTTAAGGTGTTTGGAGCTTAAGTGGTAGCTAATTTTACTCATTTACTAAAGTCTCCTAATAGACTGCATAATTGTAGACCAGGTTTGACTTGGTCTAAACCGCTCAAACCTGGCGGAAAAGTGATGGACTGCCCTTTCTGATTTACTAAGAGGCCTGAGTCTTTTAGTTAATCCACTGTGTGGTGCTCAGTGTGCTCAGATAGTGAACGCCTGTATTTAAATGCCAATCTTCGTATATATATCACCCCATGTGTGTTGGGTGTATGAACCTAATATTCATCAATTTTGTGCTGTCAAGATTGAATTTTCACCAGATGTCAGCCATGACTCATCCATTCCACACTGACAAAGAAATGAAGCCATCATTGTCCAAAATTAACTTTCAAATAAACTTCCACCCTGGATTTTTAGCTGAAATTGGAGCGCTACTGGTTCTTGGTGATATCCATAGTGATATCAAAAGAGGTTTCTGTGCCAGAACCTATACAGACTTTGCACCCTTCCCTTATTGGGATACCTATACCATGCTGTCTCAGACTTACCTTTGTCCTTAAATCAAGTTATGTGTAATAATAAGAAACGGCACAGGAAAAAAGATTTGAAGAAAGAGCGGTGCAAAAAGCCAAGGAAAGTCATGACACCAACTGAAATCTATCAATAATTAGAAAGCAATCCTGCCACTCAAGCTGGGTAAAGCAAAGGAAAAGATGTTGCAGCCTCATTACCAAGGAGTCAATAAACTTTTCCTTATAGGTAAAGCCATTAAGCTATCTCAAGTTCTTTACTACATTATTGTTGCATAACATATAAATTGCATTGGCTACAAAAGAATTTCTAAAGTACTGAAGACTCTAGGGAGCACTTTTGGGGCCATAATCCAGAAGTGCAAAGAACATACTTTCATCTTAATCTGGCAATGACCCCACAAGATTTCAAAAAGGGGAGTAAAATACAACAGAATAGTTCTCCAAAAACATATAGAACCACCTATGGAGAACTACAGAAAAACCTGGAATCAGCAGCTACAAATGTTTCAAAGAAAAAAAAAAGTGTTTTAGGGGCAGCCCCAAATCTCAATGACCTTTATTTACTCTCACCACACTAGACTCCATTGCTGAACCAAAATCATGTCCAAGTGCATTTAAAATTTGCTCAACAACTTTTAGACTTTTAGACAATCCTGTGGCATATTTAGAGATAACAGTTTGATCAGATGAGATCAAACTCTTTTCTTTGCCAATCTAAACTTTTATATTATGTTTTTGCCTCTGTCTGTCTTGATCACTTATGATTAAAGGATCTACCACCAGGATCAAGGATTGTGAACCAATCACACTCACGTATTGGCATGGGCCCCCTCTGGCAGGTTCTGCTCTTTAAGCTTCCTATGCCACTTTTTTAGATAACAAAGGCTTTTAAATTATGAAAATGAGTCTGAGGGGCTCCAGACTCCATTGACACTTATTGACTCATTTGCATAATTTTATTGTGATTACCAGTGCATAGGAAGCTAAATGAAGAACAGATCCTGCCATAGGGGGTCACTGTGCTTGGTTTACAATCCTTCATCCTGCCAGATGAAAATCATGCATGAACTGCTGTTACAATGTCTCCCTTACCACCCTGGTCCGTCAGCACTTTTTTTCTCCTGCACAGTGTAACAGCCTCTGACTCTATAGCATAGTATTGCCCCAGAGCCCTTCTGGCTAATTAGCATAATTTTAAATTTGATTTTAGAAGGAAGGAGGCCTTGGATAACAAATATACAGTCAGAAGATTACCACAGTCACAGTGCATAGATCTATGTAAGTGTCCCTGGTTTATCTTGATAGGTTTTAAAGGTAGATTTCTGTTAAAATTGAATCCAATTTATCAAGTTGTCTGCTACTGTAGTAAAAGAAAGTTTCTAAAACTTTCTGCAAATTTTTTAAAAATATTGCTTTGATGGTGCATGTCTGGATAGGACAGATAAGGCAATCGACCAATCATCAATACATGGTGTTGTGCCACAATACCTGCCTCTCTTCCATTGTCCTTTAAATATGTTAAGACAAGGTTAAACATGGAATGGATGACTGATACATGGGCACACGGTGTGACTTGGTGCTTCAGTGACTTTCCATAGTTCAGTTCCCCTGAAGTGGTCATGTATCAAGATAAATAATGAGAGCCTTTGCTTCCAAAGATTTATTCTTCTCTCTTCTCCTCTATATTGGTCCATATTGCAACATTTATAAGCTAATCTGTGACATATCGACCAAAACTTCACAAACTACGGTCTTTACATGGAGTCACAAGGGAATGTGAAATTTTTATGGTCCTTGCAGTATAGTTTCAAGGCCATCTTCTTATGAGACATGAGGGGCCCTGTTCATGTAGAAATTGCTCTGGTGGGTTCTGGAATGGTTTCCATAATTCCATTGTATCCTTCCTCAATGTTAGAATAGTCCAGCATCAATCGCTATTCATTCTATCAAATCTACCAATGAAGCCTTAGGCTCTGTTACACTGTTGTCAAAAGCTATAGTTGGCTATTCTTGTGTGGCTTCCTATGTTTTTTTTTAATTTGATGGTTCATGTATACATCTGCCACCTATATATCCTGAGCACAGAGGGTACAGTAGGCTCCGCACACAATAAACAGTGCTTTATTACAGAGCATAAAGCGTCTCTTTCAAAGGCTATTGCAACTTTAAATTCCTAAAATCTTAAAGAAAACTAGGACATTGGGGCTTCTTGGTTGTATTTTTACATGCATTATGCATCTAGATTTTTTTTTTTTGAAGTGTAAATATTTGCAGGCCAGGACGGTGGATATGTTGTGAGAATAAATTGAGCAAATCATATTCAGTTGTGCTGTCGGTATCTTAAGTATTGGTGGAATGATGTACTATAGATCTAAAGAGATATATTATGTACTCTCATCTGCGTGCTGTATTATGTTGTAGAAAAACTGACTTCTTACAGCGGCCTTGGCTCATAACACGATAAAATATTTTTTATTGAAATAGACAATGGACTATCAACATTGGAATTAGGTCTTCTCCGTAGTGGTGAAGGACAACAATCTCGGCTCAATCATATTGGCGAATCCAAGCTAAACAGTTTACAGCCATTCTCCATTTCATTGTATTGGAGTTTATACGCTCGGCTATTTTTGTTTTTCCCATAGACTTGAATAGAGAATGGCCACCTGAAGGGGTCAGTAGACATTGGTTCTCAAGATAGATGTCGGCCCGCATTAATAAGACATCATTTCGATATAAAGCATGTGGTGCAGTGTCCTGTTTACCGAACTAGAGGCACCTAATCTTGATCGGCCTCTAATTAATTGATCTGACTCTATTTGGGACTCGGAAAGGTTGAGGGAGCAGCCAAGAAACCAGAATATACAACACATATGCCTCTAAAGGAGTCTCAACTTGCACAACACTGCTTTTTAGGGTTAGTTTTGGCCTCTATACAGGCAGTCCCCAGGTTACGTACAAGATAGGGTCCGGAGGTTTGTTCTTAAGTTGAATTTGTATGTAAGTCAAAATTGTATATTTTATAATTGTAGATCCAGGCAAAAAAATTTTGGCCCCAGTGACAATTGGAGTTTAAACATTTTTTGCTGTAATGGGACCAAGGATTATCAATAAAGGTTCATTACAGACACCTTACAGCTGATTATTGCTGTCTGGGACTATAGTAAAGTGTTCAGAAAGCTTCACCAGAGGTCAGAGGGGTCTGTCTGTAACTATGAGTTGTCTGTAAGTCGGGTGTCCTTAAGTAGGGGACCGCCTGTATAAGAGTGGGAGTTACTTTCATTGTACCTACTGTATGTCATTTCTGCCTTTTTTGTGGGTGGTAGGTAACTGCAGTAATATAAAGTGACTGAGGACCATAGAATGGAGTCTATTTTGAAATTGGATTTCTTTGTACCTTTATAATACTTGTAGAACTATAGTAAACTATAACTAAGGCCATTATTAAGACAACTGGAAGTTGTTGGAGGGTCTATGATGCAGTTGTAAGCAATAATGGACTGTTGGGTTTAGACTAGATATTGTTGCCTTAGCATTTGTGATAAAAACGTTGTATTTTATATGCAGGTATTACTACACAAATACTTGTATTAGACAATACTATCAAGTCACTGGTGTTGGTTAGATTTAACACACTTCATTGTATATACATTTTACTAATCATTAGATGTGTAAAAACCAGTTTCTCCGTCAAGCCATACAGTTAGTATCCCCTCAAATAGCTTGTCACTGCTTAGAGATTTGCTCATCTTCCCTCTGCACTTTATATCCCATGTAAATTTGGCAGGCTTCCCAAAAGTAATCTGTGAGCTGGATTCTGCTTTATTTCACCCCAGAGAATAGGCAGCGTCCTCTACTAGTAATGTAATGAAATTTCTACAGTGACCTAGTTTGGAAGGATTCCCATAGAGATTTTTGTTGACTTTTGCAGAGTATGTTACTTTAGTAAATAGTTGCACAGTTTCTCATTTTAAGAAATTAGGTGGTGGAGCTTTTTTTCAAAGATTTCCTATTTTTTTGTGTAATTTAACACCTACCTGTAAAGTAATGTATGAGCCCCATGCCAACTTACTTCTTACCTCTTGCTAGTTTGCTTAGAAACAAAGCATCTAGTTCTCCTTGATCCTTGGTGTGACAGCACCGCATGCATTATCCTCCATGTGCCAGACTGCTTCATCTGACCGTCTATTGCCAGGCATCACTTTAAAAGATCAGCTTTTTGCCAGGCGGCTCCTTCTCCAGATCTACTATTTTTAGGCTGCCTCTCACCCAATCTGACAAGGTGCTACATCTCCAATTATTTCTTTCTGAACTCAAAACTAATATAATTTTTTTACAGTAATGCTTAAAGGAAACCACCACCTTAATAGGTAGATCCAGTGGCAGGTTCCTCTAATGTAGAGTAGTATAGCCCTTTCAAGAGCTAATTAGTTAGAGGCCCAGAACTTTTATACATTTTAATTCCCCTTATATGCAAATTTTCTAAAGAGGCAACTAGGGCGTTGAGTAGCCGGAGCTGAGGCTTCATGGCACGGATACTCCACGCCCCAGTAGCCTCTTGCCTTCTGCCTACCAATGCATGTTCAGCGCACAACTACGTGGAACTGTACACATTCATCTGTGAAGCCGAGTTCTGCGCGTACGCGGCTCCGAAGATGTAGCTACTGCTCACGCACAGAGCCTGACTTCGCAGACGAGTGCGTGCAGCTACCAGGAGCTGCGCGCTGAATATGCATTGATAGGCAGAACGCTAGAGGCTACTGGGTCGTGGAGTAGCAGCGCCATGTAGCCTCGGCTCTGGCTACTCCACGCCCCAGTAGCCTCTTTAGAAAATTTGCATATCAGGGGAATTAAAATGTATAAAAGTTCTGGGCCACAAACAAATTAGCCCTAAAAAGGGCTATACTACTATACATTAGAGGAACATGCCACCGGATCTACCTTAATAGGTAATCTGTGGTGGTAGGTTTCCTTTAACCCCTTCCCTACGGCACGCGCCAGGTCCCGGTGCATGGAGAGGGCTCGCGGGCCGAGCCCTCTCCATAGCCGGTAAGTCTTTGCTGCATATTGCTGCCGGCGGCTTCAAAGAGATGGCGCTGCATGGGCGCCGCCATCTTGTCGCGGATCGCCGCTCCCTGATGACGTCACGGGGAGTGACGATCCGTCGCCATGGTAGCTTCGGGTGTTCCGAATACCCGAAGCTACTTCGTTTTAACCCATGCATTACAATGTGCTAATTGCACATTGTAATGCATGGGGAGTAAAATCCACATATATACTGCCATACAGTAGTATGGCAGTATATGATAGGATGAATCAGACTACCTAGGGTTAGAGTACCCTAGGGAGTTAAAAAAAAAAAAAAGTTTAAAAAAAAAAAATTATAATAAAAAAACCTAAAAATTCAAATCGCCCCCCTTTCCCTAGAATTGATATAAATATAAATAAACAGTAAAAATCATAAACACATTAGGTATCGCCATGTCCGAAAATGCCTGATCTATCAAAATATAATAAAGTTTTTTCAATGTCGAAAATGGCATTTTCTTGCCATTTTGAAAAATATAAAAAAATTCATAAAAAGTGATCAAAAGGTCGCACAGTCCCAAAAATTATAGCAATGAAAACGCCATCAAAATTCACAAAAAATGACACTACCCACAGCTCCGTACACCAAAGTATGAAAAAGTTATTGGCGCCAGAAGATGGCAAAATAAAAAAATATATATTTTGTACAGGAGGTTTTAATTTTTTTAAATGTATGAAAACATTATAAAACCTTTACAAATTTGGTATCCAATTGATCGTACCGTCCCAAAGAATAAAGTAGACATGTCATTTGGGACGCAGAGTGAAAGCTGTAAAATCCAAGCCCACAAGAAAACGTGGTTTTTCACCATTTTCACTGCATTTGGAATTTTTTTCCCGCTTCCCAGTACACGCCATGGAATATTAAATACAGTCACTATGAAGTGCAATTTGTTACGCAGAAAATAAGCCATAACACAGCTCTTTATGTGGAAAAATAAAAAAGTTATAGATTTTTGAAGTTGGTGAGTGAAAAGGCCAAGTCGTTAAGGGGTTAATTATTGCTTCTACTCATAACTGCAGGCCATCCTCAGCGATGGGAAATTAATTTTCCCATGGGGCCACATGAGATTTTGGAATGGTCTTAGAGGGCCAGACAAATAAACCTAAAGGGGTATTTCCACTTTGGCAATTTAATGTTATTGTTTGTATGATGAAAAATAATACAATTTTCTAATATACCTCTGCTTGCTGTCACTCTATAGGAAGCCTCTATGTTCATTTCCAGTGAAGAACTGATACAGAAAGTAAATTGGAAAACTGTATAACTTTTCATTATTCAAACAATATTACCGTATATTCCGGCGTATAAGACGACCTGGTGTATAAGACGACCCCCCTAGTTTCCTGTTAAAATATAGAGTTTAAGATATATTCGCCGTATAAGACTACCCCTTTTCCAACGCATACAAAACACCGGTAAAAATTTTTTAAAAAACAGATTTGAATTTAACATGGTCCTTTTTTTAATTTAAATTCTTATGACATGCAGGTATATAGCAGGAAAACTGTCGCTCATAAACATAAGGCATACAACAACAACAACATTACCATCGCCCATTTTACTGTAAATGTTACCATACTGTACCTTAAATTTTTATTTTATTAAATATTCCATGCCATGTACTCAGAAGCGGGAAAAAAATTCCAAATGCAATGAAAATGGTGAAAAAACGCATTTGCGCCATTTTCTTGTGGGCTTGGATATTGCGTCTTTCACTGAGCGCCCCAAATGACATGTCTACTTTATTCTTTGGGTCGGTACAATTAAGGGGATACCAAATTTGTATAGGTTTTATAATGTTTTCATACATTTACAAAAATGAAAACCTCCTGTACAAAAATTATTTTTTTGATTTTGCCAAATTCTGGTGCTAATAACTTTTTTATACTTTGGTGTACGGAGCTGTGGGTGGTGTCATTTTTTGCGAAATTTGATAATATTTTCAATGATATCATTTTTAGGATTGTACGACCATTTGATCACTTTTTATAGATTTTTTTATATTTTTCAAAATGGCAAAAAAGTGCCATTTTCGACTTTGGGCGCTATTTTCCGTTACGCGGTTAAACACATTGAAAAATCGTTATCATATTTTGATAGATCGGGCATTTTCGGACGCGTCGATACCTGATGTGTTTATGATTTTTATTGTTTATTTATATTTATGTCAGTTCTAGGGAAAGGGGGGTGATTTGAAATTTTAGGTTTTTTTATTATAATTTTTTTTTTTAACTTTTTTTTATTTATACTATTTTTCAGACTCCCTAGGGTACTTTAACCCTAGGTTGTCTGATCGATCCTACCATATACTGCCATACTACAGTATGGCAGTATATGGGGATTTTCCTCATTCATTACAATGTGCTACCGTGGAGACGGATCGCCACCCCCGATGACATCATGGGGAGCGGCGATCCCAGGTAAGATGGCGGCACCCATGCGGCGCTACCTTTTTGAGGCTGCCGGCAGCTTTGCCGGCAGCCAACGCTGTGAAAACACCCGCGATCGGTGCTAGCATCGATCGCGGGTGTTACCGGTAAGCCGTTGCTGCAATATGCAGCAAAGACTTACCGGCTATGGAGAGGGCTCAGCCCGTGACCCCTCTCCATGCAGCGCGACCCGACCGCCGCCGTGAATACACGGCGGGCGGTCGCGATTACCAGCGTATAAGACGACCCCAGAGAAGGCAGAAGATTTTTCTGTCTTCAAAAGTCGTGTTATACGCCGGAATATACGGGTAATTACTTGCTGAAATGGGAATACCCCTTTAACTTAGTTTTGCCCAACTCAGATCTAACTCGCCGCCTTCAGCTTCCGTGATGTTAACAATATTAGCCATATTCCATACGAGCAGCAAAGCAGCAGGGATCAAGTCAGCCCATCGTCACCAGAAGCAGTCTTTCTGCTACATCTAGGCACAGCGAGGCGTCAACCCAGCACATCAGCGCATGCAGCACAAGCAGACCAAAACTGGACCAGGAGGACTCCAAAGCCATTAAGCAGCCAGCAGCTATCATGGGCATTGAGCACCAAACTAGCAATGCTTCAGCTGGTCATTGTTCAGGGGCAAAGGCCAGATCAGGCAGGGAAGCTCAAATTTTTCAACGATCAAAGATGGTCAAAAGGGTTAGAGGGCCAGATGTGGCCATGGGCCATACAATGCCTAGGTCTGCTCTGACTACATGTATGGATTGGGATGAAAACAAAACATATACATTATGGGGGTATATCTTTAGTAGGGCTGATACTGACCGATGTGACATTTCCAGGTGGTTTTCTTAAGCTTTTTGCAGGTTGATGATAATTTAGGATAGAATATGAATCTTTACAAACAAAAATGTGGAACAGGATTGAAAATGGCAGATTTTAGCCATCACTTTGTTAATGCATTATTTCTGGGTGCATGTTCAGTATAGCATGGTATACCATATTCAGCTTCAACAGGGAAATGTAGATGTGACTAGAGCCTCTAAACTCATCTCCAATAGATTTGCAAATTCCCAGGACTGACATAGCCAGGTTTTGGTTCACGAGAACAGGCTGGTGATGTAGGGGCTCCACCCTTGTTTTTCCATCTTTAGGAACAGAACCTTTGCAGTATTGAGAGCAGAGCCTTACCGGTCCAATCCTACTAAATACATTTATGTACATAATGCACAGTATAATGAACATAAAGCAAGTAAGTGACTCGATAGTACAGAGGGAAAGTGGAAAATGTCTGTGAGAACTTGTAGTCCACAAGGGATAAGGTAGAAGACGATAGGTTCTGGACTACTTAGAATGATGTTGCTAATATTTTTACTTGGATTACTTTGGCATGAATAGGCAAACGCAGTACAGTACTACGTGTGGAGCGGCAGGACACATGTTTGACCTGCCGCTTAATTTAGTGAGAACTGGACTCCAATTCCTGTGAGCTTCGTCAGTACATTCTCCGGATAGATAGGGTCCAAGGATTGGGAATAGCAAAACTTGGAACCAGGACGATAAAAGACATGTAGAGGGAAAACAGATGTTGCAGTAGTCTAGATGGGAGATCAGAAGGACATGCTTTATTAATGAAAGCGTTAAGGCAGAGAAAAGAGCAGATTCAAGCCATGGAGGACATGATAATGGCAGTTCTATAGCACCCGTCAGCTCAGAGGTCATGGTAAATCCCTATTGTTCATAGGGGCAAAAAACATGGAACTTATTAAATTGAGTTACCTAGACCCTCATAAACTTTTTTTTAGGCCAATAGAAACCGTAAGATGTAATTTTTCTAAAATGTGCCAGAAAGGCAAATGCTAATTTTAATTGGTTGCTATGGGGTCAGCATTCTGGTACACAATAAATAATTATACACTATTACAATAGTTAGAAAGATTCCTGATGGGGTCTGTGAATGGAAGTTGGATAGTACTTCTGTTGTCTGTCCACAGTGTATGCCTATATCAGACTGTGGTTATCTTCTGTTTGAACACTGTTGAATTTTCCGACTTAGTGCAGACCTTGTATATTATTCTGTTCACAAACCATACTGTGCCCTAGTTGCATGTTTTAGTCAGAAAGTAAAAAAAATACAACTTAGCCAGCTACCAGCACTGTATCCAAATGCCCGAAATGAAAAGATCATCCTCAGTTTTTATTAAAAAAAAATAAACTTTGAAACTAGAAGTGTAGAGCAACATCCCTACTGGCTCAGAAATTGCACAAAGAAATGTCCGTAATTTAATACATTCCTATCACATCTTATAGGTCTTACTGACCTCTGGTACAGAACTCAGAATTTATTTAGCAGATTTTAATTGCACATTTCATTCTTAGAAATGCAAAAGCGGAAAATCACGGTGAAATATGCAACACATCTATGTATCCCATATGCATTTGATGTTACTCTCAAGCTAAATTCCTGTGCAAAATTTATATTGTGTTGACATTGACAAGCTACACAATTGTAGGGAATTATTCCAAATTTTGAAAAAAAGATTGGAACAGCAGAACCACACAATCTACTAAAGCTAAATTGATCAATTTTCTTAATGGAGTCTGTCATCAGGCAAGTCATTTTTACATGATGACAGGGCAGGGCAGCTCCAACAGCGCATGTCTGTCTTGTTGATGCCTGCTATCTTTCCCCTCAATCCCTTGCGGTGGTCAGCTGATGTAAGCAGGGGGAGTGCGCAGAGGAGAGTTGGAGAAAAGGGAATAGGGGTAGGCAGTAATGAGACTGAGACACAGGCTATTGGTGCACCACTCTTTCCCTGGGACTTGCCACACACTGCTGGCATGGAGCCAGGTAATGTAAAATTAAGTTTTATACAGTAGTGCTATTTTTCGGAATGCTGATAAAGGCATGGCATAGCTTATTGGAATCTAAAAATTACCTCACTGAAGACAGGTTTCCTTTAAGCCCAATATGCTCTGTATGTGGATGAAGCATCACATGGCATCTACCCCGCCTAACCACAACACCATTACTGGCCAAGATCCATAGGCTAAGCACCCATGGCTCTGGATCTAGGGACCCCACAAGCACCACACCACAGGGACGTTTGAGGCCATGCAATACTGCAGCGGATGAACATGTACCGATGTCAGGACTTGAACCACGCTGAGGCTTTACCAACTGAGCTATGCAACGCTCTGGACAGCTCCAGTGCTGATACTTGGCCTAGTTCTTCCAGTTCCTAGTTCCGGTTTCCCTGGCTTTGCTCCACCCCTTCCTTGATTGGACTTCCTATTTAAACCCAGCCTTACTTATACTCCTTTGCAAGATTATTGTGCTTCCAGCCTGTAGTCTAGTTGTCTCCTTCCCTCCTGCAATTTGACTTCTCTATTGTGCAACGACCACCGGCTTCCTCCTGACTACAATACCTGCCGCTTCCTCATAACTGATGCTGATCTTCTGTGCTACGACCACCGGCTTCCTCCTGACTACAATACCTGCCGCTTCCTCAAAACTGATGCTGATCTTCTGTGCTACGACCACCGGCTTCCTCCTGACTACAATACCTGCCGCTTCCTCAAAACTGATGCTGATCTTCTGTGCTACGACCACCGGCTTCCTCCTGACTACAATACCTGCCGCTTCCTCAAAACTGATGCTGATCTTCTGTGCTACGACCCCCGGCTTCCTCCTGACTACAATACCTGCCTGCTTCTTCAATACTGACGCTGATCTTCTGTGCTATGACCCCAGACTTCCTCCTGACTACACTACCTGCCTGCAACACTTGGACTCCAAAACCAGACCCAGATCGTTACAACCGAATTCTTACCATTCCATATGGTCACAAAAAGTGACTAAGATCAACGTGAATTAAAAACACCTCAACCAAATGACCAGATGTAGTCTCTACCTCTTTTTCTGATGGCCATGCACATCCATCTGTCATCCCTAAGCTAAGGCCAAAATGTTGGTAATGGGGCTTTCTACATGCCGTGTCCGCCAAATAACTTGCTGACAAGGCTTGTTAAATTCCCCCTTATCTGTTTAGGGTTATATTGTATATGTGTGAGTATATATTATTATATAGTTCTATTGAATTTACAGTATACAGATACATATAAAAGTATTAATGGCTCACTTCTCACTAAGTTCATGGTCTCTGTTCATCCTGAAGCTATGACAACTCTTTTTCCAATTAGACAACAATAACTCCTGACCGGCCTCAATCCAATTCAGGTTTCTGTCAAGGTTAGAGGTTTTTGACAGCAAAAATAAGATTTTATTACCTTATGTAAGAAAGTATGTGCCACCAAGAAAAAAGAATATCGAAAACTGCCTTACAGTAATTTTTTTTTCTAAGTTCAGAACATTTTCTTTATTTTTTTAATTTGGTTAGTACAAAAAAAAAAGAGGATACAAGACGTATCAGATATCTGGCCTCCATTCTTCCAAGGCTATATTTATAAAGTACACTCTTCTAGGTCATGTTTGTATCCGGAGACCAAACTTATGAACCAATAACAAGTTTTGTGAAGTAATATTCTTCAGCGCGTTGCCGGTTCTATTCTAAACCTACAGATTAGTATCTCGGAACATTAATAAAGTCAGTGTGTCTGATGTTCTTTTTTTTACAGCGTGCAAACTGTCTGGGGTACAGTCGCTTCTAAATAAAATGTCGTCACGTCAGCCATGATTAAATGCTAGATATAGAACATTTATGTCTGTCATCTCAGACAGACCAGGCTTCACTGGTCAAGATTGGTCGTGTACCTTTCCAAATAGAGAAGAATGACTTCAGCCCCTCAGAGAGAACTTTTCATCAAAGTAAAATTTATCGTCTGCAAAGTTTTCGGTTTTTACAGTCTGTAATATATCAGGAGGCGGTGTACTATAAGGAGACCTCTTTATTCATTTTGTCATTCAACAGTACAGTATCTTACTTTATAATCTTAACCCAAACACCCCTTTTTTTTACCCCCCTCTGCTTTGACGTGGTCCATTATTATTTTTTTTTTTTATGTTTTTTAATAATCTGTCAAGTAATTCCTTGAAATATATTTATAGTGTTGTTTGCTGTTACAGAGCTACAAATGTCATGCATAGGTTAGAATTAAAAGGGGATTTCTATTAAGAAAACCCACAGGACGCTGGAACAAAGGGCTAAGAAAAAACATTTACCCTGCTCAAGCTTTCAGATTCTGCATCCTTCTGGTAATTCCATTTCTAGCTCTGCGTCAGACTGGATGTACTGGCCTCCTCTGACACGCGTCGCCTCCTCTGACACAGGTCATGTGTCCATTTTTCTGGTAATTGTGTTGTCCCACAGTCCATGGAGCCATTCATTGCATGAAGCAGATCCTGTGACCACCCCCAAGGAAATTCCAGTTGGACGCAGTACTGGAAACTGAAGATACCAGAGTAGGGTAGGCATCTGTTCCTTACCCCTGCTCCATATTCTTGGAAAACTCATTTTAGTCTAGGTTTTAATTGACCATCTAGTTACTGTATAGTATAGTTCATTTAATTCATTTGAGATTTCAATGGTAGACCCATGATGATTGCATTTGCACCACTACCCTTAGCGACGCATCCATTTCACAGTCCAATGACAACAAGTACATTTGTTGAGTGATTGCTAGCCAATTGTGAATGGGCCTGCCCTGCAGCTGCTAGTGGGCAGGCTCTTTTGGATATATGATGTGAGTAGCGCTATAGCTAGTTGGTTGGTTGTTTGCTGTACCTCCTTCCCTCTCTAAGAATAAGGGCCCTTTCACACATGTGTTTGTCAAGCACGAGTTCTGCAAGTTTTTTTTGATGTGTGCACACACAGGTTTTTTTTCTTTTTAACGCATGTGAAACTCTCCACCTGCTCTACTTTCGCAAGTCATGAAAAACATCCTGTTCAGGTCTATGGGGACGCATCAAAAACACATTGCCCTCTCAGGTACATGCGAGTGCAAAAGTGAATTTTTCACTGATCCATTGCCTTAGAAAACATAGAAGAGTTATCGGTCTTTTTTCACAAGTGAAAAATTTAGTAAAAATGATCAAAAGCGTGCATAAAAAACTGAAAAACCCTAAGGGTACAGTCACACATAGCGCTTGTGCTGCGTTTACAAGTGGAACAGTAGCGCAATGTGGTCTTGCCTCGGCCTGAACGCATTTGTAGTGAAACGCACGCGATCGGTAATCAAATGGATGCGTTTGACTGGGTACACTAATGAGAACGGGTCGAGGCACGGCTCCCTGCGCTAGGGTTGCGCTTGTAAACTCAGCACTACGTTACATGTCACCGTACCCTGAAGGAAAATGTCAGTTTTTCTCTGACCAAAACCTGATCACACTCTGAAATGCTTGTGTGAAAAGGGTACAGGCAGTCCCCGGGTTACATAGAAGATAGGGTCTGTAGGTTTGTTCTTAAGTTGAATTTGTATGTAAGTCGGAACTGTATATTTTATCATTGTAACCCCAGCCAGAGCTTTTTTGGTCTCTGTGACAATTGGATTTTAAAAATGTTGGAATGTAAGAATCAGGATTAACACTAAAGCTTCATTACAGACGCCTGTGATAACTGTTATAGCTGATCATTGTAGCCTAAGGCTAAAGTACAATAAATTACCAATATCCAGGGGTCCGTTTGTAACTAGGAGTCGTATGTAAGTCGAGTGTTCTTAAGTAGGGGACCACCTGTACACCAAATGGGAAAAATAGACTGCATTATTATCTCACTTCTCCCCTTTTCTCTTTATCTCTGCAGTTTATCTAACCATATAATCTAAACATATAAGACAGAATTAGAAAAAATTATTTTCCCTAAAAAACTTATATCTAAATTTTTATTTTTGGTTCGAAGCCATTCAAAATGACAAATAATGTAACAAAGGACATATGGAACAGGGCCAATTCTTTTTCACAGAGAACAACATTTTTGCTCTCATTTTCCAATTACTAAAATAGTACAAAATTATGCACATATGTAATGCAAAACGGAGAGAGGTTCAAATCAGTACTTTTAGAAAGTAACTTTATACTTTTGGAGATTTAATGTACTAATCTGTTTTTTTTTTCTGGAATTTTTACATGGTTACAGCCATTGTCTATGTCATGGTTGCAGTGCTGAAGTTACCTTCATAACGAGCTGTTATGGATCTTAATATTTTCATTATACTGTATATTGGCCTTTTTTATGTGATTGAAGTTTCCTACCATTCTTTAAAATCCATTACCAAGAGTTCCCTTCAGATAACAAGTCGTCTTGCACATATGCTCTGCATGCAGTCGGCAGGAAAACTTGGTACTGTGCCTCCCCATTGTCTCAAACGATTTTAATGTCACTTAATTGTCTCTGAGAAATTGCTCTGTCCTAAAGAGTTCTATTCTCAGAACCGTGTGGCCCTGTGTCCTAAGCTATTCAGTCTATCATGTGCTGCTAAAATGATAACATAATCTGGGACCAACAGGGTTTTCACATACACAGCTGTTCAGAGATGTTTACATCCATCTGCGTGTAATGTAGTAAGGGGAGGACAGATACCGTGTACAAAAAATATAGAACCCTGGTACTGATGGTAATGAAACCACCATTGTTCTACACAAGAACGTGAATATTCTAAGCTGTCTAAGCTGATAACACAGAACAGTTACGTAGTTCATATTTTTCTTTGTTTTGAGCAGCTTGAATAGGCATCGATAATACAAGGAGAAAAGTAAGTGAACCCTTGAATTTATTAACTTTTAGTTCAATCTCTACTAGCAATCCGCTCCACCTCCATATAAGTTCTACGCAATGTTGAAAAGCTTTAGCCCGTTCCTTAGGCTTATTCATGGTATATTATTTCAATAGGGCTAAAGGAAACCTACCATCACTGATCTACCTTTTAACCCGAGTCTACGCAGCCGCCAGCTCTGCATAGATAATCTATGCAGAGCGCGATGAAGAGGTCATAGTAGGAGGATCGCAAGAGGCTACTGGGGCGTGGAGTAGCCGTGCCATGTAGCTTCAGCTCCTTCTACTCCACGACCCAGTAGCTTATTTCACAAATTTGCATGGGTCATAAAAGATTTTAAAAGTTAGCGGGTACTGAAGGATTAGCCCTAAAAATGGCTTGGATGCTATTCATTAGATGATTCTGCCGTAGGATCTACCTTGATTGGTAGATTCGTGATGGTAGGTTTCCTTTAAAGTGTGAACCACATCTTTTGACTTGTGCTATTGATTTATTTGTGAGCTTTGGGTCCTTGTCTTCTAGAACGATCCAAAAGTCTCTCTGATATGAGGTCATGGACTGCTACTGTCACAAATTCTTCTGATAGGATCAGGTTTTAGGCTTCTTGCAGGAAAACCACACCCAGTGCCTGTGATTGACAGCTCCATTTCTGATCCCGGGAAAGCTGGGTGTGTCTTTGTACTCGTTTTGTCTGCAGCTGCGGTTTGAGTGATGGGCAGCTGAGCCAGTCAGTGCTGGAGGTAATGTCCATTACTGCCTTATATTCTGCCCAATCCCTTCATTAGGTGCTGGTTATTCAGTGTGTGTATCTAGTGCTCTTGCCATTGCAGTTCTTCTGTGTATTGACTTCTGCTTTGCCTACCGACCATTCTATTTGCTATACGATTCTGTACATTTGCCGCCATTTTGTTTTTGACCTTGTTTGTTTGACTCCGCTTGTCTGTCTATATCTGTTGTTTTCCCTCTTCCTGTCTCAGTCTTGTGTCGGTTCTATGTACCAGTGTGAACACTGGTCTATACCTGTATTCTGGTTACCTGTCCGCTCCACCATCCAGCAGCTGCCAGACAAAGTGAGTCTTCCCTGTCATCTTGTAGGGTCGCTCAGGGACCGTCAGTTAGGTTCGTGATAGTGGGTTCACCCTTGTCAGGGCGGTTTATATGCTTTAAGCAGGGCCTTAGCCGGCAGGGACGTCGCAGGGTGAGTTCACCACCACTTACCTAGTCTGACAGCTAGCGCCAAGCCTGGTTGTGGTTGCGCGTTTGCTGGACAGGTAATGACAGCTACCCTTTTATTCTTTTGTTCAATGTGCTGATATAACCTTAAATTCATGTCAGATTGTCCATCACGGCTTTAGGACCACCGCTTCTAGGATGAGTAGAGATGGCCCTGTTTTACGCTGGATTGATGAACATGCAGATGCATTGCATTACTGTTATAGCATTTTCTGGGTTCATGTCTCTTGTCTTCTAAAAGTTGATTGCGTCAAAGAATGGTTTACATTAACTGTTTCCTGAAAACAGAGTTGTCATTGTTGTTGAATGCACGCAATAAATCCATGATTTTTTTCATGTGCATTTGTGTGTACGTAATTTTTGTTGATGATCAGAAGAAATCTTGTTAGTAATCCATCTTTATGTCTTATGATGGAGAAATATATGCAAACCAGTAGTTTTGTCATTTTGTCTGCTGGGCTTTAGTGGTGCCAATTAATAGTAAATTAACAATAGAAGCAATATAATCTTTTAAAGGGTATTGTTAAAGGTACACTACAGGGACAGTATAAGTAAAGGGTGAACTTAACAAAGGAAACATATTGTTGTATTTGAATAAAGTATACAAAAAAGACATCAATGTAAAATAAAAAAGCCTTTATCACACATGTAATCAGAGACTGAAATAACTAAAAAGAATATATGATAAAATATAATACAATGGCAAGGCAACAATTGATATGTAATGAATTGAGAAGATGAATTGAAGTGAATGGTGTATCTACAGATAGGGTGAGATCCAGAGGGTTGTAAAGGTTTTTATTTCTGTAGATGAAAGCATTTGATGGGTCGTCATTCAAAGAAAAGTTACACAAAAGACCAGTGGATTGATGAAGATGGGGTCACAATTGTGTGCCTTCTTCCATTAATAGGCCTCAAGCATTCATCTGATCAGCCTGCATGTTTCTTTGTAGACATAGGTAAACGATAGATTTTCTACATCACTTTAAAGTCAATTTTCGGGACAGTGACTTCAAACTATTAAAGCCATTAACTCCACATGGTGGAGTCTGCTGCATATCAAGCAGGTTCATATCTGCTGATAGGTTCCCTTCTAGATCACATGACACAATTTTGGTCAGGGGTTTGTATCCGTATTCAGTGTGCAGGGTCAGATATTGTGAAGCACACCAGCACTCCCATTCACTATTTATGGGAGTGCTGGGGATTTGGTTATTTTCGCCACTTCCATACAATTGAATGGAGCTTATTTAATTGAATTGGAGAGATGGAAATAGCCAAATCTACCCATTAGTGAGAAGGGGCCCCCATTGTCTGGATTTTTGGAGGTCCAGTTCTTGTGATCGGTGGGGGTCCTAGCAGTCTTACTCTCACTGACCAGCATGTTATTCCCTATTCTATGGAAAATTAGGACAACCCCTATAAACAAATTGGATCACTGGATCGTGGTACACATACATGGTGTTTGCAGAGTTCCTACCTTAGAGTCATAGGACACTTGCAGAGTATAAACCACCATAGGTATATCTATAAGGGGACTATGGGTTGAGATATCATCCTGACACTAGTGTACAGGGGGGCCAAAAGCCACTTTACCGCACAGGAATACTGTAATATTCTCATTATCTTAGATTTGGGAAGATGTCAACAGAGTTTAAGTTCGGACCAAAAAGCTTCTTTGTGTTGCTTTTTACAACGCGACATTGTTTTTTTAAATAAATGATGGTAATTGCCCCCATTACGCTGACACTCTGCTTCTATTGCTAAAGTGAAGGATTAAGGCTGTTCATATATTGATTTTTTTTTTTCAATTAATTATTCTTGTTTACTAGAAGATAACTAGCTCTAGGAACAATGGTGACCTCAGCTTTATGTATTCCCCGTAAGAGAAACGCATATAGTTTCCAATGTTGACCAACATTTATATCTCATTAGAGATGTTGGGCTTCCTGCCTAGAAGTTGTACTGGCCAATAAAATCCCAGGTTTGTTCAAATTTACTTTAATCTCTTTAATGAAAAAAAAAAAAGGTCAACATTTTTTGATTGAGCGTTTTCAGCGTATTACTTTTATATACTGACTATCCTGTGGGGATTTCTCTGGTTTTGATGCATTCCTATAATCTTATCTGGTTTAGTTAATAATGTTACAATGTAAAACATTCCACAACACCAGAAATTACCTTATCCAATGGCTTTTAGTTACATTAGAGTCAGAACCTGTTGTCAAAAACAGTTTGTAAAAAAACCTGTTGTAAACTACAGTTCGTGGAAAACCTGAGGTCACTGAACATTCAACTCCCTTTCATATAAAAGGAAGTGAAGTTCCAGTTACCAATACACAGAAATCTGGGCTGTTCTTCCTGATACATTGTGTGTTTTTTGTGTCTGATCCCCCTCGGTCACTTATTCTATTTATAGATTAGAAAAAAATCTTTAAAAAAGTGTTGCATTTTTTTGGACTATAAGATACTTTCCAGTAACTGAAAATCTTGCTAAAAAGTATACGCGTTGTATAGTCCAAGGTCAGAAGGATCCAGCACTCACAGACCCCCCTTACCACTGTTCTGGAGATTGGGTGAAGCACTGACAAATTGTTTCACCTGATCTCACTTGGCCAATTCCGACATGAATATTACTGCAGGATCGAGACCGATGTCAGAAGATTTTGACTGATAAGATTCTTCATAACCTTAAGGTCCTGGAACCCTTGCCTGCCGATTGGGATAGAGCCAGGGGATGGGATGATAAGATTTCTTTTAACTGCTCCTGCAACTAGGTATGAGAGTGGTGTGTGAATAGATGGATGTAGTAAAACCTATGTGTGTGGATGGATGTAGCAAAGATGTGTGTGAATGAGTGGATAGAACAGAGCTGTGTGTGTGAATGGATATAGCAGAGCTAAGTGTGTGGATAGATGTAGCAAAGATATTTGTGTGTCTATAAATGAGTGGATATAGCAGAGCTGTGTGTGAATGGATCGATGTTGCTGCGATATGTGTGGATATAGCAGAACAGTGTGTGAATGGATGGATGTAGCTAAGGTGTGTGTGTGTGGGTGGATAGATGGATATAGCAGTGCTATGTGGGTGGATAGATGGATATAGCAGTGCTATGTGGGTGGATAGATGGATATAGCAGTGCTATGTGGGTGGATAGATGGATATAGCAGTGCTATGTGGGTGGATAGATGGATATAGCAGTGCTATGTGGGTGGATAGATGGATATAGCAGTGCTATGTGGGTGGATAGATGGATATAGCAGTGCTATGTGGGTGTATAGATGGATATAGCAGTGCTATGTGGGTGGATAGATGGATATAGCAGTGCTATGTGGGTGGATAGATGGATATAGCAGTGCTATGTGGGTGGATAGATGTAGCAAAGGTGTGTGTATGAATTAGTGTATATAACAGAGCTTTGTGTGTGTTTGAATAGATGGATGGATTTAGCAAAGCTGTGTAAGTGAATGGTTTGATGTAGCAGTGTTGTGTGTGTGTGCGAGAGACCAGCAGGGAATTTTTAATTGGTGTCAAATATATGTTTCTATTTTTTTATGACTAAATCTGGGGTGTGTCTTATAGTAAGAAGCTTCCTGTGGTCTGAAAAATATAGTTTTGGGATTTTACATCACCAGTTTGGACTATAGGACTGCCTCAGGTCTTTTGCTAAACAGTCTGAAGTATGAACTAAATTGTTATTTTCTGTTCTGTTTTTGAATGGGAAAAAAAAAAGTCTAATATAATAAAAATGTTGGTGTTGAGTTCAGAATGTTACAATGTTACCCAGATTGATGGCTATTTCTTAGTTTAGATAAACAGAACAGCAGTCACAGACTAGGACCAAAGACGGAAGTGATGCTGTTTTTGCATTGTGTACAGTCTGAGTGTGTCCGTGGAATATTACTCCATTTTTAATTAAAATTCCGATGTTTTGCCCTCCCGAGCCGTAATGCTTAAGAAAGTATCTTACCAAGTAGAATGTAGAAGTGGATTTCCTCGCATACCACAACAAAGACAAATTCATTAAAAGTGATTTGTGCTGAAATCTGTCAGCGCAGCGCTCTTTGATATAAACACACTAATGTTTCAAAGCCGCAATATCGCTTCCTGTAATTGATCTCCACTTTCGGAAGTGATGTTCATTTCAAGAAACGGTTGTCACTTAAAAGCTCATTGAAAACAAGCAAACACATTCCTCACAATCGCCGCATAGTCAATGTGCTGGCAGAAATTGGTCTGACTTGCAGCGATTATTATGATAGTTTGTCTGCACAAAGCCGAGCAGGATAGTGGCTCTTTTATGTGTATTATTCATGCGCCATTATAATGGGGGGTTTTCACATCTGTCTGAAGATTAATAAGTCTAACGCTGTCTTCCCCACTTTCTAGGTTGCTGAAATGCACGGAGAGTTGATTGAATTCAATGAAAAACTTCACCGTACTCTCATCGCGAAGGAAGCGCTTGTGTCACAAATGAGGCAAGAACTTATTGATCTCAGAGGACCGGTAAGCATTTTTTATTGTCTAATGATTTTCCACAATGGAAGAATAATTGGAAGAGTAGCAATAAAAATAATATACATTCTGAAACTTAGTGGGAAAAAATATGTGAAAATGGAATTTCATCCAGACTAGGCATGACCCATACTCAAGTGTTTTCTTTCTATTTCATGAAATCGGTTTACATTATTATCACGGAAAAGAGGACCAGTGGGACTCCCATCAGTCAGGACAATGGGTGTCCCATTCCTGTAATTGATGAATGGCTTAGGTCCAGCATGACCCTACCGCTCCCAGAATAAGTGAAGCACAGCTATCTACACCTTGTTCTGCAAATAGATGATATCAATTGAACTTGGAACAACCCTTATAAGGGAAATAGACCATCAAAATCATGGACACTTAGTCATAGATTCAGGTACCATGACTTAGGTAATCTACTTATATTAGTTATCCGTAGTCTCCTTCCTTCTAAAATTAACTTGTAAAATTATGCTAATGAGCCAGAAGGGCTCTGATGGAGGGGTTACCAGAGCCCCTCCATTCTGTAGCTTTATAGGCTGTTACTTTATGCAAGAGCCCGCCCCTCCCCCCATGGGAGATTACGGCAGGCAGAAGGAGGGCGGAAGTTCCAAGTCACGGTGCCTGGATCTATGAGTGAGTGTCCCTGCTTTTATCATTCTTGATTTTGATGGTATATTTCCTTTAAAGAGAATAAAAATCTGTACTTTCTAAGCCATCATTTAAATCCAATTTGCTGCAAACTTTGATAAATTTGTCAGAATGTGGGAGGTCCGGCTAAGTGGGAAGACATCAGTAAAAATTTGCAAACGTTGGTAGAAAATTGAGCCTACAGAATCAATATGTAGAAGATTGTGGCCGTAACTTTAAAATCACACATGCAGAATAATTCAGCCATACAGATATGTAGCAATGAAATTCTTGCTGAATATAAACCCCACAGGGCAATATGGGAGTGGGTGGTAATGCCCACGCCGTCACCACCGTCTGTGATTAATAACTCTACTTCTGGGTTGACAGCTAGAATCAGAAAAGAAAGTTCCCAGATCAGTAATGTTTGAGCCCCTAAGGGTTTTGATGCCTAGATTTTACATGCACAGGCATTAATGTAATGTCATATGTATACTGTATGTGACATTATAAGTGAAAAACATAGGGATTCTCTCCACAAAGGTAGAGAACTGTACAATAAAGCTATGGAACATGTTAAAGGCAGGGTAAATAATGAATCGTCTTTGATGATCCCTGAAAGTCATGATTTACTTGGTGCTTTAATTGGCTGTATGTCTTGGGTTCGTCATCACCAGGCTGGGGAGGTGGGGGTTAATGATATGTTTTAAGACAGCAGGGGTTTTAACTTCTAGTTGTAATGGCTCCTTAAATTTTATGTCGTCTTTGTTGGACAATAGTAGATGTCATCCTAGATAACCTCTTAAAAGCCAATTCTGTTAGACTCTCTGTACGTGGTGGGATCTCTATTGAGAGGTCATCAATAGAGCAACCCTCTTGCTTTTCTTTTCTCCTTTAATGGTTGTAGTAATGTTAATATTGTTTACACCACCGTTGCTTTGAGGTTGCCATGGTAACATTAATGGAGCAACTTTTCTGTGCTCGAACATCCCGTCACATGACCTTTACCCTTATAAATGTTTTATTGTAAGTGGAGACCACTTGACAATACAGACTACACACAAGTCTCAGTCTGTTGACATTGTAGCGACCCAGAACTTTCACAATATTTCTATCACATCAGGGGTTAAAGGAGTTTGCCTATAAAAAAAAGTACTCAAATTTAATCCCCTAGTGATGTTTACATGAGCATTTTTAACCCTTACTTTTACAATTTTACTCAGTTTTATTGCTGTTTTAGCTCATATAACTCAGTGATGGTCGTTGTAAAATCCCAGCGTGTGGGATTATGAAATGCTGTGTGCCGGACACTGTGCTCAGATTCAGGGTATGGGTTTTCTTTACACTTTTAGCTTTTGAACATTCACTAGTATCTGACACATAGAAAAAGAGAGCTGAGCCAGATTAGAGATGAGAGATGATGAGATCCATGAGATGTATATAAAACACAATGACACTCTCAGCTCTGCTAACTCACCTATAACACACACTGTCAGTCCTGCTCCTTTCCAGATAAAGACCTTATCTGTCTGTAGCTTGTAGAGTAGGTCTGTGCACACTTCTGTTTGCTGATAGGAAGTGCTTGTGTCTGAGCTGATCTTGTAATGCAGGAAGGGGGCAGGGGCAGAGAGCACTGCAGTATGCAGATAAGAGAAGCTATTCATGAGAAGAATCCGACCATAGCCAAAAGATTGATCGTATTTGGGGACAACCAAAGTTGTAAACCGAAGGATTACTGAATTATATCTGAAATGCTGTATATTTGTTAATAACCATGAATTAAAGAATGTGTTATTTTTAAGAAGAAGTATATTTAAGAAACTTGTCTTCAAGGAAATACCCCTTTATGGCTTCAATAGCAAATATTTATATTATAATGAATGAGCTATAATATTTTATAATAGAGCCCCTTTAATAGATATTATACAATGCTTCTGTGTATGTTATATAGAAAATACATACGAAAAGGAGGGTGGTGTATACCCCCTCCTAAACCCCACTTGGTAGGTATAACAAAGAGTACAAGGAAAGTGGAGGACCAATATAAAACTTAGCTTTTAATGCAAAATATCCTTAAAAATATTAAATACAAAAATAGATGTGTCAGTTACCAGTGTTCGTGAGGATGATGCCGTATAATGGGTGTAGGCACCGATGATGCAGAGTGGCACTCACAATTTTCTGGGTATATGTGGTTCTGCAGAGGTTATCCCATTGCGGGATGCCGAATGTCATGCAGAAAAGATACCGTCTGTGATAATGTATCGATGCTTAAAGAAGATGTGTGGTGCGGAAACTCCGAGAGAATGAGACAATGGTAAGAAGGGGTGGGGGTGGGGCACTCCAGGGTGTAGAGTGCGGGGTACCCTATAAGACCCTAGTATTAAAGATGAGTGGTCCCTGTCCAACCCTTCGAACCTCGCCACGGAGCCGCAGCCCTAGATGGCTGCCGCCCCGTCTGGAGCCTATCCCTACCAACGGCCCTCTGACCCTAATACAGGGGAGGGGGGAGGAGGGGGGGAAGGAGGTGTCCAGAAAAGAGTCTCTTGTGATGCAACAAGTACCCGACCTATCTAGAGGGGAAAGATAGATGTGTCCTCTATTGTGAAAATGGTGGGTATTAATGGCAATAGGCAGGTAAAAAATGTGTAGCTGCAGGGTCACATCTGGTCTTGAGAACCCTACATGTCATGTTTCGCCTCTTCAATTGGGCTCATCAGGGGCAAAAGGAGACCAGAATAACCTGCTTCAAAAGCCTATATAGATGTCTCGGCTGAAGACAGCAAAATGGTGTTAAATAATCTTGAGATAAATTAGGGCAGTGGCCGGATCAAGAGGGTCCGTTCCAAAGAATGGTTGGCATGGACCATAGGTGCCTGGACTTAGAAACGCCAGATGCTGCGCTTAGCGTCCGGCGTGGTGCCCAAGATGTCAGTGGAACACATGAGGCATAATGGAGCCATTAATACCCACCATTTTCACAATAGAGGACACATCTATCTTTCCCCTCTAGATAGGTCAGGTACTTGTTGCATCACAAGAGACTCTTTTCTGGACACCTCCTTCCCCCCCTCCTCCCCCCTCCCCTGTATTAGGGTCAGAGGGCCGTTGGTAGGGATAGGCTCCAGACGGGGCGGCAGCCATCTAGGGCTGCGGCTCCGTGGCGAGGTTCGAAGGGTTGGACAGGGACCACTCATCTTTAATACTAGGGTCTTCTAGGGTACCCCGCACTCTACACCCTGGAGTGCCCCACCCCCACCCCTTCTTACCATTGTCTCATTCTCTCGGAGTTTCCGCACCACACATCTTCTTTAAGCATCGATACATTATCACAGACGGTATCTTTTCTGCATGACATTCGGCATCCCGCAATGGGATAACCTCTGCAGAACCACATATACCCAGAAAATTGTGAGTGCCACTCTGCATCATCGGTGCCTACACCCATTATACGGCATCATCCTCACGAACACTGGTAACTGACACATCTATTTTTGTATTTAATATTTTTAAGGATATTTTGCATTAAAAGCTAAGTTTTATATTGGTCCTCCACTTTCCTTGTACTCTTTGTGTATGTTATATAATACAACGCAGCCATATGATTAGATACAGGTAAGATGTCCCTGTATAACCTGTAATGTGAATAGTGTATCAAGCTGAGCCATACTTTGCATATTCTACGGTAACTCAAGTCTTTTTATGTTCCAACCTCACTTTCCGTGCCCGATGTGTTATGCAGCATTTAAATATTCAGCAATTTGAGCCATTAAAGTTGAATGTGTTCTCGGCAGATTACAAATAAATCTGAGTAGATTGGTAGCATGTGATAGTTAGTTGAGATTTTTTGCCATCGATTCCCTAGCAGAGCACAGTTATTGCTTGCTTACTCCTTCGGTAAGAGCGTTATCTGTCATCCTCATGGGTAGACTGCCGTTTTTAGTGCGTCTCTGAGACAAACACATAGCACTTTTACGTTTTTTAATGTGCAGTCGTTTCACAGCGGAGAAAATGAGAGCGAGCAGCAGCGATGCCGGCTTGAGGTGAGGGTAGAATTTCGACAAATTGTGCCTTTGGAATTCATAAAGAGAATGAGTTTATGGATTTCTTATGAGAGGTTCATAGCAGGAGCGTTGAGATGTTGTTTTGTAAAGTTGTCAGCCGCCTTTCATTGCTTCTACTTTCAACAGCTACTACTATTCCAATATTTGTCGAAAAGGTTTGGATTGACTTTTTTTTTATCAAATAATATATACAGCAGGTGCACATTATAGCAAGAGACCAGAATTCCAGCATGAAGATGCAATACAATAAAGCAACATAAAAAGATCCAAACTTCATAGATATGACAGTGCCAAAAAGTGCACTAAATATAACATTAACATTGATGAAAGTAAATAAATCATAAATCCAAGTCCATGACCAAAAATCACAAAGAAGTCAATGGGGACGAAGTAGCTTTGAATTTCTGAATAGTATTGTGTTTTTAATGCATTTCTCTAGCCTGAGTAATATGTAAGTCCAATCAATGAATTTCTACATATAAATTGAAATTGAGTTCCAGTTAAGCTCCATTAGACATGTCTCTGTATGTATATGTACCTGTGTGTTTGCCTCTTTTGAGAGCTTTAGCCTTTCCTGTTCTCGCCATGCTGCCCTCTGCATATACACAGAACCTTATGTTTCTCACCCCTTCCTCATGGCAGCCTCCAGTGTGTCTTTTTTTTCTCACAGTCTGTCTCCGTAACAGACAGAGGGGAGGAGAAGAACAGAATGAGTCATAATCTCCTGCTGTAGGACCCTCCTATTTATCAGTGCACAGAAATGTAAAAAAGAGCCACAAAGAGTTTAAAGACAGCACTAAATTAAGTGTCAGGGATGATGAATACATTGATGAACGTTCAGGGATTGTTCTTAAGGCGGTAAAGGCACATGGGTAATTTATATAAAAGCGTGTCCAACCCCTTAAATTATTTTGGAGTAAGGACATTTATGGTTGATTATACATTTACGGTCAATTATAGTGTACAAATATGCGAATGAGCAGTATTAGTTGCCTGTTATTCTTTTTCTTGACCAGACAGAGTAACGGACACCAGTAGCAATTGTGGGATCGTAGCTCACACAACAAATTACAATGACAAAATTACAGTCAGTGCCTTAGTGACCCATGGAAAAAAAATACCTATTCAGGAAGCACGTCTATGTGTATGACCAGAACGTCTATGTGTATGGCCAGAACGTCTATGTGTATGGCCAGAACGTCTATGTGTATGGCCAGAACGTCTATGTGTATGACCAGAACGTCTATGTGTATGACCAGAACGTCTATGTGTATGACCAGAACGTCTATGTGTATGGCCAGAACGTCTATGTGTATGGCCAGAACGTCTATGTGTATGGCCAGAACGTCTATGTGTATGGCCAGAACGTCTATGTGTATGACCAGAACGTCTATGTGTATGACCAGAACGTCTATGTGTATGGCCAGAACGTCTATGTGTATGGCCAGAACGTCTATGTGTATGACCAGAACGTCTATGTGTATGACCAGAACGTCTATGTGTATGGCCAGAACGTCTATGTGTATGACCAGAACGTCTATGTGTATGGCCAGAACGTCTATGTGTATGGCCAGAACGTCTATGTGTATGGCCAGAACGTCTATGTGTATGACCAGAACGTCTATGTGTATGACCAGAACGTCTATGTGTATGACCAGAACGTCTATGTGTATGACCAGAACGTCTATGTGTATGGCCAGAACGTCTATGTGTATGACCAGAACGTCTATGTGTATGACCAGAACGTCTATGTTTATGAGGAAATAAGGAAGAAAGAATACAGACATGTTGAGCTCCGGTCACACTACACTTTTTTCATAATATAAAGTCATTGCTGTTAGGTCCCTCAGACCAGACCAGCTGGATTATTTTGGCCTTGGAGCAGCCGAGAAGCAGGAAAGTTAATAAATACACTGCTGAGTTTCAATATTCCCTAGATAACACCCCAGGGGGGTTGAATTTCTAATGAAACTAATTCAGCACAATATTGTTACATGGTAAGAAAGTGACAGGCCGCAAGTAACAGACAATGTGGATGAACTTGATAAACTTACATAAAATAAGACATTTTGTGGCAAAATACTGCAATATCACCTCATTTGCAAAAGCTGTCTTATGGGAGATATATTTGGAAGTGTCCATCCACGAAGACCGACAAGATCTGACACATCTGTAGAATAGCACATCCAAGAAATGCTGTTGCATTTGTTTAACAAAAGATAACTTTTTTATGGGCTACATCCTAATGTATTCCTTTTATTTTGTCATTTTAGGTCCCTGGAGACTTGAGTCAAACATCTGAAGACCAGAGTTTGTCAGATTTTGAAATGTAAGTTTAAGAACTTTCACCTGTGACGCCCGCAAAACTCTGCTCTTTCCTTACTTTCCAGAGAATAAGCTCGTAAATCAAGTATAAAACATATCTGCCATTATAGATGTGACATGAACATATTAAGGGGGTATGGCTCCACGAGAAAAGAGAGGATACAGAATGGCTAAGACAAGCTATGTCTTGCATACAAATTAAAATATTCATATAATTTTAAGAAAAAATTACATATATCATGGCTTTAGCACAGTGCTTTTCTGACTTTAACTCTTTATAGGACAAGGTGGGCTTACATTTATTTATGAATAATTCAATTTTTTTTTATAATTTTGTTTTTTTATTAATAGCAGATAGATCACTGGTCAAAGAGATCTAATGGTGACAGCCCAATAGGTTACTGTAATTATTGATCTGTATAACCAGATAGGCAGAAAAGTTGCAGATCGCAGCATTCTTGTATGCTACATTTCCCAACCCCTCTCTGCACAGGGACTGTGACATCATAACTGCTTCCTTTCAGGTCCATGCAAAAGCTTTTGGGAACACAGCACTCAATATGAGTCCTTTGACACAGCAATAACAGTCCTTTGTCACAGCAAAAGATCCGCTGTCCATGTAACCGTATGAATTTACTGAATCTGTTCATTGATTTTTCAATAGATTTTCGGGCACTTCAGGCATCACAATCTTTTCGAATTCACTTTGGACGAAACTTTCAAAAAGGACAGATATCCAATGCTGTTATCTAATAGTCATTCAACGCAGAACTTAATGAAGGGTTAGGGAGGGAAAATGAAAAGATTTGCAAAAAAATTTTACAAAATGGGAAGAGAGCTTTTTATGAAAAATAAGTGATTTCGAGGACTCGAGGGGTATGTATATATAAGGTTTGATAAGAATCAAATAAGTTAGAGCCTTCAAACTTCAAACAAGAGCAGGATTTATTAACAGATGCATAAATCTTACAAACCAAAAAGTTATGTTGCTTAGTTATATTTTATTACATTTTAAACATAAAAGTTTGGGTCAATTATTATTCAACCCCTAGGTTTAATATTTTGTGGAATAACCCTTGTTTGCAATTACAGCTAATAATCGTCTTTCATAAGACCTGATCAGGCTGGCACAGGTCTCTGGAGTTATCTTGGCCCACTCCTCCATGCAGATCTTCTCCAAGTTATCTAGGTTCTTTGGGTGTCTCATGTGGACTTTAATCTTGAGCTCTTTCCACAAGTTTTCAATTGGGTTAAGGTCAGGAGACTGACTAGGCCATTGCAACACCTTGATTTTTTCCCTCTTGAACCAGGCCTTGGTTTTCTTGGCTGTGTGCTTTGGGTCGTTGTCTTGTTGGAAGATGAAATGACGGGAGGAAACTTTCAAAGGCTGTCCAGGCCGTGGAAGGCTAACAGTAGTTCCATAAGCCTTCCACTTCCAGATGATGCTCCCAACAGTGGAGAGAGGTAGGCCCAACTCCTTGGAAAGGGTTTTGTACCCCTTGCCAGCCTTGTGACCCTCCACGATCTTGTCTCTAATGGCTTTGGAATGCGCCTTTGTCTTTCCCATGTTGACCATGTAGAAGTGCTGTTCACAAGTTTGGAGAGGGTCTTAAATAGTCAGAAAGGGCTGGAAAAACAGATAATTAATCCAAACATGTGAAGCTCATTGTTCTTTGTGCCTGAACTACTTCTTAATACTTTAGGGCAGTGGTGGCGAACCTATGGCACGGGTGCCAGAAGTGGCACTCAGAGCCCTCTCTATGGGCACCTGGGCAATCACCCCAGCGCAGAGTTCGCCAGACAGGACTCAAGGCCTCTTTCAGTTCCAGGCAGCCCAGGACCCTGGAAGCAAGCTACAATGATAATCCAAACTTCTTCTCCTTCTTTCTACTGTATTGGTGTCTTCAGGTGCCTATACAATTTAAACATGTGACAGAGCAGGGAGTAATAAGTTACTGTTTAAATTGTCGCATCGGTACTTTGCAAAAAATATGTGGGTTTTGGATGTAGTTTGGGCACTCGGCGTCTAAAAGGTTTGCCATCACTGCTTTAGGGGAACCAAACAGAATTTTGGTGGTTTGAGGGGATGAATAATAATTGACCCACACTTTTATGTTTAAAATGTATTAAAATTTAACTGAGCAACATAACTTTTTGGTTTGTAAGATTTATGCATCTGTTAATAAATCCTGCTCTTGTTTGAAGTTTGAAGGCTCTAACTTATTTGCTTCTGACAACTGGAGCAACATCAGTTCAAAGTGATTCAATTCAGATCTGAACCAAATCTTTTGACAAATTAGGCAAACTTCCTACAAATGGAATCTTGGATGATTCATTTATTTCTAAAAGGTACCAGTTTTGAGCTCTTTAGTTTACATAATTAGATTCTAAAGGAGTAGAGGCTACAATCATGTCTGATCGTATCAATTCTAAAGATATGCACCATTGTTCTCTACTTTAAAATAACAGTTCCTGACCCCATAAACATCTTTGTCAAGGAATTTTGCACAACAAAGGGGGAAAAAAATGTACCCTTCACACCAATAATATTTGCAGGTAAAGGGTACAATTATCTGCCACTGAGGCACTGTACCTTAATTATAGCCATTTTGGTACTAATGAGTAGATGTGAGTCAACTTCTGAAGAGAAGAGTCAAGTTTCCTCCCAGGCTGCCAGTTAACCCTGCCTCTTTTTTTTGACTGACAGCTCAGTGTCTCTTCACTCGAGCTGACAATATGGGGGAAAAGGTTTGGAGAATTATTTTACTGGTAGAAGGAGGCACATTTAAGCTGGGACATCTCTGCACATTTGGGGGTAAAGTTTATTGTGCCTGTTCTTGATGACAGTTTCCCTTTTAAAGACCCCTCTCAATCAGGTAAAGAGTAAATATTTAAACTATGCAAAGATGTGTTTTGCTGTCCAATTGTATTGTGGAGTTGTAGACACGAACATTCACAAACGCATCTAAACCTCAGTCACGCGTGCAGAGGAATCCTAATAATGTTGAAGGACACGGTTCACGTCCGGCTGAGCTGTTGCTTGTCTATGGCATTTATGAGCTCTCCACAAGTGAAGTCTTGTGGGAAATGTGCGGCATTATAATTGTCAGCTGAGATTTCCACTTACCTCCACCTGGTACTTGCACATCCATGAGTGTTACTAGTGCAGGAAATGGGGCGAGTAGACCGCCCCTCATTACCAAATTGTGCTTCATAGCTTTTTCACTTGATTATCAAAGATAAAGTTGTTTTCTAGTGTGAAAACTCAATTTAGCTGAGAAAGGAGCACTTCACAGGAGAAGAGGCCACTTGTCATTCACTAGTCTCATTAAGTGACACAGGAAGGGCTTGTTATCACGTTCTGGCTTGTCTGGAGCTGTCAAGGCCTCCCACTCTCCCTCGTGACTCTCAATTGCCTCCTATCTGCATAATATTTCCTGTGTATTATCGTGTCATTCTTATTTGTTCTAGTAGACAAGATATCAGGTTGACTCCTCTTCTATTTCTGTAAATGTCAGTGAGCTTTACCTCTTTGTCTCTGTTACAGATCACACCGTGCCCTTGTAAATGTTTGGATACCCTCTGTTTTCCTACGGGGTAAATCTACCCACGCCTTTCATGTCTATCAGGTAAGATGTGCTAGGTTTTCTGTATAAGGTCATCGGCAACGAAGGACTAAGTCTAGAATACACACTAAATTTTTTCCAAAGTTATATTTTCGTTTATAGTTGCCAAAAAAATACTCACATTGGTCAATAGATATATTAGCAAAATGTACACATTTTCAGCATTTTTGCAAATACGGTAGCTCTGTGTAGCTAATATTCTGCATGAGTTCTCCAAATTTTATGCAAAATGTCACAACTAATGAATTACTCAGTTGCAGAATTATTTAACCCCTTCATGGCAATGCGTTTTTGTGCTAACCGGAGTCCCCTTCTGCTGTTATGACGCAATGCCTAGATAGAAACAAGCCTCTGACATCATTCTTACAGGAAATCCACCTCTTGATTTAAGAATTTTAGAATCCTTACCCTGGCCATATTGTTAGTACAATGGGGAAACAAGTATTTAGTCAGCCACCAGTTGTGCAAGTTCTCCCACTTAAGAAAGATGAGAGAGGCCTGTAACTGACATCATAGGTAGACCTGAACTATGAGAGAGGATTTGTGAAAACAAATTCAGAAAAATCACATTCCCTGATTTTTAAAGAATATTTTTGCAAACCGTGGTTGAAAATAAGTTTTTAGTCATCTACAAACAAGCCAGATTTCTGGCTCTCACAGACCTGTAACTTCTTCCTGAAGAGGCTCCTCTCTCTCTACTCCACTCAGTTGTACTCTACTTCTGCTCTAATTTTGATTCATCGCTTTGCAATAAATCCGATTGCTATTAAAAGTAATTGTCAACAGTAGAAAAGCATTTAACCCCTTAAGGACGCAGCCTGTTTGCAGGTTAAGGCTCGCAACTTTTTTTTGAAATTTGACCAGTGTCTCTTCCTGTGGTAATAACTTTTGAACGCTGTTACTTATCAAAGCGATTCTGAGATTGTTTTTTCCCCACATGTTGTACTTCATTTTAGTGGTAAATTTTGGCTGATAAGTTTTGCGTTTATTTACAAAAAAAGGGAAAAAATGATGAATTTTTAGAAAAATTTGCCATTTTCGAAATTCAAAATCACCGCGTTTTCAGGCAGATAGATTTACCACCTAAATAACTTGCAGAATAACATTTCCCATTTGTCTACTTTACATTTTCATAATTTTTGAAATGTTTGGATAATTTATTTTGACGTCACGCGGCCTACAAATCGAATAGCGATTTTCCGTATTTTCGGAATTGACTATTTTGGGGATAAATACTGTTTGAAATCAAATTTTACATATTTAGCAACAAAACCCCCTATATAACCAACCCATTTTCAAATCTGCACCCCTCAAACTATCAGAAACAGCATTTACAAAGATTATTAACCCCTTGAGATCTTCATAGTAATTGAATCAAAATGGCGGTGAAATTTAGAAATTTCAAATTTATCAAATTTTGTCGGTTATACGTTCATTTAGCCCTAAAATTTACACATTTCCAAAAGAGAAAAAGAGAAAACTCACCATAAAATTTGTTCTACAATTTCTCCTGAGTGCAGCGACCCCCCACATGTGGCCGTTACTTGTGTTATGGGGGCACAGCGAGGCGCAGAAGGGAAGGAGGGCCCTGCAGCTGCCAGGATTTTAGTTTTCTGGTTGCCCCCTTTTGAAGGCTATAAAATTTTCGCTTTTCCGTTATTTGGGCCATGTGACGGCATTTTTTTTGCGGGACGAGATGCTTTTTCCAGTGTTACCATTTTGGGGTTGGTATCACCTATTGTTGAAAATTTTGGAACTTTTTTTGAGGTCATGAGTAGAAAAGCATCAATTCTGTACTGGATTTTTTACTTTTTTTTTTTTCCGTGTTCACCGTATATCCTAATAATCCTGTTATCTTTATTCTATGGGTCGATACGATTACGGGGATACCAGACATGAATATTTTTTCTTATGTTTTACTAAATTTGCCAAATAAAACCCTAATGTGGGGAAAAATGTATCATTTTTGCATCGCCGTCTTCCAAGTGGCATAACATTGTTACGTTTTTGGCTACAGAGCTGGTTGATGGCTTGTTTTTTGCGGGACATGTTGTTCTTTGCAACAATATCATTCTGGAGTACATATGTTTTGTTGATCACTTTTTATTGCATTTTTAGTGGGATATAATAGGTAAAAATCATAATTTTTGGCGGGTTTTTGACGGTTTTTTTTTACGGCGTTCATCATATGGGTTCAATAGTTATTTAGTTTTATTCTATGGATTGTTACGGACGCGGTGATACTATATATGTGGGGTTTGTGTTATGATTTAGACTTTTTTGAGCGTTATATGTCTCTTTATATGTTTTGGGGCTTATGGGCATTTTTAGTGATTTATAAAGTAATTTTTTATTGAAAAACATTATTTTTTACATTTTTTTACATGATCCACCATGGGATATGAACAAGCAATCATCTGATTGCTTGTTCTTGATAATACTCTGCAATACTAATGTATTGCAGGGTATTATCAGTGCCAGCCTATGCAGATGCATAGGCTGACACTTTGCCTTTAAGATGACGTCACAGACGCCATCTTAAAGGTAAACCCTCCAGGCTTCTCTGGGGTCCCGATCGGACCCCAGAGGAGCCAAAACAGCGATCGCCCCCCCCGAAAACGGTGCGGGGGGGCCGATCGTGGGGTAAAGACCCCCAGAAGGCATGTTAAATGCCGCGGTCGCATTTAACGGGTTAAACACCCGCGATCGGAGCCCACTCCGACCGCGGGTGATAGCCGGGGATGTCAACGGTAGATTACCGTTGAAATCCCGCGGCTAACGATGCCGGTTCGGCTGCTATACAGCGCTGAACCGGCATCGTCTCTGCGCAGTAGCTGTACTGCGCTGAGCGCTATTCGCGGGACTCAGCGCAGTACAGCTACGGCGCAGAGCGCTAAGGGGTTAAATAAGGCAAATGATATCAGCACTGGACAGCATATTGTTGGTATGTACTTTTTGTTTAGTCAATAACAGACAAGTGGAGGAACTCCCTGTCCCATCGCTGGTGACACGTTTATGTTAAACACAGTTTCCCTGGAAAAAAGGGAAAAATTAATTATCCCCTTCATTTCACAGAACAGATGTTGGGAAATTTCTTAGTTCAATGACAAGAGCTTCTGCCAATATTTTACTCTATATGGCCTAGTGACCTTCTGCTTATCAGGTCCAGCCCAAGTTTTGCCAACTTATGTTCATGTTTATCTTTAGAAATTTGCCATTTTATGTTTTTATTCTTTTCACTAAAGTTTTTTTTTTAAATAAGGCTTTAAATATAATGGAGGCAGCAAAGGAACTGCTGATAAGTCAAATGGATAGGGCTTCAAAGCATGAAGTGAAGTACTCATCATGGGGGACTTCAATTACCCTGATATTGCAGGTCCTTCAAAGACAGCAGGTTTTTGTCAAACAAGAGGGAGGGCAGTGCTGGACCTGGACCAACAGACCTGACAGGATAACAAAATTAGGTTGGGGGAACCTGGGTAAAAGTGACCACAATATCATCGATTTTACATTATTCTTTACTAAGATGGTTAATAGAGGGGAAACGAACACTCTACGCTTCAGGAGGGCAAATTTTCAGCAGCTGATGGAGGACCTTATTGGCAAAGTCTGGGAAAATGTTCTCAAAAACGAAATTAGACAAAATATTTAAAAAAAGACATGTGAGAAAAACATACCATATGGGAAAAAGCATAAAAGAAACAAGAAAAAGCCAATGTGGTTAACTAGTACTGTAAGGCGAGAAGGATAAGGTGTTTAAGGTGCTAAAACACAAAGGTAGTTATGAGGCGTTACAGAATTGTAGAGAGAAAAATTAATTCTGCAAAACACAGATAAATGCAGCAAAAATAGTTAAAGTAAAAAGTATATAAATTATAAGAAACTAAAACCAGAGTGTGTGGACCATCTGAAGAACGTGTGGGTCATAGTGGAAGGAGAGGAGGAAAGGGCCAATCTATTGAATGTTCCCTTCTCAACTGTCTTTACCCTCAAAAATCCCATGGGGGAAGACATGATGAGGAATAATGTAAATTCTCTTGGAATGTCAATAGTTTAACCCAGTAAGAGGTACAGCGCTGCCTCAACACCACTAAAATAGATAAATCACCAGGCTTAGATTGTATACACCCCCGGGTACTGCATGAACTATGTACCGTGATAGACCACTATTTTTAGTATTTAAAGATTCCTTGTGGACTGGTTCAGTCCATAGGACTGGCACATACCAAATGTGGTGCAAATACACAAAAAAAGGATCATGAAAACTACAGCCCTGTGAGTCTTAACTTCTGTTGTGGGGAAAATATTTGAGGGGGTTTGTTAGAGATGCTATCTTGGAGTACCTCATTGTACAAAACCTTATAACCTCGCATGAGCAAGGGTTTTTGAGGGATCGGTCCTGTCAGACTAATCTGACCAGCTTCTATGAGGAGGATCCAGACTGGATCTTGGGGACGCTGTGGATGTTGTATATCTGGACTTTTCCAAGGCATTTGACACAGTGCCGCATAAAAGGTCAGTACCTAAAATGCGATCGCTGGGGTTATGGCGAAATCTGTGTCTTTCGGTAAGCAATTCTATCTATGTGATAGAAAACAGAGGGTCGTCATTAATGGCATCTTCTCAGATTAGGTTGACGTTACCAGTGGATTGACACAGGGGTCAACATTGGGGCCACTTGTTTTTAATATTTTTATTAATGGGTTTACACAGTCAAGTTTCAATATTTGCAGATGATACTAAGCTGTGTAAAGTTATTAATATTTAGGCCGAAAGTATAGCATTACAGAGGGATTTGTGTAAGATGGGCGGAGTGGGCGGAGAAATGGTTGATGAAGTTTAATATAGATAAATGTAAGTCTATGCACTTGGCCATGGAAACAAAAACAACAATTATGTTCTAAACAGTCAGGCTTGTGTGTATTGGTAGATGGTAAACATAATTTTAGTGACCAGAGCCAGGCAGTTGGTGATAAAGCAAATAAAATTATGGGATGTATTTAGAGAGGAATAGATTCTCATGATAAGGACATAATTTGCCCTTATACAAATCCCTGGTCAGACCACACATGAAATATTATGTACAGTTTTTGGCACCAGTGTATAAAAAGGATATAGTAGAACTGGAATGGGTGGAGAGCAGAGCAACCGAGATTAATAGAGGAATGGGGGGACTAGAATACAATTAAAGATAACAAAAGTTGGGGTTATTGAGTTTAGAAAAAAAGACAGCTGAGGGGAGACCTCATCACAATGTACAAATATTTGAACAGTCAGCACAATGATCTCTCCAAAGATCTTTTAACCCCTTAAGGACGCAGGTTTTTTTTTGCTCATTTCTCGCTCTCCACCTTCAAAAATCCATAACTTTTTAATTTTTCAGTGTACAGACCTGTGTGAGGGCTTATTTTGTGTGTAACAAATTTTACTTTCCCGTGATGATATTTATTATTCCATGCCGTATACGGGGAAGCAGGAAAAAAAATTCCAAATGTGGAAAATTTAAAAGAATATGTGCATGGGCTCAGTTTTTACGACGTTCCCTCTGTGCTCCAAATAACACCTCTACTTTATTCTATGGTGTGGTGCGATCACGGTGATACCAAATCTATGTTTTATTGCGTTTTAATACATTTTCAAAAATTAAACGAATGTGTACGAAAAAATAACAAAAATGTTGCCATCTTCTGACGCTAATAACTTTTTCATACTTTGGAGTACGGAGCTGTGTGAGGGGTAATTTTTTGCGAAATGAGCCAATGTTTTCATTGCTGCCTTTTGAGGACTGTGCGACGTTTTGATCACTTTTTATAAAATTTTTTATGTCATGTAAAAGGTGTGGAAGTTGCGTTTCGGATATTTGGGGGCCATTTCAAGTTTTGGAGGTCACCGTTGTCAATAACCGTTTTTAATATTTTGATAGATCGGGCATCTTGGGACGTGACGATACCTATTGTGTTTGTGATTTTTACTGTTTATTATGTTTTATATCAGTTCTAGGCAAAGGGGGGGGTGATTTTGAATTTTTTATATTTTATTAATTTTTTATATTTTATAAACTTTTTTTAAAAGTTAAACCCTATGGTCTGATCATTCCTACCATATACTGCAATGCTACTGTAATGCAGTATATGGAGTTTTTGCTTGTGATCCATTACAATGAGCCACTGGCTCATTGTAACAAATATGTAGCAACCATGCAGCCTCTGACGAAGACCCGAGTCTGTCATGGCAACCGGTCGCCTCCTCCTCCCCCCCCCCCCCCCCCCGATGACGTTCAGGGGAGCGACGATCGGAAGAAACATTTTAAGTGCCGCCGGCGACTTTTCCAGTGGCATGCACCGACCGCGGGTGTTAGCGATGGGTCTTTGATGCAATATGCAGCAAAGACCATCTCTGTATAAAGAGGGCCCAGCCCGTGAGCCCTCTTCATACACCCTTCATAGCTCTGTGGTGGATATATCTTAGCAATAAGAAAATGGGTTGCAGTTGGTCTCTAAATGGTTCACCATCAATGTGCTACATCATCTTGAGCGAGGAGTAATACTCAGCAAGGGACATCTTATCTGATGAAATACTGTATAACCTTTTAAAAAGTTCTGTATAATTTCCACTATCCTTTGTATAAAGTGTTAAAATTCCTAGTATAACTTGATAACACCGGCCTCTAGAACAGAAGTTATGCCATTGTTGTGCCAGCGAAGTAGATGGAAATATATTCTGTTGATAAAAGCTGACTGCGTGAAAGAATGAGGAATAAAATCCTTCTAAAACCGTCCTTGAAGGAAGCTGTGCCCACGTTATATACCATCAGACGCTCGCTCGGCTGCTCTTCACTTTGCAGTTGTTTAAAGCCAGCTGCATATTTGTGTAAGCGCTAGACCTCGGGACCGAGCTGTTGAATGGCATCCAGCTGTGACTTGTGTCCTGCCATGATAAAACACATTTAAGAAAAATACTTATTTATGCCGTTTATCTCGGAGCGCACGGGTGTTGCATCAGGAAGCCTTACAAGTCCCCGGTAGAATATATGGCACCTTCTCCAGCTATTTTATTCTGCAGGGTCTTGGCGATTGATGGAAATCACTCTGATGTTTATTTGGGAACCTTCTGAATTGTTTTCTTGAGACTGAAGTTTCTTCTTAGCAAATTTTGACATTGTAGTTGGCTTTCGGATGGATAGAATATTGATGGCTGTTTTGGATCGTTGCAGAAATCATTCATGTAGAAAAAAGTTGATGGTAATATTCTCAGTTGGATTTTGATCTTAAACCTATGTTCAAAGTATTCTATGCCAAATTTGCTTTCTCTATGAACCAGGAAGGGCTCTTGAGGCTTTATAGTCACTATTTACCCAGCATACAAAGAGGAGCATCCATTTGGCCTCAGCAGGTCAGAATACAGAAGTTTAGCTCTAAATAGTTACATTGTTATTAAAGAAAATTATCATTAAATCCATCCATGATAAAACAGAGGCTCTTACTCACAGGTCCAGGCCCCATGACTGTGGTAATCTTCTTATATTTGTAATCCATGGCCTCCTTTCTACTAAAATCAACTTTCTAGCTAATGAGCCACAAGGTCTCTGAGGTGGTGTTATCAGGCCTCCTCCGTGCTGTAGCTTACACTGTGCAAGGAGCACTTCCCCTTCCCACTGTGTTCTAAAACTTCCTCTGCTGTTTTGTGATTACATCAGACAGAGGGAGAAGTGTTGAAGGGAGGGGAAAGAGTGTAATAGCCAGTGAACATTGAGGGGCTCTGGTAACACCCCAAATCATTAGCTTAATTTTAAAGAGGACCTTTTGCCACTTCCAACACAGATTCAGGGGCACTTTGAATTTTCATAGTTGCAGAGTTATCAGTCCCAGTATCTGCCATTATAATGTGTGTTTTGTCAGATAGGAGGGGCTGGATCTGAAGGCATGTGTTGTGCCAATTTTCTCTTATACTGTCCAATCAGTGGCAGACAGTATGTGATCTCTCTATGCACATCTAGATTCTGTGTTCATACATTGTATTAACATATTGCTAATATTCAGTCTTACATTGTGTTTACACCATGTTTATAAAGATAAGTTACAAATTGAGATGCAAATGAGATCGAAACAAGGTGTAAACAAAAATGCATCGTACACACCAATGAGTTTTAAACGACATGCAAATGTAAATGCAAAGGTGGCGCAAACGCTATGTAAGTGTAAACAACAAGGTGGCGCAAATGAAATGTGACGCAAACACTATGTAAATGCAAACGTTACGCAATGGCAATATATATGCAAACAAAATGTAAATGTACAAAAATGTACAAGCAAATGCAACGCAAACGCAGTGGAAACGCCACACAAACGCTATGTAAATGCAAACGCCACCTAAACACCAAACAGATGTAAATGCAGAAGCAACACAAATGGCACGTAAAAGAAAATGCAACGTAAATGTAAATACAACATAAACCCAAATTTAACATAAACGTATTGCATATGCCACGTAAACCCAAATGCATTGTAAACACAACTCAAACACCACATAAACACAAACCTTAAATGTGACGCAAATGGCACGTAAATGCAACTTCAACGTAAACGACACAAACACAAATGCGATGAAAACACCACATTAATGCAAACGCAACGTGAACAAAATTGCCACATAATCGCAATGTGGTGCAGACACTATGTAAAAGAAAATGCCACATAAATACGAATGCGCTGCAAACACTATTTACGTGGTAACACGATGCAAACACCAAATAAAAGCAAATGCAGAAGCCACGTAAATATAGCTTGGTGCAAACGCCACATTTATGTGACGTAAATGCAAACATAATGTAAAAGGAAGCGTTAATGCAACACAAATGTCACATATATTTGACGCAAATGCCACATAACCAAAATTGCAAATGTTATGCAGACTCCACATAAATGTAAATGCTCTGCAAACACAATGCAAACATGACATAAACGTCACTGCTGCATAAACGCAACACAACCACCACTAAAACGCAAGGGCCACCGAAACTCCACACAAGCACAACGTCAATGCAAACACCACAAAATCAGTAACATGGCATTTGATTTTACATTGCGTCTGCATTCACATTAGATCATGCTATCCTATTTGCATTTACATTGCGTTTTCAGTTACGTCGCATTTGCTTACACGTGGGGGCACTTTTACTTACCCGGTCCATTCGCGTTCCAGCGGCAGCTTCTCTGATGAGCGTTCGGGTCTTCCGGCTACTCAAGAAGGTCCTGCGCCCGATGACCACCAGGCGGCGAAGCCTGCCGAGGTGCCCCGGAGTTCATAGTCTTCATCGTGGTGCATGTTAGTATGGCCCGTGCGACCAATTTTTTTTTAAAATGTGCTGGTTTTTCCGAATCCGTCGGGTTACCGTTCGGCCACGCCCCCCGATTTCCGTCGTGTGCATGCCAGCGCCAATGCGCCACAAACCGGTCGCGTGCACCAAAATCCTGGGGCAATTCAGGGAAAATCGGCGCAAATCGGAAATATTCGGGTAACACGTCGGGAAACCACGAATCGGGCCCTTAGTAAATGACCCCCAGTGTGTTCGCGAGGGTAAACTCAATGTTTACAGAAAATTACAAGTTTTTTTGTGAACTACAGAAATCACAGCTCATTTTGTTCATTTGTTCATTTTGTAGATTCTCTGACATTGCCTGCCACTCATTGGACACTATGAGAGAAAATTAGCATAAGGCTACATTCACACAGACGTATGGGGGATGTATATATACGGCCGACATATATATTGCCTACATATGTCCCCCATACATGGCAATGGGCGCACGACGCCCTATGGGAACGGTACACTGCAGCACACATGCGGCACAGTACCATTCCGTAGCCGGGAGAAAGATGGGACGTTCTCTCTTTCCCAAGGGTATGGCGCTGTGCGCAATGTTCCTCTATGGAAAGGGGTGGGGGTGAGCAGCGCTCAACCCCTTTTCCTCTCCCTGGCGCCGACGTTAATGTGAATGTAGCCTAACACATGCCCTACTCCAGCACCAGCTACTCCTCTCTGACAGAACACCTGTTACAATGGTCAGATACTGGAACTGATATATCTGCAACTGTGGGGGGCTGGAAAGAAAATTAAAAGTGCCCCTTTTGCTGCAGCTCTTGCAGCTCCTGCAGAATGGTTAATCTCCACACGTGTGAGGTGGATAAAGGTCCTCATTAAATGTTTATTCTAGAAGGAAGGAGGCCATGAACAACAAATATAAGAAGATTACCACAGTCACGGTGCCTGGGTAAGTGCCCCTGGTTTATCCATGTTTGATTTTGATGGCAAATTTATTTGAAAGAGAACCTGTAAGACACATCTCGTTCACCATTTAAAGGTCCTATCTCATTTTCTGTATGGAGTTGCTCTGCATGATGATATTGAAATGTGAATTATAAAATGACCCCCCCCCCCTACTTTACATTATAATCCTGCGAAGTGAGTCAGACGGGTGTTCCTAAGCTGAGTCAAGCTGCAGCAGCCCCTTCCTCCTCTGGTAAACATCCCCCCTCCCGCATGCCTCTGGCACAAATCATTCACATCCTTTTCTGTGCTGCAGCTTAGGAGGAGGTGTTTGTTTACAGAGGCTGACGGGGTCGTTCCAGATCAGGAGCACCCGGTTGACTCAATTCTCAGAATTACGATGCAGGGTGGAGGGTTTTATAATTCACAGGAGCCTCTAGGTCAGGGGTCTCAAACTCAATTTACCTGGGGGCCGCTGGAGGTAGATTCTGGGTAAGGCTGGGCCGCATCAAGTTTTCCACACAAAATGCGCTTACAAAATATCATTATTCAGATTCAAATGTCATGGCGTCTCCCAGCGCAAGGAAAGCCCCGAGCTGGGAGACGTGTTTTCTCTATGAACGCGTCCTGTGCACCGAGGGGTCCCAAGCTCCTACCGCACTGAGCCCAGTCAGGGGCTCAGTGCGAAATCTGATAATATGTTCAATGATATCATTTTTAGGACTGTACGACCTTTTGATCACTTTTTATAGATTTTTTTATATTTTTCAAAATGGCAAAAAAGTGCCATTTTCGACTTTGGGCGCTATTTTCCGTAACGGGGTAAAACGCATTGTAAAAAACGTTATTATATTTTGATAGATCGGGCATTTTCGGACGCGTCGATACCTAATGTGTTTATGATTTTTACTGTTTATTTATATTTATGTCAGTTCTAGGGAAAGGGGGGTGATTTGAAATTTAATTTTTTTTTATTCTAATTTTTTTTTTTAAAAACTTTTTTTTATTTTTATTTATACTATTTTTCAGACTCCCTAGGGTTCTTTAACCCTAGGTTGTCTGATCGATCCTACCATATACTGCCATACTACAGTATGGCAGTATAAGGGGATTTTCCTCCTCATTCATTACAATGTGCTATCAGCACATTGTAATGAAGGGGTTAAAACGAAATAGCCTCGGGAAGACCCGAGGCTACCATGGAGACGGATCGCCGCCCCCCGATGACGTCACGGGGAGCGGCGATCCCAGGTAAGATGGCGGCGCCCATGCGCCGCTATCTGTTTGAGGCTGCCGGCAGCCCACGCTGTAAAAACACCCGCGATCGGTGCTAGCACCGATCGCGGGTGTTACCAGTAAGCCTTTGCTGCAATATGCAGCAAAGACTTACCGGCTATGGAGAGGGCTCAGCCCGTGAGCCCTCTCCATCCAGGTGGGGGCCGCAAAATGTTGTCCCGCGGGCCGCAGTTGGCCCGCGGGCCGCGAGTTTGAGACCCCTGCTCTAGGTAATTTCTTCATCCTAATGCAGAGAAACTCACTACAGAAAATGAAGAAGGACCTTCATTTGGGGGGGCTAGATCTGTCTGACAGACCCCCTTTAAGGTTAAGATTGTCAATCACATAGGGTTGCACTGATACCACAATTTTGAGTGTGATACGATACCTTGAAAAGTAGAACGATACTCCATACAGATACGATACTATTCATGAAAAGAAAAAGCATTATCTGAATTCTAAATGTTTTTTAGAACTTTTTTCCTTTTGGTGTACTCTGTGTAGCCTAATAAACATGTTACCTTCATTATATGGGTCAGTACAATTACAGTGATTCCTATTCCTTTTTTTTTTTTTTAAGTTTTATACATTTTGCCAAATAAAAAATGTGAAAAAAAAAATCTATAGTCTTAGTTTAAATCTGCCTCCTCCCACCAGTAAAATAGTTCCCGAATCGTTTTCTCCCATTGTCCATGTTGGCTCTTTCCATCATCATGGGGTGCATGCCATGGTGACGAGATCTTCTATTTCCCACACAGTGTTCACTGCTAAATACACCATGTAGTGAGAGGGACATCATTTTGTTAAGGACAGGGAGAAGACTTCCTGTCTGCTCAGGTGAGATTTGAAGAAAAACTTAGTTGTCAATCAAAAAAGGGAGGTTCACTGGCAGCCTGGAGAAAATGTGACACATAAAGCGTGTGTCACATTTATTTGGTATTTGAAGACAAATTTTACTATAAGAAACTGCTATGTACCCAGACACACAAATCTCTGCTACATACACAATCCTGCTACATACATTCATAGCTCTGTTATACACATATACAGCCCTGCTAGATATACACAAACATACAAACATGCATCTGTACATGTAGTAACAGGAGGAATGACATCTCTCTTGGTCAAATAGTTCCTCAGGTAGCTGGATATGTCACATCACTCAGAAAGTATAGGGAAAATCCAGCATAAAAATTGCAGCTTTATTTTGTCACAACATGGATGGATTAGAATGTCTGTATAGCCTACTGACTAATCTACTTGTTCCTTTTGAATACCAGTGTACTTGTTTGTTCCTTCCCAAGTTTTAATCTCCAGAGGTGACAAAGCTTCTTTCCTATAAGAACTGTGAATCTGTGGAATAGCCGAGCTCAGGGGCAGGTGACAGCAGGGACAGCAGAGAGCTACAAAAAGGGCCTAGATGCCTTTTTACTGTAAAAAAGTTATAATAACCGTATGTTATAATATATAATTGTGTTCCACTACATCCCTTTCCATCAGCCCTTGCCTTCCTTTGAACTCTCTTTTTTTTCCCACAATAACTGTGTAACGGAATATTGAATATCCTGGCAATATATATTTGTAAAGGAGTCTTCGTTACAGATTCTCTTACACTAAAAGGGAATAATAGGGCCTTTATGCAATATAATTAAATTGACCCCATTCTAAGATAATGGTTATATCAATTATCTGTCGTTTGATGCATCTGTAATTGTATTTTTATCTAAAACCGTGACTTTGACCATTTCCAAACAGGTGTAAGGCCTCTTGCACACTAGCGTTGCGTTTCACGTCAGGGTGCAATGCGTGAAAAACTGACGTTTTGGCTGCGTTTTTGTTCCATTTTTCCTTGGAGTAATTTGCGTTTTTGCGTTTTTCACGCGCGTGTTGTTAGCGTTGTTTTTGCGTTTTCGGCGCATTTTTGACGCGCGTTTCAATGGGAGACTCGAGCAGTTTTCAAAGGGACCATGGTTTGGGATTAAAATGTGTTATTTAATTGAAAAATAATGTCTTCTGATAATTTGCAAACATCTGCGATCTATTCTTCACTGTTCCGCGCGTATATTATCTCCCGACAATTTAGCAGATGTGAAGAACAGTGAAGAATAGAATAAAACCAGTGAACACAGTGAACACAGTGACCACAGGATCATTTAAGATAAAAACACAGTGCAGAACACAGTGCAGAATAGATTACAGATGTTCGGCACATCTGCTTACTTGTCGGGAGATACGCGCGGAGCGGTGCGAACAAAATAGCATGTGAAGAACAATATATATGTGTGTAAAGAACACATTGCAGATGTTTCCATACATCTGCAATGTCTTCTTCACACATATATATTGTTCTTCACATGCTATTTTGGGCGCACCGTTCCGCGCGTATCTCCCGACAAGTAAGCAGATGTGCCGAACATCTGTAATCTATTCTGCACTGTGTTCTGCACTGTGTTTTTATCTTAAATGATCCTGTGGTCACTGTGTTCACTGTGTTCACTGGTTTTATTCTATTCTTCACTGTTCTTCATTGTGTTTTTTTAATTAAATGATCGTTCGCGAGCAGGGGAAATACTGTTATACTGGTCACCTAGCAACCCTTACGTTTAAAACGCATTGCACTCGCATTGCACTTGCAATGTTTGCGAGTGCAATGCGTTTTTGATACGTCCCCATAGACTTGAATGGGGCGTGAAAAATGCGCGTGAATCGCAAAAATAGAGCATGCTGCGATTTTGACGCGCGTGCAAACGATCGCAAGCACGCGCGTTGAAAACCACGCAAATGGAGAAAGACCCATTGAATACAATGGGACAGAGTGCAATGCGAGTTCTGAGCGTCAAATGCACGCGCAGAACTCGCGCGTGAAAAACGCCAGTGTAGAAGGGGCCTAATGCATCTGAATTATGCTGTATAGTCCATATGCAAACCACAAATCCCATCCCAACTATGGGATTAATGACTCAAAAAGCAACATTATAGGACTTAATAATGCTGCAAGATCAGTGCATCTAACCCACACTCGCCGCAATCCAACCATGAATTTGTCTGGCATTACATACAATGGTGGCAATGTTGGGAGTTACAATGGAAATATCCCACCAAGTTATCACAGCAGATACATCATAAAGCAGATTTAATAACCCTTTTAGCACCTTAGAAATATTTGCTTAAACTAAATTGCCTCTATAATCACATTTGCCAAGACTTGTAATATTTATGTTCAAGTCGTTAATTTTTCCTTCTGTCTTCTTTCCGTATAATAGAGGATTTTCTACTTGCTGTGTTTTCAGCTTGAAAAGGAATATATTCTGTTTGAACAGATCCTGGTGCTAGAGAAATAATAAAATCCCTTTAGCGTGCTTTTAGTACAATCTGTTATGTGAACTTTTCTCATTGAACATTTTTTAAATTGTGAGCCTAGAACAAGGGATCATGTTCTCAAATGGGAACACTGCAAGTTCGGGCAGAATTCAGTAGCTTTCTTATCCATTGACTGTATAGAAGGTTAAACACAGCATTACAATGGCCACTTGTTATAAATCACAGCCATCTGTCTGCTATTTTCTTCTAGTTTTATTATAATCCTCTTTATGTTATTGTTATCCGCCTCTACTTTTGTTCTGTGTTTGCAGTATGCTACTGCTGTGGTTTATTAAGTGCTTATCTACCTTTGTGTATTTATTTTAAAGAATCGCTCAAGCAAAACTTATTTTTCCACTACACACCTTAGCTGCAGTTTATATAACAGAAGCACAAAGTGTGACTGATGCTGTTTTCCCTGCAGTGCATTTTACTGCTGTAATCATTCTCTACTATCTACGGCTTTCTATCTATCTGGGCTTTCTGTTATTAGTCCCATGGTGCCTCAGCACAGTATCACATGGGCAGCTAGAGCCAGGGCCATAGCTTCCTGCTGTGGGGACAGTGCAATTACCCTTCTCACTATTCTCTATAATTCATAAGTATAGTCTGGGAAGCTGCACTGTTATCTTCTTTTTAATAATAATTCCTTTATTTATATAATGCACACAGATTACGCAGCGCTACACAGAGCTTGTCAAATCAGTCTCTGTCCCCAATGCGGCTCACAATCTAATCAAACTACCAGTATGTTTTGGAGTGTGGGAGGAAACTGGAGGACCCAGAGGAAACCCACGCAAACATGGAGAGAACATACAAACTCTTTGCAGATGTTGACCGTGGAACCTGAACCCAGGTCCCCAGCGCTGCAAGTTTTTTATAACTTTGAACCTCCAATAAGTTGGTCTATTATGCTGTGCCACAATATTGAATTTTCTGTCTCACCACTCCCCCTAATTACTGAAGACATGCCCCTTTTTAAGACAGAAAACTGTTTAAATATGCTCTAAATCCTTCAGTGAATATGGTTCATGGCATTTTAAGGTGCAGATTACTCCAGTTTTCTGGCGTAGACAGATTGATACAGAGGGGAAAAAAGTATTTAGTCGGACCTCAACTGTACTTAAAAAGAAAAGAGAGGTCTGTAATTGACATCATAGTTAGACCTCATCTAATAATATAAAAACAAATCCAGAAATCACATTGTCTTTTATTTTAAAGAATTTATTTGCAAATTATTGTGTAATATAAGTATTTGGTCACCTACAAACAAGCAATATTTTTGTCTCTCTCTCCGACCTGTAACTTCTCATTTAAGAGGCTCCTCTGTCCTCCACTCATTACCTGTAGTAATGGCTCCTCTGTCCTCCACTCATTACCTGTAGTAATGGCTCCTCTGTCCTCCACTCATTACCTGTAGTAATGGCTCCTGTGTCCTCCCATCATTACCTGTAGTAATGGCTCCTCTGTCCTCCTCTCATTACCTGTAGTAATGGCTCCTGTGTCCTCCACTCATTACCTGTAGTAATGGCTCCTCTGTCCTCCACTCATTACCTGTAGTAATGGCTCCTCTGTCCTCCACTCATTACCTGTAGCAATGGCTCCTCTGTCCTCCACTCATTACCTGTAGTAATGGATACTGTGTCCTCCCATCATTACCTGTAGTAATGGCTCCTGTGTCCTCCTCTCATTACCTGTAGTAATGGCTCCTCTGTCCTCCCATCATTACCTGTAGTAATGGCTCCTCTGTCCTCCTCTCATTACCTGTAGTAATGGCTCCTCTGTCCTCCACTCATTACCTGTAGTAATGGCTCCTCTGTCCTCCACTCATTACCTGTAGTAATGGCTCCTCTGTCCTCCCCTCATTACCTGTAGTAATGGCTCCTCTGTCCTCCTCTCATTACCTGTAGTAATGGCTCCTGTGTCCTCCACTCATTACCTGTAGTAATGGCTCCTGTGTCCTCCACTCATTACCTGTAGTAATGGCTCCTGTGTCCTCCACTCATTACCTGTAGTAATGGCTCCTCTGTCCTCCGCTCATTACCTGTAGTAATGGCTCCTCTGTCCTCCCCTCATTACCTGTAGTAATGGCTCCTGTGTCCTCCACTCATTACCTGTAGTAATGGCTCCTCTGTCCTCTACTCATTACCTGTAGTAATGGCTCCTCTGTCTTCCACTCATTACCTGTAGTAATGGCTCCTCTGTCCTCCACTCATTACCTGTAGCAATGGCTCCTCTGTCCTCCACTCATTACCTGTAGTAATGGATACTGTGTCCTCCCATCATTACCTGTAGTAATGGCTCCTGTGTCCTCCTCTCATTACCTGTAGTAATGGCTCCTCTGTCCTCCCATCATTACCTGTAGTAATGGCTCCTCTGTCCTCCTCTCATTACCTGTAGTAATGGCTCCTCTGTCCTCCACTCATTACCTGTAGTAATGGCTCCTCTGTCCTCCACTCATTACCTGTAGTAATGGCTCCTCTGTCCTCCCCTCATTACCTGTAGTAATGGCTCCTCTGTCCTCCTCTCATTACCTGTAGTAATGGCTCCTGTGTCCTCCACTCATTACCTGTAGTAATGGCTCCTGTGTCCTCCACTCATTACCTGTAGTAATGGCTCCTGTGTCCTCCACTCATTACCTGTAGTAATGGCTCCTCTGTCCTCCGCTCATTACCTGTAGTAATGGCTCCTCTGTCCTCCCCTCATTACCTGTAGTAATGGCTCCTGTGTCCTCCACTCATTACCTGTAGTAATGGCTCCTCTGTCCTCTACTCATTACCTGTAGTAATGGCTCCTCTGTCCTCCACTCATTACCTGTAGTAATGGCTTCTGTGTCCTCCTCTCATTACCTGTAGTAATGGCTCCTGTGTCCTCCTCTCATTACCTGTAGTAATGGCTCCTCTGTCCTCCCCTCATTACCTGTAGTAATGGCTCCTCTGTCGTCCCCTCATTACCTGTAGTAATGGCTCCTCTGTCCTCCTCTCATTACCTGTAGTAATGGCTCCTGTGTCCTCCACTCATTACCTGTAGTAATGGCTTCTGTGTCCTCCACTCATTACCTGTAGTAATGGCTCCTCTGTCCTCCGCTCATTACCTGTAGTAATGGCTCCTCTGTCCTCCCCTCATTACCTGTAGTAATGGCTCCTGTGTCCTCCACTCATTACCTGTAGTAATGGCTCCTCTGTCCTCTACTCATTACCTGTAGTAATGGCTCCTCTGTCCTCCACTCATTACCTGTAGTAATGGCTTCTGTGTCCTCCTCTCATTACCTGTAGTAATGGCTCCTGTGTCCTCCTCTCATTACCTGTAGTAATGGCTCCTCTGTCCTCCCCTCATTACCTGTAGTAATGGCTCCTCTGTCGTCCCCTCATTACCTGTAGTAATGGCTCCTCTGTCCTCCTCTCATTACCTGTAGTAATGGCTCCTCTGTCCTCTGCTCATTACCTGTAGTAATGGCTCCTCTGTCCTCCACTCATTACCTGTAGTAATGGCTCCTGTGTCCTCCACTCATTACCTGTAGTAATGGCTCCTGTGTCCTCCACTCATTACCTGTAGTAATGGCTCCTCTGTCGTCCCCTCATTACCTGTAGTAATGGCTCCTCTGTCCTCCACTCATTACCTGTAGTAATGGCTCCTGTGTCCTCCACTCATTACCTGTAGTAATGGCTCCTGTGTCCTCCACTCATTACCTGTAGTAATGGCTCCTCTGTCGTCCCCTCATTACCTGTAGTAATGGCTCCTCTGTCCTCCTCTCATTACCTGTAGTAATGGCTCCTCTGTCCTCTGCTCATTACCTGTAGTAATGGCTCCTCTGTCCTCCCCTCATTACCTGTAGTAATGGCTCCTGTGTCCTCCACTCATTACCTGTAGTAATGGCTCCTCTGTCGTCCCCTCATTACCTGTAGTAATGGCTCCTCTGTCCTCCACTCATTACCTGTAGTAATGGCTCCTGTGTCCTCCACTCATTACCTGTAGTAATGGCTCCTGTGTCCTCCACTCATTACCTGTAGTAATGGCTCCTCTGTCGTCCCCTCATTACCTGTAGTAATGGCTCCTCTGTCCTCCTCTCATTACCTGTAGTAATGGCTCCTCTGTCCTCCGCTCATTACCTGTAGTAATGGCTCCTCTGTCCTCCACTCATTACCTGTAGTAATGGCTCCTGTGTCCTCCACTCATTACCTGTAGTAATGGCTCCTGTGTCCTCCACTCATTACCTGTAGTAATGGCTCCTCTGTCCTCCACTCATTACCTGTAGTAATGGCTCCTCTGTCCTCCACTCATTACCTGTAGTAATGGCTCCTCTGTCCTCCCCTCATTACCTGTAGTAATGGCTCCTCTGTCCTCCTCTCATTACCTGTAGTAATGGCTCCTCTGTCCTCCCCTCATTACCTGTAGTAATGGCTCCTGTGTCCTCCACTCATTACCTGTAGTAATGGCTCCTCTGTCCTCCTCTCATTACCTGTAGCAATGGCTCCTCTGTCCTCCCCTCATTACCTGTAGTAATGGCTCCTCTGTCCTCCCCTCATTACCTGTAGTAATGGCTCCTCTGTCCTCCTCTCATTACCTGTAGTAATGGCTCCTGTGTCCTCCACTCATTACCTGTAGTAATGGCTCCTGTGTCCTCCACTCATTACCTGTAGTAATGGCTCCTGTGTCCTCCACTCATTACCTGTAGTAATGGCTCCTCTGTCCTCCGCTCATTACCTGTAGTAATGGCTCCTCTGTCCTCCCCTCATTACCTGTAGTAATGGCTCCTGTGTCCTCCACTCATTACCTGTAGTAATGGCTCCTCTGTCCTCTACTCATTACCTGTAGTAATGGCTCCTGTGTCCTCCACTCATTACCTGTAGTAATGGCTCCTGTGTCCTCCACTCATTACCTGTAGTAATGGCTCCTGTGTCCTCCACTCATTACCTGTAGTAATGGCTCCTCTGTCGTCCCCTCATTACCTGTAGTAATGGCTCCTCTGTCCTCCACTCATTACCTGTAGTAATGGCTCCTGTGTCCTCCACTCATTACCTGTAGTAATGGCTCCTGTGTCCTCCACTCATTACCTGTAGTAATGGCTCCTCTGTCGTCCCCTCATTACCTGTAGTAATGGCTCCTCTGTCCTCCTCTCATTACCTGTAGTAATGGCTCCTCTGTCCTCTGCTCATTACCTGTAGTAATGGCTCCTCTGTCCTCCACTCATTACCTGTAGTAATGGCTCCTGTGTCCTCCACTCATTACCTGTAGTAATGGCTCCTGTGTCCTCCACTCATTACCTGTAGTAATGGCTCCTCTGTCCTCCACTCATTACCTGTAGTAATGGCTCCTCTGTCCTCCACTCATTACCTGTAGTAATGGCTCCTCTGTCCTCCCCTCATTACCTGTAGTAATGGCTCCTCTGTCCTCCTCTCATTACCTGTAGTAATGGCTCCTCTGTCCTCCCCTCATTACCTGTAGTAATGGCTCCTGTGTCCTCCACTCATTACCTGTAGTAATGGCTCCTCTGTCCTCCTCTCATTACCTGTAGCAATGGCTCCTCTGTCCTCCCCTCATTACCTGTAGTAATGGCTCCTCTGTCCTCCACTCATTACCTGTAGTAATGGCTCCTCTGTCCTCCTCTCATTACCTGTAGTAATGGCTCCTCTGTCCTCCACTCATTACCTGTAGTAATGGCTCCTCTGTCCTCCTCTCATTACCTGTAGTAATGGCTCCTCTGTCCTCCTCTCATTACCTGTAGTAATGGCTCCTCTGTCCTCCTCTCATTACCTGTAGTAATGGCTCCTCTGTCCTCCACTCATTACCTGTAGTAATGGCTCCTCTGTCCTCCTCTCATTACCTGTAGTAATGGCTCCTCTGTCCTCCACTCATTACCTGTAGTAATGGCTCCTCTGTCCTCCCCTCATTACCTGTAGTAATGGCTCCTCTGTCCTCCTCTCATTACCTGTAGTAATGGCTCCTCTGTCCTCCTCTCATTACCTGTAGTAATGGCTCCTCTGTCCTCCTCTCATTACCTGTAGTAATGGCTCCTCTGTCCTCCAATCATTACCTGTAGTAATGGCTCCTGTGTCCTCCTCTCATTACCTGTAGTAATGGCTCCTCTGTCCTCCAATCATTACCTGTAGTAATGGCTCCTGTGTCCTCCTCTCATTACCTGTAGTAATGGCTCCTGTTTGAACTTGTTATCAATATAAAAGACACCTCAACCTCAAGCAGTTACACTCCAAACTCTTCTATGGTGAAAACCAAAAAGCTGTCAAAGGACACCAGAAAACTAAATTGTAGACCAGCACCAGGCTTAATAGGTGAGCTTGGTGTGAAGAAATCAACTGTGGGAGAATTAATTAGAAAATGGAAGACATAAAAAGACCACTGATAATCTCTTGCGATTAGGAGCTCCTTGCAAGATCTCACTCCATGCTGTCAAAATGAAAAAATAACCTGCAGAAAACTAAGACCAACATAACAAAAGCTACTGTTGGTAACACACGACACTGCCAGGGACTCAGATTCTGCTCACTTTCTACAAGACGTGTGACCCTGCTTAGGCCAGTATGTATCCGGACCCGTCAGAAGTTTGCTTGAGAGCATTTAGATGTTCCAGAAAAGTATTGGGACAATGTTCTATGGTCAGATGAAGCCAAAGTAGAACTGTTTGGTAGAAACACAACTTGTCGTGTTTGGAGAAGAGTGAATGCTGAGTTGCATCCAAAGAACACTGTGGGGCTCATTTACTAAGGGTCCGCGATCTGCAGTATCGTCGGAATACCCGACGATTTCATGTGCGCCTTAGAAAGGGTTTTTGGCGCACGTGATCGGATTTTGGTGCATCGGCGTCAGCTTTCATGCGACATTAATCGGGGGGTGGGACAAATGCAGGATATCGGGCGCACAATCTTCATGAATCGCGGTAGATGTGGATTCCGGCAGACAACGCACTACGGGGATCACGCAGGGACCAGGTAAGTAAATGTGCCCAAATACCTATTCTGAAGGATGGGGTTAGCAACATCATACTTTGTTTCTCTGCACAGGGACCAGGGCGACCGCTCCATGTACATGAAAGAATGAATAGGGCAATGTATTGTGAGATTTTGATCGCAGACCTCTATCCATCAGCAAGAGCATTGAAGATGAAACTTGACTGGGTCTTTTAGAATGACAATGATCCCAAGCACACCACTATGGCAAGGAAGGAGTGGCTTCATACGAAGCATTTTAAGGTCCTGTAGTGGCCAAGCCAGTTTCCAGATCTGAACCCCATAGAAAACCTTTGGAGGGAGTTGAAAGTCTGTGGAGATCTGTGTGGAGGAATGGGCCCACATACCTGCCACAATGTGCCAACCTTGTGAAGACTTAAAGAAAACGTTTGACCAAATACTTATTTTGCTCCATAATTTGCAAATAAATTCTTTAAAAATCAGAGAATGTGATTTTCTGAATTTGTTTTCACATTTTATCTCTCATAGTTGAGGTCTACCTATGATGTCACTTACAGGCCGCTCTCATCTTTTTAAGTGGGAGAACTTACAAAATTGGTGGCTACTAAATAATTTTTCCCCACCGTACATCTCCCCCATAAGGTTTAGAGACCGAATGTAGTAATGAAAATCTACTGGTGTATATTAAGATATAGCGACCCTTTTTTTTTTTCAATTTAAATAGAAAAGTTTCAAAGAAAATGTACAAATATATTCAACTAGGAAATAAAATTTGGGTTGATGTCAGTGAAAGTATCTGTTATATGTGTGGGTTTTGGTTGTGCGAATAGACAGCTGATCAGCTTTTTCATTTGAAGCTCCTATATAGCTTGAGGGATCCAATATATTATTAATGTTTTTCCCGGATGTGGAAACATTTGATGTTTTATGTGTTTCTCTTGTTGTGGTATATTGTGTAATTTGGCTGTTTGATGTTATTCACATAATGGCATCTTGCAAAGGATTTTAACAATGATGAGAACGATGTCTAAACTAGGTCTTCCTAGCAGTTCTCATTACTAAGCTGGCAGAGCACTTGTGATTTTCTTTCAGTGTTTTAGATCTGGGAATAAGACTCAGCAATGAAGATTTAAAGTTCTTTAAAGAAGTTTGCCAGCAATGAACTTGTGCCCTAAAAAGGGATTTCAAAATAGTTTTCCTTTAATGAAACTTTTCTCTACAGGATGGGGGAAAAGTATTGGAGGTAACCCAACTACTGGGACCCTCTCTCACATAAAGTGCCCCCTGTGGTGTTATGCATGTTCATTTCTATAGAGCGGTCTTCTCCAGCAGATGTGACCCAAGGATCAGTCCCTTATACCCTAACCCTGTGGTAGAGAAAGTATGGAGCATGTACAAAAGGTGGTACTCAGAGCCCTCTCTATGGGCACAATTTCTTATTTCAAAGGTTTAGATGTCCTAAACTGTCATAGGGGATAAGTCTTATTGTTGGGATTCCCCCTAGAACAATAGGTAGGTCCACCTATGGAACTTTATTTTACAAGGAATATGGAATCTGGACCATATTAAAGGAAACCTACCACTTTAAAATGACCCTTCTGACCCACAAATACCTTAAGCTAGCTCAGGATGAGCTGATGCCGGACCATATTTTCAATTAAACCAGAAACCGCTGTATTTGTACAAAAATGATTTTCTTGTGGTAGTAAAATCTCCCTTCAGCGCTTCTGTAAGCGTCATACGGAGCGCACCCCGGACCCTGCTCCGCAATCACGCTCTCGTCAGCGCCGCTCCCGTCACTAATTTTGCTGTGCCCGAGAGCCGGTGACGTCACCGAGCTCTCGGGCACACTAGCGCATGCGCACCACCTCCTCCTGGCGCGTCGCGGCCGGATCCCATTGCGCATGGGCGAAGTCCCGAAGCGGAGCGGGGTGCGGGGTGCGCGCCATATGACGCTTACAGAAGCGCCGAAGGGAGATTTTACTACCGCAAGAAAATCATTTTTGTACAAATACAGCGGTTTCTGGTTTAATTGAAAATATGGTCCGGCATCAGCTCATCCTGAGCTAGCTTAAGGTATTTGTGGGTCAGAAGGGTCATTTTAAAGTGGTAGGTTTCCTTTAAGTACGTACATTATTATTTCTTGAAATTATTTTTGTCTGTCAAGTGATGTCATCGTCAATTGGGCAACTTTATTTATCTTTACATTTCGAGACATTTTTAAAGTGGAGAGTACAACAGAGTTGTAAGATTAATGTTTTGTTTCAAAAATTATTTTTATATTTTTTTATTACAAAATTAGTTTTTAAAAAGTATGGAGCAGATTTATCAAGCTGTCTGAAAGCCAGAATATTCTTAGTTGCCTTACAGCTCAGCTTTTATTTTACCAGTGCTCATGAATATTTGAAAGGGGAGCTGTGATTGGTTGCCATGGGCAAATAAGAATATTTTGATTTTCAGACCGCTTGATAAATCTGCCCCTATTTCTCTCCTGCAAGTAATTAGATTTTTTTTATTATAACATCTTCTAGAGGCTAGATACATGATGGAGGCTCCTATTTCCCTAGTGCAGCAAAAATCCACTAGAGCTGGAGCCTTATGTGTTTTCCTTGGTAGTTATAAACGCTCATTTAATGGCTAAAGCCAAATCTCTTCTTGTAACAATATATAATTGTACTCTTCTAGCCTTGAGATAGATAGCACCAAAGCAAAAGACTAGTCACTTAAAACTTTTCTTTTACTAATATAAATGGTTAAAAAATCATTACTTCTAAAAATTACATATAAACACATATACAAATAGAAACCAGCATAAAGGTTAAAAAATGGAGCAATCTTACCAGGAGGAGTATCGGGCTTCAGGATGTGTATTCCTGTGGAGACCTGGGAGGAGGATATTGTATATGCTCGCCCTCAACACTATATGGTCCCTATAGCCCCAAAAGCTCCCGTCCTGACAAGTACAGTACTCATGTCATCCCTCGACAAGTGCACTGTATTGCCCTATGGGTATATCAAGAAAAAGTGCTCCCCGTCCTTCCCTTCTTACGCGTTTCATCACCAGTTGGGTGAATCATCAGGGGACTAGTTAGGACTAGAAAGAAATCCAAAAGGGGGAAGGAATAAACTAATCTGGGAAAACTTTAGAATCCTGGATTAAGGTCACACACAGGCCTTCCGTAATTGTTCCCCCAGAATAAATTGGATACTCAATTCCTGAGTGATATACCTGGCTAGTGAGCCATAGGGCAATACATTGCACTTGTCGAGGGATGACATGAGTACTGTTCTTGTCAGGACGGGAGCTTTTGGGGCTATAGGGACCATATAGTGTTGAGGACGAGCATATACAATATCCCCCTCCTAGGTCTACCACAGGAATACACATCCTGAAGCCCGATACTCGTCCTGGTAAGATTGCTTCATTTTTTAACCTTTTATGCTGGTTTGCATTTGTATATGTGTTTATATATGATTTTTAAAAGTGATTCTTTTTTTAACCATTTATATTAGTAAAAGTTAAGTTTTAAGTGACTAGTCCTTTGCTTTGGTGGGTTATAAACGCTCATTTAAGCCACAGTTTTTAAACCAGAGACATGCATTGAGCCATCTTCTCTGACAGATTTAACAGAAGAAACAAGTCTTGTAAGAGAGAGGAAGCATTTAGTGGAATGAAAGCAAGCAAATTAAATAGTGAATAAAAACAATTTGCTACAAATGTGTCCCTGCCATTCAAGCTAATATATAAAGTTTACATGTTTTTGGTTTCTTTATATTATTGTTTGGATTTTTATACCAGAGGTTCATTTTTTATGTATAAGATGATCCTAAAACTCCATGTCTGCTTAAGAAAGCATGCAGTAGTTCAAATTTCACAGCAAAGGTTGCCAAAGGGGTTCAAATACATGGCTACTTTCTCCCAAAAGCAGCGCCACTCCTAAACATGAATAGTGTGTGGTCTAGCAACTAAGCTCCATTTATTTCTTTACAGTCTTGAGTTGCAATACCAACACAAACTATGGTTAGGTGTGGTGCCGTTTTTTGAAGAAAGCAGCCATGTTTTCCATCCTCCAGACAACCCCTCTAAAGGGCAGTGATGCCATGGCTGCTTCCTTTCTAGCAGGTGGCTAGGACAAAAGTTTGTTTCAAAGGCATGGCATGGATGCTTCTGAAATTAATATTCTATGTTGACAAAGATATTTTACAGTAAATGATTCTTCCAATAAGTGATTTCTTGTTTTCTGTCTGAATGTAGACACAGGGCAGTGGTCATTAACCCCTTAAGGACGCCGCCATTTTGTAGCTTAAGGCTCAGCCCGATTTTTTGGGTTCTGACTTGCGTGACTTTATATGGTTATAACTTTTGAACACTGTTACTTATCAAAACGATTCTGAGATTGTTTTTTCCCCACATGTTGTACTTCATTTTAGTGGTAAATTTTGGCTGATAAGTTTTGCGTTTATTTACAAAAAAAAAAGAAAATATGATACATTTTTTGAAAAATTTGCCATTTTCGAAATTCTAAATCATTGCGTTTTCAGGCAGATCGATTTACCACCTAAATAAGTTGCTGAATAACATTTCCCATTTGTCTACTTTACATTTTCATAATTTCTGAAATGTCTGGATAATTTATTTTGACGTCATGCGGCTTACACATAGAATATCGCTTTTCCGGATTTTCAGAATTGACTATTTTGGGGATAAATACAGTTTTGAATGAAATTTTACATATTTGGCATCAAAACCCCCTATATACCGTAATCTACCCATTTTCAAATCTGCACCCCTCAAGCTATCAGAAACAGCATTTACAAAGATTGTTAACCCCTTGAGATCTTCATAGTAATTGAATCAAAATGGAGGTGAAATTTAGAATGGTCATATTGTTCCCTTATACGTTCATTTAGCCCTAAAATTTACACATTTCCAAAATATAAAAAGAGAAAACCCACCATACAATTTGTTCTGCAATTTCTCCTGAGTACAAAGACCCCCCACGTGTGGCTGTGACTTGTTTTATGGGGGCACAGCGAGGCGCAGAAGGGAAGGAGGGACGAGATGCTTTTTCCATTGTTACCATTTCGGGGTTGGTATCACCTATTGTTGAAAATTTAGGAACTTTTTTTGAGGGCAGGATTAGAAAAGCATCAATTCTGTACTGGATTTTTTACTTTTTTTTTTTTTGGTGTTCACCGTATAGACTAATAATCATGTTATCTTTATTCTATGGGTCGATACGATTACGGGGATACCAGACATGAATATATTTTCTTACGTTTTACTAAATTTGTCAAACAAAACCCTAATGTGGGGAAAAATCTATCATTTATGTATTGCCGTCTTCCAAGTGGCATAACATTGTTACTTTTTTGGCTACGGAGCTGGTTGATGGCTTGTTTTTTGCCGGACATGTTGTACTTTGCACCAGTATCATGTCTGAGTACATATGATCACATTTTATAGCATTTTTTGTGGGATTGAAAAGGTAAAAATCATAATTTTTGGAGGGTTTATAACAGTTTTTTTTTACGGCGTTTATCGTGGGGGTTCAATAATGATTTACGGGTTGTTACGGACGCGGTGATACTATATATGTGGGGTTTGTGTTATGATTTAGACTTTTTTTTGAGTTATATGTCTCTTTATATGTTTTGGGGGTTTGGGGCATTTTTAGTGATTTATGACTTTATTTTTTTATTGAATAACTTTTTTTTTTTTTACTTTTTCACTTTTATACCATGGGACATGAACTAGCAATCATCTGATTGCTTCTTCACGATAATATTCTGCAATACTGATGTATTGCAGAGTATTATCAGTGTCAGCCTATACACTTGCATAGGCTGGCACTGTGCCAGTAAGATGACGTCAGAGACGCCATCTTACCGGCAATTCTTGCAAGTAACTCTGGGGTCCAGATCAGACCCCAGAGTTGCTATAGCAACGATCGGCGCCCCCCCCGAAAACGGTTCGGGGGGGGTGATCGTGGGGGAAAGACCCCCCAGATGCATGTTAGATGCCGCGGTCGCGCTGACCGCGGCATTTAATGGGTTAAGCACCCGCGATCGGAGACAACTCCAATCGCGGGTGTTACACTGGGGTGCCGGCTATTAGTTACAGCCGGCACCCCGTGTTTCCCGATGCCGGTTTGGCTCTGATCCAGAGCCGAGCCGGCATAAGCGCCGTGGCGGATATATCCGCCACTGAGCGCTAAGTCACTGCGCTCCGTGGCGGATATATCCGCCACGGAGCGTGAAGGGGTTAATAAAAGTTAACACTGGGCCCTATACATAATGGATACCCATACTCTCTAATACTAGGTTAGGGTCCTTTTACGCTAACAGATTTTCTACCTAGCAGTATGACGATGGGCGAACGTTAAAGGGGTTTTTCTAAGTTTTATTGTAATCCTATATCCAATAAGTCAATAAACTGATTAATGGAAACCTCCAATCTTGGAAATGTGGGTCCAATTTCCAATAGTTGATGGCAGCACAATGGGCAAATGTGCAGCTACTCCACACACTGTTGATCTGAATGCTTGGTCATCCTGCGTGAGAAATAATTTTCTGGTCTTGACTATTTCTAGAACTCCTTTAGACACGAAATGGAGCAGCAGGATCCATTAATTAGTTGAAACGAGCCCCTTTGTTGCCATAATGTTTTGGGGTCCAATAGCTGGGATATCAGATAGCCTTGAAATTTGGTAAAAACCCTTAGAATTTTAGCATGCCTCCTGTTTACTTTGTAAGATGTTCTGCTGACAATATAATTTTTTTAAGGTACACTAGAAAATTAGCATTTGCCCACTTGTTACATGACTCCTCCCATGTTTACAATGCTTGGTTGTCAGGATAAGGAGCGATTGTTTATGTGAACATTTATTCGTCCCATGTTAAAGGCCTTTTCCTTACAGACCATAGTGCACCTGCACAGTGCCGGATTGAGCTAAAGTTAGTGTAAAACTTCATAATCCGCTCCCATGCCTTCTGCTCATGATTTCTTTGTAAGAGCTTTAAATATACATTTGACATTTTTCAAAATGTGCTCTCTATCTGGCGTGCTAAAACATGGCAGTTGCTATAATAACACATTCTGTGAAACTGATTTGGCTCGCAAACTTCCAGGAGACCTATGGGAATGGTTTCTATTTACTGGCACATCAAGCTGGCGCTTTTTATTTATTTATTTACTGATTTTATTTTCCAGAAAAAGCTTGTGTTTGATCTAAATGGGTTTGTTAAAAAAAGTATTTAAAATCAAAGGTGATTAGTCTTGAATAGGAGAATATTAAGCAATATGAAACATCAAACGGGTTCTCGATTGCTTTTTTTGGAAATCCATGAATTTATTTAACTTTCTTTGCAGGATGTCTTTGATTTGGTTTTTCTCCTTAATTCTGTTTTTGTTATTTGCAATCTTGGCGAAACAAACAGAAATCTTTAGTCTTGATAAAATTCTCGTTGTATCGTAATCGGGTGCACACATAGCAGTGTTTTCGTTAACCGCCTTGAGTATTTCTTTATCAGCCTTCAGCATGCTGGATGCTGGGAATTCTCACTTAAGAGTTACCGTCACTTCAAGGTTGCCATATTATAGTAAATAAATCGTCTATTGTGTCTTTTTTATTCCTTCAGTTTACCTGCAGAGAGAGACTCCATATGGATAATCTTTCCAACTTGTGGTTCCTAAACTATAACTTGATTGTAGGAGGCTTATACCACAGCACCCAGGGAACTCACAAAGGTCTTTGAACTTAGGATGTGAATGTGCCTATTAGACCTTGCCAGGAATGCAGGGACACAATAACAACTAAAATAAAAACAATTATCTTTTAAGTGCATAAAATTACCATAGTGACCACCAAATGCACATAAATTATACCTCACATTTCAATAACCGTTTCATAAATCATTACTCTGGTGTGTTCATGAGAAATAGCACAGTTTCTGGACATCTGTGATGTTACTCTTCACAGTCTTTATATACCATTTGTTTGGTTTATCAAAGCTGGTGGGTGGAGACATAGCTGCAGAGGAAGATTAAGACTGCTATGGGCACTTGGCTGTATGGATATTATAGCCCCTACAAGTCTGTAGTCACTTCCTATATATGGTACTAGAATGAAGCTTCAATGGGAATGGAGGATGTGTCCCTTCTGCCTGCTTTCAGTCTGTGGTTTCAGGACCTTTGGAAGACCTACAAAGGCCCTGAAATAGCTCGTGTGTACATGTTTATAGAGAGCAGGTACAGATATACAAGGATTTCTTGAGTGAAGGTATAGAAGTTGGTGGGTGATTTGGGTGGCCTTGGGCCCCGGGCTACCGCCAAATCCACTGCTGTCTAGCTGCTTTGATAAACAGCCCAATCTCTCTATATACAGTTGTGTGCTCCTCCTTCATCTTCTGTCAAAGAAATTGGAAGAAATTTATAAAAAGAAGGTAATTTAACCAGGAAGTCAGGAAATATGACCATCCCTTATGTAACCCGACTTTAAGTAAACATTTTACACAGTAGAGCTTTAGTAGACTTTGTCTACCTACATCAAACACAACTAGACAAGCTTCCCCCTCTCACCTAGTGTAAGAAACAATTCTAATTTTAAAAAAAAGACCCCTTAAAGGAATTGGCCACTTTCCAGGTTAATGCAATCCCCTAATGGGGTCACCCATATTGCACTTATCCTGGTAAAATTTCCCTTTCTGCCTATAGGATCCATGGGTCATTTGTACTTCTTACTACTGCTTTTGGGACTTTCTGTGATGCCCCAATTGTTGCGGCATTCAAGTCTCATAATAAGGCGCCGGAAGGTCATGTGACTCGTACATCCTATAGGCAGAAGGGAAAACTCAGTTTTATGCTAGAAATTTACATTTCAGGAAAGGATGATTTCTTGGTATTATATGAAAGGGAACCAATTTTATCAGACCTAGGTTAACTTTCCACCAGTTTTTTGGGAGGACACAGTACCCGACAGTGGTGGGTTCAATGTATTTGGAATCCCAACTGTATAAAAATCATGCTGAAAGTTTAGTGGTCTCTAACTGCCGGACAGCTAACTTTACTTATATAATATAGTCACTTGTTTCTCTATTGCAATATTGGAGCACCACTTTGTCTTGGTTCTGCTGATGTGGAGGTCTTCCACTTGTCTCCTCAGCCCCCAACCCCATTATTCTTTAATGTTGGCGCACCATTATGTCTTGGTTCTGCTGATGTTGGGGTTTTCCTCTCTTCTCTTCGGCCCCCACCATTATTCAGTATTGGAACACCTCTACGTCTTGGTGGTGCGCAAATGAAGGGGGCCTACTTCTTGTTTTCTCCGCTCCCCCACTCCCACCATTTTTCAGTGTTGGAGCACCACTATGACTTGCTTGTGCTGATGTGGGAGTCTACATCTTGTCTCCTTAGTCCTTTCCACACTCCCACCTTTCTTCAGTGTTTGAGCACCACCATTTATTGGTTCTGCTTATGTGGGGGTCTTTCTCATCTCCTCAGCTGCAAGCCTCACCATTCTTGAGTGTTGAAGCACCACTATTTATTAGTTCTGCTAATGTGGGAGTCTTTCTCTTGTCTCCTCAGCCCCCACCCCCACTTATCTTCAGTGTTTGTGCACCTCTACATCTTGGTTGTGCTAATGTGGGGGTCTTCCTCCTGTCTCCTCAGCCCCCACCATTATTCAGTGTCACTCACTATTTTCGTACTCTTTCTTCTTTTGCTTATTTATTGAGGCACATAGCTCCATGGTTCGTTCCACATTTTGATGTATACATTTCTTCTCTGCCTTTTGCTTATTTTTTATGCTTCATTTTTCATGGGCATAGACATTTAAACAAAGGCTAATTATTAATATATTGTTTTATCTCTTCCATAGAAAGGAATGTTCTTTCTGTGCCAGCAGAGATTATGTTAAAGTTACCCTTCTTATCTCTGGTTTGCAGAAATATGGATTAGTGAATAATGGAGCTTCTTATACAGATAGCAAGATGGTTCTATGGACTTGGAAATCCCAGTTCATGCATTCTTAGATTATAACATGTTAAATTGTAAGTCTTGTAACTTAGAACAAGGGCATCCTGAACGTAGATCAATCCTGGAAGGACCTTTCTACAGCATTTGTCTTAACTATGTTACTGAAAACGATTATGAGATATTTTTCATACTCTTATATCTGGATTTCATGGAATATATATTCTTTTCTTTTACTGACTTCATGTGCCACTGTATCTAATGATGAAATAGAGTATAGATCCATTTGAATCAAGTTGAATCAATTGTATAATGGAAGGGCTTTATAGTTGTAGATCCTGGTGTCATATGTGTTCAAAAGATCCTCATAAGTATCCTAAGAGGCATTTTTAAGGTAGCCATAATTATTACATTAATATCTGACAAATTTGACAATAGTTTTGCAGTTGGTAAACAATAATGATGTTGTCCAAGCTCTCCCCCTATTGCAGTTATTAAGAAATGAAGAGCTACATATTTTGGAACTGTTCACGCTTTGCTCTTAAGGGAAATCCTGTGTATTGCTGCCACAATTATCTACTAGCCATTGTCTTCTCTACTTTTATAGAGTATACATAGACAATTAGCTGGGCAGGTATGTGAATAGGAGGAAAAGGTTTTCGTAAGTCTTTTTAACGGCTTGATGTATTTTGCGGCCCATTATATTAGGACCCGTTACAATTGTGCAGCTGCTTAGTCGAAGTTTACACCTGTGTTGGAGGATTCAATTGCAAATTCCATAAAATTTCAGAAACTGACTTGGGTTCAGGATGGGAGACTATCAGGTCAGCTGGACCAGCATCTGACAGCTCTCTGCCCTTCAGAACATAAGTGAATTTAGCTGCCACCACTCATCATATGTAAGGCTGACGAAACACCTTGAATAAATTATGCCCAAATACAATATAATACTCACTAGCTTAATCAATCACTTTAGGTGACATCTCTTTGGAGTTTATGAAATTGTTAGAACACAAGAAGACACAAAAAGAAGAATTGAAGTTTTAATATCAAAAAGGACAGTGCTTACAAACAAAAGGGGTTATCATACAAAAGGGCAACAATTAATCAGACAAATACATACAATACAAAAATGACAATTTGGTAAAATAAAAGGGCTAAAAACATAATTTTACGTAGTGTATTAAGTTCTAAGTCTGATGCCTTCAGAGACAGAAATACACGATCAATCTATAGCTAGGGATCCTAAAAAGAATGACAATTTCATATATTCAAAATACTATCAAAGTATGATTCTAATAACCCCCTGCCTCTGATGACACAAAAGAGGCTTGGAAAATGTCTGTTTTTTTTGTTTTTTTAAATGGCTCTGGGTTTATGACTTGTGTATAAAGTGTGAAGTGGAAGGTAAATTGCTCTCACCCGGTCAATTTTGTCCTGGGGAAACTTCCATCACGGCAGCTCGGAGCAGCTCCCATGTGACCAGCGTGTAGGACAACAAGCGATTCGAAAGAATGATCCAGCACGTTGTGTTGTGAAGAAACACTCCGGACTTTTTATTTAACTTCCATAAAAGAAATAGACATCACATATGTCTTAGCACTGCGTCCATGTGGTGGACTACAATGTCCAGCCTAAGCGTTTCGAGCGTATACACACGCTCTTTGTCAAGGCTCTTTGGTGAGTTGTGTTTCTTCACAACACAACGCGCTGGATCATTCTTTCGAATCGCCTCTGGGTTTATGACCCCTTGTATGCCTCAGAATCTTTATATGATGACATTTTGCCATGCGGGCATCCTACAGACTTGGCCTCCCATCTTTCTCTCTTGATGTCCCACACGCATACATACTAAACATGATAGTAAGAGGGGTTTTTCTAGCTGTGACCTGAAAGTTGGTGGTCACTACCTCTTACTGACCTTGTTAAGGGATGTAGAGAGAATCTCATCCTCAATCATTACATTTTACGATAGGATCCTTGGTTTTTGGATGGACAGGTTTATTGTTCATACTGTTCTGTAATGGAGGAATATTAGAGGGAAGGAGTGCCTGCTCTCCTAAGTTTTGAGATATTCCTATTTTTTCCACCACAGTCCTACAAGCATGTTTTTTTTCTCCAATGAACCGTCGAACAAGTCTATTACAGACCCACTGTAGACAATGGGGTCTCTTAAAAATTGTTGGTGGCCATTATAGAGCAGGAGCAGAATAAGGACCAGTTCAGAACTGAACTGGGCTTTCCATTATATCTGTTTTTTAAGGAGTATCTAATGGAAATTAAAAACAGAAACTGTTCCCTATCAGTGTCAGTGGTCCTTCTATTGTCCTCCACTACACATATGTTATTAGTAGCAAAAGAAAAAAGACCCAGGCATTAATGGGCGTCCTTCAATCTTCCGTTATTAGTTGCTGAAAAAAGGACCGAGACTGCTACGCTTTTAATAATGAATTTATAATAAAACCTGATGAACGCAGACATGAACTTAACAAAAAACCCTGACCACATTGTGCATGTAGCTTGCTAAATAATTTTTATGTACATTTTAAAAATCCCAAATTTTTGATGGTCAGTTATGTATATATTTAGTGCCATATTGTAATTCTGGAATTTTGTTGTATTGCGCTATTTATTCCCCCCTGGAGCCTATAAAAGGGAAAACTACTAACAATACAAGTCACACAGTGGCCACGCTGCATGACGGATACACTTTTAGTTCTTTTTTGGATGCAGGTGATTACTTTTATTTACCAGTTTATAAATACATCTTACAATTCATTGAATCCATAGTATATGTTGTAGTCGCAGTAAATGTACAGAACCATTCAATGTTCCATCTGTTTAGCCACGGAGGCGAGCAGTATTGATTTAATGTATTTGTCCTTAAAAATCATCTATCATTTCAGGTAACAAAGTGCTTGTTGCTTTTAAGCTCCGTATGAATTATCTTATCGTAATGTGTTCTGTGCCAGCAGCAACTGTTACACCTAAAAATATCACCAGTAAGCTCCATGTTCTAAAAACATAAATGGCTGCAGAGTGGGAGATGGTTTCTGGAGTTATATTTGGGGGGGAAACGTGCGAAGTGACTCATGTGCATGCGTTTGTTCTGCTTTGAATTTCTGATGAATGTGCATCATACTACAGCTATTTATGAAGGAAAGCTGTTGTATAGAGGGTGTAGATCATATGGAAATGGCCGAGTGCAAGTGAGACGACACAAGAGCAGCAACTGTCTATATAGTATAGGGACACAGTCCTTGCCATTTGTTGTTTATCATAGATGACCATTTTTTGTGCTTTAGGAGTAAAATAAAAGTCTTTAAATTATTTATTACATCTCCAAAGTTTTAATAAAGATATTTACTCCAGAAGTGTTTACCATATTTGACTATTGTAGCTGAATACATGAATAGCACCATCATCAAATATACCATAAGTGGAGAATCCAAAGTAACCCCTTTTTTCAGTTATGTCTGTACTGTTTATTAAAGGAAAACCACCAGTTACATTACTAAAAACAAAAAACAAGCCAGACATATTTCCCTCAGTCCTCTTCACTCCGATCCTGGTGCTGGTCTTCAAGAAGACCTTCCACCTTAAAAAAACACAATAGGAGCTGATTACTAAAGCTCCTAGTGCTACTCCAGATGTAGCAGTGCTAAACTGCTAGCTTTATCAGAACCCTCCGACACTGTACTGCCATACCCTCGGAACGCCGGACTAAGCTTACAGCGGTCCGACGTATTCATCAGGGTGCGGTTCGAGGCGCTGCTTCTCCTCGGACCGCCTCTCCCACACCATAGGCAGTCACCACTTTCTTGTACCGTCCCCTCATGAATACTCCAGCCCGCAGTGAGCTTGATTCAGCATTCCGAGGGTATGGCTGTGCAGTGTTTGCTAGCTTTATTGGAGGGTTCCTATAAATCTAGCAGCTTAGCACTGCTACATCTGGGGTAGCGCTAGGAGCAGCTTAATAGAGTGCATTTTTTAGGGTGACAGGTCTTTTTTAAGCTTGACACGCCCCAGTCGCCTAGAAAAAAGACTAACTAGCAGCACAGAGTGCAGGGAGAAGATGTTGGGCTCTCTGGGCTGCTTATTGTGCACGCCCGGCCACCTCTACCACCCCAATAAGGATTATAATCTGCTGTAGAGAAATGTACTATGATTTTAAGAATGCCTTTAATTATTTTTGTCGGTTAAGCCATTTCTGAGAAATTCCAACTTTAAACTGTATGTTAATGAGGAATTTGATGTACCAAAGGCATGTTCTCAGAATTTGGATTTCTGCTTTTCCTGACTGGACCCGCTATCATCTCTGTCACTACTAGAGATGAGCGAGCACTAAAATGCTCGGGTGCTCGTTATTCGAGACAAACTTTTCCAGATGCTCGAGTGCTCGTCTCGAATAACGAGCCCCATTGAAGTCAATGGGAGACCCGAGCATTTTTTTAATAAAACTGAACAGTAAAAGAACAGTGCAAAAAAAAAAATTCCAGATGTTTGCAGATGTTTTACTTGTAAGAACACATTGAAATAACACTATTCTTCACTTTGCAGGTGTTCGCGCGTGTCTCCCGCTAAGTTAGGAGATGTGCACGAACATCTGGAATGTGAAGAATATTGTTCTTTCAATGTGTTCTGCACTTAAATGCTCCTGTGTTCACTGTTTTTAATGTTTTAATTCTATTCTTCACATTGCAGGTGTGCGCGCGTGTCTCCCGATAGGTTCGGAGATACGCGCGCACAGCTGCAAAGTGAAGAATAGAATTAAAACATTAAAAACAGTGAATACAGGAGCATTTAAGTGCAGAACACATTGAAAGGACAATATTCTTCACATTCCAGATGTTCGTGCACATCTCCTAACTTAGCGGGAGACACGCGCGAACACCTGGAAAGTGAAGAATAGTGTTATTTCAATGTGTTCTTACAAGTAAAACATATAGAAACATGTGTAATATTTTTTTTTTACAATAAAAATACTTTTATTCAATTTATTTTATTAATTTACTGCTCGATCCCGAGCCGGCGAGATACTCGTCCAAGTAACGAGACGGTCCGAGTATGCTAATACTCGACCGAGCAGTATACTCGGACGAGTATACTCGCTCATCTCTAGTCACTACCCTAGTGGTCCAGTCAGGAATGGCAGTGCTTCAGATGCTAAGGACACGACCTGAGTGCACCAAATGTCTCATTAACATACAGAATTAAATGGCATTATTTTGGAAATGGCATAATGGACATAAATAATAAAGGTATGCTGGAAACCCCAGTTCATTTTTCTATGATATGCAGCCTTCAGATTACAATGCTTGGGGAGGTGATAGACTTGCTTTAATTATTCCTCCAGATTCACAGATTGCTGTTCCATAGAAAATAATTACAGAATTAATTTGACTATAAATCTAAAATCTGCAGAATTGATTCACCTTTGCATCATAATGCCGTTTAATCATCAAAATGCAAATTGGTACAAAATAATTGCTCATCTCTAAATATATTTTTTGCATGGCTGGATATTAGCAACTTATTTCGGCTTTTGTTTTGAGGTTACAAATTGGCATTGGACCCTATCAAAATGTCAAATGTATTCTTTCTTCTTGGCAATTACTTATGGATCCAGGCATGGATGTGGTATTTGTTTTCCATGGCCTCCTTCCTCTTAAAATTATTCTAATGAGCCTGTAAGGATCCCGGGATGTTACCAGAGCCCCTCAATGCTGCATCTTCACAGGCTGTTTGGATCAAATGTTGACCAAATGATTACTTATGTTATATGTCATTTTATTAAAAAAAAATACTACCCAGACGCTTATATTAAAAAATACTACCCAGACTTTTATAAACCCTTTCTGTGCAATATATTTAAAAAAGAACACAAATTAGATTTTTCAGGATTTTTTATAGTGTTTAGCGTTTACTGTATATACTTGAGAATAAGCCGACCCCAGTATAAGCAGAGATCCCTAATTTTAACACAAAAAACTGGAAAAACCTATTGACTGGAGTATAAGCCAAGTGTGTGAAATGCATTGGTCAAAGCCTCCCACTATATAGCCAGCCCCTGTAGTATATAGCCCGCTAGCCCCCTGTAGTATATAGCCTGCCAGCCCCCTGTAGTATATAGCCTGCCAGCCCTCTGTAGTGTATAGCATGCCAGCCCCTCTAGTATATAGCATGCCAGCCCCCTCTAGTATATAGCATGCCTAGCCCCCTGTAGTATACAGCCTTCCCAGCCCCTTGTAGTATACAGCCTGCCCAGCCCCCTGTAGTATACAGCCTGCCCAGCCCCCTGTAGTATACAGCCTGCCCAGCCCCCTGTAGTATACAGCCTGCCCAGCCCCCTGTAGTATATAGCCTGCCCAGCCCCCTGTAGTATATAGCCTGCCCAGCCCCCTGTAGTATACAGCCTTCCCAGCCCCCTGTAGTATGCAGCCTGCCCAGCCCCCTGTAGTATGCAGCCTGCCCAGCCCCCTGTAGTATGCAGCCTGCCCAGCCTGCCCCCTGTAGTATACAGCCTGCCCAGCCTGCCCCCTGTAGTATACAGCCTGCCCAGCCTGCCCCCTGTATTATACAGCCTGCCCAGCCCCCCCTGGCAGGACCTCTTCTATAACGCGATGCTTTGGCATCGGCTCTGTGTCTCCACGAGGGATCGTGACGTCAGCTGCTGACATCATGGACAGCGCAGGGACATGGAGCCGATGCCAGAGCATCGCACTATAGAAGAGAACCTGCCAGGGGGGGGGGAGCATCAAAAGGTGAGTACAATGTTTGTTTTTTTTCCTCATGTCTCGAGTATAAGCCGTGGTGAAGTTTTTTAGCACATTTTTTTGTGCTGAATAACTCCACTTATACTCGAGTATATACGGTAATATTATTTTTTTGTGAGATGGGCGATTAAGAATGTCAATTTGGCATTTGTTTTTATATGTTTTTCCTCTTACATGATAAATAGCATTAAAGGGGTATTCTCGCCTAGGCATTCACATTCAGTTTGATAAATCTGCCATATATAAACATTTCTTCAATTGGATGTTATTAAAAAAACTGTTCCTGTGTGAAGATAATTTCTCATAAATGTAGTCATTTTGTCCCTTAGAAACGAGATAGCTTCCTCGGATACGGCCACCTCTGCTGGATGGATTGCACAAATAAAAAAAAAGTTATTGTATATGAAATGTCTGGTAGTTACTGCATGTCCTACAGCCGCCCTGTGGTAATGGATACTGAATCCATGTGGTCAGGCAGGACTCTATACCGCATGTCCGGCCACTGCTGCCAAAATGTGACGTGGTCGTAACCGAGGAAGCCATCTGGTTTCTAAGGGACAAAATGACTACATTGATGAGAAATTATCATGACACAGGAACATTTTTTTTTATAACATCCAATTGAAGAAATGTTTATATATGGCAGATTTATCAAACTGAATGTGAATGCCTAGATGAGAATACCCCTTTAACCTTTTTTTGTCCTTGCTACGGCTGTGGAAATACAAAATATGGGTGATGTTTCTGGATTTTTTTTAAAATGGGGCAAATTATTTTTTTAGGTGTTTTTTCTAACTTTTTTTTTACTTTATTTACATGTTTTTATTACTATGTCCCACAAGAGGTAACTCGATCTCTTCTATATTGCACTGCACTACTTATGAAGTGTAGTGCATCATACTATCTGCTCCTGACAGGCTTTCTGTAGAGCCAGACCTCTGGAATGGCTTAATAGAAAGTTATTAAATCCTCATACCCCAGAATCACAGCTGTTGGGTGAGGGAGCTCTTTCGCCCTGTACCCGCTTAGACACTGCGTAAGGGGTATGACTCCCGGCATCTTAGCTTTTCCGATCCCGAATATTAGTGCTGGTGCCATGAAACAGAACAGTGCCAGCAGTAGTAGGACCCTAGGTCCTGCAATCTTTTTCCAGCACCATAAAAAGGGGTCTCATTAGAAGAAGTATCCTTAATGACCATCATAAAAGCCCCATACCGTGGGCATTAAGGTGCTAAGGACATAACTTTGGTCTCGGACTTTGTCTAGGACCAGGATTGGCAGCTTTGGACCAGTGGTGCGTTAATTTCCATTTTGTGAAACGCACCTGTGAATTTCGGCAATATTCGTGCTTGAGGTTTAGTTATAACTTCATCCTTTTGCCCACGTCACCTACTTGACTTAATTTTGATGTGAGGAAATGTATTTTGATAAGTCTGTGGCCACAATAGAAATATTAACATAATATCTAGATAATTTAGTCATTCCACACGGTCTTGTTATAGTAATTTGTTAAAATTACATGCATTGTGTTTTCCGAATTAATACGAAATTATTGAAAAATTAAAGACATTATTTTTATTCAAGACCTGAACCCAAGTGTAGGAGACACGTGAATTTATATTTCACATTTCACTGACTTTACAAAGAATGAAATAGTTCTGTTAATGAACCATTTGACCTCCCTTGAAGATTCATTAATATTAAATCTATACTTTTGTTACACCATAAAGTAAATAATGTAGCATGACACAGGCTAAATATCTGGTTAGAAAAGAAGGAAAGATATGGTAGTGATGGTGGGGAAGCTCGGGGAATGATCACCGAAATGTCTTTAAGATAAAATTGTCTTTCATGCATCATTTGTCAGTGGAAATCTTCAGTCTCGTTAATTCTAAATTCACTGGCAAGATTTTACTTTAATAACGTGAAAGTGAAAAAGAAATGATATTCCGTACTTGAGGTGTACAATCTGAGCCTTCCAGATCAGGTAATGTTTTTAGAAAGCGACCTGGTTATAGGTTAGGACAATAAGTTGTGTTGCAGACGCATCTCCTGCTGAGAGATTGAGTACTAAGGTTAATCGCTTAAGGAAACCTACCTTCAGAATTTTCCCTTTTACGGTAGATCTGATGGTAGGTTTCTACCAACATCGGGCAAAGGCTACTCCACACCACAGTATCCGTTTTACATTCTTCCTACCTGCACATCTTCTGCATTATTTGGCACGCTCCTTCTCATTGCCAGCTTCTACATGCTCTATTCATGCTCCTTCCTAAGTGGGGGGGAACGGGGGACTGCGCAGGTGCAGAACCTGAAGAAGACAATGATTAGAAGGAGCGCGCTGAGGGTGTGCAGGTAGGTGGGTTGGCATAATCTCCTGAGGAGTGGAATAACCTTTGGCTGAAGAGGTTACTCCACACCCCAGTAGCCTCTGCCAAAAATTTGCATATTAGTTGTATAAACTCTAGGTCAGGCTAGGAAGAGTTATAGATTTAGTGAAAGATAGTTTAGGGCTTAGCATGTTAGTAGAAACCAACTTTAAGATCCACCGTAATATTAGATGGTAGATTTCCTTTAAGCCTAAATGTGCCTATAGCAGTCGTTGGGGCACATTTACTTACCCGGTCCCTGCGCGTTGTGCGTTCCCCGACGATCATGGACTCTAGTGCAATTCACTAAGATCATGTGCCCGATTTCCTGCTTGTGTTGCTTTTACGCTCAAGTCCGGCGGTGTTCACCATCTTCTGCCCGGTGAATGTAAGTGCATGGCTTGCGACACAAATTCAAATGTTAAATCCCGTGCTCAGTCCGAATCCATCGGATCGTCCGACGGCCCGCCCTCCGATTTGTGTTGCATGAAAACCAGCGCGTTTGCACCAAAATCCGATCGCATGCTCCACAATCCCCTTTTTAATGCGGTGCAAAATGGTAATCATCGGAATATCCAACGTTTGTGCGGTCTGCCAACCCTTAGTAAATGAGCCCCATTGTGTCTTGTACTTGTCTATGCTCGTCTAGTCAACTCTGGTATTTTATAATTTTTTTTTATAGGTTTTTTATGATGTAGTTTAGAATCTAAGTGGTCCCACCTTCTGTCTTACTTTTTTACTCTTCTTTTTGGCTCAGCCATTTTCTTTCATATGGTGTTTGTTTTTATGCTTTCTTCATGTGTCACTTTAAAATACCCCACACATTCTAGACTTCCTAGGACTGCAATAGGGTTCCTCAGAGGGCCCAGTGAACTCTATGTTGTACAGAGCACCCACATGCGCACAGAGAGGGCTCTGAGTGCCACCATTAGCCCCCGTGCTATATATTCACAATCACTGGTCTAGTGTTTTCTATTCTGTTTTTCAAATAAGTTTATAGTGATCCTATAATTTATAGATCTTTATAAATGATTTTCCTACATAAACAATTTGTTTTTTGATTTTGTTCATGTTTCATAATGAGTGATTCTCATTTTAAAAATGACACCAGAACCATGGTAATAGATATTATGAATCTGAACATAGTGGTGTCTGAAGTGACATTCCCATGCAGCCTCTAAAAGTGGCTCATTTGCACATACCTTAGGAGGGGATTTTCTTTTAGAGGTCAACGGGTACGATTAAAGGAAACCTGTCAGCAGGAGACCCATTTTTAGTACTCCCCCAGACCCACAGAGCATAGTACATACACTGCCAAAGTGTTTTTGTATAAAAAAAAATCGGTTTTACAGAAAAAAAAGACATGTTATATTGTACCTTTCATTAGCATCTGCTGTGTGACTTGGCACTCGTCCCCTGGGAGTGGCTGGAAAGGAGCAGTTTCCCCCCCACCCTTGGGAAACTGCTCCTCCATGTGTCCTTTTCAAATATATGATAACACCCATCACTTGGCTTAGCGACGCCCACTGCTCCCCTACAACCAATCCCAAGTGAGGGGAGTTATTCATATATTTGAAAAGGACACATGGAGGAGCTGTTTCCCAAGGGTGGGAGGGGGAGGGAACTGCTCCTTTCCAGCCACTCCAAGGGGATGAGTGCCTAGTCAAACAGTAGATGCTAATGAAAGATACAATATAACATATTTTTTTTCTGTAAAACCTATTTTTTTTATACAAAAACACTTTGGCAGTGTATGTACTATGCTCTGTGGGGACTGGGGGAGTGCTAAAAATGGGTCTCCTGGTGACAGGTTCCCTTTAAACAAATAAGGAATGCCACAAGGGGTTGACTCATTGAAACAATTCATTGTGAATGTGGGCAAATTGACTTCACTGTTAAAATCTCCGCCACTCCTTGACTTTATACAACCAGTCTACCCCTCACTTCAAGTTGAATTTCACACTGGGTCATGAAAGCAACATGATCTGGAAGGTGTTTAGCTGCTTGACAACATACTGTTAGTGGTTTATTAGGTCAATTTCTTCTGACAGGTTCCCTTTAAGGTTATTTTTTTTTTTTATTTCATTGGGTATACCTGAATTAGCACACCCCAGATCACATGGTTAATATGATCTCTGGCCATTTTGATAACGAAGGCCGCCACTAATCATGAAAATGGGAACATGAGTACCCAGTTTGAATGTAGGGGTTGATCTAAGGCTCAGTTCACATCTCTTCAGTTATTTGAATCCATTATTTTGAGCCAAAACCAGGAGTGGTCGAGAACACAGAACAAGTCTTTCTAGCGACTATTCAGGGCTTTAAAGGAAACCTACCACTTGGGATAGGGCTTATAAGCTGGACATGCCGTGCACCAGCTCAGGGTGCACCATGCGCGCTACCACTTCCTATTCAGATGCAAGCACGGTCGCGCGCATGGTGCGCCGAGTGCGGACCCCGGTGCGGGAAAGCCAGTAAGGATATAAACATTAATAAACTTTTAAAACACTTTAAAACTATTTACAAACATAACGGAGATAAGCGCCAGCACCAGCTCACCCTGAGCTGATGCACGGCATGTCCTGCTTATAAGCCCTGTCCGAAGTGGTAGGTTTCCTTTAATGGAAAGACTTGTACCTGTGACCGCTACTTTTTTTTAAAAAACAGTAACTGATGGCTTACGGGTGATGTGAACTGGGCCTAAAAGGCCACCAAGGCGACTGAGGTACAGTGCATACATTTATCGTGAGGCTCCTAAATATTGAGTGACACCATATTGTCATTATGAATGGGGCTCCAGACCTTTTCTCCAACAAATTACCATATGTCATCTATCCCGTGTGCACAATTGAGGCAGTTCTTGATCACACTATATATAGTGATTTGCCGTACTATATGAAATTATTCCATTTACTTGCACATTAAAAATCTGCATCTGTGGTGTGGGAGAGCGGAGCATTACATAGGTGATTTACTTTAGAAAAGCTGCTTTGTAATAACTTAAGAGACTCCTTTATGCTTAAAAATGGTTAGAAAATTACATAAATGCATTGCTATTTTTTTTCTTGAAATCATCCACTGAAATAGTAAGCAACGCTGACAGCCATGAGCGAGTCTTCCGCCTGCCATTTCAGGATGTGAGATATGTTTTGTGCTTGCTGAAGTGAATACTGAGGCTTTGGCACCTTGTCCCATTCCCTCTCTTTAGTGAAAGTTTCTCTGTCATATTTCATTAAGGGCTGATGACTCCACACTATAAACTTGTACAATCTTTAAGTTTGGAGGTGAACTGATATTAAAGGATTGGTGTAAATGTCTCGGCGGAGCTTCCAGGGCAGATGGTCGCCTGGGATGACTGTCATCCTAGAAATTAAAGTGACCGCGTCAGCGTTTTTTCACTTATGTAAGTAGTAGAGATTCAGAGAAACATTGGTTTCTTCCTTTACTTCTCTGCAGGCAAATTTATTTCCATTGGGACAGGAGAAATATACAAATTTATTTGTATATTAAAATCCTACATGTTGAATTTTGCTCCTGTCCTAACCTCATTCTGCTTCTCCATTTAGGAATATTTCGTTTTGAAAACATAGTTAACAAATCCCCATCAATTTGACTTTTTCTGTTTCAATTTCACCGTCTCGGCTATGTTTTTGCAACCTTAAGTTCCCTGATGCCCTACACACTTGAATTTTTTCCTTTAGCGCCCCCCCCCCCCCCCCCCACTATTTACAAGCAATCTATTCTTAGTTACAACACAATAATTAAAGGAAACCTGTCATCAAGATTTTACATTTTCAACAATTGACTTAATTACCTTTTTAATACTGATTCTCAATCTGCTTTTATAATTACTATTCCTGCCTCCACTCACCTTAAAAAGTATATAAAAGTGCACCAACTCTCTGCCAGAAAGCTGCATCGAGTCATGGGGGCTGCAAGTCCCTGTATCATCATCATTATCTCCTCCCTGCTCTCCATCCTCACCCTTCCTCCTCCTCGCTCATGCTGACTTGAGCTTACAGAGATTTTCCTGCAGCACAGGTACAATTTAATGGAAAGGGGAAGAGAATGGCGGTTGTGAGAGCAGTGAGGAGATAACGATGACAACATAAGGATTCCTAGCTTTGCACAGGTGCCCCCATGTTGATTTAGCTTGTTGGCAGGGTGCCAAGTATACTTATATATCAACTTTTAAAAGCGAGTGGAACCAGTAATGATAATTATAAAAGTATTAAAAAGGCTATGGGAACCTGTCATTAGGTGAAAATGTGAAATCCCGATGAAGGATTTCCTTAAGACATGTACTGTTGGTAGGTAGAGTTTGCATGTATGCTTAATTAGAATATTAAGCGCTGACCCCTTAGGCACTGATTACTCTAATAGTTGGAAAAAAATATTCCAGCTGCACCAGAATCAATGAAGTGACACCAAGTAAAGGCTACAGAGAATAGGTAGTGAAAGGCCCCCTTTAAGACACAGCTCAGATTTTACAAATGTGAATAGTTTTCCCATCAAGACTACATCTACATGATATGTCATAAATAGATGATGCATGTGGGTTGTGTCTCTGGGACCCACACCTATATTGGGAACGGGGTTTTGCTGACTACTTTCCTGCAGCCGGACTAAGTAGAGAGTGTGCAAGTATGATCTGCCACTTTCCATTCAACATTATGGGAGCAATGAAAATGAGTATTCCTGAGATACTTGCAGGTCCCAGTGGTAGGACCCACATCTATGATCTATTTATGCCCATCTGGCTGTGTTGTATTTTGTCTGGACGGATAAGTACAACGCCACTAATATGAGGACAGTCCAGGGTAAACAGTAAAGGCTGTATATGTTATTGGACCCGAGGAAGGGAACAGATCCCCCACGTATTTCAAGGAAATAGCTCAGGTGGAGGGTCAAGGAATATAATAGGTCTATAGATGGTCATAGAATCCATCATACAAATACACTAGCGCTAGAAAGCAAAACTTCCTTGGAAAGTTAGATTTTTATCGTTATCGGTTTCCTAACAATGTCATAGTGTAGGATCAATGACCATGCACACGGGAAGTACCAATGACCCCCACACACGCTGTGGCGGCAATGCTTGTCATCAGTGTCATGCTGATCTACTAACCTGCAGTTATTTTCACAAATGCGCATATTGACTTATCCCTTGCGGTTAAAATTGAACTTGGTACCATGCAATATCTGTGTGACTCTATTGTTACTCTTCAGCTAGGAAAAAATATCTGCTTGCAAAATTCTCTTCGTCAGATTTGCCAGACCAGAAGAGTAGAACCCATTTTATATAGTATGGTCCTGTCTGGCAAACACAAGGTTAAATGCATTTAAGATTCTGATCATGGAATCTGCAGTAAGTATTAGATAATCCATATCTCCTCAGCAAACAGTGCCTGCTGGACATCAATAATGGAGAAGCAGCGAAAGACCAGCCATTCCCAGTAAACAAAACCTGCACTGCATGGAAGGAGAGCGTCACACTGCAGGGGAGAGCCGAGTGTTAGATGCTTAGGATCAGGAAGTGCTCATCTTCCACAATGTTGTGAGCCTGTAAGGCACCTACAAATGGAGTCCACCAGTTTCCCAAAGTTTTCTAAAGTTTATAACATTTATTTGAGTCGCACAGGTAAATTGCTTGTTTAGGATCCTGTGTCTGTGCACATCAGGTAATATACACAGACACACCCCATCCATAATCGCAATTACCATAAATTAGGTGATGCAACACTGAGAGCCTCTGGCTAATTAGCATATTTTAAACAGGTATTTCTTCATAATGAAGCGTCACGGTGGCTGAGTGGTAGCACTTCTGCCTTGCAGCGCTGGAGTCCTGGGTTCAAATCCCACCCAGGTCCACATCTGCAAAGAGTTTGTATGTTCTCTCCGTGTTTGCGTGGGTTTCATCCCACACTCCAAAACATACTGGTAGGTTGTTTAGATTGTGAGCCCCATGGGAACAGTGACCAATTTGGTTCTGTGCAGCGCTGCGTAATCTGTGTGCACTATATACATAAAGAATTATTATTATTATTCAAGATTATAATGAGAAGTTACTTAGACATCAGGAAGAAATGAGCAGGCCAGTAAAAAGAGTCTACCACAGGTCAATCTGATGGTGGGTGTCCTTTTAAGGGTAGATTTTTTTTGTAGGCATTTGGTTTCTGCCTTGTTCCACTTTTAAAGGAAATACGTCCGCACAATCCACTTACTGCTACGTTATGTCCTCACATGACACCTATGACTTTGCTTTTATTTCCCAGCTGCTTCTTCTGTGCCAAAAACTAACTTTAGGAATATGCAAATTATGCTGAAGTGCATTTAGCGGCGTTACAGTACTTAAGGGCTCCAGCTCCATAGCAATAACAACACCCCTGCCCCACTGCCTTACTTGTCACATCCTTCCTCCATCAGTTAAGTGACTTTTGGCTGGACTGCTGGTCCAGTGGGATGTGGCGCCGAAGCCCTGAGGTGCTCTTCTAAAACACTTCAGCCTAGTTTGCATATTTCTAAATTCTGGCATAGAAGGAGCAACCCAACAATAAAAACCAAGGTAGGGGTGGCATGTATGGGCATAACCCTAAATAACATAGAAGTTAATTTGAGTAGGTAAATCATGTTCACAGATTCCCTTTATAGATTTCGTTGGATCCAAGGGACTAGGAAGCATTGCCAGAGGAGGCTGGATGTACAGCATCCTGAAACCAGACCCTGGCAACAAATACATGTAAAATGTGTGGTCTAGACCTTACTCTCCAAATGTTAGTGTAACGGCACACTTTTAAGCTCTTAAAGGACATCTACATCCAGGATGAAGGATTGTAAACCAAGCACATTTACATGCTGGTGTATGCCCCCACTGGCAGGATCCACTTTTCTCTTAGCTTCCTATGCCCTTGTTTTTTTTTTTAGAAAAAAAGGCTTTAAATATTGTGCAAATGAGAATGAGGCTCCATTAATACCTATGGAGACCAGAGCCCCTCAAGCTCATTTGCATAATTTTAAAAGCCTTAAAGATAAAAAAAAAAAAAAAATAGGACACAAGAAGCTTTAAGAAAAGCAGATCCTGCCACAGGGGGCACACACCAGTATGTCAGTGTTCTTACTTTACAATCCTTCATCCTGGTGGTAGATTTCCTTAAAGGACTGCCCATAGTACATGTACATCCTTAAGAGATTAAGGGTGTACAGAGAAGGTTCACAGGCTGAGCTCTATCCATACCAGCATTATTATATAGCCAATCATTTCACATAAACAGCAGCTTCACATGGGTGCGGTCATTTGCTGCCAATCAGTGCCCCTCACAACATAATCACGGGTTGCTGATTCGTTGCCATGATAGCTAAGAACCACGGGGATGCTCCTATGTCTATTAGTTAACACTCTGCCAGAAAATTCAATCACCCCCTGTGGTGAAAAAATAGGAATATCTCAAAATTAGGAGAGGTGCAGATGAGGTAGCATCTTATCCACACACCATTACTGTTATGATAAGATCACTGGTATTTCGAAGAGACTGGTTTTATTGCCCCAGCATCCTGACTTGGCCTGGAATAAAGGAGTTCCAGAGGGGAGGGAACCTACCTCTCCTAATTTTGAGATATTCCTATTTTTTTCACCCCATTGCCTTCCCCTAGAATGCATATAAAACTAAACAAATAAAATCCTAAACATATCTGATATCGCCACATCCTAAAAGTGTTCATCTATCAAAATATAAATTCTGTTGCTCCTGTCAATGAACCAAATTGCTATTTTACAACAAGTAAAGAGTGATCAAAAAGTCATAAACTCTCCTAAATGGTAGACATGAAAACGTCAGCTTGTCCCGCAAAAAAACATCATTGTACATCATAGTATGAAAAAATATTTCAACCACAATAGGGCAAAATAAGCAAAAATTATTATTGTATGAACAGTTTAATTTTTTTAAAAAACTATTAAAACCTATATATATACAGTATATATTTGGTATCACTGTGATTGTACTGGCATTTTTCCTGCAATTTCAACGCATTTGGAATTTTCTTCCAGCTTCCCAGCACACAGCTTAGAATTCGAAATAATACGGTCACTAGGAAGGACAGGTTTTTTTTACCTAAAAAAACAAGCCCAAAAACATTCGTAGCAAGGGAATCCAACACAGAGAGATGTTGCTATTGTATGGATCGTTGTAGGCTAGAAGTTTAATGCATAAGAGAATTAGGACTTGCCAATCTATGGGAATCTTGGGAAGAAAATAATTTTTTTTAGAAATATGATGTCATATAGAACAGAAATGTCTGGCCTCCATACCTGTGTTTGTAAAGACCCATTTATTATAGTCATGTTAGTCCTGCAAACAGCCAAGTCAGAATTGCTTTTTGTAATGGCTAGTGGAGCCGCTGGGTTCTGTTCTGTGCGGAGAGCAATGCGAGTCAGAATACCGTGTAGATGCCAGACCTCCGAGCATGCATTTGTAACATTCATAAAATATTAAGTGAAGGCATTCTTCTCCCATGTCAGGCTTTTACTGAACTGACTGAACATAGAATATGTGAGAATGGTTATTGACTTGCTTTTCAAGCATTTCTCATCTAGTGTTTCTACTGCAGTGTGTACTGTGATATTACATTGTCCACGTGAATCATAATAAAGAAAAAAAGTGGAATATGATCTTCCTTGGTGGGACAGAAATTAGCAGATCCAGTATGGTCAACTATTGTACTCTTGGGGTGTATGCCATATGAGGTACATAACACAAGCAACAATCTTAACAGAGAATGGCAAACTCGGATTCAGGCAGACCAAGAGAAACCATGGACCAATGCCCACAGGACCCTTTAATGTCTAATGGAAATAAGAATAGTAGTGTAGATGTGTACCGTGTTGGCCATGGATAGCAGAAGAAGAGTGAAGAAATCAGGAGATACCTTTTTGAGGCTAAAACTTATTTTGATGCTTGTATTGGACATAAGGTGAATATGATATAATGAGAGAGCAGAATCTTGGCAGGACTCCTTTTGGAGACTATAAGAGTCCTGCTTACCCCACCCAACCTTAGATGGATATCAAGTTCACCAGTTGTCCTTCCTCTCTTCGTAGACATGCTTGCATCTATCTGTCAAAATTAATACATAAGACTATACATTCTTTTTTACGTTGATCTTAGAAACAGAAAATTCACAGCATTTTATACACACTAGGAAGTGATCATCAAAGGATATCAAAAATACTTTAACACAACAGATTGATAAATACAGGGACATCTTATTTACGACAGGATGGCAATAAACAAACTAAAAACCTGTGAGGCGAGACAAGAGAGTCTTGGCTCCTATCTGCTTGTGGCCTCCAGGTCAGAGGTAGGAGGTCATGAAGCTGCATGAACGTTAAGACCTCTTCGTAAGGAGTTGAATCTCTGAATTCATTTTTATACTTCCCTTCTTTCTTCCCTCTGTGCTATTGTCCCATTCAAATAGTAACCTGCAAATCTTCCATAGTGTGGTCCTCTCTGGAGAAATTTGCAGCTACTGGGAGACGTTACCTTTCATTTTTAATATCAGGTCGGTTTGAGTTCATGTGCTGATGGAGTCTCTGGCATGTTTTCCCAATTTAAAGGCCTTTGGTTGGACACCGTTCACAAATAATAAGGTATACAACATTAGAAGACCTGCAGGAATAGGTCCCCTTGATCTTCTGTAGCTGCTGTAATTGAATGTGCTGACAAGTTTTACGTCTGTTTTGCAGGCAGGGTGTGGGGCCATTTTCTGATGGAGGTCTCTGACAACAATTTATTTTAGGTTTGGTGGTTACTGGAAGGAAAGGAAAGGAGGGACTGTGAATATTTCTTTTTGTCTTGTATCTTTATGCATAATCGGTTGGAGTTCCTTGGCAATATGATGTAGGATGTGGGCTGCTAGGGGTACTCTGGCCTCCTGTTGGGTCTCCTATTATGTGAGTAAATGATCTCTGTTGAAGGCTTCTGCTTTACTTATTTTGTTGTCAGTCACTTTTGGTGGGTAATCCAATTGTAGAAATTCACACTTGAGCTCTGGGAGGTATTTTTCCAGGTCTGTTTTGTCTGAACAGATATGGTTGTAGCGTATGGCCTGGCTGAATATGATGGACTGTCTTTGGGGTGGAAGCTGTTATTTTTCAGGTGGGCCTAGCTAAGAAACGCCAAACACATCATATACAGCCAATAGTGTGGTATACCTTGTTATGTCTGAACAGTGTCCAACAACAGTCCTTTATGTTGAGGAAGCATGCCTGAGACTCCATTGGTGCATGAACTCGCTCTGATCTGATATTAAAAATAAGACATAGTTTATGTAGCGCCTATAGATTACGCAGCGCTGCACAAAGCATGGCAAATCGGTTTATGTCCCCATGGGGCTGACAATCTAAACAAGATTTGAAGAGTGGAAGGAAACCGGAGTACCCAGAGGAAACCTACGCAAACACGGAGAGAACATACATGATAGGAAAGATCTCCCAGTAGCTGCACATTTCTCCAGAGAGGACCACACTATGGAAGATTTGCAGATTACTATTTTAATGGGACTTTTCAAGACACAGAAAAAAGGAAATAATTAGAGTATATGTTAATGCAGAGATTTAACACCTTACAAAGTGGTCTTATTATTCATGGCAGCTTCATGCCCCCCCTATCTCTGTCCTTGAAGCCCCAAACAGATAGGAACCAGAGTTCTCGCATACCTCACAGGTTTTTAGTCTGTTTATTGCCATCCTGTCATAAATACGATGTCCCTGTATTTATCAATCTGTTGTGTTAAAGTTTTTTAAACCCCTTAACGACCTGGACCTTTTTTGTTTTTGCATTTCCATTTTTCACTCCCCACCATCATAATCGATAACTTTTTTTTATTTTTACATGTAAAGAGCTTGTTTTCTGCGTAACAAATTGCACTTCGTAGTAGCGGTATTTAATATTCCATGCCGTGTAACGGGAAGCGGGAAAGCTGCAGTGAAATTGGTTAAAAAATGCATTTGCACTGGCGCTAAAAACATTTTCATACTTCGGAGTACGGCGCTGTGGGTGGCGTATTTTTTTTTTAGACTTTTGATGACGTTTTTAATGCTTTTATTTTTAGGACTGTACGGCCTTTTGATAATTTTTTATTGAATTTTTTATATTTTTCAAAATGGCAAAAAAGTGCCATGTCAATCAGCTGGCACCAATCGCAAGTGTTACCGCTAAGGGTTTGCTGCAATATGCAGCAAAGACTTACGGGCTTTGGAGAGTTCTGAGCCCGTGAGCCCTCTCCAAGCACCCGCAGCCGCCGCGCCATACTATTATGGCGCACGTAGGGAAGAAGTTAATATCCTTTAATGATCACTGCATAGTGTGTATAAAATGCTGTGAATTTTCTGTTCCATGCATAACATCACGTCTGACGGAAAAAAGAATATACAGTCTTATATTTCGACAGATAGATGTAAGAGTGGCTATGAAAAGAGGAAGGACAACTGGTGAACTTGATATCCATCTAAGGCTGGGTGGGGTAAGCAGGACTCTTATAGTCTTTAAAAGGAGTCCTGCCAAGATCTTGCTCCCTCATTATGTAATATGGACTTTATGTTCAATATAAGCATCAAAAAACTCATAAGAGTGATCCACAAGTGTCTTCTCATTTTTTCTCAATGCCCTACAACATTTTATCGAGAACTAATGTCTTTTCCTCTTTAATTCTCAAGTAATTCCAGAGGCTCTATCACCCCAGCGCCTTGGCTGAGTTTCTTAATTCCACAGTCACATCACATTAAAGGGAATCGTATGTGACAGCGCTAACTACAGCTGAATGTGGTGACAATGCTTGTGTGTGCCTCAAAATGCCTCTTGCCGATGGAGAAAGGCTCTATACATTTTCACTCATTGCAGATGAGCACATCAATAAATCAATTTCCCACTTCAATGCCGATTCTGTGAAAGTAAAAAGAATTAGACTGCCTTTTCTCAGGCACAGACAGGCAGCAAAATGGAGGCCGAGCAATATTGATTGCTTCTCCTACCTCAGTCATTAAGCAGAAGAAAGACTTATCGTGCTGTGTAGCGCAAGACGAGAGCTACATTGTTAAGCCTTCCGCAACCACACCAAGACCTTTGCCCTTAAGAGCTCTGATAGCACCTATGTAGTTAATGGATTCTCAGGTTTAATCTTTTACTGTCAATTAAAAGAAAATTTTCCTTCGTATGAGGCTGTTATACTTCATGTATGTTACTTTTACTCTACAAAGTCTCAAACTTTTTCTCATTTGTCTTTTCCTATTATTTCATTATTTTGCCATCTGGAAAGATGCCTGGTATTGTTTTTTTGTAATTTAGACTGAGAAATTAAATTATTTTTAGACAACAGTTTTCTTTTTTTGTTTAATAATTTTTATTTATTTATTTTTTGAGATCTTAAAATATACATGTATTTCCATTTAAACCCTTAAAGGGCACCTACCACCCCGATTCTACCTATAAAGGTAGATGGGGTGGTAGGTGGATGGATGGGACGTGAGGATAGCCCTTTTTTGGGCTAATCCTCATGTCCCGGGTGTCTTTTAGAAAACTTTATTGCATGTATATGCTAATTTTTTAATGCGGCTACTGGGTCGTGGAGTAGCCGGACATGAGGCTACTAGTTGCGGCTACTCCACGCCCCAGTAGCCACGTTACTCCACCTACCAGGCGCGCAGGGCTATCCTCACGTCCTATTTCTACAAAGACAAGATTTTTAAATATACTCCGGATAACAATTTAACACATTCTATAATTCACTGTTCTTAACAAAAATACAGCATCCTGTCTATCAGTCCTGGTGTTTACAATTTAGGTTGTCCATAGATTGGACTGTAAATCTTCTGACTATGATCAGATTGTTCTCATAAATAGCTTCTCTTGTCTGCACACTGCAGTGCTCTCTGCCTCCTGCCCCTCTCTGCATTACAAGACCAGCTCAGACACAGGCACCTCCTCCTGGCAAGCAGCAGTGTGCAAACACTCTACAAGGTTTTACTCTACAATAGTAGAGCTGATTCTGTGTGTGTTATAGGTGAGTTAGCAGAGCTAAGAGTGTCATTGGGGCTTATTTACTAAGGGTCAGCGGATCGCACTTTCGTTGGATTTTCGAAGTTTTTGGGATTTTCGACGCTGTGACAGGTATTTAAATGGGGATTGTGATGCTTGCGATCGGATTGTGGCGCAGCTGCGCTGGCTTACATGCGACAGAAATCGAGTGGAGGGCCGTTGGACGATCCGACGGATTCGGACTGTCCGCGGGATTTAAGATTCAATTTGTGTCGCAAGATAATGCACTTACATACTCCAGGAAGAAGAAGGTGAACTCCAGCGTATCTGACTGGGAAAGCGACACATGTAGGAAGTCGGGCATATGATCTTCGTGAATCGCAGCAGATGTGCATTCCGTTCGGACAATCATGAAGTGTTTGCTTAGAGAGTCCCCCCACACCCACTCTGGAATCCTACACTGACCATCACTGAGTTATAGGAGAAAAAACTGAGTAAATGATCTTTATTAGCTAAACATCACTAGGGTATTAAAATTTGAGAACTTTCTTTCATAGGCAAACCCATTTAATGTCCTGGCCCTATTATGTTTTAGGGTTTTCATTTTTAACCCCCCCCCCCTCCCCCTTTCCTGTATGAAGGCTTTTAAACTCCTGGATAAATTGTATGTCTAAGTTTTAGTACTTAACCCTTACCAGCTGATACCCATTTTAATCTTCCTGACCATGCCCTATTTTAGAATTTGATATGTGTCAAAGTAATTGGTTATAAATTTGGATAAGATTTTGCGATTTTTTTCATTTTTTTTTTCTCGTGGCACATTTTACTTAGATTGTTTACAATTTTGGGGGATATCTTTTACTGTAGTTGCAAAAAAACGAATTTGTTGAAAGTATTGGAAGTTCAAACTTTTCAGGCAAAAAGTCACAAAACAAGTCACAAAACAAACATTGTGTTTATGATTGTGTTTATTTTTAGACTCTGTAGGGAACTTGAATCCTAGGGGTCTGATCATTGGTCAAATATACTGAAATACTACAGTATTGAAGTATATTTGAAATTTACTGGATCTGTAAAGGACTCTGGCCGAGTCTACTCCAGATCCTGCTGTTACAGACACGGGATCCTTGGTTAGGCCCGTTCCACACTTGCGAGTGTGATGCGATGAACTCAGCATGTCAGTTCACTCCCTGTGTGGAGCGGTCGGGCCGTGCGTTCCCGGCAGCTTGCGTTGCGAGTGTGATGCGAGTTCATCGCATCACACTCGCAAGTGTGGAACGGGCCTTAGGGTCTCATCTGTCATAGAAACTGATCTGTGCCCTCCTGTCTCCTCCTACTGACATCAAAGGTGGGGCATTGATCGTATCCAAGATATATTAGATGGGGATAGTCACTTTAAGATGGCACAGTATTTGTTTATAGCCACTCAACCATGGCATAAGATTTGCCATAGGATGTTTTTTGGACTGAGCACAGTTTGTAAAATACAAACGTTTATCTTAGAAATCCTAAAATCAATAGATTAAAAAAATTTTTTTAAATTTGATTTAAATTATTTTAAAGCATATCCTGAGGAATGATGTAAGACTTAAGACTTCTTTTATTATAGCTCTATAATATGCCACAATTGGGGCAATATAGAGTAATACAAATTCTTCTTAAAAGTCTGGGGTGCTCCGGGTACGTCACCGTAGTACCTTAGAGCGCCTTGTGTTATAATTTATTCATTACCATTATTCATGATGCAAGTTCCACCTGGTCCTGCCCGTCACCTGCTCTATGCAGATGGGACTTCTATTGTACTGGGAGTAAATAAATAAAGGCGCTTCGATGATGTAGCCGGATCATCCTGGACCGATGTAGCATACTTTTTATAATTCAATATTGACGCAATCACGGCGTATAGAGTTATAATAATGAAGACCTGCTGAGCATAGTTCCTCAGGAACTTCTTAGTAGGACACATCTACCATCAGTAACATTGATGGTCGATGTTCTTTAAGTCGTTAAAATTCTAAAATTGGGCCCCTGCCAATTTAGGCAAAAATGTGTGACTTTTATGGTCTTTTCTCACTTCTCAAAGATTGCAAGAAAAGTGAGATTTAACAGGGGTGGAGGGGCCAAGAAATTCTTAAGTTTTACACTGGGAAAATGTAAAAAAAAAATCTTCTCTTTATAAGACACTTTAATAACTTTGCCCTATCAACTTTAATGACGATAAGTCCTGGAATACAACATCAAATAGAAAAAAACTAGCAATAAACAATGTTTATAATGATTCCCATACATCAAACACCAGTAATTAGTTTGACAGCCACGCCGCCAATGGTCTTGGTGCCATCTTTTTTTATTAAAATGAATTGGAGATTGTCAGTGTCAGCAGCTCCCGTTATTTCCTTGGAGATTGACCATGCAATGTGTCCACCTCTATCCAGGATGATGGGAAGAGAATAATGTTTGCTCAACTCATATCACACTATTACAAAGTGCTATTCTGTGATAAATATAACCTATATTGGGGAAGAACCTTTCAGGTAGTGGTGAATTGGTGACTGGATAAGGCGGTTCCCAGATGTCACGATGAGTCCATCCTAGTGTAACTTGCCCTGTGCTGACTCTTCTGAATGGTTTATAGCTCATGAAATCTTTTGTAATTTGAAATCCTAAATACCAGGCGACCATTTTTATATTTATGGGCTTAGTGAAAGTTAATTTGAGCTTTGTTCTCTGTAGCTACAATGTCCCCTATAATTGTTACGATACCTCTGCTGAAGAGGGACCGTGAAACCTAATTATATTGTAGTTGCATATTTTTATACTCGTGTTTTAGACTCCATGGGATTATTACTTGAAAATAATGTGGAATTTGGTGATTTTCAGAAAGGAACTAAAGAGCTGTGACTGATGCAGCAAGGCGATTAACATATGGGTCATTGCTGAGGATATCCTCACACACTGTCAGGCCGCTAATTAAGTGTTCAGCACAGCCAGGGCCTCCTGTTCCACTCACGATAGTGACTCTTTTTTTATTCCTCCAAGCTTTAATCCAACCACGAGATGTTTGTATTAAACTGCACGGGATTGAGTTAAAAAATCTTATGGAGAACGCACACAAAACTAGGTTACATTACTTTAATTTTTGATTATAATTTTATAGTTACAAGGTTTTTTGTTCCGTAAATAAGACTTTTGTTTTGGATGATAAGGCATAAGCTTGTTTCCCTGCTCACCTGGGCCATGCTTGGGTGTAACCTATGGCCGGGTGCAGAAGGGATGGGGGGGATTATCGCTCCCCACTCTTCCTCTCTCCAAAGGAAGCCAGGCAGCCATGCTGTAATTCGGCAAAAGATAGACCATGTCCTATCCTCCGGCAACTCTGAGGATTATTCTGGGGTCTTGGTGGACGTCCGTTCCTCCTAATAAACATATTTGATGCCCTACTTCCTGTGTCGGACTGGGATACCATGGGCCCACCAGTAAAGTCTGATCTTGGGGACCACCAACAACTATAAGTATGTTACATAATCCATTAATATAATCATATAAATACATAGGATAGTTGAGATGCTCTATGCTAAATATATGTATAAATTACAAAGCGGTACCTTGTCCAGCACTACTTATACAGGGCCTGGGGGCCACCTAACTCAGGGGCCCACCAGTGGATCCACCTGTTCACCTGTGGGCCATTCCAAGCCTGCCTACTTCCCATGAACGTGGCTACAAAGGAATATATCCACCATATCAAAGCTACTATTTGAATTGTTTCCAGCAGCACAGTCACATCAGATGAGTGTAAAATCGTGCGCTTTATCAATTTTTACCATGCTTATTACACATAGGAGTACCCCTTCTCTTCTTATATATTTTTATACTTTGACCGATTACTGAAAAACAGGCAAGGTCAGAAAAGCTAATAACCCCTTAACACCACAGCCTGTTTCAGTTTTTATTCTCCACCTTCCAAAAGGCAGGTTGTCATATGATGGCTATGGAAGCCTCGGAGAGGCTTCTGTCTGTCATAGCAACAGATTTCTGCCCCCTGACGAGATCAAGGGTGGTGAGAATCTCCTCGTATCTGGTAATAACCATGCATCCCCACAATTTAAGTGCCACAGTTGTGCTTGACTGTGGCACTTAAAAGAATAACATCTGCTTTGCTTGTTCCAATTGTGCTAGATGTAGTAAAGTTGGTTGTATAATACAGAAGTCACCACCATGTATGGAGAGGGCTCAGCCTTTAAGCCCTCTAGATACAGCCTTAATATGGTTTTGCATACTAATAAAGTGTGCTACACAACATTGTTGTTACTTTTGGGGTGTTTGCTTGTTTAGAGAGTTGTAGGTGCCCAGTGTTTCTTCTAAAATTGTTTCTCCCCCTACATGCATAATTGTCCTGAACCATTTTATTGATGGACCAATCCTAAGGATAGGTAACAAGCATCACATCCTTGCGGAATCAACACCCCTTACTCCTATCGTTTGAAGGGGCTGGAATATTAGACAATAAAGTCTACCTACGCATGAATGTGTGCATTTGTGGGTCACAAACAGCCCGTGTCTTATTTGGTCCACTTACGAGTCTGGAGGTGGCTGGGAACAGCTGATATTTGTGTAGTCTCGGAGCAGAAGCCAACTCGGCAGATTCTTACGACTTGGGTAAGATTGAAGAATTGATAATGGCCAAAATCATATATAGAACATCTGATGTTTTCTATGATCGCACATCATTGGGACAATGAACGCTCCTACTATGATAAATGCTTCATCTGGTCAGTTGGTGGCACCTTAGTACAAGGCATGATACGCTACTGTGTATATGTATACAGTGTAATACTCTATAAAATAACATATTTACTTACTATGTAGCACTCTATAAAATATTATTGGGTTAACATAATTGTTTCATATCTGCTCATGTTTTATGTTTTCGTTGCTTTTATCTGAACTTTGTGTTTCTCTTTCATATATTCGGTTCTATCTACATAATTGAATCCATCCGACTCAGTGATCGTTCCTGCTCCATAGATAAGCCGCTCGCTTTAGAATAGCTCATTTTAGGTCCAGGCACATGAAGCACTGACATAACCAAGCCAAATGAATAAGGACTGGTGGCCAATTACAATTAGCGATCAGCGTCCATCATTACAGTTTATTTTGAGAACTTCTTTCTGTTCATGGTTCATTTCCAGCTAGTTGGGAAGCTGACTGACAGTGAAATGTGCAGTTACTCTCAAAAATCCAGCTGCAACCGTATCATTACAATGATGTGAACTCTAATTCACAAAGTGCTGGTGGGCAGTCTTCCAGAAGAACATGTCCTAATGCCGCTACCAAGGGGAAGTTGTGTATTCACAGCTTAGAACAATATCGCTTCCATCTACATAACACTGGGCATGTTCATATTCATTGCTGAATATTGAAATGACGTCTTCCGGTTATTTTGTGAATAATGGAGACACAGTAACACATCATTTACACTTTACTTTTTACAAGCCGTTCTTAATAATGTGCAAAATAACAGTAGACCTACACCCGGTTGATACATTAAAAAAAAAAAACTAAACAAAAAAAACAACAAACTTATGCTTTATGATTGTAAAAGATCCTGGAGTTTACAGCTTTTACTAGATATTATACTTTATTTTATATTTACAATACTATAGACTTTGGTAGCTCTGCTATCCTATTTTTAGTGCTCTCAAGACTTAAAACAGAAGACATGTATGTAACACAGTAGAGTTTAAAGGGCTTGTCCAGTTCCTGCAAATAAATATTATTTTTTGTATAATGAAAAGCAATACAATTTTCTTCATCAATTCCTCACATTTTTGTTTAGATCTCTGCTTGCTTTCATTCTATAGGAAGCATCAATGTTTAACTGCCCATGGATAGAAATCTCTCCATGACCATGTGATGTCACACACAGGTGCACAGCTCATTAGTATCACATTGTGATTATAATAAGCCGTGCCCTTGAGTGTGACATCACATGACCAAGGACAGATTTTACCAGCAAGACCTGATGTGCCACCAATTAGCTATAGATGCCCCAAAATTACGTACCAGAAAAGTGCATCTCAGGTGGCAAAAAAATAAGCCACTATATGTCCACATTAAAAAAAGAAAAAAATTATAGCCTGTACAATTTGACAATGCAAATCTACTCTGGATGGCGCCTCCTTTCATTCTATACCTGGCCGTGCGCAGGTTATCATCACATATGGGGTATCAATGGAGCCTTTTTTCATCTAATCTATTGCAAATGTTTAATTTTCCACCCAAAATGAATGTATTGTCAAAAAGTATTACAATTTGTAGACCACACCTCCATTTTGTTTTAACCCCTATAAAACACCTAAAGGGTTAACAAACTTCTTAAAAGTGCTTTTTCGTACATTGAGGTTTGTAGATTCCATAATGGGGTAATATACTAGTCTAGCTATTATTTAGGCCTCTCATAGTCAATTAAAAGTTGAGCAGGTCCCTTTAAATGCGGTTTTTGGCGATTTTCCAAAAAATGTGAAAAATGACCCCCAAATTCTGAGCCTCATAAGATTCTAGTAACGTGGAATCTTAAAGAACCATGCCAGCATAAAATAGACATTTGTAAAATGTAAGTTATGAATTTATTTGGGTGCTATAAATTCTTCAAAAGTAGAGAATTTAGAACTTTGAAAATTAAACATGTTTCCACATTTTTGCCTAATTCCGTTTTTTTCAACTAAACACAAAATACATCATCCTTTTTTTTTTTTTTTTTTTTTTACATCAGATTCTTTTTATTAAGGTTTTCCATAACACAAATACAGAAACATACAACTTCCCCCTACACCAGTCTTTACAATCAGTTAGATTTTTTTTTCCATAACTAAACACAAAAGATATCATCCAATTTTTTAAAACTAAATTGAAGTACAATGTGTCACGAGAAAACAAACTCAAAATCCCCTGGATATCTTATAGCGTTCCAAAGTTATAAGCACTTATATAGTCACACAGGGCAGATTTAAAAAAAGGGGCCGCGTCCAAGAGGTCAAAATAGGCTTAGTCCCAAAGGGGGTTATAGGCATAGCAATCTTATTGGGGCACATTTTCTTACCCGGTCCTGACTCGATCCCCGAGGTGCGTTGTCCGACGAGGATGAAGTCCGGCTCGATTCACTAAAGATTATGCGCCCAATATCCTTCATGTGTCACTTACCCGCTCAGGACCGCCGGAGTTCACTGTCTTCTTCCTGGTGCATGTAAGTGCATCGTCTTGCGACACAATTTGAATTTTAAATCCCGCTCTTAGTCTGAATCAGTCGGGTTGTCCGACGGCCGCCCCCCCACCGATTAGTGTCACATGAAAGTCGGCGCGATTGCGCCAAAATCCGATCGCGTGCCCCAAAAACCCCTGTTAAATGTGGCGCATTTAGGAAATAGTCTAGAAACCCAACGAAAATGCGGTCCGCGGACGCTTAGTAAATGTGCCCCTTGTATGTAAACCTTGTATGTAAACTTTTGCCCCTTGTGTAGAAAGTCATAAAAATGCCTCAAAAATTTCTCTCTCATTATTCCGGCATTTGTCAACCATTTTGGTTGCCCTAATTGAAATCCTCATATGTGTCTTTTTGTGTAATCTATCTGAATTTCCTAGCTTTATGTAATTTATGAAATATAGATGCATGTTACTTTTACAAGCAATGCGTCTATATTTCATCATCAGTAGACACATCTGTATTGTGCGGGTTCACATCCCGATTCGTTGATGTCCTTTGATCAGTCTACACTACGACAAATCACTGAAGTTATCTGAACTTTTCGGCAGCGTAGTGCCCTGTACAGCCTTCACTGCGTAAGGCAGTATCCAAGCATATTATTAAGGTTCACAAATGTTATATTTTTAACCTGTTTAAGATCAGAAACAGCTTTAGCCTCCCACTCATTAGTGGTTGATGTACTGATAGAGGGGTATAGAGCACATGGCATTTATGTCACTAGCGCTGGCATTGTAAATGGAAGTATTACTAAGTAACATGAGCTATATTGGGAACAGCTACCTATGACAGCAATTTTGCATTTAATGGTCTGTGGCATATTACAGAACATCACCATTAATTTTCTATATAAAGGCTTATCGCTATGCATTACTGTTAGCTGTGTTTTGTTCAGTAAGGATTGTAAAACTGTCAGGGTCCTGAAATTTATATCCCTCTCATATAGTTGATTTAAAAAAGAGAGAAGAAAAGTTTAAAAAGGAAAAAAACTACAATTTTTGGTGATTGAACCTTGGGAATGTATACGTTATTAGTAGTGTTGGGTAGACCCAACAGTAACCCAAATCTGAACACCTGCAAACAGTGCTTGTACAAATTGTAGATGCAGGTATTAACCCTTTAAATGGGTCCACTCGCCTATCGTCGGGGTTATCCTTTACATGCCGTGGGCAAAACCAATTTTGGCCTTGTTTTGGTCTCCCACCATGACGTCACCCGGACCAGTGATGCCTGGTAAAAATGGCTGCCGGTAATTACATGTTTCCTCCGTGTGTTAATTATAACAGGATCTTATCGATGAAGGGGGGGTTACCGGTGAGGAGGCACTGTACTGTATCATTTTATCCAGAATGAGATGACGTTTTTATTGTTGCATCACGGCCTTTTGATCACTTTTTCTAAAAAAGATTTGCAAAACGGTGAAGAAGTGCTGGTTTGGACATTTGCCCACTATTCTCCATTACAGGATCACGGTAGGGATATCAGTATCAGTTATAGTAAAAATAAAAAATAGTAAGAATAAAAAAAAAAAAAAAACATTTTTAAAAAAAATACTCCAGTATTGGGGTATTTGGCATTTTTGCTAGTGATCTCTAAGTGTTGGCAGCTTGAGCAGGTACATTGCGCTAAGTGAAGCTGGCAGAGACCCAGGACCTTCTGCACAGGGACGTGCCATCTCTTTCACTGGTGTCATGGGCAGGAGGGCAGCTCTGCAGAGGGCATGGAGTAGCCCCTGGTAGCTAAAATTCATTCTTGGGGTCCATCCTGGGGCTCTGGTTATGGGAGCATGTTAGTGTGACTGGCTTTTGCCATAGACAAGAGCCCATTTCGGTTTGTGATCCAGGGAAACACCAACTGAACCCCTTAGTTTTAAACCATCTAATTTGAATGCTATCTTCCAATCTTTCTCTGATGGTAGATGTTAAGGAAATAGGAAGTTTATATTCTCTGATCTTTTTGCTCTCAGATGCTGCTAGAGGTGCCTGGCAGTGGCCTCTTTCCTACATGTCTAAGGTGTATTGCCACCTTAAAAGTAGAAGAAATGTGGTAAATGACTATAACATTGCATGGCCACCATTTTATCAACTGTGCAACCATGGTCATATTGACATACTACAGTTATGTAAAGAAGTTTCCTCTATAACAGTGGTGGCGAACCTATGGCACTGGTGCCAGAGGTGGCACTCGGAGCCCTCTTTTTGGGCACCCAAGCCATCAATTTAGCACTTGACATAGAACTCAAAGAATCATCCTGCAGTCCCAGGCGAGTCAAGAAATGCTGCTCTCAGTGCTATTTTAAAGCAACACATTCTTGATTGTTTGGGACTACAGGTAGAGGTAGAACATGTGCAAAGGGGAGCATTATCTTTAGAGCTCCTCTAGGCTTCTTCCTGTACAGGGTGACCATAGTGGGATGCTACAACATTAGTCCAAATTTGCCCTTCTTCTTTCAACAGTTTTGTTGTCCTCTAGAGGCCGATATAATTAAAAGTTGTGGTAGAACAGGTAGCAATAAATAACTAATTAAATTGCCGTGCTGGCACTCTGCAATAAATAAGTGGGTTTTGGTTGTAGTTTGGGCACCCGGTCTCTAAAAGGTTCGCCATCACTGCTCTATAATATTGAATGTATTCCAGCTGTGGGAAGTAGTTACATATATGTTCTATCCAATGATGTCTTCTCTGAATGTAATTATAATAGTGTAGAAGGAGAACACTGAAACCCTTGCAGCTGCACATTTCTCTGTTTGCCTAGTCACTTGTCTGTATGTTGGCCTACTGCTTCTTGTGACATTAAAAGGTTAATGATCCTGAGGGGGATGAGGGGACAGGCCTGGCTAGCTTGCCATCATAGATCTCAGTGCACAGAGTAATATTGAAGTTTTTACAGTGCTTAAACTACTAGAAATTGTACTGTGGCTTGTGGGCTCTTCAGAGTGGAGAGATCTACCCAAGCTTACAAAGAGGTTTCCAAGTCTAACATCTATGTGCATTTTTAAGGTATTTAGACAGAGAGTATACTTAAATAATACCCTTACAATAGTTCCATATATTTTCATCTATGAGAAGATATATAGGCTCTTTCCCCTGGGATAGGGGGCAGTATATTGGGTCTTGTGTCTGCAATGAAGATAGTAATAGAGATTATGTGCCAGGAGTTATCCTCACATTATCGTTCTGCTGGTGACTGACATGTGATATGCATTCTAAAATCCTTCCATTGTGTATCCGGAATTGACACTGGACCCTGTATTAATGACAGAGGAGCAGCACATGTTTATGCAAAGCCTCTTTTAGAGCAGTGAATTGTGTCTCATCGGTTGATATGGAGAACGCTTAGAAAGTCAAATTGGGTGCTCGCTGAAATAAGTTATCTCCTATTCTGCCGCAGGGGCCGACGGTGCATTGCATGGAAAGCCCAGGGCTGCAAAGAGATTAGAGACATCTCTGTGTGACTGACAGCTTTAGTAGGTATCCAAAAATAATAGTGTGGTGTGATGACTGCCATTAATAAGGTAGTTAATTTATACAATGCAGGTATACGTTTTTTCCTTCATATTGGAAATCTGTAATCTGGCCAGAAAGCAGCAGGGCTTTAATATTCGCACACTACTGAAATCATGTTATTATAGCTACTCACTCCATGGTCGAGGAGAAGCAACCGAAAACTGAAGTTACTACCCTCGGAGAAGTTCAACCACCATAATATAAAACTAAACTAAGGACTTAGATGCCTTACATGGGACTGACTATATTTGAATTGGAAACATTGTGCTCATGGGTTGGGTTTTGAGTATAAAACTGTAATATATAATCAGTAAGAACCCATACAGACCATGGGACAAGAAGATGGCATTATGGGTAGGCTTATCCTGTAAGATGAGTCTGAGAAATATACAGTCCCTCACTATTAAGTAAGGTCCTGCTTAAAGGGACTCTGTCTCCAGATGTTAGGGCATGAAATATCCGTTCTACAGTTCCCTCTCTTATGTAAAATCTCACTCATTTACCTATAAAAAACATTCTCCAAATTTATGTGAAAATGAGCAGAGGTAATCCATATTTGCATGAAATGACTGCAGTTTAGAGGCTACAGAGGGAGTTTTATCTCATGGCCTTTCTTCATTTCTATAGTATCTGGGATCATGTCAGTATTACATTAACCCCTTACCACACCATGAGGTCCCCAGTGAGTGTATGTAGAGGGTTCACAGGCTTAGCCTTCTTTATACACAATGGGGTAATGCAGCAAACACCCACCGCTAACAACCGCAATCATTCCTGTCACTGATCACTGGTGTTAACCATTTAAATGCTACCAGCAAAGCCACCAGGTGCATTTAAATGCAAGTGGCTCATGGGAGCCACCACATTGGGCCAGATCGTTGACCCCCGTAACGTTATCGGAGGACTGAAAGATGATATTCTTTTCTTTTATATGACACCAAGTGCATCTTTATAGATGAGGATAGAGCCGAAGATAGGGGTGTCTGAAGTGATGCTCCCCCTGCAGCCTCTAAACTTGACTCATCTCAGGCATAATAAGAAAGCTTTTCTTTTCCCTTCCTCATGACTTTGGAGATTTTTTTTACAGGTAAACAGGTGAGATTTCACATAAAAGAGGAAATTTTTAGAGGGAAATTACATAACCTACCCGAGGGCTATTCTTAGCTGTTAATGGCCTGAAATGAGAATAGCCCTCTGTCACACTGAGGTGCCTAAAGGTGCAGAAATGGCAAAACGGTGCTGTTCCATGCTGTGGTCTCCTGCTGGTCACAGCACAGTCCTAACCAGGTGCTGTATGAAAGTTGGATCGCTAAAGGAAATCCAGGCAAGAACAAGAACATAACGTTTATCCTGGACAACTCATTTAGATATTATCATTGTTGGTTTTTATATGCAATTTATTTCTTAAAATTGCGTCCTTTGTTCCGATCACTTTCACACGACGTGGTCTGGTCAGCATTGTGCGGTGGTGACTATAAGGGGCTGGTTAGATGTGACAAGTGTTTGAGAGATCCCCATTCTCCTAAATCCCTTGTATAAATGTGCAGTGTCTACTTACACATCACAGTGTGTACTCTGACTCTGACTCTTTGATGAGCATGTTTTCCCATTTTTTTGGCCGAGGATGTTCCTATTAAATGCCAAAATGATTGTAAAAAGAATGTATTTGTCAGGCTCGGCCCATTGTCCGTGAAATTGTCATTGCCACTTTGCAGGTGTTACCACAGTGCAGGGAGTGGGTGGATGTAATATGGCCAATTAGTCGTCCTCGGGAAGGGAAGCTCTTTTGAAATAAACAAATATTCCTTCTAGCCTTTCTTCAGAGCGGAGCAGAGAGCTGTGACTTTGGTTTTTAGGTGTTAAGCAGTTATTAGTTACCAGGTGCAGACATACGACATATTACAAATAAATGTTAGTGCAAAGTAAATCCTTTATAGCAGTGATGGCTAACCTATGGCACTGGTGCCAGAGGTGGCACTCAGAGCCCTTTCTGTGGGCACTCAGTCCATCACCAGAGATGACTCCAGGTATCTTCCTGCAGTCCCAGACAGCCCAGGACTTGCTGTGCACAGAGCTGTTTTAAAGTGACAGCGCTACCTGGGACTATTTTCTGCTTTATTGGTGTCCTCAGGGGCTGGTATCAAAGAAAACTGTGACAGAGAAGGGAGAATAAATCACTAATTACATTTCTGTGTTGGCACTTTGCGATAAATAAGCAGGTCTTTGTTGTATTTTGGGCACTCGGTCTCTAAAAGGTTCGCCATCACTGCTTTATAGTAATCACCTGGTTATTAGTACGAGATTAACAAATTTGACAAAAATATTGTGAATAGAGATTTAGTATTTAGGGCTGGCACCAGCATCCGGCAAACCCGGGCAAGTGTCGTGGCCTACAGTGGCAGGGTGGGCCCACTCATGGCCATATCTCCATCCCCAGCAGCCTGGCAGTGCCGGGTGCTCGTGCCATAAAGCAGCGCTCTGTGTGCTGCAGGACGCTGGGACGGCAGAGGAGAAGCTCTGGACCTGAGCAGAAAACTTAGGTGAGTACTATTCTTTAAAGGAAACCTACCACTTAAAAGTGGTAGGTTTTATACACATATACATGGCACCAGCTCAGGGTGAGCTGGTGCCAGAGCATATTTTTGTTAGGGGAACAAAGCCCCTATCGCAGATTTATAAGTTATATTAACTTATAACTCGGCGCACTGCACTTGGGCACGGCGCACCATGCGCACGCCGGATTCTAAAGTGCTGGAGAGCCGGTGACGTTACTGAGCTCTCCGGCACACGCATGCCTGCGCAACTTAGCACGGCTTGTTTCCCCGTGCTAAGTTGCACAGCCGCGCGTGTGCCGGAGAGCTCGGTGACGTCACCGTCTCTCCAGCACTTAAGAATCTGGCGTGCGCATGGTGCGCCGTGCCCAAGTGCCGTGCGCTGAGTTATAAGTTAATATAACTTATAAATCTGCGATAGGGGCTTTGTTCCCCTAACAAAAATATGTTTTGGCACCAGCTCACCCTGAGCTGGTGCCATGTATATGTGTATAAACCTACCACTTTTAAGTGGTAGGTTTCCTTTAATTTTTAATGGTCACGTTTACTAGTCCATGGGGGGTGAGGAGGAGGCTGTATATAATGAATGGGGGATGAGGAGGGGCTGTATATAAAGCATAGGGGGTGAGGAGGGGGGCTGCATTTAATGTATGGGGGATGAGGAAGGTGCTGCATGTAATGCATCTGGGGTGAGGAGTGGACTGCATGTAATGTATGGGAGGTGAGGATGGGGCTGAATATAACGAATGGGGGATGAGGAGGGGGTTGCATATAATGAATGGGGGGGGGGGTGAGGAGTGGACAGTATATAATTAATCCAAGGGGGGAAAGCGCCTGCATATTACTAATCCATGGGGGTGAGGAGGCTGTATATAATGAATCTATGTCGTTATGTGAGTTTACTGCAAAGGGGCCCACTGAAACCTGGAGCCGACCCTGAGGGCCAGAGAGTGTGTATGTTGGGTTCCATACTGTACACCCTATGAGTAGTTTGTATCTTGGCATCCTAGAAGAGCTGCACTACACAACCAAGATCTACAGGTTAATTTGGGGTTTGTATCCCATAGTGGCCCTTCCAGGACCTTTCCTGATGGACATTCATGCCTAAAGAAATATAGTAAAAATTTTGAACTTTGTTACCTCTACAGATTGTACATGTATTGACATTGTTTCCTAAACTTTTTTCCCTGTAAATTTTTATTCTACTATTTCATCCAAAAGCATTGTATTATTCTTGCCCAGTACTTTACTATGGTCCAAATTTATCAAAGTTGACCAGTTACCAATGCAACATGCTGAAGGGAATAGTTCATCTCAATGACTCTCTGCCCTGATCCATTTTGATCCATTCCCCTGTACAGGAGATATGACACCACTTCTTTTATGTGTAAAATAGCTCATACCGGCTAATGGGGTAATAAACGTTTTTGTTTCTCGGCAGTGGGGCCGGGGTCTGGTCTCTGTACGCTAGTATGAATGAATTCAAATGCATTGTACAATTTTGGGGGGCCATGTGTTTTCAATGGGTGCATGGGTTTAAAAATTAAAAAAAAAAAAATTGATCAGTGACACAGGAGCTATGAGGTCCACTTTAACTAAATGGATTTAGTTGATCCCTACCATAAAAGCAATGGATGTAACTGCCAGTTTTTTTCCCTAGGGCACCTCCTCCCATCAAGTCAATAATGTGACAACTTTTATTGCCAAAATTATGTGCAAGCAATTTTAGCAAGTCTTTCAATGACCTTCTACCAGGTCATTACCGCACATTTAACTCCTATAATGATAGACTGAGAATTCCTAGATGTCCGCCTGCGCACACTGCGAAAATACTACTAAAGAAATACTCCACAAATGCACCCTATGCCAATAACTTGCTATAAAAAGCCAACCCAGCTGTGCATCAGGAAAACTACTGCACGCAGCAGGATAGTACAAGCGTTACCATGGTTTTTACATGCTTGTGTAGTTTATTCATGTGTTTTTTTATTTTTTACTTTAAATTATTCTGGAACACATTTTCTTTTTGAGAGAATTCTGATGGACATTGGAATTGGTGTTTTTTCAAGTGGTTGTTCATATCTGTTCCCAGATCAAGTATTTTTCGGACTATAGGGCACACCGGATTATGAGGCGCACCATCAATAAATGCCTGCTAAAATGTCTAGGTTCATATATAAGGCGCACTGGATTATAAGGCGCACCTGAATATAAGGATGAATGACCAGCAGGTGGCAGACCTGTGCACAGTTCAAGGCAGCTGTTGTCTGTCAGTACAGTTCATATATAAGGCGCACTGGACTATAAGGCGCACCTTTGATTTCTGAGAAAATCAAAGGATTTTTTGTGCACCTTATAGTCCGAAAAATACCGTATCTGTTCCCCATGTGAGGAGACCAGTACTATATACGGTACAATATACTCGGGGTCCTGATAGAGATTTGGCATTCGGACCAAGCAGTTTTAAGAGAGGTCAAGAGTCTCTGAGTTTTGCATGGGGAAGTCAGAAACTGCAAATTCTTATAATCTAGATGCGTTTTTTGAAAGTAACTGGATATCATCTTGCAATATGACAACTTATTTTGTGGGGTAGGGTTTTTTATGAATTTTTTAGGGCTTTTTTTTCTAGCAAAAAATATCTGTGTGAAATAAATGTGTGTACATACCCCAAAGATTAGAGAACCAAATGTACCCCTCAAGAAGAGAGGAAAGAGGACGAAAAAACTAAATATGAACACAGTCACTTTGAATTTTGGAGGTTATTACCCAATGCTTTAGGTAAGAACTGGCTCACTACATGGCACCTGTTTTATGGTAATCAACTTATAGGCCGCACATTGGCGGTAAATGTTCACCACTGGGTCATTACTAGTTCGGTGCCTTGTTATTGTTATAATATCCGGTTATAACTGTATTTACACTACACTTATCCTTCACCTTCCATGTCCCTTTTGACTGCTTAGCTCCTCTGTGTACCACCTACACTTGTATCTCCAAATTTTTATGCAATGCATTGTGTGTAATTTTTAACATTGTTATCAATAAAGACTGCATTTTTACATATTTAGTTTTTTCATCCTCTTTCCTCTCTTCTTGAGGGGTACATTCGGTTCTTTACTCTCATCGAGGTACGAGACCTGGGTGCGCACTCTACTTTTCTATTGGGTTATTGACATAATATAATAGGAGTCATTTTGTTTTCTTCTACCCTATCTTGCTTGTTCCTATCTTTGTTACTATACCCCAAAGCTTCTATTAAAAGGGGTTTTCCGGCTTCATCAAGTTATACTATATAAGATAACTTTCTTTTGGTGGGGGTCCCAACAATCACTACAATGGGGGTCTGTTGTTTCCCTAAATGAATAAAGCTGCTGGTTGCCCATGTATTTGCTTCTCTCTTCAGCTTTGTGGCACTTTTAATTAGTCCAGCTTCTCCACACCTACAAGTTATCCCCTTTCCTTGGATGATTCAATGTTACTGAAATATCCCTACAATACTTTAAGGGATTCTGTTATCAGAAATGTGCCTAATAAACCACTGCGAGTGTGTTGTCAAGCAGCTGAATAGTTTCTAGATCATGTTTCTTTCATGGCCTGGTGTGGTGGCATCATCCAGAAAATCAACTTTGAAGTGCGATGTTAATTTGAGGAAGTCAGGGGGGGAGGTGGAGAGTTTTACACTGAAGTCAAGCTCTCCCTGCCTCTGAACACTTCCCTGTGATTAAAATCATGCACAGGAGATCTGGTCAATGATGGACATGGACTCAGGACCATGAATTACAGTGAAGAGTGTATTCTGAGGCAGGGAGAGCTTGACTTTAGTGTTAAACTCTCCGCCTCCTTGACTTCATAAAATAAATTTACATCTCGCTTCAGATTTGATTTTCTGGATGATGCCACCACACCAGGCCATGAAAGAAATGTAATATAGAACCTGCTCCGCTGCTTGACAACATATTGGTTTACACTATAAGTACAATGGAAATGAAACATAATGGGGCTCATTTACTAAGGGTCCGTTGGACGCATTTCCGTCTTGTTTCCCGACTATTTCTGATTTGCGCTGAATTGCCCCGGGTTTTTGGCGCACACGATCAGATTGTGGCGCTTCGGCGCCGGCTTTCATGTGACACATATCGGGGGCGTGGCCGTCGGACAATCCGACTAATTCGCACAAACTGCGGAATTTAACATTCAAATTGTGTCGCAAGATCAGCACTTACATACACCGGGAAGAAGAAGGTGAACTCCGGCAGACCTCAGCGGGGAAGCGACACATGCAGGAAATTCGATGCACGTTCTTAGTGAATCGCGGCAGCTCCGAATCCTCGTCGGATATTCCAGATTGGGGATTGCGACGAGACGGTTAAGTAAATGTGCCCCAGTCTGTTTTAAAATCCAGAAAACGCCCATGTTTATCGGAACCACCACAGCCGGAAGACACACTTTGTGTGTCACAGTACATTGTGATCCAGTGATCTCCTGAATACTGATCTGACATAGAGTAATATGATACAGCGAGTTGGGTACAGAGTTATGTAAAACTGTTGTTAGGGACCTGTAACTATAGTTCTACTCGACCATAAGTGGAGATATACAAAGCTTCGCTAGATGGTAAGTTTTAATTTATTCTTTAACCGTTCCTAATCTCTTCTCTATTCTGACATTTGTGACAACTGACAAAACAAAATACTTCAACTTTTCTCCAGCTCCAGGTTGTGAATAATGAAGTTACCAAACCAGGCATCGTCTGCTGCCGAATCCTGCTTTTTATTCACTTGCAAATCTCTAACTAAAAGGGGTTTTATATATTCATTCTACAAAATATCTACTTTTCCTCCTACAAATGCTCCAGTTTAGTTGTTTTGGAAAATATTGATTTCAGCAATTCTTTGTCATTGTGAAGAATAAATGCCGTAGCTCTAAGCCTCAAGCCCTGTTGCTGTTATGGAAGGCGAATAATAGCATTTAAAGGGCACATTATGTGCCCCATATTAGCCGAAATGTGACTTGTGCTCCTCTCTTCATACAAACGCTTGTAGATATTGCTCGATATCAATTAGCTGATAATATAATGTGTATTTAGTACATTGATCAGCATGTATTGACTATACTAAGTGCTCTAGTTATCACTAGAGGTTCAATATGGTTTTTCCATGATGAATCCCAGTTGGATTGGCCGCACGTTTTTTTTTTGTTTTTTTTTTAATTAGCAGGTCTTCTGTATTGTAATATTGAATGGAAGGTCAGTAATCACACATGGCCAGCGCTGGATTAGAGGTGCTAACACAACATAGGGCACACTAGCCAATGACAGTGTGTGGGCAACCTACCCTGAGGATTAATGTTTGCATGTTATCCCCTAATCAAAAAAGTGAGGGTTCAACTATTGGAAACCCTTTTCGATCAAGAGAATTGACCACAGCTATCTCTGGTACTACCAATTACTTTCTATGAAAGTGCTGGAGCTGAGTTCTGTGCCTGACAGTCTCTAACAGTCCCATATTATGGAATGCTTACCCTGCCGCTCTATTAGTGAGAACTGGAACCCAGGACATTCCCATTGCCAGTGGGAACCCAAAGCAGTCAGACCTATACCAAATGGCTATTTTTTACTTATCTTTTAGATAGGGGAGAACACGCACACATTCTACAACCCCTTTAAGGCACTATCTGGGAATAAAACCTCCTGAAAGTATAGCCTTTTCCCTAGGCCACTCTAGACCACAGCTGCTCAGAACGGCATAGACCAGTGATGGCGAACTTTTTAGAGACCAAGTGCCCAAATTACAACCAAAACCCAATTATTTTTCACAAAGTGCCATCACAGTAGTTTGAGAAGTTAGTGGGCTACAACGCGAGGCTTGATGTGTTGCGTGTGTCGTGCGCCCTCTTCTATGATTGTAGCTGCACCTTAGGTACATGGTCAGCAGTGAAGCTCTTCCTCAATAGATCAGAGGAATAAGGGTGATGCCACACATGGCGTTTTGAACCTGTTTTTGGTCTGTTTTTTAAGCAGTCCATCAAAAAACGCATGCGTTTTTGAAAACGCATGCGTTTTTGACAGGTTTTACCAATTATCTTAATTAAAACTGGTCAAAAACGGATGTGTTTTCCAAAAACGCATGTGTTTTTTGACAGACTGCTTAAAACCCATTATGTATTAACTTGTGTTTTATATGAATGGTATGAATTTGTCTTTGTAATACTCTCTGTATGTGCATCTTCTTCAGATGTATTACCCATAGGTTACAATAGTCACTTCGATTTTTTTTGGTTTCTTTCAGGTGTATGTCAGGATTAAGGACGATGAATGGAACATTTATAGGAGATATGCAGAGTTTCGGAGTTTACATCACAAATTGCAAAGCAAATATCCACATGTGAAAAACTTCCACTTTCCACCAAAGAAAGCTATTGGGAACAAGGTATTTGATTTTTTTGTATAGTTTTTTTTTTTAAAGGAATATTCCCACGAAGACAAGTTTCTTATATGTACTCAGAATAACAAAATAACACATTCTCTAATTCACTGTTATTAAAAAAAAAATGCAGCATTTCACAGATATAAGTCCAACCTGTCTCTATCAGTCCTGGTGTACACGATTTCAGTTTCCCCTATACACGACCCAGTAACTTCTCACTTAGGGTCAGCAGCCATCTTGGATTTTTGTGTGAGATCGTGCTGCTGAGATTACTGTCTGTAGCCAAGCCCCCTGCATGGAGCTCACACTGAGACACAGAGCCAGAAGATCATGAGCAGAGAGAGAGGCTGCAAACTACAAGCTACAAAGAGATAAGTGATCTGGGGGAAGGGGGAGGCAGGCACATGTCTGTGAGATGTAACACTGTAATGGGCTATCAGCCTCTGTGTAATCATCTCATGCATCTCTGATCTGTCTCCTCTATCTTTCTATGTGTCAGTGTGTCTCTTTCTACAATGTCAGAAGCCAGATGAAAGTGTATTTACACCTGTACCCTGATAATGTAACCACATTGTCACCCCACAGAATTAGATGGATTATAATGTGTCTGCTTAGAGAGACCCCGTGCACACCCTGTGATTTTACACTGAACAGTTTACAGAGTAATAGGAGCTAAAACAGCAATAAAACTGACTAATATTGTAAAGTGAGGGGTTAAAATGATCTTTATTGTGTTAACCTCACTAGGGGATTGAGATGCGAGAATTTTCTTTCGTGGAAAAACCCCTTTAAGTCCTGACTCATGTATTCTGTCAAAGTGGCGTCACATCACATGACTGTAGCAGCAAATCATAAATTTGCCTGTGATTTTTCAACCACATGACATTCTAGAGGGTCATCATTGCAAGTTCACGGAAAACCCTTGTTACATACATCTTCAAGGGTATTAGGCCTTAAGTTAGTCACTCCTCCTTGATGAATGGAGAAGTGCCTAGTAGGATATACTAGGATGTCTAGAGATTAGGCTTTGGAGGTATTAGGGCTCATCCTTGCTCCACCAGTATACCAACGTTAGTCTTATAGGACATCGACCTTCAGAATTTCTGATGCTAGACTGCCCAAACGTAGTTGACCATTGTGTTTTTATTGTGGAACAGGTTTTCTAATCTCCAGAAACTGCTGGATGCCCCTGAAAAAGAATGTATCAAAATATGCTAATAAGCCAGAGGTACAACAGCTTAAGCCACCGTAGTGCCTCTTGGCTCCAAATACATATTTAGTAAGTTAGGGCTGGTTGATGTCATTTAAGTGGTTTAAGGAGTATAGGTGCTGAACTATGAAGACAATTTATCTCTCCTTCTATACCAGTTTTCTCGTTTAGAAGCAAATTCTTATGCACTTACTATTATATACTTAAAGGGGTTTTGCCATGAACCAAAACAGAGCCTTACTTGGTGATCAGTGGGGGTCTCACTGCTGAGCTGATGGAAATTGACATGCACCACGCTCACCGATCTCCGTCAGCTTCATAGAAATTAATGGAGCAAAACGGTCATGCGGTCTCAATCTGACGAGCGAAAAGGGGTCTGACGGACCCTTAGTTTTCGCTATCTGTGGGGGTTTCAGCACTGAGACCCCCACTGATCAGCAAGTTAGGTCCCAACCCGTGGATAGAGCCTAACTTTAGTTTGTGGGAAGAGATGAATAAAAATCTGCTCGGCATCTCCTGCTCTGTAACATGCTGCCTACAGAACAGAACACTATGTACAATCTGCTCAGCTCCTTCTGCTCTATAACATTCCTCCTATAGATAGGACACAACGTGCATTCTGCTTGGCATCTCCTGCTCTTTAATATTCCCCCTTTAGATAGGACACTATGTGCATTCTGCTCAGCATCTCCTGCTCTATAACATGCTGCCTGCAGAACAGAACACTATGTACAATCTGCTCAGCTCCTTCTGCTCTATAATATACCTCTTATAGATAGGACACTATGTACAATCTGTTCGGTATCTCCTGCTCTATAATATTCCCCCTGTAGATAGGACACTAAGTACATTCTGCTCAGCATCTCCTGCTCTATAACATGCTGCCTGCAGATATTACACTATGTACAATCTGTTTGGCATCTCCTGCTCTATAACATGCTGCCTGCAGCTTGGTAATTGTCAAATTGGAAAATGTGAAGGTAGAAATTCATACTATATATGTAGGTTAAATATTCCAGGGAGAATATGCCTCATCCCTGGTGCAGAATAGACAGCATGGAGGGGAACAGATTTATTAGTTTGCTATCATCAGGAAATCATATTACACATTTGTCACTTAAGCAGCTGCACAGCGGTAAGAGTTACTTGTCCCTCCAGTCCGTGTCTTTTACATTATTAAAGAAATCAATGTTTTTCTTTTGTGCTAAACATTTTGCAGTCACCTGCAGTGTGGAAAAGACCTGTCGTTCCCATTCCTTTTATTTCCCACATAATTAAGAGGGAAAGGTGTGCTGCGTGAGGGCGCCTGTGTGCTGTGTGAGGGCGCCTGTGTGCTGCGTGAGGGTGGCCTGTGTGCTGCGTGAGGGTGGCCTGTGTGCTGTGTGAGGGCGCCTGTGTGCTGCGTGAGGGCGCCTGTGTGCTGTGTGAGGGTGGCCTGTGTGCTGCGTGAGGGCGCCTGTGTGCTGCGTGAGGGCGCCTGTGTGCTGCGTGAGGGCGCCTGTGTGCTGCGTGAGGGTGGCCTGTGTGCTGCGTGAGGGCGCCTGTGTGCTGCGTGAGGGTGGCCTGTGTGCTGCGTGAGGGCGCCTGTGTGCTGCGTGAGGGCGCCTGTGTGCTGCGTGAGGGCGCCTGTGTGCTGCGTGAGGGCGCCTGTGTGCTGTGTGAGGGCGCCTGTGTGCTGTGTGAGGGTGGCCTGTGTGCTGTGTGAGGGTGGCCTGTGTGCTGTGTGAGGGTGGCCTGTGTGCTGTGTGAGGGTGGCCTGTGTGCTGTGTGAGGGTGGCCTGTGTGCTGTGTGAGGGTGGCCTGTGTGCTGTGTGAGGGTGGCCTGTGTGCTGTGTGAGGGCGCCTGTGTGCTGTGTGAGGGTGGCCTGTGTGCTGTGTGAGGGTGGCCTGTGTGCTGTGTGAGGGTGGCCTGTGTGCTGTGTGAGGGTGGCCTGTGTGCTGTGTGAGGGTGGCCTGTGTGCTGTGTGAGGGTGGCCTGTGTGCTGTGTGAGGGTGGCCTGTGTGCTGTGTGAGGGTGGCCTGTGTGCTGTGTGAGGGTGGCCTGTGTGCTGTGTGAGGGTGGCCTGTGTGCTGTGTGAGGGTGGCCTGTGTGCTGTGTGAGGGCGCCTGTGTGCTGTGTGAGGGTGGCCTGTGTGCTGTGTGAGGGTGGCCTGTGTGCTGCGTGAGGGCGCCTGTGTGCTGCGTGAGGGCGCCTGTGTGCTGCGTGAGGGCGCCTGTGTGCTGCGTGAGGGCGCCTGTGTGCTGCGTGAGGGCGCCTGTGTGCTGCGTGAGGGTGGCCTGTGTGCTGCGTGAGGGTGGCCTGTGTGCTGCGTGAGGGTGGCCTGTGTGCTGCGTGAGGGTGGCCTGTGTGCTGCGTGAGGGTGGCCTGTGTGCTGCGTGAGGGTGGCCTGTGTGCTGCGTGAGGGTGGCCTGTGTGCTGCGTGAGGGTGGCCTGTGTGCTGCGTGAGGGCGCCTGTGTGCTGCGTGAGGGCGCCTGTGTGCTGCGTGAGGGTGGCCTGTGTGCTGCGTGAGGGCGCCTGTGTGCTGCGTGATGGCGCCTGTGTGCTGTGTGCGGGTGGCCTGTGTGCTGCGTGAGGGTGGCCTGTGTGCTGTGTGAGGGCGCCTGTGTGCTGCGTGAGGGTGGCCTGTGTGCTGCGTGAGGGTGGCCTGTGTGCTGCGTGAGGGTGGCCTGTGTGCTGCGTGAGGGTGGCCTGTGTGCTGCGTGAGGGTGGCCTGTGTGCTGCGTGAGGGTGGCCTGTGTGCTGCGTGAGGGTGGCCTGTGTGCAGCTTGAGGGTGGCCTGTGTGCTGCGTGAGGGCGCCTCTGATCTGAGCATATGTATACACAAAATACACTAAACCTCCACGTGTGTTTCATTCTTAGAGTATACTGTAGTGCCAGTTTGTTCTTAAAGGAAATCTAACATCTGGAATCTACTTACCAAAGTAGATTCATTGGCAGATTCCTAAGGACAGTGTCATCCAGAATTATTTTTTTATAATCCCCTGTTTGACCTCCTTTGTCCTTAAAATCAATATTTTATAATATAAACATTAATTGCAAGTGCTACTGGGGGTGTCGCCATAGCCTCTTTGAGCTTTGTGGGCTAAGACTATTACCCGTCCCCAGCGGCCCTACAGAGATGACAGCGTGCATGAGCGTGATGTGTGTGTAGGCAATGGCCCACATCCGTACATGCACAGGTCCTCCAGTTGCACCACCGTCTTCAGGACGCAGAGCATACTTGAAGCCGGCGGCACGACGGGAAGGCTCTGCACATGTGAAGCTCGCCGCCAATAGCACTTACAGTTAATCTGCATGTTATAAAATATTTATTGTAATGACAAACAAGGTCCTACATTATAAAGAAACAAGTTCTGGATCACGTGTCCATGGAGAATCTGCCACTGGATCTACTTCAGTAGATTCCGGATTGTAGATAAACCATAGATTCAGGCACCGTGACTGTGGTCATCTACTTATATTTATTATAAATGGCCCTCCCTCCTTCTAACATCAACTTTTAAAAGTATTCTAATGAGCCAGAAGGACAACAGGGGAGTTTCCAGAGCATCTCAGTGTTGAAGATTCATAGGCTGTTACAATGAGCAGAACATGAGTCACCCCTTGCTCTCTCCCTCCTACTTCTGCCTTTGTAATTTAGCAGCAGCAGGAGGTGCAAGGGAAGGGGAGACCTCTGGAAATCTTCTTTTTATCCACTGTCTCCTAGCATTAATATATTAGCATATAATTATATGTAGTAATCTTGTGGGTCTTGCCAGGGATGGTACAGGTGCAGGAATTTAAATGGCATGGCTGCTTTCCAGGAACAGCACCATATCTGACATGGATTATATCGGGCTGTAATACCAGATGCACTTTATTGTATTTCTGGGGGAAAAAAATAATAATCGTTTTCTTATCTTGAACTTAATCTTTAAAGAACACTTATCACCATCCTTACCAAAATGTTTCATCTTCTGAGATGCCCGAGGTCACTGGTACTCAAATTTAGTTTTTTTTTTTCTACAGCCCCAACCATTTCTGGGAATACTATTAGTTTTGACCCCATTTGCTAATTACGCCCCAGTACAGACAGGGCTGGGCTAAAAAAGTGGCCCTTAATGTTGCACAAGGCCGCCAGCTCACTGTGCCATTTGTGCCATTTTAGTGCCCTAAATAAAAATATATTTTCTGAAGGCATTTCTGTTAAAGCAAGGGGGTTTTTAACTGCCCTGTATATCCAGCTCTCTAAAAATCTAGAAACTGATGAATTTTGTAAGATGAGATTTTAATTTTCTTCTTTGAAACCATGGTTCTAATTGCTATAGAACCTTCTAAGGTAGGTTCCCCCTCCAGCCACAGCCTGACTAATCTCAGGCAAAAGTGACTCTTCTCTGCTCATTTGCATATGACTTTGATTTTTCTTTTTGTAGGTAAATCTGTGTATTTTTCCATAAAAAGAGGGAATGATAGAAAGGATATGTCCTACCCAATCTGAGTGGGCTGGGAGTTTAGTAGAGTAAAAGTTGGTGACCGGTTCCCATTCAAGTGTTTTTGACCCTATATCCTATCAATTGTAAAAAAAATAAATAAAATTTTTAACCCATTCAAAAAAAATATAAATTCTGTGTCCGAGTACAATAATTTCATTTCCAATGCGACTTTTTCATGCAACTTTCATGTATAAAATGTATTTTTGGCTGATGACAACTCTGAAGTTAAATGTACCTTTAAGGAGTTTTTGCTGCCTGCTTGATGTTCTTAAAGTGGAAATAAGTCAGCTCATAGAGGCGTTAAATGTAAAACTGATGAAGTTTGCTAGTAATTTGACTATCTGTCCAAAAGTTCAAATACTTAGTACTTTAGTTACATAGAAAAAAATGTTACATGACAGTGAGATAATGAAAATGTCAAGCGGCTGCTAAAATATTCCTACTATACTACAGTTTTAACATTTTTGAACGTGTAGATTTCTCTTTTTACAAATCAATTCTACCAGGGTATATAAAAAGCTCGCAATTTATATCAGAGAAATGACCTCTCTGTCCTCTAGTCAGACCTAAACTCATCACCTCACCTCTCCAGTCTGTTTTCTGTCTCTAGAGAGAGGAGGGAGGAGATAGGAGAGGCAGAGATGCACACAAATGTCCCGCTGCAGCTAGTAGTAAGTTTTCTTTATTGTCTTAAGTTCGTTCTTCATACTTTTATGTAACATGTTTGTCAAAAGAAGCGGACAAGCAAATTAATAAGCATGTATGACCGATATAATATATTACAAAGCTTATTCTGTTTAGCTACTCCATAGTTTTATTAAATCAAATTTTATCTAATCGTTGCTCCTCTCCTACACTAATTGTTGCCATTTGTAAGTCAGCAGCAGGCTGGGAGCCAATTGGTAGCTCACCAGGGCAGGTGGAGTTTATGAGAGTTCAAAGGTGAGCAACTTATTTGTACCTTTGCTAGGACCTAGAATCACATATGTGAATTGTTATTGCAGAACAGCCAGAAGTCTACGCTTATGCCTTTTAGACCCTGCCACAGGGAAGACCAAATAGTCTTAAAAACGTTTAATAATAATTAACTCATAATATAAAAAACCACCCTTAAATAGTACAATTAACATATTAGGTATTGCCATGTGAACAATATTTATCATTCAACACTGTAAAAAGCAATTCATTTGTTTCCCAAAAACTGATAATGTACAAACAAATATCAAGAGTGAAAGGAAAATCCAGAATCTCAAAGTTCACCTGTTCTTAAGGACAAATATGAATAACCCTCATGAAGAAGGATCTAACCTCGTGTAGACTGGGCTTCTGATATCAATTGCTTATCGTATACCACCAGGATGAAAGACTGTATGCAAATGAGCCTGAGAGGCTCCAGGCTCCATTAACACCTATGGAGCCTGGAGTCCCTCAGTCTCATTTGCATAGAGCTCTTCATCCTGGTGGTAGATGTCCTTTAATACCAAAATGGGCACTTTTATAAAGTTCTTATTTCACCTGTTCCTTTGAAGATACAATGCCACCTTTCCTAAAAATACACACATACAACATGCCAACAAACCTCTGCCTTGCTTTGGCTTCTTCATTTAAATAGTAATATATAAAACTACAAGTCATCTCCAAAAACAAAGACAAAATTGCTTTTGCAAAGCTCTTTGGGGAAATTATGATAGATAGTATGCCAGTTTTCCAGCATACTAGCGCACAGCCCCCTACTCCACGTGCGCTAGGAATTATGACTTTTTCATGGATTGTACATTGGAAACTGGTTGTCTGATACCCAGAGTCCTGAGCCTCTTAGCATGTCAGATGTAGTAGCTTGTGTGTGCCAAGAGGGTGCAGTCAGGATACATTTCCTCTTATGAGCAGAAAAATAAATTATTATGTAAGGGAAAGTCCTGAAAGTGGCTGCTGGCACGATTCTTGCTTGATTGCTCTAGTCCAGCTAGTTCCCAAAACTTCAGCTTTTATAGTGGTGGTCCCATTTCCTGCTGATCACTTAAAGTAATTTTATTAGCAGAGTTACCCACACACAGCTTTTATCTTTTGGCCTTATTATCTTTTTAAAAATTAATTAATTAGATAGAATCCATTGTATGTGTTTTTTTTTTTAAAAACAAGCTTTTATTCATTTTTCTTTTTGTAACAAACAACAGAACACATGAAGGACTCGCAGGTCCCTTAAAACAGACAGTAAGACTTTTTGGTTCAATCAAGTATATCTATTGTCTCCTATGTTACATGTTCCCTTACTCCTTCTCTCCTCTCTAAATTTTCCACCCACTGTGCTGCTCATCACTCTAAACCAAATCTTCCCAATCATCCCCTAATGTTTTCTCTTAAGTACCATTGCCCATTTTGTGTTTTAATTAAATCCATGGAAATCAATGCGTCTTTGAAATGCATTGTTTTTCTGGTCCCATCCTGGAAAATGTATTTGCATATTTCCCATAATCCCTTTCTGGAGCATCAATGGCTATAAGTTTCCACATGCCTGCAAGGCAGCCTTAATTGGCAAAGTCTCCTCTTACTTCACGATTTTAAATCCATAGGATTCAAAGAAGGTGGACTTTTAGTGAAAAAGTTTTTCTCTTTTGCTGCAGATTTTCGTCATTTATGGACTTTTTGTCCCACTTTTTGCACATTACTCTGGGTTTAGGATGGTTGGAAGTTTCTTTAGAATAATTTTGCTGTGGCACTTTTCAGCATTCTTCCTGTGAGCAGAAAGATAACTCTAAATCTCTCCCGCTGTCTAGACATATTTTTTTGTGCTGAAAACAAGTTTAATGAAATCTCACCACCAAATCAATAAAACGTTCTCACATATATTTCACCCCTTTTTTTTGTTGCTGTTATTATTTTGTGTACGCTGTTGTTGAGTTCAGTGAGGGACTACACTAGTAATATTGTCGTTCCAAGCCACATAATGCTTATTTGGAAGCTTCATGCTTGTAGGACAAGAATTTTAAGGGATTTTCTGCTTCAGTAAATTACATTTATTATTCCCTCTTAGAACATTTTAAGTTACTTGATGGTTCTCTTACATTTGAGCCATCCATCCCTTAGCTGATGCAAGTTGTCTTGAGTGTGTCTTGCTGTGGAGGATACGAACTGTCTCTGCGTCCCATCAATGACTCTGAGGGGCACTGTGTAATGCTTCCTTTGCCCTGTAGGGGAACAGGAAGGAAATCACACACCCTCTGTTGGAATTCTCTAAGAATTATAAGTGATCAATGGAGGGAATCCGCATTGCAGCAAATCATGTTATAAGTTTTCGCCATGTGACCCTCTTAACCAAAGAAGCAAACAACCCCTTTAAAGTCTCCTTGTTTGTAGTCCTCGGACGTATTCCGCAGTACACACATTTCTCCAAAAACAAGGCAAGGTTATCCAATGTTGTAAAAATGTGCTTTTCTGTTGTGGATGAAGCAATTTATTTCCGAGAAGGCAAGAAGATGGAAATGGCCTCTTAAAAATGTGATTGGGTCACAGAAGGGCCATCCTTTTAATAGCTTGGTTGTAAAACATAGCAGAGCATTTTAGAAGTTACCATAGACAATTAAAATCATAAGGGACTTTAATACTCTAGAGAACCAGTACAAGGAACTGTATCTGTAAATGTGCAAATTATTTTCAGAGCCACATCTGAGGCTTCTAGATGGATGATGATTCAACATTCTGTCATTTTTGGTCCACCTCACTATCCTCTGTATGTGTGATAAGTATTATAGCTAGGTATTTATACCTCTTGGAAAAATTCTATCGCCTAATCCCAGTCCTTAATGTTGTAATCTCCTTAAAGGGAACCTGCCATCAGGTTTCAACCTATGAATGATCTGACAGGTTCATGTAGCTTACAATACAAAAGTCCTGACTAATTATTTTGCTAAAAAGTCTGCAGCTCTATTGTGCAGAAAATTCCTCTAAAATGTATCTGACTACATAGTAAGAGTCATGTGGATGCTTCATTTATCCGTCCAATCCACAGAGTCGCATCAAATTTCCAGCATGTCTTCTGTTCCTGTCTTTGGACATGCACATCAAGTAGTAGGCCTCAGCTGCACTCACTATCTCTCTGCACGGGCCCTGAACTAAAGGCCTTGATGCAAATCTGAAAACATTCACTGTTCTGCTGACCCTATAGGGCTAAGCAAAAACATAGAACACATACTTAGTAATGAGTAGGTGAGTCTGAGTGATGGGGCGCTCTTCATCCATTGAGTGGCCACTTCCATTTTCCAGGAGACTTTACTTTCTGTGTTGTCCCTTTGTCAAGAGACTCATTAGGTGAAGGGAGTTTTGTGACCCCACAGAACTTCCGCTCAGGTGCAGGGCTCAATACCGGTGTGAACCAAGACTTGGGTAAAACCCCTTCATCCCATAGTACTGGATCCCAGTTTATTGTTATTGAAAACTGTGATTTCCTACCACCTTGATCACAATAGCTCACAATATAGAATAAATGAAATGAATGATGTCATAGTACAAAATAAACACAATGATGTCATCACACAAGAAAAATAAATACAGCAATGTGAGATTCACGTGGGTCTGCCAACAACCACCACAAAGGCCCATATATGGTGAACCATCTAGCTATGGGTTATAAGCATAAAGGTATCACAGTACATGGATAATAAACACAATGAGCATTATAATAAAAGGGTAATGCATACAGTTATTTCCCAGTACAGTGAGAAACAGGGCTCCTTTTTAGGGATGTTGCAGAATGTAGACACTAGCAGAATGACCATTGGTCCTCTCCAATACTTAAAAAATAATAAACTTATATACTCACCCTCCAGTGGCCCCGATGTGCAGCGCTGCTCCCCCAATGTCCGTGTGGGTCCTATTCTGGCTTCCGTGCTTGTCTTCTGCCTATCGTGCCGGGCGCCGCCATGGCGGCGCCCAGCACGATGTACAGAAGACGGGCACAGAAGCCAGAAGATGAGCCGCGCGGACATCGGGGGAGCAGCGCTGCACATCGGGGCCACAGGAGGGTGAGTATATACGTTTTTGGGTTTTTTTAATGCTGGGCTGTGCTGTATACTACTGGGGGCAGGCTGGGCTGTGCTTTATACTACTGGGGGCAGGCTGGGCTGTGCTTTATACTACTGGGGGCTGGCTGGGCTTTGCTGTATACTACTGGGGGCAGGCTGGGCTGTGCTGTATACTACTGGGGGCAGGCTGGGCTGTGCTGTATACTACTGGGGGCAGGCTGGGCTGTATACTACTGGGGGCAGGCTGGGCAGTGCTGTATACTACTGGGGGCAGGCTGGGCTGTGCTTTATACTACTGGGGGCTGGCTGGGCTTTGCTGTATACTACTGGGGGCAGGCTGGGCTGTGCTGTATACTACTGGGGGCAGGCTGGGCTGTGCTGTATACTACTG